>NC_132927.1:5527500-6235011 GCF_047675955.1 Chlorocebus sabaeus
CAAGTTTTATATGTAAAAAATTTGTCTCCGGAGAGACAATGGACTAATGCTCTCCCTGCTTCATGACTCAAAAATACTAGGTAAGAGCTGTATTTGGTCCAGACTTAGCAATAATCAATTATAGCCAGACCATATGGTTTATGTAAAAATATAGCACTTTCCACAGAAGTTGTACACCTAGAGTAAAATTGAGAAGTAGAGAAGAGGAATATTTTCTGAAAGTAGGAACAAATTGTTCCCAGATGAAATGGGGATTTTGGCACTTAAATAGTAGGCCACACATTCCAAAACAAATTCATTCAAAATATCAGGGTTTTTATTGCAAAAATACAATGCTATCTTAAACACTACTCAGGGTAGAGGATCCAGGTATCATACAAGACTTGAATAATCAATAAGAAGGCCACTGGGACACACGCTGTCTAATTCTTGTTTATTTTTTGTCTTTCTGTTTTAATTCTTTTCCACTTCTGCAGACTTCTCTTCTGAGCTTTTCTGGTCCAGATAGTCACAGGTACACAGTAGGACAATAGTTGCTATGAGGCACAGCTCATAGACAGCATGACCAAGAATAGGGTACACTTTAGGGAAAGTTTAGGTAGTAGGGTACAATTTTTTGAGAAAACGTATCTATTATATTTCAATACTTTAAAATAGAAATAGTATTACTACCTGTTTTATTTATTTCAGGCCCCAGGGGAAAGCTGATATTTTAATCCCTTAGTATTTTCTTTCCTAAATTAACTGCACCCTAGAGATAGCAGGTCTTAGGGGAAACATGTAACTTAGTCATATTGATCCACAGTAATACACTGATCCATAGATCACTGAAGAATATAATCGGAGTGGTCACATCCTATGAATTTCGTTAAGTGAGGGTCCCATAACACACCAACAAAATAATTTATTTAAAGCTAATTGCCTAAAGGTTTATCCTGAAGATACCATTCTCAGATGCATTTGTCATGTACACCTATAGAATACGATGAATTTGTAGCATGAACAGTTTGTCTCTTTGACTTAATACTGACAAACATTCAATTTGAAACCTGAAGAGGTAATGGTGGTAGTTACCAGGAAATGAAAAGCTTCAAAGCTTTACATTTTCTTGGCATGATCTCGACAACAGCATCTGCTCTTGTCTCTCCTTTTTATTTTTATTATTCTTGAGTAATACTAGGAAGTTTCTAGACCAGATGAACTTCCTATGACCTATTTAGTAGACCCAAACAATTAGCAAATGGTTATTCAATCACTCCTATGGGTAGATTTATGTGAGACAAGTAGAATATCATGACATTTTGATTTATTTTATATAACCTTCCATATACAATTTTTCTTACAATGCCTGGCACATAGTCAGTGAAAGGAGATGACAGGTTGAAGCAAATCTCTGCTACAAGCTATAGAGACAGTGTGCTGTTATTCTCCATTGTCCCTGGTTCCATTCCCCAGGCAGTTTTCACCTCTGGACTTAGAGAAGCTGATCCTCCAGACTCCGTTTGCTGGATTATTAGAAGTAATTAATATAAATAGTGGGCATATCTTAAGAATGGGTAATCATCTAAGAATATACATAGAATATGAAGAACAGAAATGGAATTCTAAAGTATACCCAAATGTAATGAGTGAAAGAAGAAGGGCCCCTGAAGTAGCCTAAGATTTAATCCTTTAGGTAGCAAAAAACTAAGAGAAGATGAGACCAACAGTGAGTCATAGAACTGAAGAGGTAATATCAAGAAGGGAGGGGATAGCCGCTTCAAATGTCACAGAGAGGATACTGAAAGCATCTATTGAAGTTGTCAAGTTAGAAATCAACAGTGACATTACTGAGAGCAGTTTCGGTGGAGTGGTAGGGAAAGAAACCAGAACACAGCAAGTTTAAGATAAATAGAAGGTAGAAAAGTTTAGAAAATGAGCATAAACTACCCTTTTTAAAAGCTCAAATGTGGGAAAAACAAGTATAAGCAGTAATTTTGGATACTTTTGTTGTGAATCAGAAATTCTATAAGCTGTAGAAAAATTTGATAGTAAAAGTCACCAATGACCTGATTAAGATTTCATACAACTATTCCCAGGGACTCAAAACGTCAACTGTTATTCCTCATTTTTTTTTTTTTTTTGTAAGAAAACTACCTTTTCTTGGTCACTTCTAAAGCACCTACCTAAGAGTCAATCCAAACAAAGGGAAGAAAAGAGAAATTGTGTATCTGAACTTTCCCTCCACTTTCCACCAGTCATTAATTGAGATTTAAAATTTTTTTCCCATGTTCTCTAAGTAGAAGACAAATTATTGGTAGTTTGTGTTTAATTCATATAAATTACAATAAAATAATCTGTTATTAACAGGTTCTGTCATTGCTTTCTTAATAGGAATGTTGATGTATATTACCAAAATGAAAGGAAGTTACAGGCAGACACTTATGTTATTCTGTTGTTGTTTCAGACATTTAACATTCTTCTCTTAGGCTGTATTATCCTTCTCTGAAGTAGTAATACTTTCTATAAGCCCACCTCCTCTGAGGTCTCATCCAAAGTGGTTGTGAAGAAGGATTTGATAAACACATTCATACTTAAAAATGTTGAAGAATGCAGCCTCACCTGTTACCTCTCCCTAGATGGCTGTATATTTGTGACCTAAAGGTAGGAAAGAATTTCAAATTGAAGAATTTTAGTAGTGTAGAGGGTGAAGCTTTATTGATTTTACCGCCAGGCAGGGTTCTACCAGAATACCACAAATAGGAACTGTTCTACCTAAATAAAGCCAAAATTACATGTTATCTTCAATTAAAGAAACATCTATGATCAGGAAATAGATTTTCTGATGTAAGGCCAAGTTAATTCTTCACTGATATTTTAGAAATATTTCCCAGTGTGATAACTGATAGATTTCCATTTAGATATATGTGACTACACAGGTCAAGATTTCAAAGGAATTTATGTAGCAGGCTGACCTTTTAATGTTGCCACAATTCCATGGCTTTTGTTCTTATAAACACATGAGGACATTGCAAAGAAAATGGTGGAAACTTATAAATTAAAGGTTCTTCAATATTGATCAGACTGTAACATCTAATTAACATTTCCAAGGCTTTCATTTCCTTTAGATGAGTGGCAGGCCCTGACTGGCAGCCACAAGGCAGCTCATGAACGTGATTACAGCAAAGTAATTTGCCTTTGTTAGATACAGACTTTCAGTAATAGTGTTCACTTGGCTTAATAAAGTTAAGCACCACTTATCATCTGTACTTCATTTTGCTCCTTTCCATCATATAGTGTGTTGGCTGTTCTGTTCTTATAGCAGACGTCTGCATAGTTCCTCATTTGTACTCTCCCACTGTGTGGGTACTATGATTCTCAAGATTCTAGCTGTAGAATAGTTACACAAAATGTAGTTTGAATTTGTATAAGCTAGTTTTCATCGTCATTACTCAATGTATGAAAACATTATACTCTCCAATATCGTTTTCTTTTGACTCATATTTTCACGCATTGAAAAATTCCTCTGTGTTTCAACATGGGTTAAAATAATCAATAGCCGGGCGCATCCCAGCACTTTGAGAGACAGAGGCGGGTGGATCACGAGGTCAGGAGATAGAGACCATCCTGGATAACACGGTGAAACCCTGTCTCTTCTAAAAACACAAAAAATTAGCCGGGCGTGGTAGCTGGCGCCTGTAGTCCCAGCTACTTGGGAGACTGAGACAGGAGAATGGCGTAAACCCGGGAGGCGGAGCTTGCAGTGAGCTGAGATCGCACCACAACACTCCAGCCTTGATGACAGAGCGAGACTGGATCTCAGAAAATAAGTAAATAAATATAAATAAATAAATAAATAAATAATCACTAAAGAAACATATGCCATGTAAGTTAAAACTAACTTCAGTCTTGAGAAATCACACAAAGGATTTATGAAATGTGTAGGCGATGACGACATTTTCAATAATGACAAATTTAATTATTATTTAGTCAGTAATGGCAATATTTGCAATTTAGAAAGTTTATTTATTAATGAAAAGTCTGCTATTCTATTATTCTGTAACTATACTATATTGATTGATCATCTTCAGATTGGGATCTTTAAAAGAATAGAGTAAAATTTAGATTATCCTTTCAATTTTTCCAAATATCATTTTCCTCTAACCTTATCCTTCTGCAACAGCAAATCAGTACATTCTTTAAGATAATTAGAAACTATAGTAATTTCTTTTTTATTTTCCATATATATTCTGCTTATGTATATGGTAATTTATATTTAAGTTGGAATTGAACATAGAATCTTAAGACATTTTTATGATTGATTTAAGTAACAATGAAATATGTTTGGAAAAATAATTATTACATGGAGTATTACTTACAGAGTATCAGTATGAGGCCCATTAAGTTTCTACCATTTAAAAAAAATATTAACATTATAAAATTCTTTATATCCCTCTTCAACCTGTCTTCTCCCTCGGGAAGACAGATTGTCAAAACATCAAAGTAAGGTCTCCTAGGAATGCTTACACTTCTGAAACTTCATCTTCTCTCTTAAATCTTTGGTTCTCTCGTGTTTTTTGTGTAAGCCAGATATACATCAGGAATGAAGAGATATGTGATAGTGGAAATCCAGATCAACGGCCAACCTAATGTATAAATAAATTGGGTGGCATAAATATTTGAGAAGAGACGCAAGCACTTGAAATTACACAGGCTTTTCATGACAGGAAAACCTAATTTCTTCAACTTCATGATTAAACAACAAAAATATTCCTTATTCACTTCAAAATGCATTCCAGACTTAAGAATCATAATCAGAAATAAAAGTAAGGCCTTTTTCTTTCAAGTGTGGTCTACAGGGAAAATTTTCAGGAGCTACTGAACGAAGGAAGAAGCACAGAGTTAATGGAATTTTGAACAATGGAGAAGAGATGGACTTACCTGCCAAAAGGGGAATTTAAAATGATCCATGCTTGCAAGGAAGTGAATTTTTAAAGGTACATTTACTCATTTTCTGTGTTACAAAGGAAAATTTGCTATTGCATCTTGTTTACTATCGGGTAATTTTGATAAATTATCGGCGGACACTTTTATAATATTAAAAAATGACTTTGCGAAAGTAGTTTGCACAATGTGTAAAATGATAGTATACCCAGTGAAGATTTAGTAATTTTCATTATTTTTCAGACCTAAGGTGTAGTTTATGTTGAGTATGGATAATTTTACTGCACCATTATAGGATATGTAATATGGCTTTAGATTTCAGAAGGAAGAGTAACCACTTCCAAGTTTTATTCTCGTTTTGGAGAAACAAAGAGAAAATGTGCTGAAAGTATCCTTAGGTATACAACTGCAAATAATTCTAAACAATAGCAAATATACTGGGGGGAGTGGCCATGGCAGAATGAGGGAATGACATTTGACATCTTAAAAACCTACCAAACAAAACACTAACTACTTTGATGTCTCTGTCTGCCATCTTTCTAGACAAATGTGCTATAATGAATATACAGGGTGTACTACAATGCATCTCTTGGGAGATTTCATACCAGTCCCAAGGTGCTCTGAGGCCATTATTTGCACATACCAAAGGAGCATCTATTTATATAGGTAGCTACAGAAACACTACTCTCCAGGTATTTGGAAAACCATATCTAATACATTTATTTTTCATTTGTTTATTCTTAAGGCTGGAGGAAGAAGTTGGCCATCAGGGTTATCTAAATAAATCACAAATAGTCAGAAACTGGGCTTCCCTTTAGATGAGGTAGAAGGTCTTAGCTACAAGATTAGAAATGCCATGCTGTTACAGCCTAAAATATCAAAGAAAGTGTTTTCTCAATTATACTTAATTAATGGGGTATTACCATATCTCAGGATTTTGTCTATTCTTAATAACTGGCAAAACATCCAGTCTCTCACTAGTAGATTTGGACAACAAAATGCGGCCTTTTATACACATTAGCAAACTACAGTTATACTCAAGGACCTGTAATAGAAATAAGATGTAGATCTTAAAGCTATTCAGTGCAAGGAGGCTGATAGTACTAAAATATGTCAGGATTCATTTTACCCATTGGCAAAATGAAAATAAGAATTGTATGTATCTCAAAGGGTAATCGAGGGATCAAATTAGGTAATGGAGGTAAAATGTTTAATATGCCTTGTGCGAAGCAAGCTTTCAATAGATTTTAATTATTAATAAGTGTTATTTCTCTTTAGCTACTAGTAGTTGAATGAAGAAAATTCAACTATATTTATGGACTGGTCATTTATGCAATACTCATTATTCTGAAGAACACCTTCTGTAATGACCCCAAACCAGTTCAGCAAAACCACATTTCTGAATTCAATCTGAAGGTAAGTAATAGTTTCCTCTTCATACATACCAAAAATATCAACAGTAAGAATCCATTCTTTCCAATCCTATTTTATACCAATGTATGTCTGCTAACTCCTCTCCTTAACAGAAGATCCCCTTAAGTCATTATAGCAAGTCCATCTGTGCTTCAATTCAGCACAATGAATATCTATTGAGTGTTTAATATGTTCAAAACATGAATAACATACAACCCTTCTCTTCAACAAATTTATAATCTGTATTAAATTTATAATATTAACATAGACATTTAGTCAAAGTAAGTCAGCAAACTTTGAATGGCCTGCCTCCATACATTACAACCAACATTTAGGTTTAGAATAAATTTACTGTTGCTAACCTTAACAGAAATACAGCCCTTTTTATTCAAATACTGCTTGTCCTTATTACTATATTTACAGATGAAGGAACCAAAACAATGAGAGTCAAGTGAGTTGCTCCATCATTAATAAAACAAAAAGTAGAATTCACTGTCTCCTCTTATATACCAAGAGCTCCAGAGACAGTAAATTGTGGACAATTTAAATTAAAAGGAAGTGTTAAAATTTGTTGGAGTAATTTTGATATGGGTATTCCATTAGTAAAGAATGCCCAGAAGCAATTTTAGTTATGTGTACTCATTGTTTTATTCTAAGAATGGTATAGTTTGCCTCAAACAATGATTAAAAAACAGAAATAGTACCCATCAATGGATATATTTTCTTTTTGAATTTACTGACAAAAATGGTACAGATGGCACCCCAAATAGGAGACTGGCATGGACCCGTATCTTCTCTGTGAAAATGACTAATGTATCACTACATTTCTGCCAGAACTACATGAAGAGCCTGCCAAAAATGATCTTATCATTATCAGCTAGTGTTCCCAATTGTGCACTGTTTGTGTCATATATGGCTCCTCTGAAATGCAGAACTCCTACCTAAAGAAACCCTCCTAACATTATAAAACATGAACTTTTGTATGTTTTTAAAATGTTTTAAGGAAACCGTATTTATTCTATAGTAAACAGACATATTTTCCTGGTGTCAGTAAAAGAAAAAAAAAAAATAGTAGTGCAAAAAGAATTGAAGATTCAAATGTCAAAGCTTATATCTGTAAAGCCAAAATAAAATACAAAGAAAATTTGATCTAGATGTCTATATAAACCAACAAGCTTTGGTCTGTCACCTGTTATAGATTTTGAACTGATAGCCATATACCAAACATCTTGCGTTAGCCATTTGGTCATATGGAGTCATTGATTTCTCTCAATTTGTGACGCTTGAATAAAGATTCATTGAATGGGCTGGTGCAATGTGCCTAATTACAGTATACTATATGACCTTAAAATAAAAATGAATGTCAAATAAAAGGTTAGTTTAGTTACATATTACAAAGTATGCATTTATTTAGCTTCTCATTAGTTCCACCCTGGACCAAAAAGTTAGTAAGTTTTAAAATTTTATACACACACACACACACACACACACACAATCAAACAACAAGGAACTGAATAGTGATATGCACACATTTATACACACACAGAAACACATATCCTTTTATACTACCAATTACAAAATAATAATTTATATTTCCTACAAAACTAAATGCATTTCTCAATCATAATATATAAAGTAAAAAATATGGTCTCAGTATAGAAAACTTCTAAAACAGTACTACTTATAAGGCTTTACTAAGTGCCATTGCTGCAAAATTTCTTCATCCTTATCATACTTTTAAATTTGAGGCTCCACCCCACTTTATGTGAATCAAGATCTCTAGGGGTGGAGCCAGGGACTGTGGATCACTGGCCTTCAAGATGAAGGCCAAGTCCTTCAGTATAGCCTGTCATTCTTTCATAACATAGTAATATCCTACTTTTTCAGCCTCTCTCCTAATTTCCCCAAATGGTGACAATATTCTAAATCTATCTATAGTTGGCTGTGTACCACTCCCTTCATAGGTACGTACCTTCATCCTGACCTGCAGGACTTGGCCAATGCTCTCCATTTTACTGGAATAGCCTTGCTTCCTCTCAGTCCTAACTTTCTGGTGAACTGTGAGTAACAGCTCCAAACTCAGCTGAAGGGAATTACTGTGAGGAAAAGTATTCCTGACACCCAGAGCAATGTTTTCTGATCTGCCTCTCCTCGTGAAGCCATGAGCTCCTTAAAAACCATCAACTGGCATCCTTATATACCCAGCGCTCAGGGCAGTCTCTGAAATATAGTACCAATTCCAGAAATATTTATTGAATTTAATTGAATTAAAAAGGAAGATGACCAGGTTTTCAACCTATAGCTTAGCTACAAAGTTATTTTATAAGTCTTTTCTCCTAAATGAGTATGAAATAATAGAATTTAATATCCAGTCAGGAGCTGTCTTCTTTCCCAACTACTCATTTTCCAACACTACTTACTACTATCAACTTCAGATCTCAGATTCTGTACTTGATACTTGATTTTTAATCTAAGCCAAAGCACATTACAACTTCTAGACTGAGGGAAAAATCTAGTTAGGTAGATAGGACAGGATCTGCTGCCTTTTTTTCTGTTCTTCAACTGTTCTTCATTGATTTCCTAGTGCCTATGCAACTAGATGTTTGAATCAGCATTTATTTAGTTTTCAGAATTCTTTCTGATTCTGATCTGCTGCTTTACTTTGAAATTTGATAATCTATTATGGGTCTCTGAGTTGTTAATAATACATATGGTGGCTGCTGTATTTTAGTCCCTAATACTAGCATTCTGCAGTCTGCCTAGTTGTAACTCTTTATCATTATTTCCTAACCTAATACTCATAGACCAACACATCTGTTTCAAAGTATTCATTAAGTATTTTAGAATTATTTATAGTAAAGACATGCAAAAAACCAAACAAAGTATTTTGGTATTGATCATAACAGAGCATGAAGATTTTGTTCAGTCTTACTCATATAAAGGCAAATACAAGATCATTCAGTTAGAAAGATTTTTCATTTTAACACTATTTCTCTACCAGAAATTGACCTGTAGGTCCCCTTTATATGTAAAATATTCCAAGAGAAAAATCATGGTTAGATAGAAGAGAAGTGTAATTTGAAAATTAGTCTTACAGGGTGTGGAAAGTTTGAATAGATGAAATATAGGGAAATTTTAGAGTAAGAAAAATATTCTGCCTTCATGGGGAATATATGAGACTGTGCATTTGTCAAAATCCACAGAACTTTATGACATGAAGAGTGAACATTAATGTATGCATTTTTTTTTTATTTTAAGAAGTCATCTTTTAAATTTAAGAAGTCAAGATTACAGGATGCAATGCAGAATGTGATCATAAATTATCTAACCACATTACAAATGTAAAACAACCTCAGTTGAAGGAGGTGAGGGAAAGATGCTGACCTACATTACTAAAAATGAATGGAGTCTGAAGGCTAAAGTTAAAGGAATTGTGCATAAATATTATACCCTAGAGTATAATATTTTTCCCATGAGGATAACAGTTAACAATTCTGAAACCACAATAGATGTATACTGGAATTGAACAATTAAATAAATGGGTGGTGGAAGGTGGGAGCCAGATTTCTCACTGTTGGAGTGGGAGGTTATAGACAAGCAAGAGAAGACATGAATAATTCATGCAGTCATGGCTTAGAGTTGAAGACATCAGTTCAAACTTAATATAAATTCAGATGGGAGAAAAGAGAGAGAGAGAACTATGCAAAGATATGTGTATATGTACACAGTTTTTTCATTTTTACTTTATCAGTTGAAAGGGCCTGAAAGCAATGAGTTTAACTAGTAGCAAGGTCTTGATTTCTCTCACCATTCTCCAGAAAAAGGAGCTAGGTTTCCTTGGAAAAATGACAGATCCTAGGACTGGGCAGGAAATATACATGATAAGACTAGAATATATTGTACTGCCAGCAAGTAAAAATATATAAAACAAGCAAACAAACAAACCATAATGATGGGAGTATGTCAAAGGGATATAGGAGGCACTTGAAAGATTTCTCAATGGCCAAAACTTGTACGACTTGAACAACAACAAAAAAAGTAAATAAAATAGTATTGGGTTATAGCTCAAATTATAAAATAAATATCCATGAGTCCATACTGATATAGATAATTTATTGAGTAAATAAGTGAGAGATAATAGACAAATCTCCCATGCACAAGAATTTTAAATAATTTATGTAGATACTTCATCCTCAAGTAGGTGGTAGATAATTTTCCACTTCTTACATGTGGGCTGCTCATAGTGACTCTCTTACAAAGAATATAGAACAAACAGGGGGGATTAAAAAAAAAGACTGAGATGCAGTGGAGAAATCTGACCAACATTACCTCATCCAGTTGATCAGGGCCAATATCATCAACAGTGATAAATCATGTTGATAATATGTACACTTGATGTAACACGATGAAAGTGTTGTTTACCTTCGTGGTTTCCCTCCTAAAATCTCGTAATCCCAGTTTAATCGTGATGAAATAATTAGATAAATTCTGTCTGAGGGATATTCTGCAAAATACCTGACCAGCACTCCTCAAACTATCAAGCTCTAAAAAAAGCAAAATTTAAAAAAAAAAAATCTGAGAAACAGTCATAGTCAAGATGAGTATGACTTGCATTCTGCAGTCTGCATAGTTGTAACTCTGGAACTGAAAAAGAAAAAAATGTTAGGTTTTTCTTTTTTTCTGGAAAAGAAAAAAATGTTAGGTAAAGTGTAAAGAAGCCTAAATAAGGCATAGATTTTAGTTACCAGTGACATATATCAATATTGGTTTATTAATTGGGCCAAATGCCATATGAATGTAAGATGCAAATAATAAACTGGGTGTTGGGTATATGGGAAATCTGTACTAGCTTTGAAACTTTTCTGTAAATCTAAATTGAATGTAAAGTAAAGGTTTAAGAAGTGGTCTTGGGGATGAATTGACTTCTAGATTGAGCTTAAAAATGTTGTTATTGAGTACAAAACTAATGGGGGGGGGGTAATTTAATAGATCAGAGCTCAATGGAAAAGTTTACTGTTTGAACATTGGCTAGAAATCCTTGTTTAGCTAGACAAGTTAGGACTCCAACAAGAGTATGAACTGTCATAGTGCCATGGAAGCTGATGGACATGAACGCACACAACTGAGAAACAAAGCCCTAGGAGCAATTGGAAATAACCACAGGATTCCCCAGTCCAACATGTCCAATTGCAAAAGACTTTCATTTTTTGTTTTAGTAAACTCAGTTCATTAAATTAATTTCATAGGATGTTGTAGGTTACCAGCATACATACACAATAGAGTGATTAGAAAACAGTAAAGCTTCTTATCGGGTTAGACTGTGGGATTACTTATGAATTAGGAAAAAAAGTTTCCAGTTGTTTTTAATCTCATGCCCTCTAGGGTCTCTTTTAGTTCAATCATATGAAGATTTTGATTTCCAATATTTAAGACCCTGTATCCATTTAAACCAAGAACATACTTCAAAATACTGCTGTGTGAAAGACTACAGTGGCCATAAAGGGATGAAGCATGCTGATACAGTTAGACTTTGTGTCCCCCCAATCTCATCTTGAATTGTAACCCTCATAATACCCATGTGTCAACGGAGAGACCTGGTGGGAGGTGATTGGATCATCGGGACAGTGTCCTCCATGCTCTTTTCATAACAGGAAGTGAGTTCTCACAAGATCTGATGGTTTTATAAGTGTCTGACAGTTTCTTTTTCACAAACTTGCTCTCTCTTGCCTGCCACCATGTAAGACATACCTCTTCCTCTTCCACCATGATTGTAAGTTTCCTGAGGGCTCACCAGACATGAGGAACTGTGAGTCAATTAAACCTCTTTCTTTTTAAATTACTCAGTCTTAAGCAACTCTTTAAAGCAGTGTGAGGAAGGACTAATACAGTTTATTGGTACCAATGTAGTGGGGTGGTACTTCTCTAAAGATGCTTGAAAATGTGGAAGTGACTTAGGAACTCAGAGCAGGCAGGCTCAGAAGAAGGCAGGAAGACGTGGGAATGTTTGGAACTTCCCAAAGACTTGTTGAATGATTTTGACCAAAATGCTGATAATGATGTGGACAATGAAGTCCAGGCTGTGGTGGTCTCTGATGGAGATGAGGAACTTACTGAGACCTGGAGCAAAGGTCACTCTTGCTTTGCTTTAGCAAAGAGACTTTCAGCATTTTGTGCCCTAGAGATCTGGGGAACTTTAAACTTAACAGAGATGATTTACAGTGTCTGGCAGAAGAAATTTCTAAGCAGCAAAGCATTCAAGATGTAACCTGGTTGATTTTGAAATTCTTCAGTCTTATGTGTTTACACAGAGATGGTTTAAAATTGGAAATTATGTTTAAAAGGGAAGCAGAGTGTAAAAGATTGGAAAATCTACAGCCTGACTGTGTAAGTCAGGGTTCTCTAAAGGGACAGAACTAATTAGACAGATGAATATACAAAGGGGAGTTTATTAGGAGAACTGTCTCACATGATCACACGATGAAGTCCAACAATAGGCCACCTGCAAGCTGAGGAGCCAGGAAGCCAGTCCAATTCCCAAAACCTCAAAATAGGAAAGCTGATAGTGCAGCCTTCAGTATGTGGTCAACAGTCCAAGAGTTGCTGACAAACCACTGTTGTAAGTTCAAGAGTCCAAAAGCTGAGGAACATGGAATCTGATGTTTGAGGGCAGGAAGCATCCAGCACAGGAGAAAAATGGAGGTCAGAAACTGCAGCCTGTCTGCTCCTTCCACATTCTTCTGCCTACTTTAATTCTAGTTGCACTGGCAGTTGATAAAATGTGCCAACCCAGATTAAGGGTGGGTCTGCCTTTCCCAGTCCACTGACTCAAATGTTAATCTCCTTTAGCAACACTCTCACAGACACACTCAGGGATAATACTTTGCATCCTTCAATCCAATCAAGTTGACACTTAATATTACCCATCACACTGACCATGTAGTAGAAAAGAAAAACCCATTTTCTGGGGAGGAATTCAAGCCAGCTTCTGAAATTTGCATGAGTAATGAGGAGCACAATGTTAATAGCCAAGAAATGAGGAAAATATCTCTGGGACATGTCAGAGACCTTCCTGGTAGTCCCTTTCCATCACAGACCAGGAGGCCTAGGAGGAAAAAGTGATTTTGTGGAACAGGAGGACAAGGGCCTCACTGCTGCTCTGTGCAGCCTTGGGACTTGGCAACCTCCATCTCAGCCATGGCTAAAAGGGGTCAATGTACAGCTCAAGCCATTGCTTCAGAGGGTGCAAGCCACAACTTTTGGTGACTTCCACATGGTGTTGGGACTCTGGGTGCATGGAAATCAATAATTGCGGTTTGAGGACCTCTGCCTAGATTTCAGAGGATGTATGGAAATGCCTGGATGTCCAGGCAGAAGTTTGCTGCAGCCCTCATGGAGGACCTCTGCTAGGGCAGTGCAAAAGGAAAATGTGGGGTTGTAGTCCTCACCCTGAGTCTCCACTGGAGTACCGCCTAGTGAAGCTTCAAGAAGGGGGCCACCACCCTCCAGACTCTAGAATGGTATGTCCACCAACAGCTTGCCCTATGCACCTGGAAAAGTCACAGACACTCAACTCTAGCCAGTGAAAGCAGCCAGGGAGCAGGGGATTGAGGGGAGGCTGTACCTTGCAAAGCCACAGGAATGGAGCTCCCCAAGATTGTGGAAGCCCACTTCTTGCATCAGCATGCCCTGAATGCGAGACATGGTTCAAAGGAAATAATTTCATAGCTCTAAGATTTAGTCACTGCCCCAATGGATTTCAGACTTTCATGGTGCCTGTAGGCTCTTTGTTTTGGCTAATTTCTCTCATTTGTAATAGGATCGTTTATCCATTTCCTATACCCCAACTGTATCTTGAAAGCAACTAACTTGCTTTTGATTTTACAGGCTTAGGAAGAAGGGACTTGCCTTGTCTCAAATGAAACTTTAGACTTGGACTTTTTAGCTAATGTTGAAATTAGTCAACCTTTTGGGGGACTGATGGGAAGGCATGATTGGTTTTGATACATGAGGACATGAGATTTGGGGGGTGCCAAAGACAGAATGATATGGTTAGGCTTTGTGTTCTCACCCAAATCTCATCTTGAATTGTAATCCCCACAATCCCCATGTGTCAAGGGGTAGACCTGGTAGGAAGTGATTGGATCGTGGGAGTGGTGTCTCCCGTACTGTTCTCATGATAGTGAGTTCTCACAAGATCTGATGGTTTTATAAGTGTCTGGAAGTTCCTCGTTCAAACATTCACTCTCTCTCACCTGCCACCATGTAAAACGCACCTGTTCCCCTTCTACCACTATTGAACTTTTCCTGAAACCTCCCCAGCTATGTGGAACTGTGAGTCAATTAAACCTCTTTTCTTTATAAATAACCCAGTATTGGGTAGTTTTTTTTTATAGCAGTATGAGAACAGACTAATACACATGCCCTTTCAAATATCATACTAGAGTGTTACCAGAAGGATCTTCCAACTCAACTTCAGTCATGAAGTTCTTTGAGTATTAGGCAACTTATTTGTTTTATTGCAGGACATATAGCTTAGACATATTATATTTGTATTACTGTGTTCTCATGCTGCTAATAAAGACATACTGAAGGCTGGGTGATTTATTTAAAAAAAGAGATTTAATTGATCCACAGTTACACATGGCTGAGGAGGCCTCACAATCACGGTGGAAGGCAAAGGGGAAGCAAGACACATCTTACACGGCATCAGGCAACAGGGTGTGTGCAGATCTCGTGGGACTCATTCACTATCATGAGAACAGCACAGGAAAGATCTTGCCCAGTGATTCAATTCTCCCCACTTGGCCCCTCCAATGACAGGTGGGGATTATTACAATTCAAGATGAGATTTAGAGGGGTGACACAGCCAAACTTTATCATTCTGCCACTGGTCCCTCCTAAATCTCATGTCCTCTCATTTCAAAACCAATCATACCTTCCTAACAGTCCCTCAAAGTGTTAACTCATTTCAGCATTAACTCAAATGTCCACAGTCCAAAGTCTTATCAGAGACAAGGCAAGTCCCTTCCACTAATGATCCTGTAAAATCAAAAGCAAATTAGTTACTTCCAAGATACAATGGGGGTACAGGCATTTTGTAAATACACCCATTCCAAATGGGATAAATTTACCAAAATGAAGGAACTACAGGTCCCATGCAAGTCTGAATCCACTGGGTCTGTTAAATCTTAAAGCTCTGAAATGATCACCTTTGACTCCATTTCTCACATTCGGGGCATGCTGATACAACAGGTGGTTTCCCAAAGTCTTGGACAGCTCTAGCTCTGTGGCGTTGCAGGGCACAGTACCCTCCTGGCTGCTGCATGCAAGTCTGAAATCCAGCAGGGCAGTAATTAAATCTTAAAGCTCCAAAATTATCTCCTTTGGCTCCATGTCTTGCATTCATGGCATCCTATACAAGAGATAGGATCCCACAGTCTTGGGAAGCTCCATCCCTGTGACTTTGCAGGGTACAGCCACCCTCCTCAACTCCCTACTTCCAGCTGCTTTCACAAGCTGGCATTGAGTGTCTGCAGCTTTTCCAGGCACACGGTACAAGCTGCAGGTGCATATACCATTCTGGAGTCTGGAAGATTGTGGCCCTCTTCTCAGAGCTCCATTAGGCAGTGCCCCAGTGGGGATTCTGCGTGGGGACTCACACACCACATTTCCCTTCTGCACTGCCCTAGCAGAGGTTCTCCATGAGGGCCCCACCCCTGCAGCAAACTTGCCTAGCATCCAAGCCTTTTCATACATCTTCTGAAATCTAGGATGAGGTTCCCAAAACTCAATTCTCGACTTCTATGCACCCACACACTCAACATCACGTGGAAGCTGCCAAAGTTGAGGGCTTCCACCCTCTGAAGCAACAGCCCAAGCTGCACATTGGCCCCTTTCAGCCAGGGCTGAAGTGGCTGGGACAAGGGGCACCAAGTCCCTAGGCTGCACATAGCATGGAGACCCTGGGTCCAGCCTATGAAACCACTTTTTTTCTCTTGGGCCTCTGGGCCTGTGATGGGAGGGGCTCCAGGGTACTTCTATGACATTGCCTGGAGACATTTTCCCCTTGGTCTTAGGGATTAACATTAGTCTCTTTGCTACTTACACAAATTTCTGCAGCCAGCTTGAATTTCTCCTCAGAAAATGGGATTTTCTTTTCTATTGCATTTGTCAGGCTGCAAATTTTCCAAACTTTTATGCTCTGCTTCCCTTATAAAACTGAATGCTTTTAAGGGCACCCAAGTTACCTCTTGAATGCTTTGCTGCTTAGAAATTTCTTTTGCTAGATATCCTATATCATCTCCCTCAAGTTCAAAGTTCCACAAATCTCTAGGGCAGGGGCAAAATGACACCAGTTTCTTTGCTAAAGCATAGCAAGAGTAACCTTTACTCTTGTTCCCAACAAGCTCCTCATCTCCATCTGAGACCACCTCAGCCTGAATTTCATTGTCCATATCACTATCAGCATTTTGGGCAAAGCCATTCAACAAGTCTCTAGGAAGTTTCAAACTTTCCCACATTTTCCTGTCTTCTTCTGAGCCCTTCAAACTGTTCCAGACTCTGCCTGTTACCCAGTTCCAAAGTCACTTCCACGTTTTCGAGTAACTTTTCATCAATGCCCCACTCTACTGGTACCAACTTACCATATTAGTCTGTACTCATGCTTCTATTAAAAACACACTCAAGCCTGGGTAATTTATAAAGAAAAGAAGTTTAATTGACTCACTGTTCCACATGGCTGGAGAGCGCTCACAATCATGGTAGAACATGAAGAGAAAGCAAGACACGTCTTATACGGCAGGAAGCAAGAGGGTATGTGCAGTAGAACTCCCCTTTATACAACCATCATATCTCATGAGACTCATTCATTATCACAGGAATAGCAAAGGAAAAGACCTGCCTCCATGATTCAGTTACCTCCCACCCACTCCCTCCCACAACACGTGGGTATTATTACAATTCAAGGTGAGATTCGGGTGGGAACACAGAGCCAAACCATATCAATTATCTATAATATGTTTCTGTAGAACTCTGAATAAGTTTATAATTACCCAAATTTTATTGATAAAAAGGAAGTGTTACCAATACGACTTTAGTTTTATCATGTTTGCATATATTACTGTTTTCAGTAATTTCTGTCATATCTAGAATATCAAATTCTACATCAGCTAGCTTAGCCGCAACACCCATCAGATACTGTCCAAATGATTTATGATAAAAATTATTTTAATATGCAGTTTTCTGAGACCTAACATAAGTTGCCACAGGCCTGCTATATCTATATCTACATCTACATCTATATCTACATCTATATCTATATCTATATCTATATCTGTCTATCTATATATAGAGAGAGAGAGACTCCTCTTTTATGCCATTACGTGTAGACTTCCTAATGGAATTCTGTATATGTTTCCCTCAGAAATATGCTAGTGATATCTTAGAACAGAAAACTGAAGACTGACACGCTATGAATGTCATGAGAAAAAAATATAGTGGTTAGAAGCATGGGCTCCAGAGACATACTTTCTGTTCTTAGTCCCAACTTCTTTGCACACTAGGTGTGTAACACTGAAGAAGATGCTAAAACTCTTTTTGCCTCATTTTCATCTGTAAAATGTTATCTTGTCACAATTTAATAATATGTTATCTCCCTCAAGTGCACAGTGGTTAGCATATAGCAAGTTGAAGGTTTGTTGAATGAAGAAATAAATGAATGAATGGATCAGGAGTAGTCAGCAAGCGTTTGGAGTGATTATACACACTAGGAAATATGAGTGAAACGAGTAGAAACTGTGAATGCTAGATGGGGTTTTAACAATTATAATGCTAGTAGGAATCTACTTGCAATGTTGCCCACTATTGGACCCAGTAGAGCTTATATTAATTGTTAGCCTTCTTTCTGGAGATGTACCTGGAACCTTACCCATGTGGTTTTCTCAGCTTATTTTCATTCAAGCTGAAACTTCATCAGCTTCACACTTAATATAGGTGGCTCACAGGCTTTCAGTAAATTTAAGGTAATTTATGATTTCATCTTTCTCAAGTAATTTTCAATCAAGTAAAGTTATCCAACAAGACTGGAAGTTGCACATGGAAACATTTTATTTTAAGGTTTCATTAGTATGCATACATTCACAGCCCCTCCCAATCTCTATCCATTTTTGCAAGTAATTGAAAAAAAGTGACTCAACATATGTGGATACCAGTTTTTAGGTTAACAAATGGGGCATGGCATTTTAAGTGTTTTAAATGTGGAACTTTAACTGTTTTATAATTTAATGTCTAATAATGAACTTGATTCTTCTTTTAAAATGAAGAAAATATCCTGTGGTAAATGTGAACAAAAAAACGGAATAATGCCATAGAAAATACATTATCGTATGAGGCAAGACATCTGTTTTCCAGCCCCGTTATTCATTACCTGTAGGTAATGAATTTTCCTTAATTTACTTGGCCTCAGTTTCTACATCTGTTGAACAGAGACAATAATTATGTACATAAACAAAGGCAGAAGCTTAACCAAATCCTTTCATTCACTTACTATCTACTAAGCCCCTACAATATGCCAACGTTAGACTTTTCCCTTGTCCTTCAGCTGTTTGTACAAGACCCCACATAGGCACTAACTGGAGAAGAGCACTGTGTGCAATCACAGTGGGTGACATGGTGCGTGGTCACTTGCTCACGCAGCTGCTAGGACATCTAGTCCTGCCTGGACTCAATCCAAAGTTACCATTTCCATCTTACAATGGACTTCTGCTGAGAACATCTGATTTTGACTTGCCAAGTCTGACAGAACCCAGCTCATAATGGACATTTTCAGATGCATGATTACTTTGGGTTTACTCCAAGGTCAACCATTCTGTCTCTGCCAGGGCCCAGAAACATCAAGAGCTGTTTCTCAAAGTATATGTAATCTCAAATTGTATGTAATCTCTACATATGTAATCTCTTCCTCAAAGCATATGTAATCTCTAGGTATAATGGCATGACCCTGTTCTAGAATTCCAGGGGCCTGCATTGAGTTATCTTAATGGGGATTGACATAATCTCCATGTGGCTTCCTTTTTCACTATTGACATCCCTCTCCTCACCCCCCAACTATTATACCCCTTGGTGTGTAGTCTTTTTCCTTCCTTATCAGAACCAATACCATAAAGTCTGCTAGGTCATATAGTCCAAGTGGCAGGACTGGTGCACTGAAGCCTGGAATTTCTGCAGTCATTTTTTGCTCAAGGCTGGACTTAAAATTGGCAGCCTTCCCTGTCACTCACTATTGCACCAAAGCAACAGTTCTAGATGTGGAATGTGCTGCATCCAGAACTCAGAAATGGCTTACTAGGTGCAGTGTTTCCATTTTTGTTGCAGGGGATGGAAAATTCAGCAATTCATTTTACTTTGGAGGAGATACCTCAGCACACCTCTGACAACTCCATCCTTAAATTTCACAGAAATAGCAGGTCCCTGACACTTCCTAGGGTTTAATCTCCCATCCTCAGAGTAGAAGTGTCTTACCAAAGCCTGAAGCATACTAGTTCACCTCTTGCTCATCCTCTCCAATCAATATAATGTCATTGCTGTAATAGATCTGTGTCATATTCTGTGGAATGTTCATGCTGTTCAATTCTCTTTGGACTATATTATGACAGAAGCAGGAGAGATAATATATCACAGCTACAAAACTGTAAATAAATACTGTTATTTGTTTACATAAATGAAAATTGTTCTGATCTACTTTTCTAAGTGAAATGGAGAAGAATGCATTTGCCAAATCACTGATCACATACTATGTACCTATGACCTTAATAATGTGCTCTAGCAATGATACCACATAAGCTAGTGCACCTGTGACCTAGATTACTACTTGGCTAAATCTGCAGTAGTCTTCAGTCATTATTCAGGATGATGTTTCTGCAGAGACCAAACTAGTAAAACAAGTAGAGAAATGATAATGACTACTGCAACTACATCTTTTATGTTTTTAATAATGGCACTAAACTCCCTCCAGCCCCTACCATGAGTGCTCTTATCCAAATGACCAAGGACCCAATGTGGGTTGTTCCCACTGCCAAATATATTAATTCCAATTATATATATTCAGCAATTAGGAAAATGACCACTGAGTGAGTCCCTTGACCCAGTGGCCACATTGTGACCTGGACCTTATCCAGGATTCCATGAAGGTCTGCTTTCTAAACAAGGTGCCAGGACACTTTGGTTGTTTAAGCTCCACTACCCTGCCTCTATATATTTGGGGTTCCATTATTCCATAGATGTTGATGAGCCCAGCTCTTTGACTATGTCTCCTATAGTGAGTCTGGGATAAGTAGGCCAGCCACCACTGAACTTCTTAGTGATCTTGTGCCCAGTTTACTAGTTTATTCCATATGACCTGGGTAAATAAGGTATCCTCTGAGATTTTCTGTGGAACATATTGCTCTGATGGATCCCTTGCCTTAGATAATATATCCATTTCAGCAAGCCCAATTCCCCCAGATCCTTTATTCCTTCTTTCACCATCTTCCAGGGAAATGGGGTTTCCACTTTGCTGAGTGTTGGACCTAACCTTTTCCAGATTTTTTTTTTTTTTTTTTTTTTTTTTTTTGAGACAGAGTCTCTCTCTGTCGCCCAGGCTGGAGTGCAGTGACCGGATCTCAGCTCACTGCAAGCTCCGCCTCCTGGGTTTAAGCCATTCTCCTGCCTCAGCCTCCGGAGTAGCTGGGACTACAGGCGCCCGCCACCTCGCCGGGCTACTTTTTTGTACTTTTTAGTAGAGAGGGGGTTTCACCATGTTAGCCAGGATGGTCTCGATCTCCTGACGTCGTGATCCGCCCGTCTCGGCCTCCCAAAGTGCTGGGATTACAGGCTTGAGCCACCGCGCCCGGCCCCTTTTCCAGATTTCTAATGACCTCTGTAGGAGGGAGTTTCCCTATTCCCAGTGGCTTCCTACTAGTCTTAATCCAATATCCCAATAAAGAGTCCCCAAATGAGTGAATTATTCTTCGTCCAGTCTTGTATTCTTGCCTCTTTGATCAAGCCTCCTCAAAATCCATTTCCTAATGTACTCTACTGGCTTCTGTTGGCACATGTTAACAAATTCTTGAAATTCTCTTGGTGTATAGTCTTTTCCCTTCCTTATTAGGCCCAGCACATCTTTTATTGTGATATGCAGGGATTTAACCCTAGTTAGCATCTTTTCAGTCAAGATGAAAGCAGCTTCCAAGGGCAGTACTTGTTAATTTATGGAAGAAGAGTTTCTCCAGCATTATTCAGCATAGGGAAGTGCTGGCTGTTACTAGTGAAGGGTAACTAGGGAAGGGAAAACCCAGAGGGTAAGTGGATCCTATAGAGTTAACATCATCAAGGGTAGTCAACCAGATACCATCCCATGTTTTTAGATGTTAGATTTTCCCCACAATGGAGCTTGTCTTCAGTCCATGCTCCTAGACCTTTGCATAACAGATGTGCCTTGGCTGAGTATTCAAATTTTTCTGGACCTCTACAACTCTAACAAATGATGTCTTCAGGCTGCTGCTCAGATATATCTGCTTTTCCACTATGGAACATAAAAGCCTGTCTAAAGGGTACCTCAGAGGCCCTTTGGCTGCCACCCTTAGCCATTAACTGTTTGTTTGCTGTCCCCAATCTGTAATTATCTATCTGCAGGGCATCTATAAAACTTAGCAATAACCAGCCAACTCTGTCTTTATAGGCACTGCTTCCAAGTGACCTAAATAATTGCACTTGCTAAAGCATTCCCCTCCAGGAATATTTTCCTGGGGTACCACTAGTCAAACCTTTAGCAGATGAACTGCCACCTTGCACCACGGACAATTCATGCCCCTCTACTAGCCAGAATAGCGTCCTCTTCAACCCAGCTGGTGATGGGTAGCCAGTCTCAAATTTCCATCCCACCACAGCCAATATTCTCAAACTACTCTCAGAACTGTATGTGCTGGTTCAAGTCCTCTAAGAAGCCAGTGACAAGGCAAAATTAGATACTCAAGAAATACCTTAAAGGAACATGGGAAAGGAACTAGAGGAGGAGGAGTCTGAGAAAGCTATCAAGCTGTGATGCAGATCTGAGGCTTTTTAAAGAGAATGGGAGGGAAAGACTTGTGGGTGGAAGAGCCTTAGATCACAGGGCAATTGTAAGGAAGTTCAGCGATAGATCATGGGAGTCCTGGAGACAAAGTCATAGTGCTCTCATATCTCCTGAGAATGGGACTGTCTTAGTATCTGCCACATTCATCACTGGCTGGGAGCAGCCTATGGGAGATACAGCAACAGAGGTGAATTTCAGAGCTCAGCAGCTGAAGCTATGGATCAAAGATACTCCACAGTCTGAGATCTAAGATGTTCATTTCCATGGCTGCCCCAGACACTCCATAGTCTGAGGTCTATGATGTGCATTTTCATGGCTGCCACAAATTAGCACTTACTGAGAGCTTAAACACGCCAGTCACCACTCTAAGCATATTTTAGGAATTACCACCTTGATTCTTCACAACGTGGTGAGATTTGTTCTTTAATTATTCTGTTTTCATAGATGAGACAACTGAAGCTAAGTGGCTTGCCCAGCTAGAAAGTGGTAACAATGGATTCAAACCCAGGTTTTCCTGATTGCACAGCTAGATATGTTTAACTACATGATCCCTGTCCTCAAAAGGTTTAGGACCCGCCAGAGAAAAAGACATAGGAACAGAAAATGTAATAAAACATCATTTTCTTTCATGCTAACAGTTCCAAAGTGTCAGTAAGAAAGATTGTTACAGTTACAAAGTGTCAGTAAGAAAGATTACTTCAATCTGGGGGGTATGAGAAAGTTTTAGCTTATACTAATAAGGAAGACTACACATTTGTGTGGAGAGTAAAGGGATTCCAGGGAAACAGGGAATAATAACACTGAATAAGAAGAAAACATGGAAGAGTATCACAATGCAGTTCTGACGTGGACCTTAGCATTTTCGTGTTAAGTCCCAAGCTTCTAGGAGCAGGTCACTTTTTTCTCCAGAAGAGATTTAAACGAATACTGTTAATGTCAAAACAAACAGAAAGGATGTTGATCACAGCATAAAAATGCAGACAAGGAGTAGTCAATGGAAGAGAGAGTGACATCGGAAGCAGCAGCAATAACAGCAGTAGATAGTCCATTGCCGTCCTTGGAGGCAAAAGTGAAGCCAGCATTTGTAGAGAATGTTGAAAGGAGGCAAAGTCTTCTGGAGAAACCAACTGAATAATTAATTGTTGGTATTAAAAGACCATGGTGGGAGCCACAAAGACAAATAACTGTCCACAATGTGAAATACACACCCTGTTGCTAAAAATAAACACCTCATTGAATGTGTTAGGAAGGAGCAGCCTTGAAAAAAGGATTTGGGTGGAACAAAATGGAAATTTTTTATCTTATATTTTCAGTCAACCTAATGAGTGCTGAGATTCTGATTCCTAGGTATGAGAATCTTAAATGGCATATGACATGATCCAGCAATCCCACTTCAACAAATTCTTTTTATAGAAATTATATTATGAATACATGAAAATAAACATGTAAAATATGCTGTGAAGTATTGCTTGCGATAGAAAAAACTGGAGATAACTGAAATACTCATAGATAGGTGAATCATTATGCTATTGTATATCAAAATACATCTACCTGGGAGAAGTTAATTATGTGCCCAATAAATACTTACTGAGAAATTAACATGGGCCAGCATTGTGCCAAGAGCTAGGGACACAAGAGCAAAGAAGACTGATATGGCCTCTGACCTTGGAGAGCTTGTAGTCTGGAAAACTAGACAACCAAGTAAATGATGACCCATAAAGATAAAGAGGAAAATAGAATATTATATAATAGAGAAATAACTGAGATGGGAGGTAAGAGGAGGGGAACTTTAATATTTAATAAAATAGGGTGGTAGAGAATATCCCTTTGAGGTAATATTTTAAGTGAAGCTGAAGGAATAATGTAAAACAGGTATTGGAAAAAGAGCAGAGGAACAATGTTCTAAGCAGAGGAATTTATGAGTAAGAGCCGGGGCAAGACACAAGAGAGAGAGGGCTACCCATAAAGGTCACACCCCAGAGTAGATGAGAGAGCACAGTATCTTGGCTTACAAGGAGGGAGATGGTCCTTTAATAGGAGAGACTTCCTGCATTTTAATATAAAAAGTAAATAAGATAGGTCACAATGGAAGTAGGCATATGTTTATTTGCTGATAAGAACATGAGGAAATTAGTTCCCATATACCATTTTCTGTTTTTCTTTGTTAATTATAACGTGAGTGGATGATGAACGAGTGTAAGTATATGAATAAGGTAGAAAGAAGAAAAACAAGGTATAAAATAATTTTCCTAGAAGTGGGAAAGAGGGCCTATTAAAAAAATATATAGCAGCATTTTCAAGGAAGCGTTAAAAAAATAGATAATTACACACAGCACGAATATACATACTAATTACTCTTTTTGTAATTGATATACTTCATTCTCTTTATTTGGTTTTTCATTTGGCAAAACCTCCAGATTTAACACATGCAGAAAAAAACTGTGGAAATGGCAAAGATAAAACAATTAAAAACATAATGAGGTTTAAACAAGGATATATACATTATGAGCAGCCATGTAAATATAAATACATTAAAATTATTAAAATAAATAAAGTTGCAAAAGGAATGACTCATTTTAACATTATTTACTAAATGAACTAAAATGAATCTTTTCTTAAAATAATTTTTTGAAAAATTTTACCTTTTAAAGTGTCTTGGGTTTCAGGGAAAAAAACCATATGGGCAGGTAGGAAATTTAAAATAAATGCAAAAGTCTTTGTACAGACTAAATATAGATATACTAGTGTGCCAGGCTTTCGTTGAAATTTCTCTTTGTATAACCTGTAATGCATCCAGTATTTACCTTTTAAAATGTTTATTTCTAAAGAACATATAACTAATTAAAATGCCAATTAACAAGGCATTTGTATTTCTTTTGTCTTCATTTCTGCACACATGTATGACTGAGAACTCAAGAGAAAAGGCCACTTGACTGATGGTTTGGCCATGTCCCCACCCAAAGCTCGCCTTGAATTGTAACTCTTACCATTCCCATGCATCATGGGAGGGACCTGGTAGGAGATAATTGAATCATGGGGGTAGTTTCCCCCATACTGTTCTCAAGGTAGTGAATAAGTCTGATGAGATATCTGATGGTTTGATAAGGGGAAATCCCTTCCACTTGATTCTTCATTCTCTCTTGCCTGTGGCCATGTAAGTGGTCCTTTGCTCTTCTGCCATGATCGTGAGGCATCCCCGGCCACATGGAACTGTGATTCCATTAAACCACTTTCACTTTAAATACCCCAGTCTCAGATTTGTCTTTATCAGCAAGAAAATAAACTAATATACTGACTATAAAATAAAGAGAAAAGTCATGAAGTGGACATCAGCATAACATTTTGAACCAAATAAAAACAGAAATTTGAACCAGTGTTAAAATTCTAAAATTCTAAAAACTCTTTTAGAGTTTCAAATAGCTTCTCTGGGAGTCATTTTCAAGTATTAAAGAAGGGCATTAAAATCATCTTAATGCTGATAGTTTGAAACACTAGTATATATCAGAATTATGTGGATATTTACTGAAAAGGTGAATATGTAGGCTCCACTCTATGACTAAGGAATCAGAATATCTGGGGTAGCCCAGAAATCTGCCTTTTTGTAAAGCTCCCCAGATTATTTTGAAGTAGGTGACTTTTGACTGTATGTTGAAAAAATATTGCTGGATAAACTTCAAATTATATTTTAGATAGATGATCATAGTGCAAAAATTAAGAAAAAAAAACAAAAAAAAACAAAAACCTTTTATTACCCAATCAAAACTTTTGATTCTAGATAATTCTAAGAATTGATTGTCCAATCAAAGTTTGGTGATATTAATATGTTGTAGAATCATATACATGTCTTGGAAACAAAAATCCTAACCCTTAATCTGCATATATAAATGTCCATTTTCAATTAGAGAGTGTCTGTCTTTATACATTGCTATGGTGTGGTAAATCTAAAGATGTTGATTTGCTCATTCCATGGATAGTTTAATATTTAGAATTGTGAAGGACCCAGAAGGAAATGGATTCTTTTGGCACCACGGCAAGTAGCAATGTGGATTGTGAGATTTTAACGGAGATTATTTAACACTTATATGTGATTGTCTTGATTAGTAAACTATGAAAGAAAATATTTTTTTAAAAAATCTACCTGAATGGCTAAAGCTGACATCAGATAAAGTAGCTGATAAAGTAATTGAACCTCCATAGCCAAGAAACACAACTCACCCAGAGATAAGCTGAAAAGAAATTTATTTATGGAGAAGCTGAATCTGTCAGATCTTTATGCCAAAGTGTTTACAGATTCCAAGGGAACAACTGGAAACACAAGCAAATGACACTATGGGTGACCTGATTTCTGAGGAGAGGTGGGAAGCTTGGAAGATCGTAATCACCAATCTTTGAGACGTGAAGTGTCTAATAGCCACAAGCCATATGTGGATGCTACACGTGAAATGGGGGCAGTGCAAATGAGACTTTGAACCTTTAATTTTATTTAATTTTCATTAATTTAAATTTAAACAAAAATCTGATATTCTATTCAGCTATTCTAACATTTTTAAGTATGTTTTGGATAACTCAGACATAAGTGTCTTCATTTTGTTCAAGTGTATATATAAATACAGGTCAAGTATACTCAATGACCCAATGAAAATTTAATATCCTAATTGAGAGCCACAGTAAGCAGAAAATACACACTGGATTTTGAAAGCTTGATATAAAAAAGTAAACTATCTCATTAATAATTTTTTAATATTGATTACATGTTGAAATGCTAATATTTTGAAAAACTTGCCTAAGAATATATTTTATTAAAAATAATTTCACTTGTTTGTTTCCACTTTTTAAAATGTACCTACTGGAATATTTAGATTTACATAGTGTATTATTCCGTTCTCACATTGCTATAAGGAAATATCTGACACAGGGTAATCTATAAAGAAAAGAGGTTTAATCGACTCACAGTTCCACGTAACTGGGGAGGCCTCAGGAAACTTACAATGATGGCAGAAGGCAGCACTTCACAGGGCAGCAGGAGAGAGAATGAGTTTCAAGCAAATAAGGAAGCCCCTTATAAAACCATCAGATCTCATGAGAACTCACTCATTATCAGGAGGACAGCATGGGGAAACTGCCCCCATAATTCAATTATCTCCACCTAGTCCTGCCCTTGACATATGGGGATTATTGCAATTCAAAGTGAGATTTGGATGAGGACACAGATCCAAACCAAGTTACATAGGTAGCATACATTATATTTTGATTGGATAAGGTTGATTAGACAACACTGAACAAGTTGTTGCATAGTAAGTTTATATCCAACTTGCCATGTATTTTTGCCATTACGTTGTACATTGAACCAGGACAAACAGAAAATCTTGTGTTTAATAATCATTAATAAATTACACAAGGAAACTGAGGATTTTTATTTGCACACAGAGAGACCTAGAGCAATGGGTACTCTTTCAGAGTCACAGCAAGAGTATATGGGCTTGCTAGCTTTCAGGAACATGGTCTCAAAGAAACGAAGCTACTGTGTTTACCAGCATCTGCTAGTTTGCACCTGTCCCCAGAACATGAAGAGGGAAAACAAAGACAGAAGCAGAAAGAATAAAATAATGGTTCACTTAAAGGGACCTAATAATGTGAGGAGAAATATCAAGATGGACCTCCTGAAAATTGACCTTCTTTATGATAAGATGCACATAATTAAATTTCTGACACTAAAGATATTTTAGAAATAAAGCAGATGAATATGATCTTTCAGAAAGCTATGCAAAAAAATACAGAACTATTTTGTACCCCAAATTTTTATTACTCAACAATTTCAAAATTTCTCTGTAAAATAGAGATATAGTGGCTGGGGTTTTCCATCAAAAACATAGTTCTCACCTGTAATCCCAGCACTTTGCAAGGCCAAAGCGGCAGATCACATGAAGTCAGCCATGGCCAGTATGGTGAAACCCCCTCTCTACCAAAAATACAAAAATTACCCAGACAGGCTGTCAGGCACCTGTAATCCCACCTACTTGGGAGGCTGAGTCAGGAGAATTGCTTGAACCCAGGAGGTGGAAGTTGCAATGAGCCAAAATCACACCACTGCACTCCAACCTGGGTGACAGAGCTAGACTCTGTCTCAAGAACAAGAACAACAACAACAACAAACATAGTTCTAAGTTAAGTATCGCTTTGTTATCCATGAAAACCAATAAAAGTTTGAAATTTAGACCAGTTAGAAATTTAAGAAAAGTTATGCTTTGGTAGAAAACAATGTGACTTTGTATGATATAAACATTAATTCAAAACATTCAGTGCCTTCAATGAAAAAAGTGCTGTGCCAAATACTTTGGAGAATGCAAATATGAGCTACATGGAAGTACTTTCATCTGATAACAAGCTAATGTCTCTTCTCAGGAAATATTCTCTCTAGATTTCATCCACACTCTTCTAACTTTCCTGTCTTCACAACTGTTTCTTGTTCTCATCTTTCCAGGTTCTCTTCTTGGAGTGTGTCACTTCTGAAACTCATGTTGAAATTTGATTCTCAATATGGCTGTATTGAGTAGCTGTTTGCATCATGGGGACATCTTAGTGGAGTGAGTGAGTTATCGATCTTCCTGGAATGAATTAGTTCCCATGAGAGTGAGTTGTTATAAAGTGAGCCCAGACTTTCAGGTGTCCCTCATTTCACACATCTGCTTCCCCTTCTACTTTCAGCCCTGAGTTGAAGCAGCACAAGGCTCTCAGCAGATGGGCTGCCTGATCTTGGGCTTCTTAGCCTCTGGAATTGTAAGCCAAGTAAATTTCTTATCTTTATTAAGTCACCCAGTCTCAAGTATTCTGCTATAGCAACACAAAATGACTAAGACGCTCAAATTTCTAGACCTTCATAAAATATATAAGAAAATAACAGAAGTGTTAAAAAAAATGATCCACCAGGGACCCAAATTGAAATGTATATACTAGAAAAATTATAACAAATCTAATTAAGAAACACTTTTATTGTAATAGCTGAAATTATTATGGTAACCATCCTCTCCCTCCTGACCCTTTTCATACTGCACACTCTATTCAGTGATGGCTGAATAGAGTGTGCAGTATTCTTGCTTCAAAAAGAAAAGAAGACTCACGTGTCAGAAAGAACTAAAAACATGGATTTAGTACAGCATCTGGCAGATATTTATTAATTATGCCAACTAAAACAGATGAGCAGTAAAGCTTCAAAATCTGTTTTTTCTATGGCCTAGAATGACAATGAATAGGTCAAATATTACCCTGGTGATTGATCTTTACCAGAAGAAGATTAAAGTGGGCATCTTAAAATTTTCTTTGTTTGAATGGTTATCTTCTCTTCAAAAGATTTCAGATTAGTTTACCTACTTCCTTATTTACATGATAAGGTATCATTTTGAAAAGTTGACTGTGATATTTTCATTCATCTTTCTAAAAAAGATAGAAACTAAGGAAAAATACTATACCTTATAACTTATATCCCATAACCATAATCCCAATACTATCTACAGATCAAAAGGAGTATAGAATAAACATGGAATTACTTAGTATAATATGAGCAAGGGAAGTATATACATGTTACACACACACACACACACACACAATAGGATCTGTTTATATGACGTATCATACTCAGAAATCTTAATTTATCACAAGAATTTGGGCTTTAATTCTTCAGTGCCATTGCTGTTCCTGGACTTCTATTCCTGTGGCTCAGCTTCTGACTCAGACCACACTCACTCCTGGGAAAATCCAAATGTCATTGAAATTCATCGTCATCTTTATAATCTTTAATGACATGATTCCTTGTTTTTTATAAGTTTAAATAGATTTAGCATCAATGTACAATGATCCTTCATTCTCTTCTACCTCCAAAATGTAGCAAAATATATGTGGAAATGTAGTAAAATATATCCACAGTGATATAATATATATGTACCAGTGACTTTCGGGGTAGTTAAACAAAGGTTAGGATACTTAGTTCAGAAAATCTCAAAGCCTTACATTTGCTAGATTTTCATAATGCAATCTCTGACAATAGTGACTATAGGATTTTTTTGAAAACTATTGATAGGAAAATTCTGTAGATTAGTAAAATCTCTGGGTTGAATGGTTCTCACTTACTCTATAAAATTTTCCACTTGATGTTTGTAAATGTACTCATAATTTTACTTCTAATAAATTTAATTCAGTACTTATTTTACATCTCCAATTTGCAGAGTATTGTGCTAGGTACTTTGATGAACAGGGAAAAGAGAAGCCTTTCCTCTGAGGACTTGTCATCCAAATTGAAAGGCAGGATAGAAATATGTAGTGAGGTTTCCAAGACAAACGCAAGTGGCAATTTTATGGGATGGATTCCCACTCCCTCCTTTCCTCCACATGTTTCATCTTTATTTATATTAGTTAATTTACATGAGGGCTTTCAGTAGTTTTGTCTAAGAAGAAAGGGCAAAGAAGACAGAAAAGTTGTTTTGTGCATAAAGCTCATAGGGAAGATATAATAGGAAGAGAAATTGAAGATACAGCATAGATTTCTAAAAGAAACTATTTTTGAGCCTTTAAAGCAAGTGATATTAAAAATAGAAAACTGAGATAATTTTTCTAAGCTAGATTATACGACACTTGCAACATAAAATAATGGCATAGGCAAGGGAATGCAAATAATATAATTTGACATGGATATGAAGAAATAAGACCATTTTTAACTTCTTTTCTAGAAATCGCAGAAGTTTTGACTTACTAAGAGCTCAAATAATCCATCAGAGGAAACTCCGATGCTTAAAAGAACTGCAGGGAAAAGTACAACACCCATTAAGAGGCCTTCTCATAGCAGTAGTGTCTGTATTGAGGCATCACTCTCAAATGGCTAGTGCAGAAAAACCTGAAGAATCTTGGTCACCACTATGCTGCTCGGCATCCCCAAATGACAAAGTTGCAGGAATGTGCACCGAAGTCCTACAGTGTTATATGCAACGTTGAACTAATGGGCTATTGAAGTCTGCAGATGAAGTCCTGGGATACTCAGACTACAAAGTTCTGAAACAATGATAAACAACTTACAATGGAATACAGTTAAGTACAGCTAAGTACAAAACTGTGTGGCAGGAAATTCATATATTATAAAATTTCAGAGACAATTGAAGGCTGGAGGAGTCAGTAAAAGTTTTTGAAAGTGTTGAGAATAACATGGGACATTGAAGAATGATAGCATTTGCTTACATAGTAAAACAAGAGATGTTTCAGATAAGTTAAATATAATTGTTTTAAATTGCAGCTGTGATGCAGTGGTAACAACTTGACCAGATCTGTTAGCCCTTTACTTTTCAAAGAAAACCAATCCAGTAGAACAAGAACATCCAGTAGTCTTGTCTTTCATTTACTAATTGGTTTGTTTATTCAGCAAATCATTGAGCTCTAACCACAGCACTAAATAAGGAATCTGTATATGTACAAACACATCTGTGCTGTCAAAGAGCTCACAGTCTAGTGGGAGAAGACAAACATAAGAAAAATTACAAGACAAAGGGCTAAATGCAGTGAGAGAGGTCTGTACACAATGCTATGGACCAATTTCCACTCTCAATTCCTGTGAAGGACAGAACAAGATAGACATGCTTTAATCGTGTGATATTGACAACCCATGCCTTAAGGCGAATGGATTTGGAGAGAGAAGAAATTATGACAAAAAACTGGCAATAATTTATAGCCTGTTGCAAAAAGGTTAACTAGGACAAATGTCCATCTCAGGATTTGGGGAGGGACTCACTGGGAGAGTAAATCAATTAGCAGCAGGAGTCAAAGCCAAAGAGCCTTCATTGGAGGAAAGACCAGATAGGGCATAGGGGGCACTCATATTAAGCCTTGTATATTTTGTAACTCAAGAAAAGGAAGACATAGAAGATGGAACAGATACAAGTAGAGAAACAAAGATGCCAATAGCACTGAAAATAAGAAAAACCCTGCCTCAGTTTTCCATAGCCTCATATCCCACTTCTAGTTCGTCTGAGGACCAGCTGTAAATCTGTTTCTGCCCTTGAACCATGCATTTGAATATGGCCCCACAGTGATTTCTCCATTGACTTAAGATTTATATCAAAACTCTTTCGGAGTTACCCAACTTTTGAGAATTTTTAACTGGCTCCATCATCCACACGTAGTGTCCTGACTTTCTGATTTCTCTTTAGATTCCTAATTCCATCCCATTTACCCCACCATTGTCATCTTTTTTTTTCTTTTTTTTGTATTTCTTCTCAGTGGTCAATTTTCTTTCCCATTCTAATGCCTGGAAATTTAGCAGATTCTCTTGTTGACTTAATTTCTATTGATCCTTGGGGTTTAAGCTTTCTACTAAGCAGCTTTCCAAGTAATTTCCCAAACAAAGATAGTTTCTCCTCTAAAAGGACTAGTATCAATGACTAACATAAAAATTGTTTGATGTGCATGTGTGTTCATGTATGTGTGTGTGTTTGTACATTTGAACAAAAAGAAATCAGTAATAATGCATATCAAAGTATTAATGGTTATATCTAAGAAGAAGTTGAGGGCAAATTCTACTTTTTCAAACACAAATATTTTGTTCAAAATATGAATTCTTCATGTAATAAAAATATTTTCAGACACAAATATCTTGTTTAAAGTATGAATTCTTCATGTAATAAAAATTATTTTCCAAAATTATTTGTGTAATTGTTATTCTTTATGTGGTGTGTAATAAATTTAACTTTTTTATTGTAATAAAAGATTATATAAATAGAAAGCATAAATACAGAAAAAGACACAGCTTTTGGCCAAAAAAGGAAAGAAAACTTATACAATTATGACAGAGACAAAAAGATATTTTATGTAGTAGTGAAAAACAGCTTTTGAGAAACAAAAAAGAAAACTAATAGAATAAAACAGAAAGTTCAGAATCAGACATGTGCACATATGGAAACAGTCCATGATAAAGTTGTACCATGAATCAATAAAGAAACAGATTGTTTAATAGATGTCTTAGCCCATTTTTGCAGAATATCTGAGACCAGATCATTTACAATGAACAGATATTTATTAGCTCATGTTTCTGGAGGCTGTGAAGTCCAACATCAAGTGCAGGCATCTGGCAAGGGTCTTTGTGATATGTCATCCCACGGTAAAGGTAAAATGTCAAGAAAGAACAAGAGTGAACAGGGCATGGTGGCTCATGCCTGTAATTCCAGCACTTTAGGAGGCCGAGGCAGGCAGATCACCTGAGGTTGGGAGTTCAAGACCAGCCTGGCCAACCTGGTGAAACCCCGTCTCTACTAAAAATACAAAAATTAGCTGGGTGTGGTGGTGCACGTCGGGCATCCCAGCTACTCCAGAGGCAGGAGAATCTCTTAAATGTGGGGAGGCAGAGGTTGCAGTGAGCCGAGATCATGCCACTGTACTCCAGCCTGGGCAACGGAGTGAGACTCCATCCAGGGAGAGATAGAGAGAGAGAGAGAAAATGGAAGGAAGGAAGCAAGGAAGGAAGGAAGGAAGGAAGGAAGGAAGGAAGGAAGGAAGGAAGGGGAAAGAAAGAAGGAAAGAAAGAAAGGGAGAGAGAGAAAAAAGAAACATAGAGAAAGAAAGAGAAAGAAAGAAAGAAAGAAAGAAAGAAAGAAAGAAAGAAAGAAAGAAAGAAAGAAAGAAAGAAAGAAAGAAAGAAAAAAAAGAGAGGCCTAGACTTTTATATGGCCACCAATTCCACCTATGAGGGTAGAAACCTCACAGCCTAATCTCTCAAAACTTCCACGTCTTAAAACTAGTACAATAGCAATTAAATATCAACAAGAGTTCTGGAGAGGACAAACTGAAACCAGAGCAGTAGATAATATTATGAAAATAATATTCTCTACCATATGGAGAAATATGTAACTAGAATTCTATATATTAACAAACAAAAATTATCTCTAGATAAAGACAACAGTGAAAGATTAAACTTTAAAAATAATTTTAAATAAAATTTATTTGTGTCATAAGACTTCTTAAACAAAACTTCAAGAGTACAATGTATAAGGGAAAATCAATTAACTGAATATACATATTATAAAGGAGTTCTGTTTAATAAAAACATGACAGACAAATTAATAGGTTGTCTTTGTGTGCGTTCTTGCCATGAAGCAGAATTTGTGTACCTGTAGTTTACTCTGTGAAGTGATTTAAAAGATTGACTTCCCAGGAAGGGAAAAACGGGAAAGGAGGAAACATTCATACAAGCACATATTATCAGTTAGGTCACTATTATGGCCTTCATCCTGTTGGGACCTTTTGAGGACCTGTGTAGAGTACATTTAAAATTATTTACCCAAGAAAGATGTGATGATTAACTTCATGCTTCAATCTGACAGGATTACAAGGGGCCCAGATATTTTGTCAGACATTTTTCTAGATGTTTCTCTTACAGTGTTTTTTCTTTATGAGATTAACTTTAAATCTATCGATTAAATAAAGCAGTTTGCCCTCCATAATGTGTGTGGTCTCTACCCAATCACTTGAAGACTTTTATAGAACAAAAAGGCTGAGAGAATTCCCCCGAGTTAGAGGGAATTCCTACTACCTGATAGCCTTCAAACTGAGATACCAGCTTTTTCTTCAAACCTGAACTAAAACATTGGCTGTTTCTGGGTCTCTAGACTGCTGACCTTTGGACTAGAACTGCACCATTGACTCTTCTAGTTCCTAGGCCTTTGCACTTGGTTTGAAACTATACTATTGGTTCTCTTTGGTGTCCAGCTTACCAAATCACCCTGCAGATTATGGGACTTGTCAGTCTCTATAAGTGTGTGAGCCAATTCCTTATAATGATATATATACTTAATAAAATATATAATGATATATGTTTATAGATATATACATCCTATACACATTCTGTATCCTATGGGTTCAGATTATCTGGAGAACACTGGCTAATACAGATTTTTATGCCAAGAATGGTTCTATAGGAACATGATTTTAGGAATGAGTCTACTGAATTGGTTCTGGAATTTCTGGAATTGGCTTTCTAATCTGATTAGATTTACATATTATTTCCATCACATTTGGCAAATTGGTGATTTGGCAAAAGAGATACATAAAATATTACCATTAGACACTCATAATCAACTATTATAAGCAAGTGTCTGAGCCACTGTGTATATGATACTTTCAAACATTTTTTTCAAACTAACTAGTATAGTGAGATCAGCTGTTAGCTACTAAGGTCACTGGATAATGTGGTAAAAGAAAAAGATGGGCTCAGATATTTGAATTTCTCCTGTAGTAACAGAGCTGAGTTTAGTTAAAACCAAACTCAGAATCTCAACCTGCAACTGGCTGAAGTACAACGCAAGTAATCTCCCAGACTCACAAGGTGTCTGCTGTTCAAGTAAGGGCAGTGATTGGCAAAAAGTGGGATTCTGAAAGTTGAATGAGGTTCTGTGGGAAGACCCTGATGAAGCTGAAGGCATTGAGCCCCTAAATTGAGGAGTCTTTTTTTGTCAATGGAAGCAGTCTCCCACCTTGAATGGAAAAGGCCTCTTCACCCCAGTGGAAGCAGCCTCTTTACCTCCAGTAGAAGCAGTCCTTTCACCCCTATCTGAGGAGATTAACCCTGCATTGCCTGAGGAAACTGTGACTTCTCCTAATGCAGTTGCCATGAAAGACAATGCTGAATCTCCTCAGGATCCACCACCATCACCCTTCTAGTTGATATACATCTAACACCTAGACATTTAACTAGACTCAAGTCCCACAGGCTCCTAAAGGTGAGATACAAAGTATGACTCAGAAGGAAGTACACTATTGTTCCAAAAGAACAGAGTTTTGTAATTTAAAGAAACAAGAATCTAGGGAACATTAGTGGAAATGAATACTAAGGATGTGGAATAATGGTGGAAGGAACATAAAGTTGAATCAAGCCAAATTTATTTACATAGGCTGACCAAGCAAAGATTTTGCATTTAATGTTACAGCTCAAGGAGTTAGAAAAGGCGCTAACATTTTATTTCATTGTTTGGCTAATACAGGAAGCACAAGGTGGCCACCAGTGAGAGAGTTAGAAGTGCCAGACCCTCCTTGGTTAAGTGTAAAGGAAGAGATTCAAAGGCTTAGGGGGAATGGGATGTTAAGAGTGGATTTGTCATCTAAAAGATCTACCCATGCACTCTAGAAGGGTCAGGAAGACACATCTTTCACCACATCAATGAGAAATAAATTTGTGAGAGGAGCCCCAGCAACCTTGAAGGGCTTTGTGATTACTCTTTTTTGTAGGCCAGATCTTCCAGTGGGAACTGTAGTTTGTAATGAATTGGGAAACTAAATGCCACGGAAATAATTAGATCCTGGGGTGGGTCAGTGGGAGTAACTTGATCCTTAGGTCAAGTAGCAGTACTCAGTTTCCAAAGGTGAAGCTATGGACTGAATGTTTGGGTCCCCCACAAATGTTCGTATGTTGATCCTCCATCCCACAATTTGAGGGTATTCGGAGGTGGAGTCTTTGGGAAATAATTAGGTTTTGATGACATCAGAAGGATAAAGTCCCTATGATGACATCAGTGTTCTCATAAGAAGAGAAAGAGACCTAAGAGTTCTCTCTCTCAGATACATGCACAGAGGAAAGGCCATGTGAACATCCAACAAGAAAGGAAAGGAAAAGCAAGGAAAATGACCATCACCGAGAGCCAAATATGCCAGCACCTGATCTTGAACTTCCCAGCCTCCACAACTTTGGTAAATAAATGTCTGATGTTCAAGCCATCTAGTCTATAGTATTTTGTTATACCAGCCCCAACTGATCAAGACATACAAGGTGGGTGTGGTTACTATATTAGAGGTCAGTAGAGCCAAAGTATCAATCAGAATACTTACTCATGCAGACCTATGGCCATTGGCTAGTTGCTCATGGTGTTCCTCGACCTGAAATAGATAAGAATCCTGCTAAACTCTTTACTTTGATCTGTAAAAGTGGAAAAGTTCTAGGTCAAGTGAACAAAAGTCTAATCTGAATCATAAAACAGTCATGGCCTCTCAATTAATTCCCAGACTTGAGCCAGTTTGTGGACCCAGTACTCTTTGAATGAAGGGGTGGTCAGGTCCCTTGAGGAAAGACCCTGGACACTGCCAAAAAATTATGCTGTTAATCTTTCCCTTGGCCATCCTCAAAGGTATCTCTGACCTTATTAACGGTGCACTAGGGAAAAGAAAATAACCAGAATTTTCATTGATTCTGAATTGACACTTATTTCAGGAAACCTAAACATCACTGTGGTCCATAAGTCAGAGTAGCAGCTTATAGAGGTCAGAGTCAATGGAGTTTTAGCTCAGTGGGCTCCATGGGTTTCTAGAACGCATCCTGTGGTTATTTACTCAGTCTGGACTATGTAATTGGAATATATATACAAAACTGTTGGCAGGATTCCCACATTGGTCCCCTAAGCTGTTGAGTAAAGGTATTCTGGTGGGAAAGAATAAATGGAAGCTGCTAGAACTATGTCTACCTTGGCAAATAAGAATAAAAAAATAGTGCATTCGTGGGGAGATTGTAGAGATTACTGCCATCACCCAGGACTTGAAAGGTACAGAGGTGATAATTCCCACCACATTTCCATTTAACTCATCAATTTGGTCTGTGCAGAAGACAGATTGATCTTGGAGAATGACAGTGGATTTTCATAAGCTTAACCAGGTGGTGACTCTAATTGTAGCTGCTGTACCAGATGTGCTTTCACTGCTTGAATAAATTAACACATCCCATTACCTGGTATGCAGCTATTGATCAGGCAAGTGCTTTTTTCTTCATATCTGTCAAGAAAGATCACCAAAAGCAGTTTGCTTTCAGCTGGCAAGGCCAGAAATACACGTTCACTGTCCAAACTCAGTGATATATCAACTATCCAGTCTTATGTCACAATGTAGTTTACAGTGATCTTAATAACCTCTCCTTCCATAACATATTACACTTGTCCATTGTATTTATGACATTACGCTGATTTGACCTAGTGAGTAAGAAGCAGCAAATGCTCTAGACTTATTGGCAAGACACTTGTGTGTGTTGGAAGGTGAGAAATAAATCCAGCAAAAATTTAGAGGCCTTCTACCTCGGTGAAACTTCCAGAGGTCCAGTGACACAGGCGTGTTGAGACATACCTTTTAAGGTGAGGGATAAACTATTGCATCTTGTCCTTCCTACAACCAAAATAATAAAAATACATAATGGGCTTCTTTGGATTTTGGAGAAAATATATTATTAATATGGATGCATTACTCCAGCCTATTTGCCAAGTGACTCAAAAGTGCTAGTTGTTGAGGCCCAAAATAAAGTGAAGGCTCTTTAACATGCCCAGGCTGCTGTGCAAACTGCTTTGCCACTTGAGTCATAATATCCAGAAGATGCAATGGTATTTGAATTATTAGTGGCAGATAGAAATGCTATTTGGAGTCTTTGGCGGGTCTCTGCAGGTGAATCACCGCTCAGGCTCAGGGGATCTTTGGAGCAAAGTCCTGGCATCCTTTGTGGATAACTACTCTCTCTTTGAAAAACAGCTCTCGGCCTGCTACTGGGCCTTGGTACAGACCAAATGCTTAACTATGAGCCATGAATTAACATATAACCTGAACTGCCCATTATGACCACCACCAAAAAGTGGACAGCTGCAGCATCCCCAAAGGTTAGTGGTGAAGGGAAATCTGGGACATCCATAAAGCTGAGTAGTGAAGGGAAATCTTCCCAGTGAGCAGGATGCTGATCATTGCACCTGGCTGTTCACTTTGTTTGAAAGGAGAAATAGCCAGACATGTAATTATATACAGACTTACGGGCTGTGGCCAATGTTCTGATTGGAACATTGAAACTTGGAAGAAACATAATTGAAAAATTGGTGCCAAGGAAATTTGGGGCAAGATATATGGATAGACCTTTCTGAATGGGCAAAAGAAATGTGAAGATATTTGTGTCTTAAGTGAATACTCACGAAAACGTGAACTCACTAGAAGGAGATTTTAATAATCAACTGTATAGGTTAACCTGTTCTTTGGATACCAGTCAGCCTCTTCCCCAACAACCCCTATCATTGCCCAATGTGTTCATGAACAAAGTAGACATGATGGCAGGGATAAAGATTAAACATGGGCCCAGCAACATGGACTTCCACTTACCAAGGCTTACCTGGCTTATGGCCACTGCTAAGTAGTTAAATTACCAGCAGCTGAGACGAACAATAAGTACACAGGATAATGCCAGTCCTCAGGGTGATCATGTAGCTACGAAGCTTTCTTATCTACTATCATGGTATTCCATGTTGCATTGCTTCTGGTCAAGAAACTCACTTCACAACAAAAGCAGTTTGGCAATGTGCCCATGCTCATGGAATTCACTGGTCTCACCATGTCCCCCACCATCGTAAAGCAGCTGAATTGATAGAAAAGTGGAATGGTCTTTCAATGACTCATTAACAGCCCCAGTTAGGTGGTAATATATTGCAGGCTTGGGACAAGGTTCTCCAGGAGATTATATATGCTCAGAAACAGTATCCAATATATGGTGTTGTTTATCCCATAGCCAGGATTCTTGGAGTCCAGGAATCAAGGGGTGGAAATGGGAGTGGCACACCTGAGTATTATCCTTATTGATGCAATAGCAAACATTTGTTCTATCCCTTTAACTGTACATTGCACTGACCTAGAGATCTTAGTTCCAAAGGAAGCAATGCTACTACTAGATTCCATTGAACTGGAAGTTAAAATGCCAACTGGCCACTTGGGGCTTCTCAGGCCTCCGAAACAAGAGGCAAAGCAGAAGATTACTGTGCTGGCTGGGGAGACTGACCTTGACTACCAAGAGGAAATTGGACTGCTACTCCACAATGAGGATAAGAAGGAGTATGTCAGGAATACAGGAGATCTCTTAGGGTATCTCTTTGAATTATCATGCTCTGTGATTAAGCTCAATGGAAAGCTGCAATAACCCAATGCAGGTTGTGGCCTAGACTCTTTTTTTTTTTTTTTTTTTTTGAGATGGAGTGTCACTCTATCGATCAGGCTGGAGTACAGTGGCGCAATCTCAGCTAACTGCAAGCTCCGCTTCCCAGGTTCATGCCGTTCTCCTGCCTCAGCCTCCTGAGTAGCTAGGACTACAGGTGCCAGCCACCACACTCGGCTAATTTTTTTGTATTTTTAGTAGAGACAGGGTTTCACTGTGTTAGCCAGGATGGTCTCAATCTCCCGACCTCATGATTCACCCACCTCGGCCTCCCAAAGTGCTGAGATTACAGGCGTGAGCCACTGCACCAGGCCTAATGGCCCAGACTCTTTAGGAATAAAAGTTTGGGCCACTTTACGAGGCAAAAGACTACACTTGGCTGAAATGCTCTCTGAGGTAAAGGGAATTCAGAATAGGTCATGGAAGAAGATGGCCAGCCAAGTTGACAAGGGGTGGCCTTGTGTGAGTTAATTTTATGTGTCAATTTGAAAGAGCAATGGGGTGTTCAGATATTTGCTCAAACATTATTCTGGGTGTCTCTGTGAAGGTGTTTTTGGGTAAGATTAACAATTAAATTGACAAACTGAGTAAAGCAGATTGCCTTCATAATTTGAGGAGACCTCATCCAATTATCTGAAGGCCTGAATAGAACAAAAATGCTGATTCACCTCTGAGTTGAGAGCATTCTTCCCACATGACAGCCTTTGAGCTGAAACACTGGCTTTTTTCTGCCTTGGGACTGGAACTACACTATCAGCTCTCCTAGGTCTCCAGCTTGATGACTCACCCCATGGATCTTGGGTCTTACCAGCCTACATAATTTCAACAGCTAATTCTCTGGAGAACACAGACTAGTATAGCAAAGAAAAAAGATGTCTTTACCCTCCATCTCTGGCTCCCCATTGGTCAAGATTTGTCCATGAAATGTTAACTCACGCCCACATTCAAGTTCACACATACATGTGCCCAGTGGATTCCCACAACCATGCCACACAGGGAATTGAAAAATCCTCAAAGCAGAAAGTGAAAACTATAGAGTGAAGTTGAGGTAAGATGCTTTGAGACAGAATTGCATAAACTTGCATGGCTGGTATAAAAAGAAGGCTGCATATACAAGCATAGCATATATAAGAAGTAGGTTAAGCAAGTGTGAGGCAGGGCCCATCCACTTCATGTGCCACTCAGATAAACTCATGTGCTCCATTAAGTCCAATGCACTACAGAATCCTTCAAGCAGGGCCCTGTCAAGTTTTCTACAAAAGACTTAACACAGAGAGAAGAAAGCTACCATTCCTGCTATGGATTCTAGTCCTTACACCATAATTATTAGTCATCTTCCTGCCCACCACCCATGCTAAAGGCAGTCAAGGCTAAGGCTGCTGCAACTGACCATTTACAGTTCTCACTGAGTGTGGAAGTACCAAGATATGTACAAGTGAATCTTCTGGGTTTGACACTTACTACTCCCTGTCTGCAACCAAAGTGTTCTTTGGTTCTTCCTAGTGTTGAGCATAAATTACTCCTACAATACCGTAACTACTTTCTTTGCCTGATGTCAACAGATATTCCTCTATGTAACATAATCTTCCACTTCCTCCACTCTTACATTTGTCCACTGGTGCTGACAGCATATGTTAGTTGGATCTAGCTATTATTTGCAAATGTATGTCATTTCCTCATGGAGAATGTATTGTATGTTTCCCCTCAGGCTATGCTACAACTTGATCCTTGTTAATGGTCTGGAAGCAATGAAACAAAATGGAATCTTGAAAAGAAGAAGCATTACTTTGCAAGAAACTTTCTGCCGGTGAGGTCTCTAACAGGCCTCCAAGTGATGGGAGGCTATAGAGAAGAAGATGCTTCTGCCATCCTCTATGGTTCAGGAGCATCTGGAAGTTGAGAATTTTCTGACTTGTCCACCCAAATGTTCCCAAATGTTCCCATTTTGGGTTAGATGGTCTCACTCAGTTTCTATTAGGGCCCTGACTTTAACCCAGAAAACCTGTTAGGTCTCTGCATGGCAGCTCTAATACTACTACAATTTAATCCTGGGCCTGGTTTTCATCCTTGTGGATGCACAAAATAAGAATGTAACACCAACACAGAGGTCTTCTTTTAGCCCATGCTTTGAGTTGAGAGTTTGTGAATCTGAGATTGTCATTTTTTTCAGGAACCTAAAATCATTAATAAAGATCAACTAACTTCACTATCTTTATAATTACCATTTCCCACCTCCCATCATACAAGTGCCACAAGTGCATAAGGCAGTGCTGGGCATTCTCCCTGCACTTTGTTAAAACCAACTACCAGTGAAAGTATAAGTAACTGGATATTACCACATCTAATAACTATCACCCTGCATTCTTACTACTAACTATTAGGTCCTTGTTGCTTGCTGATGAGTGATTCAGTTTCAGGATTCTGCTCTGAGAGTCTGCTTTCTTAGGAACCCTATGGCGTCATATGTCTTAGCCTAGGTTCCCCTAAAAATACAGATGCAGAAAGAAGGACTTAAGAATAGTTATTTTATTGGGGGAAATAATCTCAGGGAACAGGTATAGTGTCTGAGAAAAGTGAAACAGAGAAAAAAGGAAAATCAATTGAAGGGTGTGTAATCAAGCTAGTTGGTACTTCTCTGATCAACTACCACTTGATGTTTTCCAAGACCTATGAGGAGCCTTGCAGAATGTGCCTCAGAATTGTCCACCCAGGGGCGGAAGAGGAAAGCCTTTATCCAGAGGTTCCTTTTCCCCAGTGGACAAGGGTGTCCTATGGGATGTTTATCCATGTGCATTTTCACGTGTGTACAGGAGTAAGTGCTGGTCAATTACCTGCAGGTAATCCTATGCAACAGAGATGCCCTAGGAGGGAAAGCAAAAGGCACCAAATGCAGTTGAGGCAAGACGCTCTCAGGTTGCACCTTCACAAATCTGATTGTTGCAATGATGAATGGAAGAAATGTAGCCAAGAGGATGTGAGGCAGGGCACAGACATTATCTGATATAGTGATCACCAGATGGAAGAAGAATTCACATCTTGCAAATGATTGATATCAGAACAATTAAGGAACTCCTGTAAATCAACAACAACAACAACAAAGAAAGAATTCCCATGGAATATTGGACAAAGTTATGAAAAATCCATTTGCAGAAAGATAAAAAGCATTTGAGGAATGATTCAAAGCATTAAGAGATATGATAAACACTAAGACACAATAAAGTATCACTTAATATCTGGGATTGGTAAAAATGAAATTGCTGAATTTGATAAGGAATGTTGATGAAGTGAGAACGGAGTAACCACCATGCTCCGCTGGTGAGCATGTAGCCTGTTGCAGTCCCTGTGAAGAGGAGCTGACACTACTGAGATGAGTGTCTGTATACCCTAGGAACTGGCAAGTACACTCCTGAGTTTATATTCCAAAGAATTTTCAGACCAAGTCAAAGAGAAAATGCCAGCAAGGTTCTCTGCAGTTTATTTGTTATTTCCAGTAGTGGAAAAATAAACAGGTAAAGTGTGATTAACACCCTATGCAGTATTATGTAACAGTAGGAAGCAACAGATGAGGTGTACACAAAGTGACATAGAGCATAAAAACAGAGTACTTGGTCACAAAAATACAGAAAATGAGCACAATCTCATTTAGATATATTAAAGTACATGTACACAAACAATATACATTTTTGGAAGAACACAAAAATAGATTCATATAAAATATGTAAGAATGACTGCTGAGGAAGAGAATGGGAATTGAGTAGAGGAACAAGAGAACAAGTAATTAAATAATAGAAGTGCATTGCATGTATCAGTAATGATGACAATATGCCATGAGCTAAGGAGTACTACTTACTCAACCTACCGAAAATGAGCCTCAAAAATAAATTTTAAAGTTTTAAATTATAACAGAAATGAATAAGTAAAGTTAGAAAAAGAACATTTTTTGTGGCAAAAACTCTTCAACATAGAAGTTTCGGTAAATGTGATGGAGTCTGAAAAATGATCAAAAGTGTTAAAAGATAATGAACATCAATAAAATGGAGATAATGAACATTGATCATTCAGTATCAAAGTTTGCTAGTGAAAAGACGGAACAATTTTAAGACGGTGGATCAAAGAAAATATTTCAAATGAAAATCTTTGCTTTATATCATATTTTCTGCTTTTTTTTTTTCTTTTTTGAAGTAGATTGGAGGACAGAAAACATAAAACCAAAGGAGAATAAAAAACTGAATGTGGTTGGAAATGGTAAGTGTGAATGAAAATTTCTTGGGACTTATTCCTACTTCGTGCATCTTCCACATTAAGTTGTCTCTGCCCCAGCACTCCACTGAGGCTACTCCTCTTTGGGAAGGAACCCTTGCACAGAATTCGCCTCCCATCCACTTACCAGTTAAATCTATGGCTGAGCTGAAGCTTACTGGCTTGTTCATATTTGAAGATATAAATTAAGTTTTAATTACTCTTCAGCGAATATGTTCTTTTAAAAAATTGTATTTGTATTTAAAGAGAGGTAGAAAAGTCTTGCTCTGAAAAATATGATTCTCTAATGGGAATTTAAAGCCTTCGGGAAAGCAGGTTAGTGTGAAGGGAACATGTTTTATTAGAAGGTAGAGAGTGAAGGAGGACTTCCAAAAATTTCATAACACATGAGATGGGCAACTTCTTATTCTACAAGGCTCAGAGGCCTCATCTATTTCACCCCTTTACAGTTACCTATTCCATGTCATCTATTTTCTATGTCCTATTGCATGGTTGCATCAGGAATTAGGCAGGCACAAATGAAATAATATGTAGTATTAGAAGTCAACCTGAATATCTCAAGTCAATAGAAATAGCATTTAGAGATAAAAGTCCTGTTTTTGTATTTAAGTTAAACTATGTATAAAATATTTTATCCCCTCTTATGTAGAAAAAGAAATTCCAATCTTTGGCCACATTTCTCATAAAGCTTCATATAAAAGAAGGAAGAAGATTAAAAATAATGGTAGTTGATCTGTTTTCTGATTTTATGGTATTTTGTGTGCTTTACAATGTCTCAAGCTTCCTTTGAATTAATATAGAATATGCAAATGAGAATTTAAAACTATGTGAAATTCAGAGTATAGTCACACAGTTGCATAAAAATCCCAATTAAATATAATTAGTATCTGCCTTGGTGTATCAGGCAATACCAGAAAACAATGTATTTTGAATTGTTATATATTTTATTACTTAAATATTTATTTCCAAATAAAGAATAAGAATAATGAGGATTTTTAATCCAAAATAACTTAGTCCATGGAAACCATTAGACTAGTGGTTTATATTTCATGTTCTATGTTAATATTTTATTCTATTGCCTTGATTTTTTGAAGTTGTTGTTTGTGACAATATTTGGCTATGACTGCACACATGAAAAGTTTGTCACAGCTTTTCCTCAATCTTCAAATCTTCTCCCTCAAATAAAACACAAGGGGAGAAAAAACTGCTCAATTTGGTTGCCTGGGCTCTCACAACACCACATATATGGTGTTAGTCCCTTAAACCCAGCAAACTGTTGATGCATAAAAAACAATATTCTCCAAGTGCAGAGGGTCAAGTAGTGCAAAGATACTTAAAATGATACAGAAGGCCCATGTCTCTACTACCAAAAGAAAAATTACTGAACTGCTGTTTGCAATGCTCTGTTTTTGTATGTAACTTTTCTTGGCAACAGATGCAATATTTATAGTAAAGTCTATCACCGTTTATTAATGTTATACATTAGAGTTATTTGCTACTCTAAAAAGATATGCTAAAATATGCCACAGCATTTTCAAATAAAACAAGAAAAATGAACTGATGATTTATTAATTGCATTTCATTGTTTCATAATAGGATGTGATAAACCTTGAATAAAACAATGTAAATATATTGATTCCATTTAGCATAATTGTGCTAAAACCATTTATAATGAAGTCTCCAGAGAGTTCTTTCAACTTCATTTTTCCGAAAATTGTGAGGCTTCTTTTCTCTTTCTTTCCTTCCTTCTGTCATTTTTAAAAATAGTTACTTTCCAGTAATTCATAGACAAGCAGAATAAGAACACAGAAAAAACCTGAATATGCATATGTCCATAGTAATGATAAACAACTTGTTGATTGGGATCTTACAATTAAATGTGATTTTTAAAAAACATATTGTAGGTATAGTTTATCTTGTATGGTAAATTTGATGCAAGACAAAATTAAGTAAAGGACTAGTCTCAAAGTTTTAATAACAGATTGTTAAAATAGGTGCATTATTAAACGTACACCAATGATTCTGCTTGCCAAAAGAAGCAATTCCATCTCATTTTATATACTATATTTTTAATGATTGCATAATAATCCTCAGCTCTGAGGAGCTGATATATGTGAGAACACTCAACAACTCTGTAGCTGAGTTAAATATAGGACCTGTGGGTTTTATCTGTGTTAAAGACACATGGAGCAAGGGATGTGCATTTACATAAAAATGTATCTTTTAAAGGCCATACATTTTTTGCACACCTGTTTGTGTTCCTGATGGTTCTGAGACTGTTCAGCAGGTGCACTTCATCCTTAATGAGAAGGACCGGTTTATTTTAATACTAAGAAGAAGAGAGTAGAAACAGTGAGGAGATGGCAAAAGAAGAAATGGACTTAATCGCTTATGAAAATGTCATATTTAAGCAATCAGTATTTCCTATAAGTAGTGAGAAAATGGACTGCTTAATTAATAAGATGGCTAAACAAGAGTAGCCGCATGGAAAACAATAAGAGTGAATTGACTCTTTACATCATACCTCAGGATACATTCCAAAAGGATCTAAGAGTTGAGTGTTAAAAAATAAAATAAAACAAGTACTAAAAGAAAACATGGATTGATTGCCCTATAATTTGTGTCAGGGGAAAATTTTCCCAACTGTAATTTTAAATACAGAGGAAAAATGACAGATCTTATTAAATTTTTAAGAATGTTTTACATTTACAGTTTTTGCCCATTCAGTATGATATTGGCTGTGGATTTGTCATCAATAGCTCTTATTATTTTGAGATACATTCCATCAATACCGAATTTATTGAGAGTTTTTAGCATGAAGAGCTGTTGAATTTTGTCAAAGGCCTTTTCTGCATCTATTGAGATAATCATGTGGTTTTTGTCTTTGCTTCTGTTTATATGCTGAATTACGTTTATTGATTTGCATATGTTGAACCAGCCTTGCATCCCAGCGATGAAGCCCACTTGATCATGGTGGATAAGCTTTTTGAGGTGCTGCTGGATTCGGTTTGCCAGTATTTTATTGAGGATTTTTGCATCGATGTACATCAGGGATATTAGTCTAAAATTGTCTTTTTATGTTGTATCTCTTTCAGGCTTTGGTATCAGGATGATGTTGGTCTCGTAAAATGAGTTAGGGAGGATTCCCTCTTTTTCTATTGATTGGAATAGTTTCAGAAGGAATGGTACCAGCTCCTCCTTGTACCTCTGGTAGAATTTGGCTGTGAAACCGTCTGGTCCTGGAGTTTTTTTTGGTTGGTAGGTTATTAACTATTGCCTCAATTTCAGAGCCTGCTATTGGTCTATTCAGGGATTCAACTTCTTCCTGGTTTAGTCTTGGGAGAGTGTAAGTGTCCAGGAAATTATCCATTTCTTCTAGGTTTTCTAGTGTATTTGCATAGAGGTGTTTATAGTATTCTCTGATGGTAGTTTGTATTTCCGTGGGGTCGGTGGTGATATCCCCTTTATCATTTTTTATTGCGTCTGTTTGATTCTTCTCTCTTTTCTTCTTTATTAGTCTTGCTAGCAGCCTATCAATTTTGTTGATCTTTTCAAAAAACCAGCTCCCGGATTCATTGACTTTTTGGAGGGTTTTTTGTGTCTCTATCTCCTTCAGTTCTGCTCTAATCTTAGTTATTTCTTGCCTTCTGCTAGCTTTTGAATGTATTTGCTCTTGCTTCTCTAGTTCTTTTAATTGTAATGTTAGTGTGTCAATTTTAGATCTTCCCAGCTTTCTCTTGTGGGCATTTAGTGCTATAAATTTCCCTCTACACCCTGCTTTAAATGTGTCCCAGAGATTCTGGTATGTGGTATCTTTGTTCTCATTGGTTTCAAAGAACATCTTTATTTCTGCCTTCATTTCGTTATGTACCCAGTAGTCATTGAGGAGCAGGTTGTTCAGTTTCCATGTAGTTGAAAGGTTTTGATTGAGTTTCTTAGTCCTGAGTTCCTGTTTGATTGCACTGTGGTCTGAGAGACAGTTTGTTATAATTTCTGTTCTTGTACATTTGCTGAGGAGTGCTTTACTTCCAACTATGTGGTCAATTTTGGAATAAGTGCAATGTGGTGCTGAGAAGAATGTATATTCTGTTGATTTGGGGTGGATAGTTCTGTAGATGCCTATTAGGTAGGCTTGGTGCAGAGTTGAGTTCAATTCCTGGATATCCTTGTTAACTTTCTGTCTCGTTGATCTGTCTAATGTTGCCAGTGGGGTGTTAAAGTCTCCCATTATTATTGTATGGGAGTCTAAGTCTCTTTGTAAGTCTCTAAGGACTTGCTTTATGAATCTGGGTGCTCCTGTATCGGGTGCATATCTATTTAGGATGGTTAGCTCTTCCTGAATAATTGATCCCTTTACCATTATGTAATGGCCTTCTTTGTCTCTTTTGATCTTTGATGGTCTAAAGTCTGTTTTATCAGAGACTAGGATTACAACCCCTGTGTTTTTTTTGTTTTCCATTTGCTTGGTAGATCTTCCTCCATCCCTTTATTTTGAGCCTATGTGTGTCTCTGCATGTGAGATGGGTCTCCTGAATACAGCAAACTGATGGGTCTTGACTCTTTATCCAATTTGCCACTCTGTGTCTTTTAATTGGATCATTTAGTCCATTTACATTTAAGGTTAATATTGTTATGTGTGAACTTGATCCTGTCATTATGATATTAGCTGGTTATTTTGCTCACTAGTTGATGCAGTTTCTTCCTAGCATCGATGGACTTTACATTTTGACACGTTTTTGCAATGACTGGTACTTGTTGTTCCTTTCCATGTTTAGTGCTTCCTTCAGGATCTCTTGTAGGGCAGGCCTGGTGGTGACAAAATCTCTAAGCATTTGCCTGTCTGTAAAGGATTTTAGTTCTCCTTCACTTATGAAACTTAGTTTGGCTGGATATGAAATTTGGGGTTGAAAATTCTTTTCTTTAAGAATGTTGAATATTGGCCCCCACTCTCTTCTGGCTTAGAGAGTTTCTGCTGAGAGATCTGCTGTTAGTCTGATGGGCTTCCCTTTGTGCGTAACCCGACCTTTCTCTCTGGCTGTCCTTAACACTTTTTCCTTCATTTCAACTTTGGTGAATCTGACAATTATGTGTCTTGGAGTTGCTCTTCTCGAGGAGTATCTTTGTGGCGTTCTCTGTATTTCCTGAATTTAAATGTTGGTCTGCCTTACTAGGTTAGGGAAGTTCTCCTGGATGATATCCTGCAGAGTGTTTTCCAACTTGTTTCCATTTTCCCTGTCACTTTCAGGCACACCAATCAGATGTAGATTTGGTCTTTTCACATAATCCCGTATTTCTTGGAAGCTTTGTTCATTTCTTTTTACTCTTTTTTCTCTACACTTCTCTTCTCACTTCATTTCATTAATTTGATCTTCAATTACTGATACTCTTTCTTCCAGTTGATCAAGTTGGTTAAAAATATGGAACGCTTCACAAATTTGCGTGTCATTCTTGCACAAGGGCCATGCTAATCTTCTGTGTATCGTTCCAATTTTAGTATATGTGCTGCTGAAGTGAGCACTCTATATATTATTATGGAGAAATGTCAGGTGAAAAAATATCAAGGTGGAAAACAATGTGTATGGTATGCCACTGTTTATCTAAGAAAGGGAATATATGAATATATACATATTTAAATTCTATAATAATATTTACATTACAATATCATAGAAATATAACATTTACATTATATAATAATAATAAATATATACTATAAAAAAGCATCAAGCTAAATATATAAAATTTACCTAGAAGAGGAAGGGATAGATAGAGAGGACTGGTTCTGAAACAGTGAACAATATAGTATCAATGTGTGCTCTTAGGCCCTTGTCCTTAACTGCAATTTCTGACTAAATAAAAAACCTGGACGTCGTAAGGAAATGGTTAATTTCAGGTCTAAGGTATGAAACATAGAAAATAAACCTAGATCATCTTGAATACCAAAAAGCAATTTACTATCAAAGCCTATTCAGATTATCGCCAATAGGCTCAGGAAAAATATTAAATGGCTATCACTGGCCAAATGATATCAAATGGATATCATTATCCATAAATATAATGTCTGCCATTAATTGAAATACATGAAATATGTTTACGTCCACCACTTTGTGTGATTTAAAAAAGGAAGGAAAGAAGGAAGGATGGAAGGAAGGAAGGAAGGAAGGAAGGAAGGAAGGAAGGAAGGAAGGAAAGAACGAAGGAAGGAAGGGAAATGGGGGAAAAAACTCTTACTGTTCTTTGGAAGACACTAATGAATGAATTCACTTCTCTTTCTTTGTATTTTTATTTTTACTTTTTTTGAGTCTCCCTCTGTCACCCAGGCTGGAGTGCAGTGGCACGATCTTGGCTCACTGTAACCTCTGCCTCACAGGTTCAAGCTATTCCCTTGCCTCAGCCTCCCAAGTAGCTGAGATTACAGTCACCTGCCACCACACCCAGCTAATTTTGGTATTTTTGGTAGAAATGAAGTTTCACCGTGTTGGCCAGGCTGGTCTCGAACTCCTGACCTCAGGTGATAAACCCAACTCAGCCTCCCAAACTGCTGGGATTACAGGCGTGAGCCACTGTGTCTGGCCTCAATTCATTTTTTAAAGCTACTAAATAAGGGAAAGGATGAAAGAATTATCCTTCTTTATTTTCACCAAAGAAAGATGTATTTGTTAAATTGCAACATTGAAAGTTTGGTTAAAAATCTACAGCTCTTAAAAAAAAAAAAAAGAAAGAAAGAAAGAAAAGCTGAGAATTAATGACTTAAGCATGCCACTAAAGTTAGAAAAACAAAAATTACAGGTTCTAAATCCTTGCAGAATCACCACACTGTCTCCCACAATGGTTGAACTAATTTACACTCCCACCAATAGTGTAAAAGTGTTTCCATTTCTCCACACCCTCTCCAGCATCTGTTGTTTCCTGACTTTTTAAAGATTGCCATTCCAACTGGCGTGAGATGGTATCTCATTGCGGTTTTGATTTGCATTTCTCTAATGACCAGTGATGATGAGCTTTTTATCATATGTTTGTTGGCTTCATGAATGTCTTCTTTTGAGAAATGTTTGTTCATATCCTTCACCCACTTTTTGTTAGGGTGTTTGTTTTTTTCTTGTATATTTGTTTAAGTTCTTTGCAGATTCTGGAGATTAGCCCTTTGTCAGATAGATAGATAGAAAAACTTTCTCCCATTCTGTAGGTTGCCTGTTCACTCTGATGATAATTTCTTATGCTGCGCAGAAGCCTTTTAGTTTACTTATATCCCATTTGTCAATTTTGTCTTTTGTTGCCATTGCTTTTTGTGTTTTAGTCCATTACTGGATATATACCCAAATGATTATAAATCATTCTACTATAAATACGCATGCACATGCAGGTTTATTGCAGCACTGTTCACAATAGCAAGGCCTTGGAACCAACCTAAATGCCCATCAGTGATAGACTGGATAAAGAAAATGTGGAATACTATGCAGCCATAAAAAAGAATGAGTTTAGGTCCTTTGCAGGGACATGGATGAAGCTGGAAACCATCATTCTCAGCAAACTAAGACAAGAATAGAAAAACAAACACCGCATGTTCTCACTCATAAGTGGGAATTGAACAATGAGAACACATGGACACAGGCAGGGGAACATCACACACTGGGGCTTGTCGGGGGTGGGGCTAGGGGAGGGACAACATTAGGAGAAATACCTAATACAGATGATGGGTTGATGGGTGCAGCAAACCACCATGGCACATGTATACCTATGTAACAAGCTGCACGTTCTGCACATGTATCCCAGAACTTGAAGTAATATATATATATATATATATATATATATATATATATATATATATAAAAAAGAAAAATTAAATCCATGGAGAGTTGAAGGAGATAATAAACCTAAACCCCAAAACCTCCAAAAACAAAAACAAAAACAAAAATAAAATACATTAGAGATGATCTACACTGCAGGGACAAAACTTTTCAGGAGTAAATATAAAATGAAAGGACTAATAAAATGAAAAAACACACAGGCAGTAAATATTTTATTTTAATGATATTATACATATATATATAATCAGGCCAGTAGAAAAATATTGAAAATAAATATTATGGTATAAAAAAGGAAAAAAGTAGGGAAGTAATGCTTTTTGAATTACATTGATATATTTTATCGAAAAAAGAGAAAAACTCGTACCTATGGATTTTGTTGCAGTAATGAAAAACATTACAGTTAATAATAAGGGGCAATTAAAATTTTAAAGATAACATTTAAAAAGGAGAAAAAATTTTTACTTTAAAGCTATTATCAAATTCCATGTAACATTTCAGGTTTAAATGAAATTTTTTCACTTCACGAAAGTAACCTTACACCTAGCACTTCACACTTTATTTCACTATTTAAAATTTTAAACAAAATAAGGACTCCAAGTGTAACCTAGAATGACAGAAATGAAATAACTTGAGCTCTATGCCTTATTATTATTTATCTTGAACCTGCTGTATAACAGGAACATGTAAACCATTGCAATTGGGAGCACAAATTGTCTGAAATAAGATGTAATAACTCTAAACTCTTATGAATCTACTCTCCAAATGAAGTCATTTAACTAAATCTACATGTGTCACAGGTAGACTGTAGAGGTTACCCCATTATCTTCCAGGCCCAAAACAATGTTGAATGATGCAAATAGTAAGCACATAGTAATTTGGAATTTTCTGTGTTTTTGAAATTCAACAGTAACCACAGCAATCATTTAGATGGTAGGACCACAAAGTAATTTTTAATAGAGGAGTATTTTATCACTGATATTGTTTAGGATTGCCAGTCCATGATGATAATAAAAAGCACATCAACTTTTAGTCAGTTTTATCTAGTATTTTATCTTCTGCAAACCATGTTTTTTCTTGTATCCAGGCAAGACCACTCCCACAACCCCATTTACTATATGCTGCTGCTGCAAATAATAATACTTTACAAACTAGTGAAATGGAAAAATAAATTTCACAAAGTGAAGCCATGAATAAATAATATTAGGAATAAAAAAGATAGATACAACTATATATATCTCATAGCAGTTAAAAAGATAACAATACTCTGAACTGCATGACAAAAAATTTGAAAATTTAAATGCAATGAAAAATATCCCAGTAAAATACAGCTTCTGAAAACTAAGAAAGAAAAAGAATGCTTTAATAGGAAATTAAATTAAATGCTAATTTTTTTCACACTAATCATTCAGGGTTAATGACAATTTATGCCAAATCTTCAAAGACTAGTCACTCCAGTTCTTCAGCTAACATTTTCAGAAGATTCAAAAGGAGAAACCTCCCAGGTCATTCCCTGGGATCAGTTTAACTTTGAAACCAAATTCATCAGTATAAGAAAAAGTAAAGAATAGTATTATTGGTGAATATAAATGCAAAATATTAACAAACTGAATATAGAAGTGTATAAGAAAATGTATCATGACCAAGTAGAATTTATTCCAATATAAGAGTTATTTGACTATAAGGAAAATATCCCTACATCATATGCAAAAATGTTTTAAGAAAATTTGACATGTATTTATGATTTTTTAAAATATGCTTAGCAAACTAAGAATAAGAGATAACTTCCTTAAAAGGTATTACTATGGTTTGAATATTTATCCCCTCCAAAACTCATGTTGAAATTTAATCCCCAGTGTGACAGTATTGAGAGGTGGGGCCTCTAACAGATGACCAGTTCTTTTTTTTAATTCTTAATTTTTGTGGGTACATAGTGTATATATTAGATCATGAGGGCAAAGTCCTCATGAATGGATTAATCCATTTATTGATTATTAATGGGTTAATCAATTAATAGGTTATCACGGGAGTGGCACTGGTGACTTTATAAGAAAAGGAGATACCTGAGCTAGCACATGCAGCCCCTTCACCATGTGCTGATCTGCACTACCTCAGGACTTTACAGAGTCCCATCAGCAAGACGGCCCTCACCAGAGGTGGACCCTTGACGTCAGACTTCCCGGTCCCCGTAACTGTAAAATATACATTACTTTAAAATAAATAACCCAGTTTCTGGTATTCTGTTGTAAGCAAGAAAGAACAGAATAAAACAGCTACGTACAAAAAACCTATAGAAAATGTCATTTTTTAATACGGAAACTTTGAAAACACACCCTTAAAAATTGCATACGAGTCAAAAATGCATGCTATAACCACACTAACAGATCTTAATAGTAAAGTAATCAGATGAGAAATGAAGCTAAGTACCTGAGAATGGAGGAGGTAAAAACAAAACGGTCATTATTGGCAGATGGTATGATTGTCTACATTGAAACCCCCTAAAAAAATAACTATGGATAGTTATTTTTAAACTATTTATCTAATTTATCTAATGATAAACTAGTTATCATTAAAAAATAAGTTTCGCAAAGTGAAAAGATACAAGGTAAATATTCCAAAATCAATTCAAATGTTTTGCATCAGTAATAACATAATCATAATTAGCTATCATTTACAATAACAAAAATTATATATTAATGAGGACAAAATAACCAAGCATATTCAAATCCTTTGTGGAGAAAAGTATAAAATTTATTGAAGGATGTTAATGAAGAACTAATAAATGGAGAGATATGCTATATTTATTGATAGAAAAACATTATCATAAAGGTACAGATTTTCCATATATGTATATATATTCAATGTAATTCATATACAAATATTGACAATATTATTTAAAGAAACTTCACAAGATGATTTAAAATTTGTTGGAAGAGCAAAGCGTCAAGTATAGCCAAAATATTCCTAAACAGGATTAATGTGGAAAATTAACCCACCAAGATTTCAAGAATTACCATAAATTTCAAACATTTAGAATAGTTTGATGTTTAAATAATGATAAACAAAGAGATCAATGGGGCTAAATAGCCAAAGTATAGATACATGCTTAGACACAGAACTTTAATAGATGATAAATGTGAATATGGGATAATGCCCTAAAAGATGCTCAATCAGTTATTTATGTGAGAGAAAAAAATTGAATCCAACCTCACACTGCACACACACAAAAACAATTCCAAGTGGAGCAAGGATTTCAATATGAAAAGTGTAATTTTAACATTTTTAGATTTAAAATATAGGGAAACAGCTTTATAACTAGGATATTGGATAAAAATGAAAACTAGAAAATCCATAACCATGAAGAATAATACTGATATTTACAACTACGTTGAAAGTTTAAACTTATGTTCATCAAAAGCCATTCCTAAAGGAGTTGTAAGATTAGCCACGAAATGAGAGAGAATAATTGCAACACATGTAATTGACAAAAGTAGTATCTAAAATACATACCCGATTTTCGATTCCTCTAAAGCAAAAACAAAAGTAGGAAAGATACATGAACAGGAATTTCAGAGGAGTTGAAATACATATGGCAAAAACCCATGGAAAATGAAATGCAATGTCATTATTAATCAGTGCCATGTCAATTAAGTCAACAATGAGATACTCTTCAAAAAACCTACTTTCTTAAAAAAACAGCAATTCTGGTAGTCCCAAAAATTGAAGATGTTGTTAATAAGTGGAGATGCTTATATGCTGTTAAGATGGAAAACTACTTTGGGGACAATTTTGTATTATTTTATAAAATTGAACATGTGCACATGATACTGCACAGCAATTCTACTGCTGAAGATAATCTCTGGAAACACTTTGGGACATGTATACCAAAAAACAACTATAAGAATGTTTACAGTCTCACTTGGGAAACAGTAAAACACTGGAAACAACCCAAATGTTCAATGACAGGAGAGGGAATAAATAAATGGCTAAATTAAATTATATATGTCAGGGAAAATAAATTGAACAACCACATGGATGAAACTTTAAAACAGTTTGAATAAACACATTCAATTCCAGATTACTATTATATATTGTATCATTTTGATAAAGCTTAAAAAAGTAAACTATAATAACATTTTTTGATCTTATACATATAATAAAACTGATTTTTATAAAGCAAGGAAATAGTACTTGCATATGAGAAAGGAGGCAGTGAGATAGGATGGACTGGGATTGAGGCCATATTCATCATGTTCTAGATGTTACATTGATGTTCTAGTGTAACACTCAATGTAACATCTAGAAGATCATCTTGTTTTATCTTTGTTTTATTATCATTATGCTTTATAATCTTCATATATGTAATTCAGTATTACATTGTTCAAATGGTGGAATACAGTTAAGATTATAATATACAGATAATTAAGAAGAAGAAGAAGAAGAAAGAAATGAGGATGGAGGGATAATAACATAAATACTCATCATACCTCTGAACACTTATTGTTTCATTAGGAAGGAGGAGAGGCAATGAGTACAACTCAGGAATTCCTTCTTGGTCGTAAATTAAACATATGGGAAGGTAAGTTTCAGAGCATTATGATGTCTACTCTTGTTTAGTGTATCACATGAGTTTGTCCTGATTCAAAAATTTTAATAGAAATAGTAGGGGAAAGTTGTCTGTAGAGAAAATAATATTGTTTAAAAAAATAGTATTAGGAATACAACTTTGGAATATGAGAAAAGTAAAATATAAATTTTACTACGGCTCTAGATATAGCTATAATTTACAAGACACACAGAAGACAGCACAACATATTGACACAATGAGGAAGACAAATGAGGCTCTCCAACAAATAAAATACATTGTGAAAAAAGGGAGCGGAGTAACTCATAGTTTAAAATAACATTGAATTGCAACTTACGGGCGAACTCTAATATATGGACCTAATTTGGATCTTCATTCAAAGTGTTGCAAAAACTTACCAGAAAAGAGGAGGAATTTGAATGCTGGATTTTATCGATGATTATTTGATGTACTGTTTGATATATTAGATTGTTTCTTTTGATGTATTAAATCATTACTATTTAATTATTTAACCTGTGATAATGGTAATGTGATTTTTTTTTTTTTTTTTCTTTCTTGATACGGAGTCTCGTTCTGTCTCCCAGGCTGGAGTGCGGTGGCCTGATCTCTGGCTCACTGCAACCTCCGCCTCCTGGGTTCAAGCAATTCTCCCGTCTCAACCTCCCGCGTAGCTGGGATTACAGGCATACGCCACAACGCTTGGCTAATTTTTGTAGTTTTAGTACAGACGGAATTTCACTGTGTTGGCCAGGCTGGTCACGAACTCCTGACCTCAAGTGATCTCCTCGCCTCAGCCTCCCAAAGTGTTGGGATTACAGGCATGAGCCACCGACCCGGGCCGGTTCTGTGATTTTTACGAGACCATAGTTTTTGGACATAAATGCTAATATATTTATGGATGAAATTATATGAGTATATGCTTAAAAACAATTTTGAGGCCGGGTGCGGTGGCTCATGCTTATAATCCCAGCACTTTGGGAGGCTGTGGCAGTCGGATCACCAAGTCAGGAGTTCGAGACCAGCCTGACCAACACAGTGAAACCCCGTCTCTACTAAAAATACAAAAATTAGCTGGGCGCGGTGGTGCATGCCTATAATCCCAGCTGATTGGGAGGCTGAGGCAGGAGAATCGCTTGAACCCGGGAGCTGGAGTTTGCAGTGAGCTGCAATCAATACACTCCAGCCTGGGCACCTGGGTGACAAAGCTAGACTCCGTCTCAAAAAACGAAAGTAAACATAAAAAAAATTGAGAAGTAGATAGATAGAAACATAAATGCCACAAATTGGCCCTGTATTTATACCCGTGGAAGTTGGGGATGAGTGCATGGAGATTCTTTATTCTGTTCTCTCAACATGTGGATATGTTGAAATTTTTCATCATAACATGCTAAAATTAAAAGTAAAATATGTATTTGGGTGTATAATATCTATCCCATTCATTTCTCATAACACTGAAGAAAGCAGAGCACTGTTTACTATCTTTTTTTTTTTTTTTTTTTTTCAGAAGAAAATCCTATAGAATCTAAGAGACTCATAAGTCAGATTTAAACTAAGGCAGAGCTGGGATCACAATTCAGAAGCTACAGATTTTATCCAATATCTGTCTACTACCTCTGAATCCATAGAATTTTATGTTGCTTCTAGGTGAAGTTCCACATCATCCTTATTTATAAGTGAGATAAGCGCTCACAAAATACATCGCATTCTTAGACATATAAATGGGAGTGTATCATAACCCTGTAAACAAGTTACAAAAATGAACCTGCCTCTTTAGGTGTTTGCTTTTATCCCCACCCTCCCCACAAGAAAAATACTTGTCAAAAATTAAATGAACTTCAGTGTTGTTTGGTTAATAATTTATCTGAATAAATAAATAAAGGTTATTATTTCTAAAAGGAGTGTGCTATTTAAATTAATGTAGCAATTTTGGCACCATCTTCTGGTGCTAAGGTGAACCTTGGATTCTGTGTGATTTAATCCACAGGTACAAAAAGGCTCATATCCTAGGGGAGAAGAAAGGAAAGGATGACCAGGGTAAGACACAACGTTTGATGCGGATGGTGGAGTGGGGAGATGGAAACTAAGTGCTCAGTTTTAAAAGGCTCCATGTGGTTTATTTTGTAAAATATAAAGATGGCTTGGTATGAAAACTTATTTCTCTTTATTTGGCAGAAATAAATACCCCATATGTTTACAAAAGTATGTCTATGCAGGACTGAAATTTTTATGTTACCAAAGGTACTAAAAGCCAGATAGCTACAGAAATGTAACAGAAAGCCAGACAGCAAATAAAAATAACTTAAAAACAAAAACAAAATAAAACTGCTAACAGAACATTTGAGACTTTTGTTATTTTCTTTTATACATTAGTTACTTCCTGAAAGCTTGGTTTCTTCTTAGTTTATCCTGGTCTTTCAATATATAGTTTGGAAATATATCCTATTTTGTGGTTAAAACTAATAACTCTACTTTTCATCAACCCAAGCCTAGTTCTGTAAAGCATTTTTAAATTTCAAAGTTAATTGAGCTTCAGAACAAAGTCGTGCATAGAATTCTAATTTGCAGTGGAGAATCTGCATCATGCCTGATGATGTCTCCCTGGAGACAAAGCATCAGGTAGTTTTGTCAATCAAATCAAAGTCATCATGTTCCCTTCTAATTTATTATAGTTATTTATATGTTTACTTATGTCTTCAAGGGAGATTTGATTATGAATTATTTACTGTTGTTATTCACTTGTAATGCACCAATCACCACATCGAGACCAATTTAGGAATGATGTCTGCAAATTTCCAGATAAAGAGTACTAGGCAATTTATGTGATAAACTAATGATACTGTGAAAAAAAAGGAAATTGTTTTACATGAAATTCCTGTTATGATTTTTCTGAAATTTTCAAGTTACTCTTAACAAGCCTTTCTTATGGAAAACAAAGAAGGGGGACACATAAAAGAGAGGTAATATGAGTTGGAGGGTCATAAGATCATGACAAGTGCAGAAAATAAATGTGCTTAAGTAAGTGGATGAATTGGATGTATGAGAGGGAAATATTGGAATTAAGAATTTTAAGGCTTTTACTATTCCAGGTGATACCAAATCCAAGGTATTGAAGAGGCTGACTGGAGTCTACAGTGCTAAGAGTTAGTAAGTTGTTCTCTAGAGTTCAAAAGTGTTATACGCATGGACAAGAAGTTCAGATCACTGTGGAGGAAAAATGTGTGAATCATTTGCCAGAATCCTTTCTCATGAACCTGTGCATTTACAAAGGCTGTTTCTTCTGCTTAGAATATCTTTACAACCACCTATTTGCCTGTCACACCCCTATGCCTTTTTCAAGCACCAGCTCAGATCTCAACCAGTCTATGAATCATTGCCTATGAATCATGTCACATTAATTCTTCCAAGCTCTCTGATCTTATGGCATTTCGTTCTCACCTAGATAATAGCATTTAACAGATTAAGTTGTATCTATATTTTTACAAATGCATCTCTCCATTACACCGTGAACTTCTCAATGGTAGCCAGCAGGTCACATTCTCTGTTGTAACCTACATAGCATCCATAGTGCCTGCCATGTAGACAGTTCATGATATTATGTTTGTTGAGTTAAATAATGGATACACACAAAACAGCCACCAAGGGAACATACAGGAAGGCACAATTAATTCTCATGTAAGAGGGCTGGGAGAGTGCCACATAAAAGGAATCAGTCAAACCAGACCTTTGCGAGATATAGACTGTCACCAATCACAGAATTAGAAAGGCAATCCAGGCTGAGCAAACCACAGAAGTAAAATCAAGGCATGTGAAAACATCAAATACCTTCAAAACCGGTATGAATTCATCATTTATTAGTGCAGTCAATAGATATTCATTGATTATCACTCTATCCCAAGCATTGTACTAAGAGAATAAAAATAAAATCATAATACATTATTGTTGCCCTCAAGAAAACATAGTCTTAACAAGGGAAAACAAACATGAAAAGAGAAAAAATTATTCTACAGCATGGAAGTGTTGTGGAAACAAGAACTAAGTAATGGGGTAGCACAAAGAATAAGCAAGAAAACTAGCCAAGCTTGGGGGCTTGGATGAGGTCACTGAAAATATGACATTTCATTGAGTATTTAAAAGTGAGGAAAGGAAAAATAGATCTTAAAAAATAAAGAATAGTATGTGCAAATTTTTTATAATATTTTATTTATAAGTATTACAAATACACATTACGGGGTCCATGTGATATTTGATACAAGAATACAATGTGTGCTGATCAAATAATAATATTTGGGATAACTCTGGTGTCTTTTCATTCTAGTGCATTTCCCATATTCTAGTGCATATCTCCCATAAAATAAAATTTAATTATGTCGCTTGTTAGTTTAAAGGCTTTTATTGGCCTGCTATTGTTTAGAAAATAACATTTGCAGTTCCTTACTTTGGAACAATTTTTTTTTAAAGAATCACATTATAGAGGTCTTTTTTTATTTCAGAATTAAGAACTGTAAATGTTATTTTGTAGACAATGGCAGGCCAATAAAATGATTTAAACTAACAATCGATATAATCAAATTTTATTCTGGGGAGATAGCACTGGCGATTCTGAGGAAAATGCACTAGAATGGAAAGGCACTGGAGGAAGAGACAAGATGAAGTTTGCAACAGTTCAAATGGTAAAGAGAAAGTAGAAACGGATAGAAGAAAGATATCCTGAGATATGACCTGCCAAAAAAGGATTGATCAAGAAAAATAATGTTGAAAGTTTTTTATTTGTATAGTAAGTAATTAAAGATACTGAAAAGAGAAGAATAAGACAAGTTAACAGACATTTTAGGTAGATGTTTCTTGTGGCAATGCAAATACTAGATTAGAAACACAAGAGACCAGAGTCCTAGGGATCTGTTAGAAACTTACTACAAAAGCCTAGGGAAGAGATGTTAAGGACTCACTGGAATTATGGAAGAGAAAATAGAAATAAATCAAAGGAAGAGTGATAGAGCTGATACATGAAAAGTACGAGAGACGAAAAATATATGAAAAGTACAAGAGATGGTTCATTCATGTACTTATTTATTCATTCGACAGATAGTTTTTCAATTATCATGTACCAAGCAATTTGCTTGGTACTGAGAATTCAGGGGTGAACAAAATAAACATCCCTGCCCGGAGCATATGGCTTAGTGTAAAGAGAGAGAATTTAAGCAAGTAATTATAAGAAGAGATGCTCAATGCTGTATTATGAAAGTAAAGGATTCTATAAAAATGCATATCCATAGCACTTAGTGTGGTCTAGAGGGCTAGGGGATGATGACGTTGAGGTTGAAATCGAAAGAATGAGTAGGATTAGCCAGGCCAAATCATCCAGGGGAAGGAAATTTTGGAAAAGAGGAACAGCATGTGGGAGGGGGATTATTGTAGTGAATGACTGAGTTTAAGGCTGAGCAAAGGTAAGAAAATGGAGAATGCAAATAAAAGCAACCCATTCAAGAAGTCTGACTGTTGAAAGAGATGGATTTTACATGAAATAAAAACAGAATTGTGGTTTCCACTTTTTAAATTGTGTTACAATTTACATACAAGAAAATACACAGGTTTTAAGTGTACAGTTCAAATAGTTTTTAAAACAAGACGGTCAAGTAACCGCCAGCTCATTCAAGGTATAAAACATTTTCATGATCCTGAAAAGCTCCCTGACGCTTCTTTCAGGTCAATGCCCCAAGGAAACTGCTCTTCTAATTTCCATCATTATTGCTTCGGCTTGCTAGCTCTAGAATTTTACGTGAACGGAAGCGTACGGCACATTTTCTTTTCTATCTGGCTTCTTTCATGTAACATAATATTCTTGAGATGTATCCATTGGTGGTGTGTAACTGTAGTCTGCTGCTTCCTATTGTTGAGGAAGGTTCCACTGCATGAACACGCCATATGTTGTTAGTCATCTGCTGGTGACCATCTATCTATCATATGTAAACAAGTCTTCGTTTGACCCTATCTTTCTATTTTTCTAGGACTGACTAATGGATTATAGCGTAAGTATACACTTGAGAAATAATCTATACAGCAAATCCCTGTGACATGAATTTACTTATATAACAAACCTTCACATGTACCCTTGAACCTAAAAGTTTAAAAAAAAGAAAGGAAATGCCACTGTTTCTCAATGTTACTGTATCATTTATCTTTCCCCCCAGCAGTTCACATGAGTTCCAGTTGCTCCACATCCATTCTAGCAGTTGATATTTTCCACCTTTTTTAACTTCAGTAATTCTAGAGTAAGTTGTGAGTTTTCAGTTTATAATTTCCTGATGACTAATAAAATTACAGATTATTTCATGGACCTGTTAGTTGATTGTGAAGTGTTTATCTAAGAGTTTTTGAGTTTTAAAAGAGAGAAGGTGAAAATATTTATTTATTTATTTAATTTTCAGAGACAGAGTTTTGCTGTGTTACCAAGGCTGGTCTGGAACTTCTGGGCTCAAGTGATCCTCCCACCTCATACTCCTGAGTAGCTGGAATTACAGGCGTGGACCACCACGCATAGCCAAGGAGAGAATATTCTGATGCACAAAGCCAGGAATCGGGTGGGAGGGAGAAGTTGAAAATACAAAAGAATAATAAAATTAAGAAAACAAGTTACTTTTGAGAAGCAGATAGTGTACTCAAAGTTTGTTACTTCTATTACAAATATTGGATTACTGATATATTTACTTTTCCAATCTTGTTGAATGGGACTGAGAAACATTCTGACTTTACTACTGATAGACTGATTTGAGAATGTCAAGAAAATCTTGCATGATAACTTACAATTATCCAAAAATCACTTGTTCCGCTACAGATTGATCTCTTCTGATTTTGAAATTGCATGAGATCTTGTATCTGATCCCTAAAGATACTGTTCTGTATTTAGTAGGAGCCATTCTGATGACATGAATTCAGAGTAATACATATGTGAAAACAGTACAAATGAGATTAGCCATATTATGTAAATAAAATCAAATAAAGTAACACTTCAAGAAAGTTTGTTTTTAAAAAGTTTAAGAGAGAGATATATAGATATATAGATATGTATATAAAGTTTGAAATATATATATATTTGATGTTTAGTAAAACTATATTTAAGAAGACATTTATCAAAAGCTGGCAAAAGAATTAGCTGTACTGTGAAAATAAGAGAATAAAAATGTTGATCGTTGAGTTTAACCATAATCTAACACCAGTATTTTGCCATTTCAAAATTAACTGGTTTATGGTAAATATTTAAAATAAGGAGTCTTCTTTATGTAGAGACTTATGAAATAAGACTTTGAATTTTTAATTTCTATGGATGGTTTCAATGACAATACACTTTTTATGTAAAATCATCCGTAAGTGGTAGTAGGCAAAACAGTAGAGAAGGATTTTTTTCGGTTAGTTTACCTTCCTTGACATGTTGATTTGCCTCAATCACTTGCCCACAACCACATCATAGAATCAATACTCAGTGTTAGTTGTAGTGTCATTTTCAACTCGATGCAGTGGACCACAGAAAAGTAAAGTTTCTTAAGTACAAAGTTCAGCGGCTTTCTCATTCCCTCCTTCTGTTGCAAAGATTATTCCCAAAATCAAATGAATAAAGAAGAGAATTATAGTCTGTATTTTAGGATTGTTAAAGGTTTTTCTGTTTCTGACAGTTTGGCTTTCTTTTGTCATTTTCTCACTTAAATGTTGTAAACTCAGAAAGTGCTAAGCTAAGATTCTTTATGTAGTGTTACACATGCCGTAAGACAATATTATTTTACCATGTCAAAGTTGTTTGCACCATTTGGAGCACATCTATCATCAAAACTCAATTAAATGGAGTCTTTCTATCTTCAACTAAAACAAACTGTTTACTTAGATTTGCTCAGTGTTTACTTCGCAAGAGGTAGAAGACCCAAATAGCACAGTAACATAGGTGTCTGGGGATATACCAGGGGTCAAAAAATTTAACCCAAAGAAGGAAGCCTTCTTTTCTGGTTGCAACAAGAGACTTTCTTTTTCTTTTGCCAAGTAAATGGCAGCATTATAATGTTATTCATACCTCACTGGTGTCCTAACAATTCCTCTATTCAAACTGAAAAGGGATATATTCTCTTTGTTGCAAAGTATTAAATTTGTCCCTTGAGATTAGTGTGTAGGCAGTTTTAAAGGATGAAACAGGATTAGATAAGGTTTCTTTACTGAGAAAGAGTTCTGAAACAGTACAGCAGAAAACGCTCTTGTATTACCTGTATTGAAAAAAATCCTTTGTTTTAACACTTCAAATCACAAGTCAAATTTATTATATTATTAGTCGATAAAATGTTTCTTTGTGGGGTTTTGTGAAAGGTAGACAAGTTACAAATAGAAAAGGAAATGACACTTGCCTTAATTGTATTTGAAATTTTATATATTTGAAATCTATCTATGGCATTTATAATTTAAATATGTTTTAAGAGATGATATTAAAAAGCTTACAGTAATTATAGTTATCTGCTTAAAGATTCAGAATGTGTCTGCCTCTCTTGATGCTATTTGGAAAGGATGAAAATCATATTGTATATGTAATGAACAGAGCCAACATTTGTTAAGTTTAAAAGTGTCAAAATTATGTCAAGGGCAGTTCTGGAAAACACATCAGTGGTTCATTTGTGTTCCACTTACCTGTTTATAGTTAATAATGTTGTTCATCACAGGAAGAAATGAATGAATATCATCAAGTTTTCAAGTGAAATGGCAGTATTTGTTTTCTTCAGAAAGAAGAAAAATTACTTGTGATAATATATTGCTTCTCTAGTTACATAATTTTAATGTTATAGGCCCTTTCTAATTACTAGTAAAGCTACTGTGGGATTTCATGATTAAGTATTTGTGTTGGTCTTTTTTTTTAATTTTACATGGAAGGGCAGAGACTGAGTAAGGCTTTCTAGACTGCAGTAGTTACTTCTCTTTAGATGTTCACATTATTCTACATTAGTGCTTTTGCTGAATGTTATTAACCACAGGGAAAATTTTTTGTCAAAAAAGAAAGATTTGCAATGAGATCCCCCAATTTTTTTGGTGAACTCAATGTGAAAAATATATATTAAATTAAGATTGAACATAATGTTTTGCCATGTGTGCAGATTTTTAAAGCCTAAAAGAAAACAAAATTAGGTATATAAGATTTCTGACAATAAAGCTTTAAAAAAAAGTCCCTTTGTGTCTTGATGGAACCTTGTTATATGCAAACCAGGGAACCTTCTGCATACACTTCTCTTTTTCACATTGCTGTTAGATTATCAATCTTCTCATGGCACCACTCTGCTTCCATCAACCCCTGTTCACAAACTCTCTTGGTTTCTTCCTGTCTCCAGAAGAAAATCCAGACTCTGACTTGATATTCAAAGCCTTCCAAAGTCCTTCTCTAAGCCTCCCATCATCACCTTTCTGAGTTAATTGTATACCAGGCTTATTAACACGCCCAACCTAGATTCCCTCTAAACTGTACTCTTAGAGAGTCCTATAAGTATCACTATGGCTTGGAGCTTTCATGGCATCACTCATATTGTTCTAGCTCCCTGTCTATCCTTTCAGTTTTTGCTTTGTCTATTTTGCCTTTCACCTGCTGTTACCTTAGGAGAATAAATATTTGCTGGTATGTTTCTGACAGACATCCCTGTGTTGGTCCACAATACAAAGGCATCCTGATGTAATACCCCTTGCCTGCATGGAAAGTTTTAAGTCGTTTTTAGAAGGCTTTGTTATTTGGCAAGCCAATAAACTTACCATGTTTTCAGGTTTCAGCATGCTCAGTGACTGGAATGTCTTTAATGTTTCTCCTGATTTCCACTTATTCCTTCTAGTTCTAAATAAAAATAAAAGTGCTAATGTTTTACACATATAACTGACATTAAAAAGTTTTAAGTGTGCATTAGTTATACAAAAACAAACATCTGGATGTTTGCAAACAGTCAATCTTGAACTAAATGTTTTTTACTATTTTCATCCTGATGTTCAAGGTCATACAAATAGATACCTGAGGTCTGATGGTATTATAAAACTAAAACTAAAACAAATTCTATCCGTATCTTACATTTTTATGGGTGTTTGAAGCATATACATGCATCTTCTTTAAATCACATTTTCCCCTTATGTCCCATTTTGAATATTCTCTATTTAAGCTGGATTTTATTTCTGTGAAAGGGGCTCTTTGCAAATAATTTGAGAAGTTTTGGGAAAAAATAATTAACACAAATAATGAGGGAAAATGAACAAATATTGGATGGTATTAAAATGAGAAATGAAAGATTTGAATAAATTAATACCATTGTTGAAAAGTGGTAGTTTTTTCCTACTTTCATGCTCACACCACAACATTCACTATGAGGAAGACCTAGGCATGGAGCTGGCAAGAGGGATTGTTTAGTCATCATTTATGGTGATGCTGGTGTCACTTACTTTGAATTTACTGAACTCCAAAAACCATGGGAGCCATGCAAGGTAAGGTCCTAGCTTATTGGCACTTTCAAAAGTCACTTATATTTGACTTATATATTTCCACCCAGTTCTACATTTGAAGAGAAAACAATGCTCAAATTATGTGACAAAAACTATCTTTTTTTTACCACCTCAGGGCATTGGAAATCAAATATACAGTTTCCCCTACTTCAGTCATTGCCTATGAACCATAACAAAGTAAGCTTACTGATGAAAAAACTTGTACCCCTAAGTTTTGTCCGAGTTCAGAGCCTGTTTTTGTGAATGAAGACTATAAACCAGGTAGGTTCACTTCTTTGTTTGTCCTTTGTCTCTCATCAAACACTTGAAATCCTCTTTCACTAGATGGATTTGACTAATGGATTATTACATTTTGTATAACACATGTTTTATGTAGTTCAACATGGTTTAATTATTCAAAGAGACTTTTGGTCAGATCAAAGATGATTCTTGCAGTCATGCTACATGAAATTTGTGCATAAAATCAGAGTTGACCCATCAAACCCAAGAAGTTTCGCAGCAGATTTTTTTTTTTTTTCCTGAGACAGAGTCTCACTCTGTTGCCCAGGATGGAGTGCGGTGGCGCGATCTCTGCTCACTGCAAGCTCCGCCTCCCGGGTTCACGCCATTCTCCTGCCTCAGCCTCCCGAGTAGGTGGGACTACAGGCGCCCACCACTACACCCGGCTAAGTTTTGTATTTTTTAGTAGAGATGGGGTTTCATAGTGTTAGCCAGGATGGTCTCGATCTCCTGACCTCGTGATCTGCCCTCCTCGGCCTCCCAAAGTGCCGGGATTACAGCAGCAGATTTTAAAGCAACAAATTGAGAATCTAATATCCAGAGAAGATGGCCAAATATGGCCATCAAAGTACCTTTCTATCATTCAGGGTCTTTTAAAAGTGGTCACTATTGATTTTTAATCATAATAACAGCATCATTTATTGGGTGTTTCCAATGTGCCATGTATTGTGCTCTCTATACTACAAACTTATTTCATCGCCTCAGTGATACAATAGGTAGGCATTCTTATCCTCACTTTGTAAGTAAATAAACAAAGGCTCAGAAAACTCAAGTTATGAATACAAATTTACACTGAGAGTGTCAGAATTGAGAGTTGAAGCCAGGTGTTTTTGAGTTAAAACCCAAATTCTTTAGTGCTGTAATCTCTGCTTAAAACTGCTAATGCTAATACTAGTTTTAAAAATAATAGCTGATATAGATTGAAGATTTTCTATGTATTATCAGACATTAAATACTACATGTAATGTATCATTCAATCTTCATAACAACTATTTGAGGCTAGGTACTATTATCTCCATTTTCTTTGGAGGATAAGAACCTATAAAAGTAATGCAATGTCCTCAAGTTTACTTGGTTACAAAGAGGCAAGAAGAAGGTTTTAGCCTAAGGAGACTGGCTTCATCCACTTCTCTATGTTGCCTCTCAAGACTTCCTTATTCCTGTGAATACATTGCTGTTCTCTAAGTGTATTAGTCAGCAAAAGATCATTGATGTGTCGTAACAAATGAATCCAGAATTTCAGTACTTTACAACAGCAGAATGTGATTTTTTACTCATCCTTTGTCCATTGTAGCTGTGGCTATATTCCAAATGTGCATTACAGGACGAGACTGATAGGGCAACCTCTATCCAGACATGGTCTCGTAGCAAAGGGGGTAAAAAAGACACAGTCACTCATATACTGACTTTCAAACTTCTGCCTTGAGGTTTCATGGCCATTCCCAAGTCCAGCTGTGTGCAGACAGATAATTCTCTCATGGTGGTTGGCTCCACAGTGACAGAAATCAGACTATTTCCGGAATGGGTGTGCTGGTGTCTGGCACAGTGCTGCCACAATGTGAATATCCATGCATAAGGTGACAGGATACAACTGGGATTTTTTGAGTTTATGCCTCTTCAGAAAAACTCAGCTCTTTGATTACTAGGGAAAGATACACAAGGCAGTAGTGCAGGTTTCAAGAATTAAACAAACCAACAAATCTGATGAGCTAGTATAATATTCATTACTAGTATATGAGGTGCACAGTTTGTGGTTTAATACTTTCATCTGCTTAGGAAAGGAGACATTTATAGGAATGTATTGATTGAGGAGAATACATTTTATTGTATCCTGCTAAGCAGTATATTTAAAACACCTTAGGTGCTTTCAAAAACACACCTATGAGAATACATGCCTACTGGCATTTCTTAGACTAGGAAAAAAGAATGAAAATAATCTACATACCCAGTGGTAGAATATGGGTTAAATGAATTACATGTCCATTAATGGAATTCTATATAGCAATGAAGATAATATTTAATGATATAGAAACTGTTCATTATATGTTAGAAAAATCTCTTTATAAAACAATATTATTTTATAATTTTATATAATATGAATATATATATATATACTGAGATGGAGTCTCACTCTGTCACCCAGGCTGGAGTGCAGTGGCACGATCTTGGCTCACTGCAACCTCTGCCTCCCAAGTTCAAGCGATTCTCCTGCCTCAGCCTCCCGAGCAGCTGGGACTACAGGCATGCACCACTATGCCCAGTTAATTTTTGTATTTTTACTACAGACAGGGTTTCACTGTGTTGGTCAGCCAGGATGGTCTCCATCTCTCGACCTCATGATCCACCCGCCTTGGCCTCCCAAAGTGCTGGGATTACAGGCATGAGCCACTGCGCCCGGGCCATATTATGAATATATATATTTATATAAAAGACATATATTAGAAAATTCACTAAAATATTAAAAGTTATCTCTATGATAATTTGTGGAGTTTTGCTTTGTTTTATTTTATTTTATTTTGTGTAAGAACTTGGGGGAAAGGGGACCTTGTCAAGAGTATTCCCAATACTTCGGATTTATTTTTAAGGCAGCAAAACTTAAATTTGCTGATTATGCACCTTAGTTCTATAGTATAATTAATGTTTATTTACTGAATGTTAAGTCAGAGAACTTCATAACTCGTACATTGTTGGAAAACTATTCTAGAAAACTTTAATAATGCAGATATTTAAAAACACTAAATTATTAGAAAACTAAAGTGTGGGATCTTTTTAAGATTGTGGTCTTTAACTACAGTAATTTGATCTAGGTTTAGGCTAGAAGACATCTTTAGAAACTATTTTAAAGAATGGATAAAAATTATTTGTAATTACCATATCATTGTTTGTTTATGTAGACGCTGCCAAAGTATTTAGGAGTGCTTGGGAACAGTTTCTTGTCTTAAAAATATTTATTTTATAGTTTTATTTACATTTACTAGCCTGGCAAAACCTTTCATCATAGATCTATGGGAGACACTGATTTTCATGTAATTGAAAAAATATAAGCAAAGCTGTTATTTTGCATCACACAGACAAAAGAAAAAATACTCAGTTGCTTTTTAGAATCTAAACATTATAAACAGAAACCAATTTAAGATATGCTGCTTATATGTAGAGAACAAGTCTTTCTGTATTCCTTGGTAAAATAGTTGCAGAAATGAAGATATATATATCTTGATATAGAGATGAATAGATAGAGATATATCCTATAGATATATCTATATAGGATTTTATATGTATAGTTATATGCAGTTATAGATGTATGATTGTAAATATATGTAAACATGTATAAGCATTCATGTAAAAAAAAATATATGTATATAGTTTTTTCTTTCCTTATGGTTAAGCATTAGAGACATTACTTTAGAGAAGAGTAAAATACAGGTTGCGTAGTGCTCTGAATACCACTTATCCTGGGTAAATACAGGTAGACCAAATAGCTCTGCTGGCATTTGTGGACAATGCCACCGAGGAATATCAGCCTCTAAAAGCCTTGACTAAGGTCAGAAAAGTTACTCGCTGTTAGAATGCAAAATTTACAAAATATCAAAAATTGGTTGCAGTATTACATGTTGACAACTTTATTTGTATATTGGAGATAAAACCGGTGGGAGTTCTTCCTATAAGCAACACTATTTTCCAAGCTCATTGAGCCCACGATGTCTGTCTCTCACATAGTGATGCTATCTATAAGAGTGTGCTGTCACATTACTTTGTAAAATTGACTGATATATACAAAACAAAGAGAGTGCTTTTAATAATCCTGAATGTCATGCTTCCACATTTCAACAGAGACCTTAAAGATTAAGGTAGGCCTCAATTCTGATTCAATGTACAAAAGACTTTTGAAATTTCTGTTGAGAATAATTAAAGTAATACTTAAAGCATTCAGATTAACTCAGAGTTTTGTTTCAGCTTCTATTTTGGTTGCAAAAGTATGTCAGTTCTAAGTGTACCAAACTCATATGTGTTTGCTAACTTGGTTCAATGGATGATGCTGCCTAGAATGATCACTTTGAATTGAAATATGCTTAAGCACACTTGAAGTTTTAAAACAGCAGTGTTTTTTGGGCAAGGTGAACACATGATAACAGTCATTGCCTAGTTGTAAATTTCTTAAGTTAATAGTTACATGTTACAAACAGTATCAAGTACAAGCCAAACTTTTTATATTTTTGCATTAAACATGAACTGGGTTACTGTATAATTTCAACATATGACATCCCATTTCAAAAATTATTTTCCATAGGCAGTTATTTATACTTTGAGGCATTTTAATTTCTTGAATTAAAGGACGCAATGTAGGTAAAGATATTCCTATATTTTCAAGTTCTCTTTTGATTGGTAAGGGACAGTGCAGGCCCATCTGTTTTGCAGCAAAGAAAGCCCCAAACCATCTGTGTAGAACCACATGCCAGCTAAAACACAGAGATATGCACAGTTTTTTTGTTATGAAAAATTTTGCAGTATTTTTTTCTGTATTAGTGTGAATAAATTAGCAACAACTAAATTAAAGAAATCTTTAGAGAACATATTAACTTTCTAGTGCCTACAGTAAATTATATTCATTTAGAAATTATTAAAGTTGCATTGTCCCCATATGAATTTTTCCTTACTGTTTCTGAATTTGATACTGAAAATTCACCATCATCTACAAAGTAAATAGCTTCGTTGTTGGTAACGTAAGTTCATTTTTATGAAGTTGTTTTTGATTGGGCAATACATTGGCTTTCAAATAGCAAATAGTTGTGGTTTTTAAAATTCAGCTATAGCTAGTAGCACAGTAAGATGAATAATGTTGTTATCATTAATATATATATTAAAATACTTGCACAATATGGGCAGGCTCTAGTGCATGAGAATGTCTTATGACATATTTTGAAGAAATTTTTGTTTTCCCATTTTCCAATGAAGTAAGTAACTCTGAGAAACTATTTTTTAGATTCTACTAGAGTAATTGATAATATAAATTAATTGCTGGTTCTTCAGAAGTCAGTAAGAATGTTGAATAGTAGATGAAATATTAATTGTAATTTATAATTCTTCCATTCTGAAGAATTAAATTAACATTTTCAAATACTTGTAGATTTAAAATGTTTCCTACAATATTTAATAATAGGCTTTTGCCTAAACCAGGTTGGCTATCCAAGCCGTTTTTCTCACAGTCAGAAAAACACATCTCTGAAAGCATCACAAATATCACATTTTCTGATTTTTCTAGCCAGTCTTTTATCTTCATCCTCCTTTAGTTTATAGGTGATTGATGTTTGATGAGTTAGAAAATAACAAATAACAGACATATGTGAATGCATATCAGCTCTTTAAGGCTTAGTAAGTATTGACGAAATATGTCACTCTTTGAGGGGAGACCTTTTCTATTATGTTTTACATTGGTATTGAAAATGCTTATTATCTGTTTGAAAAACATTAAAAGCTTTAAATTCAAGCAGCTCATTTTTCATTTTGTTAATTGCATAACATACTAATGTCGCACTAGGTTGTTTTTTTCAGTGGTATAATGATGCAACAATATTTACATACCAACTCTGGTTTTCCTTTAATGGTTTCTATAACAAGATCATAATTTCCTTTAGCGTAATCACTGGCAGATTTATTTGGCGTCCCATCTTCGCTCCGCTCTGGCTTTGGGGGCCTGGGAGAGAGCGCATACTACTTTCTCTCCCTTTTACCCTTAAGTACAGTCTGCTCAAGTGCGGTTGCTGCAGGTCTGAGTTATACTCTCACCAAACATCCATGTTTAAAAGCTTTTAGGATAGAGTATTAGTAGAAATTAAACGGTTCCTTTAAATTCTGCCCAAAAGCTTTCATAAATTGGTTTACCCACATAATTTTACTGCACAGTAGAGATGTGAATATGTGAAAGTGGGCGTTTGGAGGAAAACTTCATTAAACTAATTTCAATAGATTCATAGGAGAGGTGATGTTATGAAAAAGAACATTATGATATTAAGATTTTTCTCTGATACACTTATTGTTAATTTAAATGTTGGTGATAAAAACCCTGATTTCAACCCAGACCTCTATTATATTACCTGAGAAGTCCTTGCGACCTGTCCTTCACCTACCATGACCAAGAAAGGCTTTATATTGCTGGGACACATGCCACGCAGGACTGTAAGTTTATACTGTGGATATTTTATTTTCCCACATGTAACAATCATAAGGTGTTAGAATTTGTCTGGTTACTTTGCTTAACAAGCCTTGGGAGCAGATGAAAGCATTGTAATATGACATTCCAAATTTAGCCCCATTTGTCCTGCATAGAGAAATAAATTCAAAAAACAAAAAACAATTTCAAGCTGTCTCCTGAATTGAGCTGATTTCAGAGAAAAATATCATTAATCGGAGTACTGCAGATTGGTGTGTCTCGTTCTTTGGATGGCACTGTATGAGATAACTTTACAAACCTCTCATTATGTTTCAGAGATAGTTTGTTAAATGTCTAGATTCTTTTCAGTCAAGGAGCAAGTGACCTGTTTTAAACCACAGTAACAGCAGAGTTTTGAAAAGAAAAACTCTTCACACATGACGGAGCTGGGCAAAGCTGTGATTTTCTGCTTGGCTGGAACACAGTCTATGATTCGGTTATAAGGTTAATCAATCTGAACTAAAATGTAAAGGGATATGGATAAAAGATACACATAAAATGGAATCCTTAATGTCTCAGAGGAACATGTATTTATATGTCCTCACAGTGGAGACTCAAGCCAATTTCAAACCTACCATGAGATCTCTAATGGCTATCTTAAGTGTTAATTCACTTTGCTGTGAAAGATTCCCTTTGAGGAAAAATTAGGAATATGCACCAAAAACTATGGCATAGTTTTGAAAGATATCCTTAGCAAATTAAAAACTGACATAATTACTCATTGCAAGCAATAAATTAAATACATTTCATATTTTATTAAAATGTTCTTAAAATAATTGAAACCCAAAGCAGAGTTTATTTCAGTTAACTTGTGACTGAAAATAAATATTTAACATATTTAGCATTCTGCAATTAAGATATATAATTTTAGTGATATGCAATTAGTTTTTTTTCTTAAACAAAACTATTCTGCACATAGTGTGGGTCAAAGCTTTATTTTACTTGACTCTCCAAAGGGCCCATTTGTTTCTAAGAGATTTTCTTTTTTCTGCATTTAATCTGCTCAAAAAAATATCAAACTTAACTGCTCTAATACCTGCACAGTCAAGACTTTCTACTATTTTATAATGTATGCCTGCTTATTAAAGTCTTCAAGACATCCTAGACTTAGACAAACAGTGTCCAAATGTACCATATTTAGCTTCTATCTCAAAATCTCCCGAGCTGTCAATTTAGGTGTTAAAGAGACCATTTGTAAAGCTTGGCTGGGAATTGCCATTATTGACTGGAATGTGTGTTTATCATTACATTCAATGATGAAAGTGGAACATGTAGCATATGAATAAATGTCAGCAGATGTTTCTTTTAAATGGCCTGATTTCAACCTCCTGTTGTTTGTCTTGAATACAAATATTAAAAAAGGGAAAAAAGGCAGAATTTTTTATGACATAAGTGCAAGGGTAGTTAGATTTTTTGAAAAACAACAAAAATAATGGCTGGAATATCAGACTGAGAGAGTAAAGTAAAATTAAGAGTTGGTAGTGCTTGGCTACTCTTATGAGCTTCTAAATAGGTCTAGCAAAGGAGAGATTTTCAGTATTTGGTTACAGCAAAATTTAATCTCATAGACTTTTGTGTTTAACAGCTGCTTTTTTAAAAATCATTGAATTTGATTACTGCATGGAGGGCATTTAACTTGGATCAGGGTCTTAAAAGTCTTTAGCTTTTATTTAGAGACATTGAGTGAAGACACTCAGTAGCAAATGGACACTGTTTTCTTCCTAACTCTTACTTTGAAAGATAGGCATTGAACACAGAAAGCATATTTTCCATATTACAGTGAGAAAAACACAACTTAAATTCAGTGGTATACTAACAAAATAGACATTTTAGATGGAAAGACACAGAATCATCCTTTGTTCATTTCTACGACAGCTTTTTGTGAATGTAATGCATTTCATGTAATTCCTGTGGTGCTTTTGGGGCTGTAAATATTTGGGTGTCATTTGAAGAGGTGTAAAGTGACTAGAGACAAATTCTGGGTGGGCTTTAAGAGCAGGAAACGTAACTTCAAAAATCAGGCACTCATATTAACATAAATTTCCAACATGATTGGTGTAAAATACTCCAGAGAAGATTTTCAAATATAATATATCTTTATAATAAAATTGTTCAGAATTTGTCACCATTTCCACTTTATTTAAATGATAATAATTTGTACTTCAGATTGTAAGGAGCACTACAGGCTAATGCTTATGTCTGTCAAAAACAGAACTTTCAAAGCCACTGAAGTTATGAGCAAAGCATGTTCCAGGCTTCAAAAAGGGCAATGACTTGGGGCCGGCTTTTTATCCCTGGCTTTCATTTTGGTAGCAGGATTGTTTGTAGCCACTGTTAGTTGTGGGCACAGATATTGCATACACAATCAGACATTTTCTCTTAATTTTTAGAGTGTAAATGCCTAATTGCTTGTGCAATTACAGGAAGCACAAATTTTCTGCCTGTAAAATAGAAGGCTGGGGTTGAATGTAAATTAAATCATTAGTTTAATTTTCTGACCTGTATATGAACAAATGGTATATGTTTCTCTGATATGTGATATTTCTGTAGTATTGATCAAAATCTACTCTTGACAATGGGATATGCTTTCATGTAATGTTTAATTACCCCTAAGACAGAGAACATTTTGACAGTCATGCTAATCAAATGTCAAGTGTAATATTTAACAATCAAGCCTTTAATTTTTAGAAAGAAATAAAGTACTCTGTTTACTGAGTGTTTCTAGTGGAATAATGCAGTAGTTATTTTGATAACCCCTCTGAAATTTAATATTGAACCTTTAGTTGGCACATATACAACTATTAATCTTTGCAGGTCAGAGCAGCAAAAAATATACTTACCTGCCTTTCTGTCACTTAGACTGAAAACATGCCCCAGCCATTGCTCCATTCCCATCAGATACTTTCAGTACCAAACTCCCATCTTTCATTGCTATGTACATTTTACACATTCCTTCAGTTCAGCACTTTACATAATCTCTTCCAATCACAAATACAAATTGTAGTCCCCCCTCTAAAGAAACACTACTCTCAGTCAGGTAGAGTCACCTTCTTTCACATTCTTCTCTTTTTTTCTTTCCCTTTTTGCCCAGTCCTCGTTTGTTCCTTCCTGATCTGGGCACACACACATACCTCCACAATAACATGTCTATGACACCTGTTCCAGGGCTCATCCCCATCTACAAAAATACTTGGCATACGAAACATGAAATGCCTATTAATTAACTCTGCTTGACTTAACTGTGCTTAACTATGATCGAAATTATTCTCTAAGGCTCTATTAGGATGAAAAGGAATTATTAACTAGCTAAAGAGTTCTTCGGATGATTAGAACATGAAAGGACCTGAGAAATGCTGGAATTTAGTTATATCTCGTTTGTCACAATAGCGAATGGGACACTAAGCAGGCAAAGGGCCTGTGCCGTGTTCTGGAGAGAAGGATCAAGAATCCCTTCAGTCACTCTTCCTCTACCCGTGTGCAGAGCATGACTTTACTTCCCAGGCTCTTCAACACATTCTAGGCCAAAGAAACATCACTTAACCTTTCTAAACCTCTGTTTGCTGTCCCATGTGTATCGTGCTCGGCCACAAAAGTGGGAGAGGCACAGCAGGCATTCCAGCACAACGCGTTATAATGGGAGACATGAAATGGGAGTTCACTAGAATTGAACTGAATTAATATTGACGGATAAAAACGACATTTAATCCACAAAAAGAAAAAAAATCATTGTTAATAGCAATTATCTTTTTGTAATCATACATCTCATATTTCAGGATAAGCTCAAAAAAATAGGTGCTCTATGATGACAGGCTGCCATCAACTCCCTGAGCTGTTTTTAACTGCCAACAACAACTAATGACACTTTAGGACTTTAAATAAGCCAAAAAGTCCAGAAAAATGGTACCTTCTTTAAGGGAAACGGATTCAGTAGCAAATTTGAAGATATGATGATGTATATTCCTCTTACACTAAGAAGAACGGCCAGTTAAGACATAAGGATCACCATATTCTTAAAATTGGGTTTCTCACTGAAGCTAGAAGTGTTCAGCATGTTGTCCAGAATGATTTTTAGGAAATAATAATTGGGCAGGGCACTGAAATAGATCATCTTAAGCAAATTTCACCTTCCAGGAATTCACAGACTTTGTAATGTCACTTTGTGTCTCTACATGATTGGGAGTATGGGAAAAGGGCATAGCACACAGCAGTTTTCAAATATATTGGACTATATTTTCTTAGAGTATCTCCTAAGTGCTATTGTTCTAGGAAGAACTTTGTACCTGATTTAACTTAATGTTCTAATACTGTAATTGATTATGAAATGTTAGAGTACCCTACTGGCAGGTGCTACTTAAAACTAGGAAAGAGAAAGGGGCTCTGACCACTTAGGCAAGAGCTCTTTGCACTCTTCCATGGCAATTTCTGTGGTCCTCATGGTTCTCACACTAACGTTATTTATTAGGTTTTTCAATTCTTTTCTTCATTTAGGATGCTGTTAGAAATGGTTCACACTTTCTAATCATTTAGGCTTCAGGTCTTCAGATTTGTTAAGTCAAATAAATATATAGGAGAAGCTGGAGAGGAAAGGAGTTTAAGGTGATCAAAAGGGAAGTCTACCAAGGGTAGGCAATCTTCTACATGGCATGGTTAGGTAGCATGAAACACCACTGGCTCCAAAAGCTGTCATTACCCGGGGTACCAGCAATTCTCATCATACAGGGCAGAGGGTAGGGGCAGAGAACAGCTGGGAAAAGAGTCATAATTTATTAGCAACTTCAGTGTACAAGGCACTGAGCTGAGCACTTTCACAAATATTATTTCATTTATTGCCCCAAACACTTTGGAAGGTGGGTAGTGTCATCCTTATTTTCCAGGAGAGAAAATAGAGCCATCAGTTCTAGGAAGCACTAGTCAAAGTATGTGTTTCTTCTCAGAGTTAACCCTCTGGGAAGATTAGGGAAGAAAAGCTGAGGTAATAGGTACCAAAGAACTGGGGAAGTTGAAGGATAGAGGCTAAAAATGCACAGCCTTATATAAAGCTTATTATAATTACTGAAACCAGGTAGCAGCAAGAGTCCCTTAATCCTTCAGTGAATTATCACTGATATTAAAGACAGTATTTTAATATTTAGAGATGCTCAGTTTTTAAGCAAATAAAAGAACAGATGCTGAGAGTTTCCAAGTATCCTGAAGTTTTAGCATTGGCCTACTCAGGAACTGATGTGTCCGAGATCATAAAGAGAATTCTTGATGTCTCTGTAGGTACTTTAACTTCACCCTCAAATCCAGCTCTTACAGGGAGCCTCAGTTCACTGCACTCCTGTCTTTTGTTGGGAAGGTTTGTTTCTTTGTTGCTGATCTAAACCACCAATTAAGAGCATGAAGAGTTTCTGTGGGAAGTGGATTCCAGAGGCTTCTTTTCTCTCTCAGTAACTCAACCTTTTGGTCTTCAGATATCCCTAAAAACAATGTTTTCTATATTGTTATATATGCTTACAAAAGTTTTTATCAGAAACAGAAATTTATTTTGCTTAAAGAGATTTACAAGTGATTCATCATAAAAAAGAAAAAAAATTACTCACACATGCATATTGCTTTAGAAAACCATTTAAAGTATCATTATCACATCATTTATGTCTAAATCTTTATGATTTATGAGATCACAAAATACAAAGTTCATGTTTTCTACTCTATTAAAATGTCTAAAAAAGAAAAAGAAATCCACCTAATACTTTAAACCCTGTAAAATAAAACTGTCAACATATATATTAAAATTCTACTCTTCCAATAGTTACTATCTGACTCGTTATCTTTATATACTAACATTGTCACAGTTAAATTACTCTCTATCAAATATAGGAACAGAATGATACAACATGGGATGAGCCAGATATGATCAGATAACTTTTAATCTATGCAATTGTGAATCTCATATTAATGAGAGGATCCACATCAGAAATTAGTAACAGGAGGTATCTTACAGATGGATGGTGATAAAAAATTCCAATTTAAAATGAAAGTAGCAGCAATGCAAATTAGTGCAAAGTGGAACTTTTGTTCACAAAAAAATTAAGGTCAAATTGCACAGATTTAGAATTAAGTGTGTTAATTCCAGACATTGTCAGTAGTCAGTTTCTTTAAGAACCTTAGTCATTTATCTTTCCGAGATTAATATTAAAATTGTCTTAGACAAATGCCATACCCTAATTGGTACTTTTCAAGTCCCTCCCCCTTGACCTGTGTACTTACATACCCTTTCAACTGTTTCCAAATGAGAAGCTACAATCTAAAAGCCTATTTTTAAAGAGAAAACATTTGGAAAATAAAGTTCAATGCCTGAAGAGCTGAAATATTCCGTGTGAATACCAGCCTGGACAGAAGATTTTCGCTGAGGAAATGAGAGTTTTGAAGCATTTGGGACCAAGGAAAAGAATATTTCCTCTTAAACATTTCCAGCTTAAAATATGTGGTGAGGAAACTGGAATTTTCAAAACTGGAAAAAAAAAAGAGAAAACATTTTGGCTGATAAGATGCTCCTGAATAAAATATTATCTGAAACAAATGTTTAAGTCAGAAAACACCTGCCAATGTAGATGTGCCCTTCAATAAATATGGTGTCTCCATCCTCGCTTAACATGTTTCTTAGCAATAAAATGTTGGCATTAAATTTAAACATAAGTGCAGTATAAAAGAGGCATATAGCTATATCTTATGGACGTGGTGTTATAACAGCTAGACCAGGGATTTTCAATGTTTTGAAGTTACAACAGTTTTATATTAACACCACTTAGAGAATATAATTAAGTAGTAAGGTGTTTAATGACATAGATAAGAGAATAATAATATAACCAGAGTGATATCAGTCTGTTACTGATAATTTATATAAAAGTAGTAATCTGAATATAAGGCTTACAATAAGATAGTAAAGTTTGCGGATAAAAGCCACCAATAATATAATAATATTTTCATTTTTCTTTTTATAGTTTGTTTTCTGGATTATGTGAAACACCTTCAAAATTGTTTTTATATACATGTGGCAACGTATGTATATTTTGTTTTCTAATGCATCCTTGCACATCATTGAGACAAATATCTTTATAGAATGGAGGTGATAAAATAATTTAGAGATTTGAATGAAAATATCTTATTCTTTCAGGGACTTACAGATAATATCCCTCCTAAAAGCATATTATTAAATAAAAAACCTGTAATTTCCAATAAAAATATCCAATGGATATTACACTTGCAAACTGTGAAACCTGGCAGACACTCATACATACAATGCTAATTTGAAGGAAAATGTAAAATTTCCTGAAACTGGGAAATTGCAATTGTCAAAATAAAGAAAACCAGATGCTACCTTGGTTGGAAGAAAAGTTTCAAAGTACAAGAATGGCTTAATTACTATGACAGTTGTTCTACCATATCCCTCAGGTTGGAATTGGTTTGGGGAGGGGGGAAATCTTTAGAATCTACTAAATCTATATATTTATAACCAGAAAAGTGTAATATGCAGACTCACTTAAATGCTTAATGTAAAAAAGCAATGTTTCTCCTTTGAAAATGTATATTTAACATAATAACATGAAGATTATTTTATTCAAGATCTATCATAATGAAATATTTGATTGAAATATGTTTAAAGCTTTCCACTTGAAATATGCATCTTATTAAATATCAGTTTATCAGATCAACTATTTGATAATATGCACCTGAACTCATCATGCAAGATGAGTTCAGGAATATAACTGCCTTTGGTGGGAAAAAAAATGAGACATACCTGAGGTAAGATTACATGAGAGAATGAGAAGATGGGAAGGAGCGGGAAACATGGAATTAAGCCTTTCTGAGAATCAAGGTACTAAAATATAGAGGAAAAGCCAATCATGATTTTTAATCAAGTATCCAAAATGGGTCTTTGGTGCAAACAGTGGTAGTGTCATGTCAAAAAGAAATAGGTGCTGAACATAGCAGTTCCAAAACTATTTCATTTAATACAGAGTTTACTCAATTTCTGCTTCTTGAGTAAGAAATTCCAGGATACACTTCACTTGCAAAATATTTTTGATTCAGTATGTATAATGATTATTTTAATTTTATATCAATTCTTAACACATCATTGAAAGCTAAGATGCTAAGAACTCATTTGAACAACATTCATTGTTCATTATATTACCAAGAGCATCTAATTATTGAGACTCTTTTTTAAAGCATCCATATGAGCTTGTACCCCAATAACCAAATATATTATCATGATGTTCTGAGTTTTTTTTTCTCCTATGTTGTTATCATTTGATATAGTTTACATATTTTTCCCGCCCAAATCTAATGTTGAATTGTAATTCCAATACTGGAGGTGCAGCCTGGTGGGAGGTGATCAGATCATAGGGATGGATTTTTCATGAATGGTTTAGCACCATCCTCTTGGTGCTGTACTCACAATAGTGAATAAGTTCTCATGAGATCTGGTTGTTTAAAATTGTGTGGCACCTCCTTCTCTCATGTGAAATGTTTGCTCCTGCTTCACCTTCTGCCATGAGTGAAAGCTTCCTGAGGTCTCCCCGGAAGCAGATGCTGGTGCCATGCCTCCTATACAGCCTGTAGAACCGTGAGCCAATTAAACCTCTTTTTTATAAATTACCTAGTCTTGGGTATTTATTTATAGTAAGGCAAGAATGGCCTAATACATCACTTTATAACTAAAGTATTATGTACTAAAGTTGTAACAATTTCTCAAAACATAGCCAAGCTTGAAGTATATAATACATATATTTTAAGAGATATTGGCAGGTTATTTGAATTCAGACACACAACTTGCATACTCTAGAAAGGATACGGCTGGGCGCGGTGGCGCACACCTGTAATCCCAGCACTTTGGAAGGCCAAGACAGGCGGATCACTGAGGTCAGGAGTTCGAGGCCAGCCCGGCCAACGTGGTGAAACCCTGTCTCTACTAAAAATATTTAAAAAATTGGTGAGTGTGATGGCACGCACCTGTAATACCAGCTACTCAGGAGACTGAGGCAGGAGAATCACTTGAACCCAGGAGGCAGAGTTTGCAGTAAGCTGAGATTGTGAGCAAAAGAAGGAGAGAAAGAAAGAAGAAAGAAAGAAAGAAAGAAAGAAAGAAAGAAAGAAAGAGAAGAAGAAAGAAAGAAAGAAAGAAAGAAAGAAAGAAAGAAAGAAAGAAAGGGAAAGAAAGAAAGAAGAAAGAAAGAGAAAGAAAGAAAGAGAAAGAGAAGAGCACGGGAGGGGAGAGGAGGGGAGGGCATGGGAGGGGAGGGGAAGGGAGGGGAAGGAAAGGGAAGGGAAGAGAGAAGAAAACAAATAAAGAGAAAGAAAGAAAGAATACTCATAAGGTTATACGCTGTAACTCCTTGTAATACCAGAGTATATAGAGTCTTAAGTGATTTATTTTCAAGCAATTTAACATGTAAAATATCACTGAACATTATCTAATACAATTATTTTCCAAAGAAAATATTCATAGGAAGTGACTTCCACTTCCAAATATCATGGAGCAGCTTATAGTAGATCAAAAATAATAAAATAGACTTTTTTAAAAACCTGAAATAAATAAATAAATGTACTTATTTTACAATATATATTGGTAGATAATTATTTTTCCAAAGTTAATAGATTTCAAACTGGATGTTCATCAACAAAATAATAATAATAAGCTGTAGCTAAAAGCAATTAGGAAAAGGTGGACAATATGCAAAGACACAAGATGAAGGCATAGGAGAGCTTCTGAAATAGTCAAGACTTCGGAGCAAACTTGTGGAGAAAAGGGAGCTTACCATGGCAATCCCAATTTTTTAAAAATATTTTTTTCCCTTTATGGCATCTGCCAATTCTTGGCTTAGAGCAAGAAGATGGAAACGCAGATGAAGGCCAGCTGTTAATAGGCAGAGAAGTTTTAGGCAATCTCAAGAGACTAAGAAGTAAAATATTGGAGTTTTGTGCTATCAAAAGAGATAGAAATTTGAGGGGCATAGAATACAAAGAAAAAGAATTAGGATTTGTACCACTCCACTCTTCAAGGAAGTTACTAATTAAGCTACATTGAACAATAGGCTAAGAGACATTCAGAAAAATATATATATAAAGCAGGACAGAATACTGGCATTCTCATGATCCTGTGAGGACTCTCAACTAGGATATCTAGAAAGCTATACCCTTGGAAAGAGGAATACTAAGTCTTACAAAGGCAGAAAACCATCTACAGTCAGCTCAATTCATCATTAGGTTGATATGTTCCATTCTTTTGCTCCCCGTCAGAGAAGGGAATGAATCTTCTCTGGAGTGAGATAACAGATTGGTTCTTACAATCAAACAGAATGTCTACGATTCAATGAAAAAAAAAAAAAGACAGTACAATCTTGTTGAAGAAGGGGTCTCAAAAGAACAAGCAGACAATAGAAAGAAACCCATACGTGACATAAATATTAAAGATAACAGACACATAATTTAAGATAAATTAATCAACAGCTTCAAGAAATGAAACATGACAGAGAAATTTACCACAAAACTGAAACCTAAACAAAAGCAAATAAAACATATAAATCTAAAAACATAGTTACTTAAATGCATATGTTGAAAGATAAGTTTAACAGTAGTTTGGAAAGAGCTAAAATAGGGATTACAACACTGGAAGATAAGCCAGTAGAAAATACCGAGACTGAAGTATGTAGAGTAAAATGAATAGAAAGTACAGAAAAGAGCATAAGACGTATGTGGGTCGTGATAAAAAGATCTAATATTTATGCAACTTGAGTGCTGGAAAGAAATATTACATGTGGCAAATGTAATATTGCAGAGACTTTTACCAAGAATTCTTCAATGCTGAAGAAAAACTGCAAGGACAAATTCAGAATATCCTGTGTACCTGAAGTAGAATAAATATAAAGAAAACTATACAAAGAAAATCACAATGAGGGACTTCAGCATAAAACTAGCAAAACGTATAGACAAGGAGAAAAATCTTAAGAGTGCCCGGAGAGCGAAAATATCATTTCTTTCAAAGAAGTGGAAGAGACAATGGAAACCAGGAGGTAATGCCTTATCTTTAAAGTGCTTAAAGGGGGGAAAAAACCCTACTAAAGCAGAATTTTAGACTCAGATAATACGTCCTCCAAAAATGAAAGAAGAATGTAAAAACTAAGATTACTCATTAGCAGTAGACACAGATTAAAGAAAATAGTAAAGTATTTCTTTGAGCAAAATGAAAAAGAAGCCAGAAGCAAATAGAAAAATGCACAGAGAGGTAAAGAGCAATGGAAATGGTAACTATGCATGTACATCTGAAAATACATAACATCTACAAAAAGAAATAAATTACTTTGTGGTTTAAAACACAGCTAGAATTAGTCAGGCACAGTAACTCATGCCTGTAATCCCAGCACTTTGGGAGGCCGAGGCAGGTAGATCACCTGAGGTAAGGAGTTCGAGACCAGCCTGCCCAACATGGCAAAACCCCATCTCCACTAAAAGTACAAAAATTAACCGAACATAGTGGCATATGCGCCTGTAGCCCCAGTGACTTAGGAGACTGAGGCAGGAGAATTGCTTGAACTCAGGAGGCGGAGGTTGCAGTGAGCTGAGATCGTGCCACTGCATTCCAGTTTGGGTGACAGAGCGATACTCTGTCTCGATAAAATAAATAAATAAATATTAAAATTAAAAATACAGCTAGAATTAAAATGCATGACAATATGAATACAAAAATCAAGAAATGGGTAAATAAAATAGTGTTTTATGGGTTTTGTATTTTCTGGAAGTTAGTAAGAGTGCAAATTTAAGACAGATGCTCTGGGCTGGGCATGGCAGCATGTGCCTGTAGTTCCAGCTACTTGGGAGGCTGAGGTTGGAGGATCACTTGAGACCAAAAGTTTGATACCAGCCTGGGCAACATAGCAAGATCCCATTTCTAAAAAAAAAAAAAAAAATAGCTGGGCATGGTGGCTCGAAACTGTAATGCCAGCTACTCAGGAGGCTAAGGTAGGAGGATCACTTGAACCCAAGAGTATAATCATGCCACTGCACTTCAACCTGGCTGACAGAGACCCTGTCTCAGGAAGAAATAACAAACAAACAAAAACAAAAAAACCACACAAACACAAATAAAATAGATTCTCTTAAATAAGAGTGTGAGTTGCAATCTCTTGGGAAATCAATAAAAATCTGTGAAGTATAATTACTAAACTAGCCAAATATGAGAGTGGATTAATGGAAATAGTTAATTAGTGCAAAACAAAGAAGCAACAGAAACAAAATAAGTAAACACAATAGAAAATTAATTGTAGTATGGTAAACATAAATTCAAATGTATCAGTAGTTACATTAAATATAAATGGACTAAATACAACATTGTTAAAACGAAGATGTGAGATTATTTTTTAAACCCAACTTTATGCTATTAAAACACACACGCACAAACCCATATGCCCTTAAATACCACAGAGAGGGTGAAAGTGAAGGATGGAAAAACAACTCAAAAATATGAATCAAAATAAGACAGATGTTGCTACAATGATATCAAACAAGGTAAATATTCAGGCAACCTAATTTTATTAGCGATAAAGAGAGCATATTTTAATGATAAAAGGGTTAGGACATGAGAAAAATACAGCAGTTTAAAATTTATACGTCTACCTATCTAATAACATTGCTTTAAATATATGAAACAAAAGAAATTGACAGAAATAGAAAATGCACAAATCAGCAATCATAGTGGAAAATTGTAACATATTTCCCTAAGTAATAATAAAAGTGGACAAAAATCAGTAAGGATACAGATGATTTTGGCAAGAAAATAAACATTCATGACGTAACTGACTTATTATGACGTTGTGTTTAAAGGTGATAGGTATTCTTTCAAGTGCATGTGGAATGTATTGTATGCTAAAACAGATCATGTTTTATTCAATGTTGTTATAGGTTCAACACATTTCTGAGAATTAAAATCATAGTGCATTCTCTGATCTTACTGCTGTTGATTAGAAACTGAATTTTTTAAGTAGAAAATCCATAGATGTTTTAAAATTGATCAATGCACTTCTGGAAATAGAATAAAATTTCCTAATAATATATGTAGATATTAATAGGTATCTACATAAAACCCATAATTAGTATCATACAGAAACACAGAAGCTTTTCTCCATGAAGTTGGAAAAAGACAAAGATGTCCATTAATGCCTCTTCTGTTCAACATCTAGCCAGAGTTAAGCAAGAAAAATAACTGGAAGATACAAAGATTAGAAAAAAAGAAAAAATGACACTATTGGCAGATGATGTAACTCTATATGTATAAAATTCAAAGGCTTCTACAGTAAACCAATTAATACTTATAAGCAAATTTAGCAAGGGAATTGAAGGAATAGTCAATATTTTAAAAATCAATTTTACTTTTATATACACTAACAGACAATTAGAAAATGAAATTATAAAAATATACGTACAATTTGCAACAGCATCCACAGAAAGCAAATACAAGAAAAAATATCTAATAAAATATGCATAAGATCTGCACATGTAAAACCAAAAACTATTACTGAGAGAAATTAAAGACTATAAAAACTACAAATGAAAGGATTTACCATGTTTCTGAACAGAATACAATGTTGAAAAGATAGCATTTCTTTCAAAAATGATATATAGATTCAATCAAAATTCTAGCAGATATTTTTAAATATGGAAATCCACAAGATAATTTTAAAATCCATATGGAAATATAAAGGGATAAGAATAACCAAGATCATCTTGGAGAAGAACAAATTCAACAGAGATACATTACCGGAAATCAAGACTTAATACAATATATAGTAATTAAGACAGTATATACACAGAGAAAGGAGACAGTGTACACGAGGAGAACCTAAAGACAAATCTGCACAAATATGTAGTCACTTGCTTTATGACAAAAGTGAAACTGCACTGAAATATTGAAAGAATTTTCTTCTCAATAAATACTGCTGAGCAAATTGGTTATACGTAAAGAAAAAATATATAAAGGACCTTACCTTTCGGCATACACAAAAATCAATTCAGGTGCTTTGTAGACATAAAAACAAATGGTAAAAATACATTTCCAAAAAATAAGAATATATTGTTATGCTCTTGGATAAGTAAAGCTATCTTTAACAGTACACAAAATGCACTAACCATTAAGGAAGATCACATTAAAATTAGGAGATTAAATTCATCCAAAGACATCATTAAGAAAGTGAAAAAGGCAAACCATAGACTGGAAAGAGATGTTTGCAAGGCACATGTTTCAAAAGGACACGTATCCAGAATATACCAACTACTACACCACCAGAAGAAAAAAGACAACTCAAAAAAGAAATGAGCAACAGAGTTGATCAGATATTTCACAAAAGGTAATATCCATGGCCAATAAATATAGGTTAAATGGTCAAATTTTATTAGTTGTCAAAGAGGTGCAAATTATAATTACAGTGAGATATCACTATATATCCGCCAAAATGGATAAAATTAAGGAGAATGACAACACCAAACCCTGGTGAGGATATAGAGCAACATCAGACATTGCTGGTACAAGCATTAAATAGTACAACTGCTTCAGAAAATTATTTGATCAAATCTACCACAGTTGAACAAACATACACCTTATTACACATCATTTCCACTCCTAGGTATATATTCAACAGAAATGTGTACTTGTGTGCCCAAATCACATACAAGAAGATTAACAGTAGCCGACAATTAAAGACAACCTATGTCTGTCAAAAGTCGGGATTAATGAATTTTAGTATATTTATGTGATGAAATATTCTACAGCAATGAAAATGAGTGAACTGCAATTACACAACCCAATATAGGTACAACAAAGTGCATATGATATGTTACTACTTATATAAAGGTCAGCAACATGAAACTAATTGCAAGATAAAAGAATCAAGATTGCAATTTCTTTTGGAGGGGGTAATGACAAAATGTGACAAAGGGGAGGTCCTTATATGCTAATAATGTTCTATTCCTTGAACTTACTGAGTATTACACAGGTATGTTCACTTTTTTAAAGTAATAATATGTACACTTTCATTTGTGCATTTTTAATGTCTATTTCTTTTTTTATTTTATTTTTATTTTATTTTTTTTTTTGAGACGGAGTCTGACTCTGTCGCCCAGGCTGGAGTGCAATGGCATGATCTCGGCTCACTGCAACCTCTGCCTCCTGGATTCAAGTGATTCTCCTGCCTCAGCCTCCCTAGTAGCTAGGACGACATGCGCGCACCACCATGCCCTACTAATTTTTGTATTTTTAGTACAGACGGGTTTTCACCATGTTGGCCAGGATGGTCTTGATCTCTTGACCTCGTGATTCACCTGCCCCAGCTTCCCAAAGTGTTCGGATTACAGATGTGAGCCACCGTGCCCAGCCTTTAATGTTTTATTTCAACCAAAATTTACTTAACACAAAACAAACTGCAGGGCTGATGAAAATATAGTTCAGAAGAAAAGTTTTCGCTTCATCTTTTCCTCTCTTTACTGACTTGCTATACCAGTAAAGATATTGTCCCATAGTTTAAAGTTCTATATTGGCTTCATGGAGGCTTTAGTCTTCAATTTTACTTATGGTAAAGGGAGGTTAAGGACCTCAGTTCATATATACCACTACAATAGTAACTTCAAGTGAAGGCACTATAAACCACAACAGAATGCTTATATGTCTTAATTTTTATATGGTTGTCCTTTTTTTCCCCTTAAATCTCTAAGTTATTTTATTGAGAACAGCCATGTGTCATCTAGTGACAGACATACGATCAGAGAACTGCATCATCAGGCAATTTCGTTGTTACAGGAACATCAGAGTGTGTACTCACAGAAACCTAGATGGTCTAGCCTATGACTCACCTGGGCTATATGCCATAGAGTGTTGCTCCTAAAAACTGTACAGCAGGTTTCTGTACTGAATACCATAGGCAACTGTAACATAGTAGTAAGTATGTGTGTATCTAAACATAGGAAAGGTACAGTAAACATCTGATATTATAATCTTTTGGGACTACTGTCATATATGTGGTCCAGCATTGGCTGAAATGTCTTTATGTGATGCATAACTGTAATTGTCTTTTATTGTGTCCTTGCCACATGCTTATGAAGTGAATAGAGAAAGATATTATCCATCTCACAAGGCAAGACAGAATGAACCAAAACCACCACCAAAACCCATTTGGATTTTTACTAAAAAGAGGGCGATTGATTGATTCTGCACTTGTTTTATGGCCTTACCAACTCAAACATATAATTTCTGCTTTGACCTACTCTACTAAACACAGACTCATCTAGTCATGCTCAGAGACTACTTTCTAGCATCTCCTTCAGTGAAGAATTCCAGGAATATTTGTTTGAAACACAAAATGCTTTAGACAACTGTCCACATTTCTCTCCAGAGCTGTTTTTTAAGGCTCCTTCATTTCTCCTAATTACATCAAGTGGAAAGCCCGAATGACATGCTAATCAGCATTCAACACCTTACATACTTACATCCGTAGCTTTACTCTCTCTCACTAGGAGAGTACCTATTTTTTTTCTAAAGAAAGAGGATACGTCCTGCCTCATGATGCAGAATTCTTACACCTACATCAGTGATAAAGAGAAGTGAACTACTTGTTCTTAAGGAATTGAAGATCGTTATATTCATACTGGACTGCCATGCAATGTGTGCAAAACTAGTAACAATTACTCAAAAATCTAAGGATATCCTGATGATAGCAACCTCATCCTCCCCAGAACAGAAGAGCTAGGACATTTCTGAAATGATTAATGGGACCAGTTTGCCTTATCTCAAGAGACTGATGTATTCTCTCTGATTATGCTACAGTAGACTAAGAATTGACTTCTCTAAAGAGTAGTTGGTTCTAGGAGTGATCCACATCTATGACTCTATCTTATAAAATTATACAGACTTTCTTAAAAAGGCTTATAATTCCTTGACTTCAATAAGGGGAATTATTATTTTCTAACGTATCTGTGAACTATATCATTAATACAATCATCTATTTCTCCCCAATTTTAGGCATCAAAATTGGGGGGGAATAGAACAAGATCGTGCTCTGTTAAATCTAAATCTAACTTAAATCACATTTCCATTGAGGAAATGAGATTCAGTTCAATGTAATGGCTGTCATGAAATCTAGGCTGGGAAGTGGAATCAAACTTACTTTTCCTAATTTTAAGTCCGATGTGTTCATCCTAGTATTTTCTATATTGTATGATATTAACAAGAATACCAGTTGTGAGACAGGAATTACAAATGAGATCAAGCAAGCTCAGAGCTTAATTTTGACCACTTGGTCTTCTTGGTTTGTTTTACTTCTATACCTCCCTACCATTCATGCTGCATATCCCCTGAGAAAATCTCCTTAAGACTCGTGTTACTGATATTCTAAGAAAAGCATAATCTTCTGCTATACTTTCAGAATTGAATCCAAATTTCACAGCCGATGCTCATGGTGAACTAATTTCTCTCATTCTCTCATCTTTGCTTATCATGGTTGTCCATCTAGTTTTGGCTCTACCAACTATTTTACTCAACTGGAGGAAATATTTACACACACACACACACACACACACGTACTTGCACCTTTCTGGGATATGACTAGTTGATTAAAGGGAAGTATTCAAAGATATAAGATGTGTTTAATTAGGACTCCACATGTGCCTATTATTTTAAGATGAGAAATAAAATGCTCTGTGAGAAGCCTTATCTAAAATTTGAATGGCATTTCCACGTCATTCTGTTCTTGGTTATTATGAGAGTTCAATGTTGTGGAAATTATTACAAATTCTGTTTTGCCACTATAAAGAAGGATGAGACCTTGAAATGAATGAATAAATCTTCCAGATTTTAAGTTCTTAGACCTTCAACTTTTACTCACAAAATCTATTACTGTAAATAATAAACATGAACAATCAAACAGCACTATAGTCTTTCATCCCAGAATTTATTTCAAGCATGTCTTTAATAATAGAAATACCTTTATATACTCAAAATACTTTTTGAAGGAATCTCATAACCAACCTAAAGAAGGAATGAATTATTTATTAGTATCTTGCCCCCTAAAATTTTAAAAATGACCTTTGAAAGATATTTCCAAATCAACCAAGACCAATATATGAGAAATAACTAGGGGTAAATTGATTTTTGTCACCCAAATTCTTTTTGCACTTAAAGTAACTTCTCACTCACCTACATATCAGGGTTTCCTCATGCTGTGGATCTTGAATATTGATTTTCCTATAAAAATTTTAAAGAAATGATGTTCTGAATTATAAGAAATATAAACTCTTTAGGTATTTGAAATTGAAAAGAGTTGAGAAGAGTTGCTTTTAGAAAGAGCAAAGAGGACAAGTGAAAAATTTAAAAATGGAATGAATGGAATTTAAAAATGCAAATGAGTGAATCATATTTTTCAGAGAAGCCAGATGTCCACTTACTTCCATGTTACAAATCAGTCTAAAGGCTTATTTGTAAGGAAAGGTTTACACAATAAAAACAAAATGATGTATTTAGAAAAACAGTCTATTGATCCATCTGGTTTCAATGTCTATATAAGAAAGAAGGAAAAAGATGGCATTTTGGTTAACGTTACCTCAATTATCAAGATTAGAGTTACTGAATCTTCCTTCAAGAAGATTGTGAATAGATACTACTTTGTATGCAAAATTTCTTTGTGTGTACTTCATAAACATTTTCTGTAAAGAATGACCACAGAGTTTATAAAGAATTATATTTCCACAAAGGTTTAAGAACCACTGCTCCTCTAGCCCAAATATCTACATTGTGAGATCCCATTGTTTGCACCTTTTTAAAGATAGACACTACCTAAAGACACAAGTATAGTGTTTTCTAAGAAGTCAAACATCCAGCAAGTAAACCTTTTTTTTTTTTTGTAATAGTTCAATTTGGTGAGTGGATCAGAAATTAATACCCTTTGGAAATAGGCAAAAGGAGTAGAAATGACAAAGTACTTAATTACAGATTATTGTTATAATCATTTATCCTCATAAATGATCATATAAAAAACCACATACACCAGGCAGAAATAAATCTTAAAATTATTATGAAACTTTAAAATAGTTTGTAAAACTTTAAAACAGTTTTACAATAATATGGCTAAAGACTTTGGCATTTGCATTAACAAATACTCAAATCAATTACCCATATTTGTTCCAGTTCAGCCAAATAAATAAATACATACATAAGCAGAATAGAGATATTTGCTGCTAACTATGCAAACATCATTTCAAGTCACTGAATTACAGAATTTAATAGTGTCACACCACTCTAAAATTTGTGAATGGGAGCAGCATAAGAGAAAAAAGAAAGTATGCATCCCCATCGTTCTTCAAACAATTCAAAGTTGGCCAAAATATGTACTACAGATTCTATTACTTGTATTTTTTATTTGAATGTTCTGTTAGAAATTTCTACTTCAAATTTCTTAATGTATTATCATTATCATGATTCCACTATTCTATTTTTTAAAAGGTTTACATAGCAGAGAAGAAATGGAGAATTATCAATTACTGAGAAAATGTGGGTTGAAGACAGCCAACACTTATTAGTAAGGCTCCTTCACACCCACACCCATATAATCCACCAGGGACTGTTATCTCATCAAAATTAAGTATATTTTCCAGCTCATTTGACAAGATTTAGTTCAACTTTTTGCTTTATATGAATAGACTTTGTCTAACTAAATAAAAATTTTAAATAAGGGGGCTAGATAATGATCCTTGTCTAATGTAGTATTCTTAAAATTTTTCCTCTTTTGAGTTGAGATATTAGAGCAGTCCCTTTTTGCCATCTGTACTTATATAAAATTTATTAGAATCAAGAAAACATAATAAACATAATAAATGACCAGTCTGGATAGTGTTTCATTTCTAAAGCTTCAGAATGGTTATGGAAGCTAAGTAAAAGAAGAAACCCACTTTTTACTTAATTAGTAACTAGGGCAGTCATTTCATACAAGAAACAGGAGCTCAGTAAATTCTTCTCTCAATGGGGTGATAATATATATTCATACTGTATACAAGAAACAGTGATCTTGTTGGTAAGGATACAATCTTATTAGATCAGGAAATAAACTCGAAGCCTTATTTGGACCTATTATTTTTGAAATCACCAAACCATGTAATACGACTTGAGGTCTACTGAGTCAGTATCTTCAGTATAACAAGATTGAGGGGATTTGTATAGATTAAATATCAGAAGGACTCATCTAGATAAGTGATTCCCCAAGTGTGATTCTCAACCAACAGCATCAGCATCATCTATGGGTCTGTAAAAAATGAAAATTAATCTGTCCTACCCCAGGCCTACTGCTTTAACAAGTTCTTCAGGTAGTTCTTAAACACATTATAGTTTGAGAATCACTGACCTAGATCATTAAATTCTGATTTTGTTTCAAATATTTTCTGTGTACTTAGCTCTCCTGCTACCTGCTTCTTTTTCACACCTGCTAGAAAAAGAATCCTTCTAACACATTGTATAATGGGAAAAAAAAAAAGTTTGAATGTTTAACTATTCTTGGAAAGGCCTAGAATTACCAACTATTTAAAATAATTTGAGTATAGTTTTCTCTGTTTGGGCTTATTAATATTCCATTATCTTTCCTGTTATCTCAGAAAAATCTCATAATAATTTACATATATTTACTTTACTTTTTCATACACATACACACAGAGATATATTATTTTTTAAATGGAGGTATTGAATGAGTGGAAAGTAGTCATGATATTAACCATACACCTACATTTAGTACTTATTGTTTTTCCCGTCCCTTCCTATGTAATGTAAAAGAGACAAGAAAGCAAACCAATACCAAAACAAAATGGTAGAAGCAGAGTTTTACAATAATGTATATTTTTGAAGCCATGGAAAGTGTTAAAGCCAAAGACCTTCTAAAAGACATTAATTGACTTTGAACCTTCCTGTGGCAATCTTCAGTCTACTGACAAGAGTTTGAAGTGGTCCCATCTGTCAATCTAGTTCAGCGATCACCTCCTGTATGGAGTCTTCTAGCCTCTCTGAGGCAAGTTAGGAGCAACTCCTCCAACTTCCCATAAAAATGTTGGCACATTTTTATTATAGCATTGCTCTGTTGTGTTGTCGCCCTTGTTTTATATCCTCATTCACCAGATGATCAGTATTTTGAAGTTTTGAAACTTTATCTTACTGGTTTCTGAATTACTGACAGACGGGATAGACGTGGCCTTTAGTCAATACTCAGTATTGTTTTTGAGTGAGCAAATGAGCAAATGAATGAAACCATCATAGTAAATATAATACATCCTCTTGGAGAATAAGAGCTCAAATAACACTGAAAAAAATCAGGTATCAGCAATAATCTTGCATCACTTGTTATGTTAACAGTGTTAGAACATCCTTTGTGTTGTACCCATGTAGGCACTTTTGACAACTACAGCTGTGACACAGAATCATCCAATACTAGTATCCCAAAAGACCTGAAATATAATCAAATGGATGCTATGAATTTCTGCTACAAAGCCCTAACTAAATGACTTGCTCAAATTTGTATAGCATGTTATTGAAAAAACAGATAAATAACCTATTTGCCTATTTGTTTTCCCATTGCCCAACACTGCCTCTTAAAAGATCGTGAAATAATTTAACTTACCAATTATGTGCCTTTCACACTTAAATAACTATGGAAATTATGTTGTATTTCACCTGATGTTTTATATCTATAAATAAAAAATTATCCTGCTCCATCATTACTATCCTGCTCCATCTTACCATTTGGAACAGACTTGTTCCTTGTCTATTTTAGGGCATCTTTGAGAAATTTCAAGGCCCCATTTCACTTTATAAAGCCCCTTCCTCCCTCAGTACCCATGCTTAAATCTCCTTAGTGTTAAAGAAGTTGTGCACACACGCCAAGAAGGGAACAGACAACACTGCCTGGGAGGAGGATTTCCTTTCCACGCTTTGGTCTCAGGCAAGCTTGTATAACGTTGGGTGACCTTTTGCTCCAGAATACTCAGCCTATTGTACAATGGCTTCCTTTTCTTGGATATAGAATGAAGATCAGGCTTCAAATCTTTGAGGTGGAGCATCAGAAATTTACCATATGAAAAATCCCGAAGATCTCTGGAGCCAGAGAATCAACATCGTTAACAGTGCCATGTCTTACCCAACAATTACCTCCTTCCACATTTTAGCTTTCCAAACATATTTTAGTTGCAGAAGGCTAGTCAAGTGTCATGTTTGAAGAAATGCAGATAAATAGGAAAACAAGAAAAAGAGAAATGTGGCCACGGTAAAGAAAGTAATGAATACAAACTCGTCCTTATGCATATAATCAGTCATTAATTTGATTATACACTTATTCTTTTTTGCTTCTTAGACTTTCTTAGTGATAATGCTTACGTAATTATTTTGTACAGGTGATAAAATTAGTTCAAGAAACAGTATCCCCAGGACTGGAAAAATATTTCGGGTTAAATATATTCAAAGTGTTTCTCATTGAGCCAAAGGCAATGCAGTGTGTGTGTGTGTGTGTGTGTGCCTAAAAACCTCGCGCTAGAAAGTAAAAGCATGATTTTGAGGTATTGAAAGGCAACCTATATTATTTCTGTCTGTCTTTCTCCAGCTACACATACTGCAAAATGATTGCATAGATGTAATCTCAAAGTCATAATAATTCCTTAACCACGTGGAAGGAGATATTTTTTAAACGAATATTGAAAGATGCCCTAAACTTCAGTAACAGCAAACATTGATTTATAGCAAATTCCCCAGCAAAACAAGTCTGAAACAAACAGATTAATTTTAGAACTTAATTGGTTCAGATATCTAATTCTTTCAGATCATGGAAAATATAATTTCTAAAATAAGAGATCTCGAATATATGACCTTGTAGATCTTTAACTCCATAAAATGTGTTAATGAGTATTCAGATTCTTACCTAAAATGAAACAGTGACACTGGAATATGAAGAAAACAAGTATCTGTAATATTGTGAATGACATTTTCCCTGCAATATCAGGCTTTTTTTGTCGGGGGGTGGGGGGGATTTAAATACTGATATTCATTTATTTTTGCTGATACAAAAATGCTGTTAACCATACCTATGTTCAATTAGAAGGAAAAAACCAAAGAAGTTGAATAGCTGGCTAAAAAACTCTATGTGCTAAATTCAGTTCAGGCTTAATTTGTGAACAGAAATCTGTTAATGTATATTTGGTTAAGGATATATGATATAGTCACCAATGACGAATGGCTTGGGATATAAGGAGGAGCATAAACCAGCTGTGAATTTTTAAACTAAAACATAGAAAATTAAATGTATTTTCACCGATTATTTTATGATAATATTATAATCTGTTTTAACAACAGTACATGCTATTCTATTATTTTGTAAATTCTCAATCCCCTCCATCAAAAAAAATTAGATGTCAGAAGTTCTCACAAGTCAAAACCCTCCACCATGAAATTTATAATCACGAACTCAGCCCAGAAACACATCTAAATTCTGTTCAAATAAAATACCTCCTCGCTTAAATGTTCTCACATATCAAATCACTGTATTCATCCCTATGTATTATTCGTACCATAAAAAATACCCATGTGCTTTAGAAAAAGGCTTTTACTCTTGCAAAATTATTGAGATGTCTATCTGAAAAATCAATGGCAGTTTTGGTGACATAATTACTCTAATTCTCAAAAGCCAGGCATTCATAAATGTGGAGCTATGTCTTTTTCTGGTGGTAAAGTTCAGGATTTACTAATTGGTACAATCAGAGAGTGCTGGTTTCAAGGCTGCTGCAGCAGTATACTTACCTAAATTGAAGTGCAAGTTAAATCCATAGTGAGAAGCACTCACTTACTCGTAAAACTGATAAATTATACTGCCGAGTAATCAGTTTGCATAGGCAGTTGTTCATAGAAGTGTCTTTGCTCCATCAATGCACTAAAAAGCCATGTAGGGTCTCACTTCTTCACCCTCCAAAGGACAAGTCACAAAACAAATCACAGAGAAGGGAGTCAGAAAATACAGAAGCCCCATCTTCAGCCCATATAGCACTTATAACAGTGAAATTAGAATTATATCAGTAAAATGGAAGAGCACTGAAATAAAGACTTTCCATTTGAGACTAAAGAAATATAGAGACATAATGAAAATAAAGGCTGAAAGCCAGTGTTAGTATTCCGACTTCAAAGTTCATGAAGTAGTCTGTAAATAGCACGTACTTTTTAACAGGCACATCCTATAGCTTTCAAAAATAATACTATATAGAGTTCATGTTGCATTTATTTAGTTATTGCTTACAGCAGAATAGACATCTGCCATTTATTTATTTTGCCACCTATAACTAGGAGCCTATGGTAACCCCACCCCCACTGTATGTGTATTATTAAGAATTCCGTAAGGATACCATTGCTGTATTTATATATGTACAATTTGAGGTGCACAGAAAAAGCAAGTAATCAGGAACTTCAATTTGGTGTCTTAAGAATTGTCCTGTATTCTTATTATCTTGCGATTGTGCTCAGAGCTAGAGAATTTAAAGTGGGAAAAAAAAAAAAAAAAAAAAAAAAAAAAAAAAAAAAAAAAAAAAAAAAAAAAAAGACCTAATACTAGCAATCACCATTTTTCCTGTAATCAAGTCCATACTTCTTTTCGTATTCTTTCACTGGATTGCTTTTCTCTGTTTATTGTTGTTGCTAAACAAGGTGAGAGTTTAGACGACATTTTTCAATGATGACTTCTTTTGCAATAACAAAATTCTTAAATGTAGTCTCTCTTTTCCTCCTGCTATGTGCTATCAAATTCATCTTTGTATGGGAGGCACAAACTAAAATGAGTAAATTGCCTTTAGTAGGTAGTACTCTTTTCCTGACACTAGGAAGTAAATTGTCAAAGAGTTACACAGGGTTTTAGCTGCATGATTCCCATTGACTTTAATGGGAGTTGCAAGGAAAACACCCCATGTGAAGCTTAGAAAAGTAGGGGTTAGTTTTCTTTATGGTCTCCACTGTATTTTGTACTCTCTAGCCTCAAACATTCTCTCTTCACTCACCTCTGTTCTCCCCTTTCTTTGTAGCTTATTCCTCAAATAATATAAATCTTAGGCCTTTTCACTTAACCATCCACTTGTATAGCTAGTCAACACACTCCATCCCAGCACCATTTCCAAAGCGTCACAATTAAACACCTCATTATCCCACCTGCCGACCCCCAGCCATTCACCGTTGTCCAGTTTATGTGGATAGACAGGGAAAACATTTTTGTGGAATATTGTTACAATATTAGCTTGATAATTTTTGAAACACATACTGGATTTCAAATAATATCAAAATTGCCTAAATTATATTCTTTCTTACTTCTAAAACAATGCCTATTAATATTACTACTCTCATTATTATTTAACTTTTAAGTACTTTTAGGATTTCCTGAAAGTTTGCAGAGAGCACAACTAAATAAGCTTCTTGGAAATACACCAGGCATGGCCAGGCAGTTAATATAGCGACTTAAGCAGCAGTTAGCTAACATGCTTCATAGGACAACCAGTGAACAACATAATAGATACCATGATGTTAGCTCCTGGCAGAATGGGTACAAGATTCCATCATGTCTGGGGAATGAAGGACACCCTTGTCTGTGTAACGGAGACAGCAATACCACAATTGGCTGATGTCACTCTTATATAATACATTGTAACACACACACACACATGTACACGCACACACGCACACACACACACACCCCTATGGGATTGTTCTAATTCTCCAGCAAGTTTTGATTGTGGAGAAAGCCAAACTACGGTAGCTTTGAGCTAGATTTTTATGAGTGTTTGCTTCTGTATAGAATGCACAAAAGGCCCAATCTTCGTGCCTACCACTTTTTTCATTACTGTGGCATTAATTACAAAGTAAGATGCCAAGTAATTGGCAAGGGGAACACTACTTGCTTATTTATCAGATACCTTTATCCTATGCTCCTGGCTTCTTTCCTTTACTGCACTTTTATAATAGATTACCAGGATAGCAATGTAAAGAGTAAAAGGTCTTTCCTTTGCAATTTTTTAACTCAACTTACCTCGTATTATTTGTCTTACTTCAAATCAGACCAATAAGAAAAGATTTGCACCCAGCAGCATAGTATTAATCAAACACCATATACAATCATGTAAAGTCTAAAACAAAGCAAAGAGTACGGTCTGCCTAAAGCAAATGGTTTAATACCACCAAAAATCTTCCCAGTTCATTCTGCACTTATGGATTTATTATTCCTATGAAATACTGTGGAAGCGTGCCATAAAATACCAGACACATCAAGCAAACATCCTGAAATTCTCTCAACAGTCAGGGTACCTAAAAAAATACAAGGACATATTTTTCTCAATTTTTCATCTCATTTGTCCCCAGTTATTATCAATTACTTCTGTTCTACCTCTATGTTGATCATGACAAAAGATATGTTTTTCATAAAATAACACATTTGGACATAATAACGAGAACCTTGGTTCCCATCTTCCCGTTGCCGAATAGCACGTCTCGTGCTGTACAGGCGCAGTTGGCTGTCCAAGGACCCTGATGCCAAATTGCGGAGGATATTCTTGTCGCAGTGACAAATTGCTTGCTGGTGGGCTGTGCAGAGTGTTATTCTGGCAGCATCGGAGTTGTCTACGTGTCTGTCACTTGGTTAGGCTGCTTCAATGCTAGGTGATTCCACCCCACTCCCCACCCCCTTTTCTTTTTTCAACGCATTTTTCAGACTTACCTTTGCTTCTCAGTGAATGGGGACTTTAACATTCACTTGACAGTGAGCTTATGAAAATGCCTCCCAAGTTCTCCGTACAGGTATCTGTAGGGTGAGAGAAGGATTTTTTCACAGTGCCATACTTGTTTTCCATACAAACCTACAGGCTGCCATTATAGCCACCCACATTCCGGTTGGCAACGCACTTATGCAGTGAGCGCCTTAATGAATCCAGACAAAACCGCACAGCATTCCTGACACACAGGAAAATCATGCATTTTCATGATATTTCAGGGTAATTTATTTCTTTAGTGTGTAAAATATTGATGGTCAATATTATTTGATAACATTTCAGCAAAGAGATTATTCTGCTTTTGATCTGACCCTTATTTTTTAAACTAAAAAGATGTGTTTTACAAGTTCCTTATATTAAGTATGTTTGTTCAGAGATGATCTGCTAGAATAAAAAAAGCAGAAATGTAAATGAGGAGTCAACATTCTGTAAACAAATTAGCTTGTAAACATGCTGTAGACAATCCCAACAGTGTCTGTTGACTACCTATGAAGGTATATAATTTAATGCCTTCAGATAATTTGTGGGTAAAGTCTAGCCAGCTGATATTTTGAGATAAATAATAAATAACACTCCTATTTCATTACTGAGTTTATAATTAAGTATTAATGTAAAGGCATTTGTAAAACTATAACTACAGGAGATACAGTATTTTTAAATTGTTTTATGAAACTGAAAAGAATAATTGCAATGAACACAAAAGATGTAGGAGGCCTTTTTTAATTCTATGGAATGACAGAAGATTTTCTCCATAAAACACATCCTCCAGCAGTGTTGTATTATTTAGGACTTGAGGATGTATAAAAGAAGCTAATGGATTTTTTCACAAAAGATAATATACAATGGAATAATTCTTAAAGGAAATAAATAGGCTTTTAATCTTGTGGGAAAAAAATGTTTGTTTTTGCTCCTCTCATATACAAATGTATTTGTTGGTTTTATTGTTCAAACTGTAGCCCTGAATTAAGTGGATTGTAAAGTTCTCCTAAATACTTTAGATTTGTTTTCAGATAAATATTTGCAATTTTTATACATATATACATGCATGTGTGTGTGTGTGTGTGTGTGTATCCCAAAGATTTCACTTACACTAATTAGAATAAATAATAAGAAAGTCCTAAATAGTGGAACTTGGAGAGAGTCTAAAAGATATTTTAACAGTTCCATTTGCAGGATACACAGGTAAAGTTTTCAGCCCAACATGATGTTTAAATTAGTTTGTTTTCATCATAACTACTGACGGGACTTAAGTTAGCCCTCTAAACTGCATGGGTATTTCCAAACTAAACTTATTAAATTATCTTTTCCCAACATTTTTTTGTGTTTTGTGTTTTCTCTAAAACCTGGCAGCACAAATTTTCTAGCTTTCATCACTTAGGAGCATCTAGTGTGAAACTATTGATCCTAAAATTGCTAGGGTTTTCTAAGAAGGCTCCTTGTTGGTTCTGCACTGTTGTCACTGAAGTGGTTAAAGCTTTGTTTGTTTGTTTTGTTTTGAATGGCTCTTAATGGATTAAGCTTTAGGCTTTCACCAAAGCAGTAACTGATTGTTAAAGTACCAAGGAATAAACTAACCACAGGGTGTGTGTGTATGTGTGTGTGTATGTGTGTGTGCACATGAGTGCTTGTGTATGTGTGCTTGTGTGTGTGTGTGTGCATGCACTGGTAGAGTAAAGTAAATTATGATCTTTAAGTTCTGAAACTAAGCTAGTATAAACATATGTTAAATAAAATATTTCTTACTCTATATCTTTAACATATCTATCCTCTGCAAATTGCCAGAATTATGTTAATCAATCCCAACAATGGATTAACTCTATCTAATCAAGAATAATTGAATTAAACTGTATAATAACCCACAGCTATTGAAATGGATAACATGAGATTTAGCTGCAAGATCACATTTACCTATGAAATTAACATGCCATTGTGTTTTCATCCTAAAACTGTTTTTCATAATTTTACCAATAATATTCAAAGTGGTGATTTCAAGTTATATAAACCTTTAAAGCTCTCACTACAACATTAAGGAATATATATGCACTTGTCTTCATAATATTATGCTGTGGTTCTGTACTCATATAATTAGGTTTTGGCTTAAGTGTGATATTAAGTAGAAGATTAATGACTTGACAAGTAAAGAAACACCCTTATCTGGAGAAACAGATGGAAATGCATGAATTTATATGACTATTTAACACAGTGCTGGCTCCTCTATAAGAGGAGGACTTTATTCAAGGTCTCAGTACCAATCCATGGTGACTCCAACAGCTAAATACTCAAATTAAAAAAAAAAAAAAAATGTTTTTCCATTACACAACTCTCTTAATGGGTATGATGGACAAAACACTAGACAGTTTTCAAGTCACCCCTCCTGTTGTCCAGGAACGGCATGCACTGCCATTCTTGAGTATCCCCTAGGCACTGGTAATGGATGGTGACTACCTCTGACAGAGAATGGCTAACTGCTCTTGGATTTGCTGGAGAGTAGTTGCATTTCTTTTATTCCAAAGGGAAAGTTACAAAAGTCAAGAAGAAATGGATTAAAATAAAAATGGCCTCTGCTTCAGCTTTATATTACCTGATTTCTTAGCCAAAAGCCACAAGGTGAAAGTCCCTTGGTAAATTTTCAACATGGATGATCCAAAGAGATGCAGCACAGCATTAGGCCCCTCTCAATGCCATTTTTGAAATGTTGTATTTACGGAGAACAGTTGTCCCTCAGTATCCACCAGGGATTGGTTCCAGAACCCCTGCCTTTATTGAAATCTGTGGATGCTCAAGTTTCTTATATAGAATAGCACAGTGTTTGCATATAACCTATGGATATCCTCCTGTACACTTTAAATCATATCTGGATTATTTATAATACCTAATACAATGCAAATGCTATACAAATCATTGTTATATCGTATTCTTTGTATTATTTTTATAGTTGTGTTGTTATTTCTTATTGAGCTTTTCCCCTGAATATTTTCCGTCTGAGGCTGGTTGAATCCTTGGATGCTGAATATATGGACACAGAGAGCAAATTGTAACTCTTGTTAAAATTAAGTTACTTTAAACACGGGAATTAAAATGAATATTGTGCCATTGTATTTTGATCTTAAAACTACTTTTCATAGTTTTACCGATAATATTCAAAATGGTGATTCCAAGTTATATAAACCTTTAAAGCTCTCACTAGAACATTAAGGAATATATATGCACTTGTCTTCATAATATTATACTGTGGTTCTGGACTCATACAACTAGGTTTTCACTTAAAGTGATAATAAGTAGAAGATTAATGACATGGATATTGTGTTTCATACTTGCATATGTAAGTACAAATGAACCTTGTTTTATGTCTTGGGGTATTAGCTCAATTCACTAAATTTTATAAATAAAAGAACAGCAAAAAGTTATCTTCCTCATAAATCCTGCACACAAAAGATATGCAGCCTTAGAGGGACTTTCTAATTTCCATCTAATACTTGTAATAAATGCAATGAATTGAATTGAAAGGGAGGGTATATTAAGGGAATGCATAAGATTCAAATGAGGGTGCATTTAGCATATAGAGGGAATGATCGATTCTACTATATGGCTGTGCAGTCTTTGTAATTTTCAAAATTCCATTCAATGTGCTGAGGTTCTGATGACAGAACTAACTGCCACTATAACTTTAGAGCCTACCATTAAGAGAAGGGATTTCAATGAATGCAATAAAAAAGAAGGCGATTTTTCCCCTTGCATGTAATATTCTAAAATTAAGGTGGGGAAAGTGTTATAAAACCTAGATTAATAGCTTTAGTCAATGACTAATTTGCTAATTGTGTGACACCCAAAAAGCCAAACGTAGTTAATATTTGTATTAAAAAGATAATGCATTTATTAAAAGCAAGGTGACTGTGTCATAATCCTTTCCTGAGGCACTGTACCAAAATAAAGAGGGCGGGGGGTGGCTACTAAGGAGAGTTCTTTCCCTCCTCCCACTTTTTTTTTTTCCTTTGTAAGATCTGAGATACCTCTAATTGACCCACTGTACCTTGATCCTAACACCTTTTCAAAAGCAAAACAAATAAACTGTATGTGCAAACGCTTAGGGCCTCTTTTTGGTTGTGCCATTTTTTTTATTGTATATTCCAGTATTCCCTGATTTCACTTTCCTATTATTGTTGTATTGTCCCTGATCACATCATCCCTATCCTGGTCCATATTCTCTTACACTAACATGCCTCAAGTCTCCTCTGCTCTTGTCACTCCTTTGTCAAAGAGAAAGGGGAGAGGCACTAAGGAAGGACATGGCCCAGGACACACCCTGATCTTTTTGGTTTACACCACCACCTGCAAAAGAGGAGCAAACTTTACACAGAGTGAAAAGCTTTGGCCTCTCCTATAGACTGGGATAAACAAGGCAGAAATAGTGTTTGTTAACCAGGCTGAACTATTATAAAGATTATACACAACATAGTAGCTCCGGAAACTCTCAGGAATGTGGGCCATAACAGGTTAACTGAACGGGAACTCACTAAATCAGGTGAAATGTTTTGACCCCCAGACATCCAAGGGCTCAAGTTTAAATAATTGAATTAAGACTTGAAACAACTTATGAGTATGAAAGAGTACTTAGCATACTGGCAATACTCCACTTAAGAACAGAAACATGTTTACATTTTGGAGATAAAGTTCAAAACCTTCCAGAACTGATCATCAAAGAATTGGTTTCAATAGTGCTTGGGCTTTGGAGACCACAGTAGTAACAAGATGAAGTGTAATTTTAAAGTATTTTCTTAAAATACGTCTCCCCAAGTTTTCATTAAATTCTTACTCAGTGTAGATGTACATGTTTGGAAGTAAAACATAAAAGAATTCTATTATAAGTTAAAGACCAAGAGTGTCGTCCAAAGCTAATATACTGACTGGTCCCTCTTTACATGGTTTATCTCCTGTAGAAGACATTGGGTAAAGATGAAATGGGTTATAAAATGCATTTAGTTTGGGGACCACAGAAATGATCTACACCTATAGTTAGGCTCAAGTAGCTCGAAAAAGTAACATTTGCAATAAGACCCTTCTCTTTTTTGGATGGTAAAATACAGAGAAAGGAATTTCAGAGGAGATATTCATTTGTATGCCTATTGCCAGAAGGCTTTGTCTTTTCATTTAACTCTCAACGTTTTGAATAAAAATGCTTACTTTCCTCGAAGAGGTTGTAAGAACTTACCCCTTTATATCTATGTGTGCAGAATATTTGAAGTGCTAGAAATATATTAGCATTTCCAAATGTCATTAGTAATATTGCCACTTTGCATTTGTCAGTGTATGGATGTATATATACCACATATCGAATGATTGCAATCTATAATTATGTTTGATGAAGAGCGCATTTTATTGTATTAATGTTCGTGGGGGTATTTTTTATTATAAGTATATAAATGGATAGATAGGTAGACAGGCAGATATATAAGATAGATAGATAGATAGATAGATAGATAGATAGATAGATAGATAGATAGAAAGATCTTTGGTAGAATGAGTTTTGGCATGGAATTATTTTCGGTCCTCAGATAACTGCTTCAGGTCTTATTTTCCTCTAGATAAACGACATATAATGATTGTTATCTATTTTTAAGGAACTGCAAATCAAAGAAATCAGTTTTTCATAGTGGATTCAAATACCAACTTGCAGCATACACTGATGGTCAAAATGTCCTCAAAAACATCCTAATAAGCAGAAAAAATGTCAAGGAATATGAAACAAATTTCTTGTGGTCTTAATATTTCAGACCCCAGGTTCTGAATTCCTTCAGAAGAAAATTTCAATCATTCTTGTATCTTAAATGTCCGCATCTCTTCCAATGGTACCAAGAGTCTTTGTTTGGTCCCCTGGATGCTCAGCAGCATGGGTGTTGACTGACTCTGTTCTCAAAAGAGAAACTGTATCCAGCCTAGGTTTCACTGCTACCAATTCTGTTACTTTTTCCTTGAAGAGTCAAAATTTCTAACTCTACTTTTGGGAGACTCCAGTTTATTCAGATGTGTAACACAAGCACACACATAAACTCATTTTAAAAATTTCAAAAATACGTAAATACTATGCATCTCCCAACACGACTCATCCACCCTACCTTACATGCACTGCCTCCCCCATTTCTTTTCAGAATGAACGTTACAAAAAGAATAAGAAAAATATGTTTTCAAATAAAACAAAAAGTGTAATTGTCGTAGATGGCAACGCGACGAGTGAAGCTGAACAGTGGCAGTGGTCAGTGGATTCCTTTTTGCTTGATCATTTTGCATTCACAAAAAAAACAGTTAGGGTTAGAATATAGAGAAACTAACAGAGCATCCTATTTGACGCACCTACTGTGTGTCAAGTGCCAGACATAATTAAATACGTGAAGAAGTTTACAGTCTGAGAAAAGTAAATTTTTTGGTAAGTGCTTTCTCTCTAAATTGCCTTAACCCATTTAAAGTGAAGACATCTCCAATAAAAGAACGTTAGGCAGTTTGTACTATTTGACTTTGATAATGTACTTAGAAAAGAATGCCTGGCACATAGTGGAAACTTAAATATTTGTTGAATGAGTGAATGGTTATAAGTACTTTTCAAAGACAAAATAAATCATCTGCCACTTCTAATGCATTTGGAAAGACATCAATAAATAGCTATTGTAAGGAAGATTGCAGATGCTAGTTAAGATAATCTAACTGTGTAGTAGTTTATTTATTCTACTATAGAATTTTTGTTCAGAACCCCTGGGGGGAAACTTTTGTTGTGATTACTTCTAGGCTGGCAGTCAGTGACTCTACTCCAGAACAAGATCTCAAACCAAGCCCATGTCCCTTCTTTATGTCCCTGCCATTTAACCATCCAGTTGTTAACACATTTTAAATTTTGACAGGTTATTTCACTTCCAAAATGATACTAAGAGTCACACATGTCAGAACTCTACTTGATAAGTTGTGTTCATTTCAAATGTGGTATGTGAGCACTGAATCCTTACTCTTTAAATCCTGCAAAGTGTATCAATAATTATGCCAAATCCATCCAACAGTTGATTGAGGTGTTTTCAGTTTGATATGGGTGTCAAAATGCGAACATTAACTTTATTCAGATCTTTGCCTGATGTGTTGAATGGGGGAAAAATCCATTCATACACCACGGATTCATCCTTAATACTGGAAACTAGAGAAAAGAATCTCAGATTCCATGCACATTTTCTTTGTGGTTACAGAGGTGACTTTGCCACCTGGAATGAGTTCGTCCTCATTATGCCCTATAATATCTGTCAAAAGTAAAAGTTTTAAGAAGGATATAAATTTGTACAAATCTCACGTGATGCTGACAAAGAAATCATTTTTGTGACTCTAATTTGTTTTCTATTTTGGAAAGGTTAATTATCCCTCAATAATAAAGTAAATGTTAAAAGGATATCCCCCACAGTCTCTTCTTCTTCAGGCCTTTCCTGATTTAATCTTATATGTTCATGCTATATCATGAGTGGCTGAGCTCCAATCAGAGAAAATTCAGTGATGGAAGCTCTTTACTTGGGCTTCCCACTATTTATGTGTGGTATTCCCAATTTGTAGCTGTATTTGCGCTGGAGTAGACAGAAATAACCAATGAAAAAAATAGGAGCAATACAGTTTTATATTTAAAGTAATGTCATGAGACACCAAGATAGTAATCCAGGAACGCTCAAATTATGTTTTTTAACTATAAAGTATAAATTTAGTGAAAAAGACTAATTTTTAATAAATAATAGACAAATATTAGAATGAAAAACATCACTTTCTATATAAATTTACTAAGGAAGAACTTTCGGTGAGGTTATCATAATTTTATTTTATAATCATAAAACTTTTCAGGAAATAGGTTACCAATTTGATACTGTAGATACATTAACCCCAGTCATATACATATTTTTTAAAATGTGAATTTTTGGCAATACAGTTGAGAAGAATTATTTTGTAACTGCATATCTTTCTGTGTCTGGAATTCATCCCCTGTAAAATCCTCTGGCCATGGGTGGCAGTGGCCTGCGGTCAAAATCTAAACGTAAGTTCATCATCATCTTTTAATTTTGTGGTCTTGAGCTTTTGACCCAAAGAGGGGTTGGGGTTTCACTAGGGCAGGACTAAACGGAGCAAACACTTGTCTTTGGAGCCCAAGCACTGACCTTAAAGATGTAAAATGAATCGCCTGCTCCCAAGGTTATTGTTATAATCAGGTATGTGAAAATGAGCAGTAAGAATGTGAAGGAGAGAACAGAAGAGAGAGAGAGAGAGAACATTTCATGGTTTGCTATAAGTATTTAGTACATATTTTATACTTTTTAATTTTATTTTTTAACCACATTCTGCTTTAAAAACTGTACATGGAAGAGTCAGGCTTCTGACTTTTAATGAATTGCTGTGAAATTTGGTTACATACATTACTCCAACCCTGTGAGGGGGGGACAATTATAGTTCATTATATGCATCTCAAGTTGTTTATTCATTATGATGCACAAGGATAGTTTAAGGACTTGTTTCTGCCAAGAGCTCCCCCCACCAAATAATTTCACAACAGAGTAAAAACACATGGACTTTATATAAAGTAAAAATAGAAGTGATATAAGGGTTGTATTTTTATAGCTGTATTTGAGTACATTTCAAATGAATGTTTGTTAAACAGGGGGAAAAATCAGACTGGCATTGTCGTGATTCTAAGCGAATTAGGTGAGGCAGGAACAGGAAGAATCTGAGTAGCTTGCATTTAATTAGCACTTACTGGTACAAAATAAATTAGACAGATTTGTCTTGTTTTATGAGCAAGATCCTGTTTTTCTATTTCATTTTCTTTGTGCTTTTGGTAAGGACGGATCTGGCGCTTTGGATACTAAATAGGCAACTAATTCAATTGGTGCTTTCTCCGAGGGTCTGCTTGCAAACCGGTGCCAGACTCACTGGTCCTTTGTGTACTGCCCGCCCTGCATGTGTCTGGGCTCCCCTGGCCAGTCCGTTTTTTTGTCTCTGATGGTTAATAAGCTTTGAGCCTAGTAGTCAAATGTGGTGGGAACGGGGACAAGACGAGGGTCCTTAGTGAAGGTGTTTGTTGTTAAATAGAACAATTCAGCTGTCTCTTTAGAAAACTTGACAAAAGGAAATGCTCCCTGCTGAAAATTTTCTTAGCCTGTTGCACAAAAGATGAAGTTTGTTTAAGAAATTGCTGCTAAAGAAAGCGTCAACCCATTAAGGTAATTATATGGAACCTGTGCCGTATAACAGCTTAATTGATGTTAATGTTTGTCTAATTGGTGATTGGGAGAGTGCAAAGGACTAAAGGTCTTCCGAGCACTTTCAGTCACGGCTCTGAAAGGGGCTCTTCTGGTTTTCACAGTTATAACAATGCCTGCGCGTCTTTCTCAGATTACGCCTTGTTTTCAGCCCCTTACAGCATTCTGCTCCACTACTTAAAGCGTAAAATAAGGGTGAAGAGCCATTGTCTAATGCAGCCTTTTTCAAAGAGTGTTTCTGACAGGGATTGTTCTAGGAATCAGGCAGGAGAGAAGGGAGTGTGAGAGGTGAAAGCCACTATCACCCACTTGTGTCACCTCCCCAATGAGCAGCAAGAGCCGCCTAATTGCTGCATCTGTTTTTTTTTTTTTTTTCCTCCAAGCCTCCATTCTCTTAAACAAGATCCTTACACCGATACCACATGTTCCTGTGGAATCTATCAAACAAAACAAAACAAAAAAACACCCCAACCTGGCTGACATTTTTTAAATTGGCATAAAAAGAACCGTTAGGAAAACATATATAACAATTAAATGCACGCGCAAAAATATATGAACTTTTCTGTTTCCTAAGATTTCACACATTGTATGGACACACTTACAAACAGAATTAGATAAAAGAATACATTGTGGGTATCTAAACACATGTATGTGACTTTCCTGTGTAAAGATACACGCATGGTTATTACATGGATACTTACACGTGCAGACACAAATGTATAGATTTGGAAACCTTGCTTTTGTTTCCATATGAGAAAGCCATTTAAATGTGTCATCCATCTTTGTGTTTTTTTTTTTTTTAAGTCATAGTAAACACCGTTGATCCAGGTTATAAAACTCAACTGCTTAAATATTTTACATTCCTAGATAAACTGATTGAAGAGCCAAGATTTGTCTTAAAAAAAAATTCTCAGCTTACACGCTCATTCATTCGCGCGTGCAGACACACACACACAATGCATTTAACATACCCACCCCCCGCCCCACACCATCCTGCAAAGTTATAGTTCTCAGGCTTTTGAATTTTTATGTTTTACATTCCTATATTTAACAGATTGATATTTTCCTGTTTGTTCTCTTTAAGATTTCTTTTCTACATACAGAGTGTATTCATGTGCTATCCTAATGAGGAAATGACGAGTTTTTATCAACCTTATTAAACATACACCCAGAAGATATCCATTTGAATAAGGGGCCAATTACTAAGTGTGTCTTCAGTTAGAAAGAACTTAGCTTTTACCTTGTACTTTGGCTCTCCATGTCTCTAATTAATTGAATCTTGAAATCGTTGGACTTTCAGCTTAAGAGAAGACTGAAGAAGGGAACTTAACAACACTGCCTATTCCTTTATGTCTAGAACGGGCTGGAAAAAAAAAAAAAAAAAAAAAAAAAAACACCTGTAATGCTAAAAGACTCAGGCTTTTGTCTGTTTCTAATATTACTTTTCTGCCTAATTGCCATCACTGCCACGTACATTAGGCCCTTTTTCAGCAGGGTTAAAACAGGGCCAGTGATGAATGGAAAACTGATTGTACTGCTGTCAAACTTGAATGTGAGGCTTATTCTAGAGATAGAAGTATGAGGAAAAGGACAGAGAATTGCACTTCATTAAAGCTCTACCAAGCTGATTGGAGTGGAGGAGGTAATTGAGATTTAAAGTGGCATTCCCATCACACTGTCCCTTTTTCAACTTAACAACTGTCATTCAAGCCACATAGGGCAACAATTGGCCAGATTTCCCAGCTCTTCTGAGTAATAAAACAGACACTCACCTTCTGGCTATTCGTTTTACTTACTTTGTTCTAATTTCCAATTCATGTGTCATTAGTGAACGAAGATTGACAAGAAATAGCTTTGACCTCACAGATTTGACCTTCAACCCCAAAGACCCAACTCCAGTCTGAACATAGGTTGGAATATGCTAAGAAACACCTTTCCTTTGCACAAGAATGAATGGCAGTTTTTTCATCATTGTACCACCCCCTGCTTGCCACTACATTTAGACTATGAGACATGTCAACTGCCTGTCACAATTACAATAGACACAGCAAACCAGAATTTTCCCCAAATCCAAGGGGAACTTCCTGAACAAAGAGTAAATTTTATTGCACAGATTTTGGAGACCTCCAATTTGTAGAGCCATAATGAATGCATCCCACAGACAAATAGGTAGTTGTTAATTATCCCAGCAATTTCTTTTTTTAATGTGCTAACAACACAGCACGCTAAGCCTTCATATCCTACACTGTTACCTGATGATCTCATCACATTTGCAACGATGGTAGTCTGGGAAGAAGGCATTATTATAGCAAGTATGCATGACAATAAGTTACATGATTATAATCCCTTATTTTCATGATTTAATAAAAAGAAAGTGTGATATTTTGGAAACAAATGGATTTAGCTACACCTTTACTAAACCAGTTGAAGTAGTTTACCTACAGAATCACTTTATGGTAAACATAATCTTTGTATTTTCCTTGACTGAGTATCCTAAAGCTTACGTATATCAATTTTGTGTCGTCAAAGCACGCCGTGGATAAAAAATGTTGAAGGGCAAGACCTATGACCTGAATAATAACCCTCAATGAATTTAAAAGTAATTTATGCCTTTCACACTTTCACACAGTTTTGAATAGCAACTGGGTCCTGGAAATCTATTATGGCAAGGAAATTGTTATGGTTTTTTCACATTAAGTGACAAACATTTGGATGATTCTTGTGTTACATCCCCCTTGACCCCTAAAAAGAATAGTGAAATACATCACTTTATCGTGTCAAGTGTTCAAAAACTTGACTCCATTTCCTTCATGATAAAACATTGGGAAACACTATCAGGTTGCTGCTTTGGCTTTATTTTAATGAATTGTGAAGTCATTTTCATTTTACCTGTAAAATTCATTCTTCTGCAGGTATTTTTTCCTTTTCAATCATGGATTTACCCACTTTAATGGATGTCACAGTCATTTGTTTTTCCCTTGCAATATTCTTCTCTTGTAACATGGATTCTCATCACTCATTGTGCTTCACTGTATTTTCTGAATTTCTTGCTTGTGTTACTTAAAAAGGAGTATACAATAAATTTCCTTACAGCAGGAGGCATTAACTTTCATGAGAAATCACAATTGTTACCACATCATCCGTAAGTACTCTCAAAGCTACCACTTTCAGAAAATTTAAATAAAAGTCAAAGAACTGATTTTTTAAATGGTGATTACCATATAAATCAAAAGAATCATTTCAGAATAGGACAAACTTCCAGGGTATGACATGGTAAGAGTTTACTAATAACGATAAAAATGCAGGGATAAATGGAGTATTCTTTATTAGATCCATGTCACAATTATGTTTGAAACATGTTTTCAGGGTAATGACAATAACAAGTGCCATCATTTTGCCCCAATGCATGTACCTTCTCTGTTACATAGTGCTCTTCCAGCCAAACAATAAAGAAAGCTCTTGTATTTAGAATTATGCTTTCTTGCGGGTAAATTTTTATGTCCTTATAGCTTAGAGAAGGTCAGAATTTACAGTTTTATCCCAGCAGCACATTAGTGATCATCAAAAGAAATAAATCTCTAACTGTTGGTAGCTTCACAGAAATGTCTTTTATCCTACACCTGTGACAATTGCCCTGTGTTAGTGAAGCCAACAGGGTCAGGCCACAGGTCAAGGGTCAGGGCACTGTCAAGGGGAAATTATTCTTCATTCTACTAAATCTTATCATTTTCATCTAATGTAATATCCACCTGTCAGAGAACGTAGGCGATTGTCTTGTCTAAGTGCTGCGCTTTCCACTTCAAACAGAGTACATTTTATTACTTTTTTATAATTACCATTTTTTTATTTTCAAAATTTTATCTTCCAAATAAACACACTGAACTGATAAGCCATCTCCAAGACTTAATATTTTTATACTAAAATCACAACAAGAAGTGATACTAAAAACAGGGTTCAGGTATTAGTGTCGCTTTGATTGATTTAATGGTTATATTATGAATTGAGTTAAAAAAAGAGTTAACTAAACAAATAATGAAATGAGTAGCAGTGGATAAATAATGAATAGCAGAATAACTTGACGACTTTATGTGTGCCTAAGTGAGTGTATTCCTACACGATGGCATGCTCACCGCAGATATTATGGGCTAGCACAACATCCTGCTAGCAAGTAGGTTTCTAAGATATAATAAAAACACATTCCGAGAAATATTTTCATAACGGACTTCAGTTAAGTATACACAGTTGAATCTGCTTTTGCTATACTTGCATATAATAAAATTCGACTTCTAATGCAGTATAGTGAAAGACTCAGTTACTCAGTGTAATGCAGTATGCCAATTGCAATTCCCGCTGTCATGAGATTCGACTCACAAGAAAAACTTGTGTTAGCATCTTCCAAAGGAAAAAAAAATGATATCTCAAAGCTTTAGAAAGCAGGTTACAAGTGACTAAGTTTGGCCATTTAGTCCTTCTCTCTCATTGCAAGGAAAATAAATCACAAATAAGTTTCATGCTATCCTTCGTATCCAGAGAAATGTAAACCAAATTTCATACCTTTTCTTTCTGGCAATTCCCATAAGAATAACATAGTGCAATGAAGAATTATAGATGGGACTCAAGGAGCCATATGCTTTAGCCTCAAATCTGCTATTAGCTTGCTGAGTAGCATGAGCCTCAGTTTCCCCAGCTGTCAAACGGGAGTAAGAGTGTTATTCTCAACTCTGTGGATTTTTAATGGCTTAACAGTATCTTTTCCCATCATGTTTAAGAGATAGAAACCTTTCTTTTGTGCTCCTTACAAAGAGTTTTATCTTAGTTCCTAGTAAAAGCTATCTTAGTTCCTAGTAAAAGCAAGTATGTTTCACCCACACGGTCTTAATCTTGAGGACAGGAATTTATCTTCTTCATTTTTCTACCTAATTACTTAGCAAAGTGTCTGTTGAATTAATAAATGAGGAAATAATTCTTTGGGTAACTACATATCCTGATTTATACCTATTTTGACTTTATGCCTTTATGCCTGTTTATTTACTAATAGGCCTATTTCACTTTCAAACATATCCCAGTTTGGATGACAAATGGTATGGTATTCTTCATTTCCTTAATAGAAGAAGAAACTACTTATATCACCAGTTTATTTGAGATCAATTAATGTCACTTGGATTTCTCTTTTCTTTACAAAATAACTCTAATTTGTGTACGTATCTTTATAACCTGTTTGTTTTAAAGTTTAGATATTAATTTAGTGAACAACTGAAGCATATATTTGGGCTTCTACACTTATTGCTATATTCAAATATATCCAATATTTAAATCACTCTGCTTCAAAGACAATTTTGAGTTCCTTACAAATTTAAGGTTATAGAGTTCTAATAAATATAGTCCTATTTTTAAATGGATCCCCCAGACTGCATCTAAAGGTCTCACATTTTAATAAGCATTATCTTAGGTAATCAACCCTCTGTGTTATTTGTCATAGTTATACATAAAACTATCTATTAATGTATCTCCTGAAAGAAATAACCTTCTACTAGCAAGCAGAAATAAACAATATGTTTCAATAGATCTTGTCTTAGAAAATACTAACTCTGTAAACAAGACACACTTGTGAGGGCAAGGATGGAATCATATGTTTTGTCTTTATGATAATAACTGTTGTTAGAAATGACACCTTAAAACATAAAGGATATAGTTCAAAAATTGATATATTTGGGCCCTGTGTCTGTATATAGCTATATATTAGGAACATGACAATTTGTGATGTCAGCATGAACAATGATTTTCCTAAGAAGACATTTCCAAATTCACCCACCTTTTTGTCCAGTGTTGACATGTTTTTCAAACAATCCACTCACTTATTTAAACATTCTATATACTGATACATCAAAAGCTCTGATAAAGGCCTTGATGTAAAAACAAACCAAAATAGAGGGGAAAAAAATACATGGTTGTTTTGCAAAATAGAACTCTTAGCTTATAAAGAAAATACCATTTTCAACGTTTAATATTTCCAGTTGAAATACAGACATTTATTGTAGGCTCTTTAGGAACCTGTAATACTGCTACTGGTTCCATGTAGTCAACGTGCGTAACTCAATTTTTGACTTTTGAGGTAATATGGAAGCAAATATTCTCAGAAACCCACAGAGACATTGTGCAGATTTGGACACTAGAAGAGCCAGCTACGTTCTGTTTTATTTTAGCTTTGTTGTTTCATCTTCGTCATATCATATCCAAGTAAAATTGGAGGAAAATGTCAGAAGAAGCTTACAGGTGAGTCATGGCAATCACTTCTGACCAGCCACCAGTTGAATCACCAAACTACAGTAATTGCTCTTAATAAGCTTATCACCGGCCAAATGGAAAGGGGAAAATGATAGTGGACCCTACAAATGTTCAATAACTTCGAAATCTTTCACATAATTACATTTTTAACCTTGGTTCAGCTCAAAAATAATACTGGTTGAGATAAGTAAAGATAGACAAGTAAAAACAGTATTGATGGCACTTCCTAGATTTCTCAAGACGTCATGAGTTCTTTTAGCATCTTTCTGACTTGTAATCAAACCTGAATTCAGTTGTTTCCAAAAAGTTAGGAAAGCTAATAACCGAAAAATAAAATAAAAAGGAAAAATTGTGCCTGTTTCTATACCCGAGTTATGTACATTTAAGGAAAAAAGTAGAATCTTTTCAATACAAGTACCTGAATAATTTATGTGAAAAGCAAATATGTTCCTTGAAATGACCTATAAAGAATGCTCTCCCTCTCTACATTAAATATCTAGTAAACCCTCTTTCCTCAATGTGAAGAATTACGGAAATCCACCCAAAATAGCCTTAATTAAATACATGGAGATAAGCCTCAAAATCAATTCAGCTGAGCGTGAAAGTCACAAAGGTAGAAACTTGATGACTTTAACTTAAATATTCTTTAAAGAATTAATTGAGAAGCATTCTAGTAGAGGGGGGAAATGTCTGAAATGGAGTCTGTTGTGATCTCTCATCAACTTTGATTCCTCTAAGTTTGTTGATTCAGATGCTCTGATGCCTTTTACTATTAAGATTCTTAGTTGTGAAACATTTTTTGCTTTATATGTCTTCAGAATCCAGGTTGCTTTTTAGTGAAATTATTTATTTTGAGGTAATTGTGTAGTCACATGCAATTGTAAGAAATAATACAGAAAGATTCTACCCCCAGTTTTCTCCAATGATAACATTCTGCAGAACTACAGTACCATAGCACAACCAGGATGTTGACATTGACAGTATTAAGATACAGAATATTTCTATCACCACAAGGATCCCTCATACTGCCAAATATAACCACATCCACTTCCTCCCACCTCTACCCTCTCCTTATATTGTCAACCACTAATGTATTCTCTATTTTGTAATTTTGCCATTTCAATAATGTTATATAAACAAAATCATAAAGTATGTTACTTTTTAGGATTTTTTCATCCAGCAAAATTATGTGGAGAGTCATTCAGGTTGTGGCATGTATTCATATTTCCTTCCTTTTATTGATGAGTAATATCCCACGGTATGGATGTTCTGCTGTTGTTTAATCAATCACCTGTTAAAGGATGTCTAGATAATTTCCAGTGTAGGAAGATTATAAATACAACTGCTGTCAACATTTATGCACAAGTTTTTGTGTGAACATAAGTCTTCATTTCTCTGAGATAAATGTCCAGGAGTGTAATCGACAGTTAATGTGGTATTGCACGCTTAGTTCTTTAACTGCCAAACTGTTTTCCACAGTGTCTGTACCATTTTATATTCCCACCAGCAATATATGAATTATCCAGTTTCTCTGACGCCTTGTTAACATTTGGTCTTGTCACTCTTTTATATTTTAGTCATTCTGAAAAGCTTATATGATATCTTGTATTTTTTTATATTAATAAACTTTATTTCTTAGAGAAGTTTTAGGTTCACAGAGAATATGAGAAGAAAGTACAGAGAATTTCCAAATATCCCCTGTCCCCACACATGTACAACCGCCACCACTATTGATATTCTACACCACAGTGATATATTTGTTACAGTCAATGAACCTACATTGACACATCATTATCACCCAGAGTCCATAGTTTACATTAGGGTTTACTCTTGGTGTTGAGAAAAGGTATAGTAACAAAAGTGTAACATGCATTCACCATTGGTGTTGTACAAAGGTATGGTAACACAAATATAATGACATGCATTATCATACTTTATAATTTCACTGCCCTAAAAATCCTCTGTGCTCTATTTATTCTTTCTCCCCACCTCCTAACCCTTGTCAGCCACTGATCTTTATACTGTCTCCATAGTTATGATTTCTCCAGAATGTCTTATAAGTGGAATCACACAGTATATAACTCTTTCAAGTTGGCTCCTTTTGCTTACTAATATGCATTTGGGTTTCCTCTATGTCTTGTCTGGCCTTGACAGCCCATTTCTTTTTAGTGCTGAGTAATATTCCACTCTCTGGATGTACCACGATTTATTTATTCATTCACCTACTGAGAGATGTGGTTGCTTCCAAGTTCTGACAATTATTGATAAAGCTGCTATAAAAAATGCAAGTACAGATTTGTGTGTGGACATAGTTTTTTTATTCATTTGGGTAAATACCAAGGAACACAATTTCTGTATCATATGTTAAAAGTATGTTTAGTTTCCTAAGAGACTGTCAGTCTTCCAAAGTGACTAAATTATTTTGCACTCCTATCAGCAATGAATTAGAATTCTAATTGCTCTACATCCTCGCCAGCATTTGGTGTTGTCACTGATTTGAATTTTGGCCATTTCAATATGTTTATAGTGATATCTCATTATTTTAATTTGTAATTTTCTATGACACATATTGAACATCTTGTCATATGCTATCTGTATATCTTATTTGTTAAGAGTTTGTTCAGGCTGCAGTCTTTTGCCCTTTTCTTTTCTTTCTTTCTTTCTTTTTTTTTTTTTTTTTTTTTCTAGTTTCACTCTTGTTGCCCAAGCTGGAGTGCAGTGGCATGATCTCAGTTCACTACACAGCTTTGTCTCTGGGTTCAAGCAATTCTCCTGCCTCAGCCTCCGGAGTAGCTGGGAGTACAGACGCACGCCACCATGCCCAGCTATTTTTGTATTTTAGTAGAGATGGGGTTTCACCAGGTTGGCCAGGCTGGTCTTGGACTCCTGACCTCAGGTGAGCCACCCATCTCGGCCTCCCAAAATGCTGGGATTACAGGCGTGAGCCACTGTGCCCATTTTGCCCATTTTTAAATCAGATTGTTCATTTTCTTGTTGTTAAGTTTTAAGATTCCCTTGTATATTTTGTGTTTTATGTTTGTTTGTTTTCCCCCTTTGTTTTTATTTATTTGTTTCTTTGCTTTGATATGGAGTCTCATTCTGTTGACTAGGCTGGAATGCAGTGGTACAGTCTCAGCTCACTGCAACCTCTGCCTTCCAGGTTCAAGTGATTCTCCTGCCTCAGCCTTCCAAGTAGCTGGGACTATGGGCGGGTGCCACCACGCCGGGCTCGTGTTTTGTATTTTTAGTAGAGATGAGGTTTCACCATATTGGCCAGGTTGGTCTAGAACCCCTGACCTCAAGTGATCCACCCACCTTGGCCTCCCAAAATGCTGGGATTATAGGCATGAGCCACCGTGCCCAGCTCCTTTGTATATTCTGAATAGCAGTCCTTTATCAAATGTATATTTTGCAAATATTTTTTCCCAGTTTGGGGCTTGGCTTCTTACTCTTTTGTCATTGTGAGTTTACTTTGCAATTCCCTAATGGTTAATGATGTTGAACATCTCTGCATATCTTTATTTGTCATATGTGTGTCCTTTTCAGTGAAATATCTTCCATATCTTTCTACCATTTTTTCAATGGATTTTTTGTTGTATTTTATTTAGTTTATTGCTGACTTTTAAGAGTTATTTACATATTCTTGATAATGAATATCTGGTTTGCAAATATTTTCTCACAATCTGTACCTTGTATTTTCATCTGCTTAAAGAGTCTTTCATAGGTAAAATTTACAATTTTGAAGAAGAAACATTTATTCATTTTTAGCTTTATAAATTTTGCTTTAGGTGTCAAGCCTAACAACTCTTTGTCTTAAGCCTACATCCTGAATACTTTCTCCTATGTTTTATTTTAAACATTGTGTAGTTTTATATGCTACATTAAAGTCCATGATCTATTTTGAGCTAATTTTTATATAAGGCATGAGACTCAGCTCAAGGTTTACTTTTTTGCCCTATGGATATTCAGTTGCCCTAGCATCATTTATTGAAAAGGCTATCTTTCCTCCATTAAATTGCTCTTGCACCCTTTTCAAAAATTGCTTGGGCATATTTGTATGTGTCTATTTCTGAGTTCCCTATTCTAGTCCATTGATCGATGTGACTGTTCCTCCACCAACACCACACAGGCTTGGATTATTGTGGCATTATAATAAGAGGAATATGAGAATAAGAATTACATTTTTATTCTTATTTTCAAAATTGCTTTACCTAGTCTAGCTTTTTTTTTTTTACTTTCCATATAGACTTATAAAAGTACTATTTATAGCTACAAAAAGTATTGCTGGAATATTGATAGGAATTGGATTAAACCTGCATATTAGTTTGAGGAGAATTGACATCTATACTGCTTTGATTTTCCCAATGCACAAACACAGTACCTCCCTCTGTTTGTTGAGATTTTCTTGATTTCTGCTGTCAATGTTTTGCAGTCTTCTTCATACAAGTTTTGTGTTTTATTAGATTTACAGTTAATCACTTTATTTTGAGTGAATTTACATGGTACTGTATTTTTAATTTTGATGTCCACATATTCATTAGTAGCATTTAGAAATACAATTGTTTGTTGTATATTTAACTTACACTCAACATGCTGAACTTAATTATCAGGTTTATAAGACGGTTTTTGGTAGCTTCTTTGGAATTTTCTAGGTAGACAATCATGCCACTGGCCAATGGGGCAGTCTTATTTCTTTATTTCTGATCTGTGTTTTAATTTTTTTTAATTATACATCTAGAACATCTAGTACTTTGTGAAATAAGAGTGGTGAGAGCAGACATCCTTGTTTCACAACTTTGGGAGAAAGCATTCAGTGTTCAACCATTAAGTATAAGGTTAACTGAAGGTATTTTGTAGATGCTATTTATCGAGTCTGGGAAGTTCAGCCTCATTTCCAGAATTCTCAGAGTTTTCATCACAAATGGATATTAAATTTTGTCAAATCCTTCTTAAGAACCAATTGCCAAGATCATGTGATTTCTCCTCTTTACCTCTTAATATGGTAAAGATTATATTGATTGACTTTTGGATAATGAACTAGCTTTGCATCACTGGGATAAACCCCACTTAGTCATAGTGTATAACTTCTTTTATACGATGGTGAATTTCATTTGCTGATACAGTCACATGTCACTTAGTGACAGACATATTCTGAAAAATGTGTCGTTAGGTGATTTTGTTGTGCAAACATCATAGAGCATATTTACACAACGAGATAATCAAGTCTACTACACATCTAGGCTATATGGTATAGCCTATTGCTCCTAGGTCACAAACCTGTACAGCACGTTACTGTACTGAATACTGTAGGCAGTTATAGCACATTGCTAAGTATTGGTGTATTGAAACATAGAAAAGGTAAAGTAAAAATCTGATACTATTTCTTATGGGATTACTTATGGGATTACCATCACATATGCAGTCTGTGTTGACTGAAACATCGCTGTGCATCACATAACTGTATTTTATTAAGGAGTTTTGCATTTATATTCATGAGGGATATTGGTGTCTAGTTTTCTACTTTTGTACTGGGGATACTAGCTTCAAAAATGAATTGAGAAGTATTCTCTTCTCTTTTATTTTCTGGAAGAAATTGTATAGTAGTGGTGTTAACAATTCTTTAAACATTTGGTAGAATTCTCCCGTGAAACCATCTGGGCTTGAAAATTGTTTTATCAATTACAAATCTGATTTCCTTGTTACAGGGTTATTTTCATTTTGAATTTCATGTTTGATAAGTTATAGTAGTTTGCATTTTTTGAGGAATTAGTTCATTTCATCTAAATTGTCAAGCCTATATGTATAGAATTTTTGTATTGTTCCCTGGTTATTCATTTTGACGTCCACAGAATCTGTAGTGATGTTCCCGTCTCATTCCTGATATTGGCAATTTGTGTTGTCTCTCTTTTTTTCTTTGACTTATTAGAGGTTTCAACTTTGTTAACCTTTTCAAACAACGAGTTCTTTATTTCATGAATAGTTCTCTACTGTTTTTCCTTCAATTTCATTTATTTCCACTCTTTATTAAATGATTTCCTTTCTTCTTTCTTTTTTTTTTTTTTTTTTTTGAGACGGAGTGTAGCTCTGTCGCCCAGGCTGGAGTGCAGTGGCCGGATCTCAGCTCACTGCAAGCTCCGCCTCCCGGGTTCACGCCATTCTCCGGCCTCAGCCTCCCGAGTAGCTGGGACTACAGGCGCCCACCACCTCGCCCGGCTAGTTTTTTGTATTTTTTAGTAGAGACGGGGTTTCACCGTGTTAACCAGGATGGTCTCGATCTCTTGACCTCGTGATCCGCCCGTCTCGGCTTCCCAAAGTGCTGGGATTACAGGCTTGAGCCACCGCGCCCGGCCTCTTCTTTCTTTTCTTCCACTTGCTTTGGGTTTGTTTTTATTTCCACTGTTATATTCCTGGATGAAAGGTTGGAGTGCTTCATTACTAACACCACAGAGATGGGAAGAAAAGGATGGAAAGATCTGGCTAGGAGCCAGTGTATTACTCCATTTTCATGCTGCTAATAAAGACATACCTGAGACTGGGTAATTTATAAAGAAAAAGGGGTGTAATGGACTCAGTTCCACATGACTGGGGGGGACTCACAATCATAGCAGAAGGTGAAAGGCATGTCTTGCATGGTGGGAAGTCAGAGAGAATGAGAACCAAGTGAAAGGGGTTTCCCCTTATAAGATCATCAGATCTCATGAGACTTACTCACTATCATGAGAACATCACGAGAAGGACCCCACACCATAATTCAATTACTTCCCACTGGGTCGCTCCCACAAGCCATGGAAATTATGGAAGCTACAATTCAAGGAAAGATTTGTGTGGGGACACACCCAAACCATATCAGGGAGACTGCCCTCATACCTCATTAAGGCACGGTAGGCTTTCCGAGCGATCTCTACTGACATCATAGGGCGGGAGTACAGAACAGGTTAAGGGAGAGAGTTCGTTACTGCTTGAGGGGAAGAGGGAAATTAAAGTCTTAGCTCCCTACTCAGCCTTTTCTGATACCATTTTGGCAAGGAATTTGAGGTGCATCATTGCAGCCTAGAGTGGGTGGAGGTCTAGTCTTCTAGCACAGCCTTTGTTGGTATGAGTAGGGTGGGACCAGAGTTTTTTCTGCTGTGTTTGGCTGATGTAAAGCAGTTATTGTCTATAGCTTCCAGTCTTGTTAGACTGACCCTTCCTGAGCAAGAACAGACTTTTATTGGAGCTTTTTCTGTCTGCACCCACTGGTATTTCCAGTTTACCAACTTCTTCAGTTCCAAATATGAGATACGTGAAACAAAAAGGAAAAATAGAGAACTGGCCTTTAGTCCTAAAGCCTCTAGTCAGCATGCCTTTTTCAATTCAGTTTTCAGAGTCATCTTATGTTTATTTTATATGTAAAATGTCCAAGGTTTTCAGTCTTACTCAGGGAAAAGTGTATCTTCCTAAAAGGGGAGATCGATCAACATTATTTTTATAATTTATAATGATGTTGGTTATGTATTATATTAGTGAAGTTCCACTCAGTGTGTAATAGAAATTGTTCCTCAATAGAAAATTTAGGTCGACTGGGCGTGGTGGCTCATGCCCCTAATCCCAGCACTTTCAAAGGCTGAAACATGTGGATCACCTGAGGTCAGGAGTTCAAGACCAACCTGGTGAAAATGGTGAAATCCCGTCTCTACTAAAAATATAAAAATAGCTGGATGTGGTGGTGTGCATCTGTAGTCTCAGCTACTCAGGAGGCTGAGGCACAAGACTTGCTTGAACCCGGGAGGAGGAGGCTGCAGTGAGCAAAGGTCGCATCACTGTACTCCAGCGTAGGGGACAGAATGAGACTCTGTGAAAAAAATAAAAATAAAAAATAAAGAAAATTTAGGTCAATTTAGTTTGGGAGTAATTGGATAAGCAAAGATAAACCCATGTTGATAAACTGACCTTAACATTATCTTTGTCCTTCTGAAAGCTAGAAAATGTGCCAATACACAGTTCCAGTTCTGAACGACCTAAAAACAATGAAATATCTTGAATTGAGGGCTCATAGAGTTTCAGAAGAATAGTAAAATTTTCTAAAGAGTTTTAGGAAGTAGAGTGCAATTGTCAACATTTTTTTTATTTTACCTCAAGAAATATCTATTATTATTATTATTATTATTATTATTGAGACAGAGTTTTGCTCTTGTTGCCCAGGCTGGAGTACAGTGGTGTGATCTCAGCTCACTGAAACCTCTGCCTCCAAGTTCAAGTGATTCTCCTGCCTCAGTCTCCTGAGTAGCTGGAATTACAGGCACTTGCCACCGTGCCTGGCTAATTTTTGTATTTTTAGTAGATAGGGGGTTTCACCATGTTGGCCAGGCTGGTCTCAAACTCCTGACCTCAGGTGATCCACCTGCCTCAGCCTCCCAAAGTGCTGGGATTGCAAGCATGAGCCACCGTGCCCTGCCATTATTTAGTAAGATTTGGTTTATTTTATTAAGAAGACTATAATTTCTTCATTGTTAAGTGATATCAAGAACTGGGGCCAGGCTGGTGGTTCACGCCTGTAATCCCAACACATTGGGAGACCGAGGCCTGTGGATCACCTGAGGTCAGGAGTTCAAGACCAGCCTGGCCAACATGGTGAAACCCCATCTCTACTAAAAATACAAAACGGAGCCGGGTGTGGTGGTGCATGCCTGTAGTCCCAGCTATTTGGGAGGCTGAGACAGAAAAATCGCTTGAACCCAGGAGGTTGAGGTTGCAGGGAGCTGAGCCTGGGCAACAGACCAAGACTCCATCTAAAAAAAAAAAAAAAAAAAAAAAAAAAAAACCTGTTTACATTGGCTGAGGTGTGGGAAAAGCATTTCTATGCATTCTTTCCAATTGGTGGAGTTCTGCTAAATATCTGTAGTAATGTCTTAATGAACTCAGCAGCTTGGACCTAAAAGATCTCTCAATGGAGAATAATTATTTTACATTTATTTAATTTATTTTTAGACAAAGTCTTGTCCTGTCACCCAGACTAGAGTGTAGTGGGGTTCTCCTGCCTCAGCTTCCTGAGTAGCTGGGATTACAGGTGCTGCCACCACATCCAGCTACTTTTTGTATTTTCAGTAGAGACTGGGTTTCACTGTGTTGGCCAGACTAGCTCAAAGGTTGGTCTCAAATCTCCTGAGCTCATGTGATTCACCTGCCTCGGCCTCCCAACGTGCTGAGATTACAGGTATGAGCCACAGCACCAGGCCCTATTTTACATTTAAATAATATAGATGGTTGTCAGATTTAGCAAACAAACAAATAAAGAAAAAAAAGTACAACATACCAGTTAAATTTAAATTTCAGATGAATGACAAATAGTTTCCTATAAGAATGCCCCAAATGTTGCAGGGACATACTTATACTAAAAATTATTTGCTGTTTTGTTTATCTGAGATTCAAATTTAACTGGATGTCATTTAACCTGTATGTCATCTAACATTCCCTATAGTGTAAACATAACTTTTATTTTTTATTTACTTATTTGTTTATTTAATTTCAGCTTTTATTGTAGAAACGGGGGTACATGTGCAGGTTTGTTACATAGGAATATTGCATGATGTACAGATACCATCACCTAGGTCATAAGCATAGTACCTTACAGTTTTCTTTTTCTTTTTCCTTTTTTTTTCTTTTGAGATGGAGTCTCACACTGTTGCCCAGGCTGGAGTGCAGTAGTGTGATCTCAGCTCACTGAAACCTCTGTCTCCTAGGTTCAAGCGATTCTCCTGCCTCAGCCTCCCGAGTAGCTGGGATTACAGGCACACACCACCATGCCTGGTTAATTCTTTGTGTTTCCAGCAAAGACAGGATTTCACGATGTTGGTCAGGCTGGTCTCGAACTCCTGACCTCGTGATCTGCCCACCTCAGCCTCCCAAAGTGCTGGGATTATAGGCATGAGCCGCTGTGCCCAGCCTACCCTACAGTTTTCAACACACGCCCTGCTACCTCCCTCCCAACCCCTCTAGTAGTCCACAGCAGCTATTGTTCCCATATTTATGTCCATGTGTGCTCAATGTTTAGCTCCACTTATAAGTGAGAAGATGTGGTATTTATTTTTCTGCTCCTGCATTAATTCGGTTGGATTATAGCCTGCAACTGCATCCATGTTGCTGCAAAGGACATGATTCATTCTTTTTATGGCTCTGTAGTATTCCATGGTATGTATGTACCACATTTTCTTTATCCAGTCTACTACTGATGGCCACCTCAGTTGATTCTATGCCTTTGCTATTGCAAACAGCACAGGGATGAACATATGAGTACATGTGTCTTTTTAGTAGAATGATTTATTTTCCTCTGGGTATATACCCAGTAATGGGATTGCTGAGTCTGATGGTAGCTCTGTTACAAGATCTTTCAGAAATCTCCAGGCTGTTTTCCAGAGTGGCTGGACTAATTTAAATTCCCTCCAACAGTGTATAAGTGTTCCCCTCTTGCCACAACCTTGCCAGCTTTTTGATTTTTTTAATATTAGCCATTCTGACAAGTGTGAGATGTTATCTCGTTGTGGTTTTGATTTGTATTTCTCTGATGATTAGTGAAGTTGAGCATTTTTTCATGTTTGTTAGCCACTTCTATGTCTTCTTTTAAGAAATATATGTTAACGTCCTTTTCCTGTTTTTTAATTGGGTTATTTGGTTTTTGCTTGTTGATTTGTGTAAGTTCCCAGTGGATTCTGAATATTAGACCTTTATCGGATACATAGTTTGTTAATATATTCTCCCATTGTATAGGTTGTCTGTTTACTCTGTTAATAGGTTCTTTTGCTGTGCAGAAGCTCTTTAATTTACTTAGGTCCCACTTGTCCATTTCTGCTTTTGTTACAATTGCTTCTGGGGACTTAACCAAAAATTATTTGCCAAGGCCAATGTCAAGAAGAGGATTTCCTAGGTTGTCTTTTAGGACTTTTAGTTTGAGGTCTTACCTTTAAAACATTGATCCATTTTTAGATACTTTTTGTATATGGTGAAAGGTAGGGGTCTAGCTTCAATCTCCTGCATATAGTTAGCCAGTTATCCCAGCACTATATTTATTGAATAGGGAGTCCTTTTGCCATTGCTGGTTTTCATCAGCCTTGTCAAAAATCAGATAGTTGTAGGTGTGCAGGTTTATTTCTGAGTTTTCTGTTCTGTTCCATTGGTGTATGTATCTTTTTTTCCACCAGCACCATGCTGTTTTGATTACTGTAGCTTTATAGCACGGTTTGAAATAGAATAGTGTGATGTCTCCAGCTTTGTTCCTTTTGCTTAGGATTTTTTTTTTTTTTTTTTTTTTTTTGGCTATTTGGGCTCTTTTTCAGTTCCATGTGATTTTTAGAATAGTTTTTCCTAATTCTGTGAAGCATGATATGGAAGCACACAGTCTTCCAAGATTAAGTCAGAAAGGGATTGAAACCCTGAATAAACAAATATCGATTTCTGAAACTGGATCAGTAATAAGAGAGCTACCAATCAAAAACAAACAAACAAAAAACCCTAGACCACATAAAGTCACAGCTGAATTTTAACAGACATATGAGAAGAACTGATAGCAATTCTACAGAAACTAGAGGAGGAGGCATCTGTACATGTTTCTTGAGAATTGAAACAAGACAAAGATGCCCATTCTTGCCACTCCTATTCAATATAATACTGGAAGTCCTAGCCAGAGCAATCAGGCAAGAGTAAAAAATAAAGGTTATTCAAATAAGAAAAAGAAAAATAAGTCAAACTATCTCTTTTCACTGATAATGTGTTTCTATACCTAGAAAACCCTAAAGACTCCAACAAAATGCCCCCACAACTGATAACTTTAGCAAAGTTTCAGGATACAGGATCAATGAACAAAAATTAGTAGCATTCTGCAGTGGCTCATGTCTGTAATCCCAGCACTTTGGGAGGCCGAGGCAGGCAGATCACGAGATCAAGAGATCGAGACCATCTTGGCCAACATGGTGAAACCCCAATTCTACTAAAAATACAAAAATTAGCTGGGTATGGTGATGCGCTCCTGTAGTCCCAGCTACTCAGGAAGCTGAGGCAGGAGAATTGCTTGAACCCAGGAGGCAGAGGTTGCAGTGAGCAGAGATCACACCATTGCACTCCAGCCTGGCAACAGAGTGAGACTCCATCTCAAAAAAAAAAAAAAAAAGAAAAAAAAATTGTAGCATTTTTATACACCAACAAAATCCCAGCTGAGAGTAAAATCAGGAACACAATCCCTCTTACAATAGCAACAAAGAAAATGGAATACCTAAGAATACAGCTAACCAAGGAGGTTTGGCTCTGTGTCCCCACCCAAATATCATCTCAAATTGTAAGCTACCAATCAAAAACAAACAAACGAAAATCCCTAGACCAGATAGAGTCACAGTTGAATTTTAACAGACATATGAGAAGAACTGGTAGCAATCCTACAGAAACTAGAGGAGGAGGCATCTTTACATGTTTCTTGAGAATTGAAACAAGACAAGGATCCCCACATATCGAGGAGGGAGGTGATTGGATCATGGCAGTGGTTTCCCCATGCTGTTCTCATGATAGTGAGTGAGTTCTCATAAGATCTGATGGTTCTATAGGTGTTTGACAGTTCCTCCTTCACAGGCTCACACTCCCTTCTGTGGCCTTGTTGAAGAGGGTGCTTGCTCCCTTTTGTATTCTGCCATGCTTGTAGGGATCCTGAGGCCTCCAAGCCATGCTTCCTGTTAAGCCTGCAGAACTGTAAGTCAAATAAACCTCTTTCCTTAATAATTACCTAGTCTCAGGTAGTATTCTTTATAGCAGTGTGAGAATGGACTAATACAGATGTGAAAAATCTCTACAAGAAGAACTACAAAACACTACTGAAAGAAATCAGAGATGACAGAAATAAATGAAAAAAACATTCCATGCTCATGGATTGAAAGACTCAATATTATAAAAACAGTCATACCACCCAAAGTAATTTACAAATCCAATGCTATTCCTATAAAGTCTTATATTTTTAAAATGTTAAAAGAAAAATATAGCCCGCTATGTAACTGTTAGATTTATGTATACATCATTAGAAATATTTTCAAGGGATCAAATAAAATGTGTCGCTTGTAAAGAAATTGCTCTTAAGTTAATCATGAAATTTAACACAAAAACAATGAATTATGCTCCAAAAATAATAAAGCAGAATGAAAGTAATTAATTTGTTAGGAAGTAAAATTGATGAATATATTTTATATGTTATCTTTTCTTTCTGCGTATGAGAAAGAATAAGTAGGAGAGAGGGAGGGAGAGAGAGAGATTGAATTGATGGAAGGTGTGGGGGAATATGGGGAAGATTTTGTAAAATCTGGTTTCATATGGGAAAACAAACTGTGCTTGAGCACTTAATAAGGGGAAAAATGCCTTCGAATCCCCATACACAACAATACTGGAGGAAAAGGAAGAATAAATGATGAATAATGCCGAATTCCAGGCAATGCACAAGGTAGAGAGCCACTTACAGTTTAGTGGCCAAATACTTATTTTCCTTTAAGTCACTAATATAGAAACACTTTTAAGCATTATTTTAACCAATAACAAATTACTGTTGTCTTTAATAACTATCATTGGAACAGTAATTTATATATACATATATGCATTAAACTGTACATTAAAGGAAACTTTCAATGTTTTATATCTGAAATAAGAAAAAAATGAATCAAGGGTCAGTTAAAATTTTGTTAGATTCAAATGCCTTCTTACCTTTGACCTGAGTTATTTTACTTTGCACAAGAAATCTCCTTCTACCACATGGCCCAGGGTATGTCCATAGATTAAAGTAGTATCCTGCACCCTGGTAACCTAACTTATCTAAGTGCAGTTTTATCTACACTTGACTAAAATGATAATGTTTCCTTAAGTAAACCTCTTCCCATTATCAATCAAATCAAGACAAAATCCCAACCCTGTCTTTCCTAGGACACTTCACAGTATTCCAACCTACCCTGGAGCCTTAGCTCCAGCTACTTCCCCGCTTGCAACCCATGAGGCAATCGAGTTGAAATTACTCACAAACTTCTGAAGCCTGTTACTTTCCTATCCCTCTGTTGTTGTTCTTGACAGACCCATCACTTGGACCTTTCTCCCAGATACTACTTTTTCTTATAGAAATTTTCACTTTTGTTTTATGGCATAAATTGAATTTCTTTTTATCACATGGATTATTTCCTGATCAATAATCCCAGTTGTTCTCCTTACCTACTTTTATTTCTCACTTTATTCCTTAAGGGTGTTTAACATATTTGCACTGATTCATCACTGCTTGGTTATTTGGCCTCCCCAGTATAGCATTAAAACCTTTGATAGAAGTGGTCTATGATTTGCTCATCCATCTTCGGGACCCTCAGTATGACTTCGATAGTACCTTGGAACCTAATGGTTCCATAAAGATTTGTTTAATCATATTAGTGAAATCCCAGAGTTGTATGGTTTCTGATTAATGACTTACATTTTGGGTGATAATTTACTTCCACATTCATATGTTGTCAGGCTTGTCACTTGCCAGAATGAAGTAGGTGAACCACTGAAACATGACTTCAGTGATTAGAGTCAACAACTTGTATTAATGAATAATCAAAATGGCCAATTAGAATAAAACAGGCTAGAAGTGGTTTGGTAATTTTAGGTGCCTCAACTCCAGCTGAATGCTTATGAAACAATCAACTTCTCAGAATCAGAAAGTAGGATTTAAAGGACTCAATATTCTGTATGACTTTTGAAAGTGGAAAAGAAATAATTATAGTTCACTTTATAATTTTTTTTTCTGGTTTAGTGGAAACTAGGATAGCTGAGAAATAAAGTCTCAATTTGAGAGATTTTAAAGGTTTTTATCTTTGCTACTAGAAAGGAAGGAAATGTATTTCTTTAAAATGAAAACTTAGCTGTAGAAGAAAACAAGAAAAATTGCAAAAGGCAGGGAAATTACAGAATCTACAATTTTGGGTGTTCATTATTTTCCACTATCCCAATTCAATAACCCTGAAATTAGGTGACAATAAGAGGTGCTTTCTGTGACAAGTATGTCAGTTCTTATTAGATTTCCAATAGTCATTTAGATTTGGCATGGTCCCAAAATGCCTCAAAACACTATACCTTTTTTTATTTCCAAAGTCATATAAATGTTTTAAAGCCATTCCTGATATAATGAACTTTTTATATAGTAGGTAATATCTGTGTCTCCTCCAACAGACCCTACCTTTACATCTTTTTACGTATCTTTACATCTTTATCTGCATTGATGAAGAATAAGGTTGATTATTAGTCTGATAGAGAAAGACAATCTAATTCAGAAGAATCATCCTGTTTATCAGAGAAACTATTCTCATAGAATCTCAAAATGCCCCTCTCACCTGGACATTTTAAAAGCCTGATCCTTCCTTCAAAGTCCAGTTTAACTCCCATACTCTTCAAAAAGACATTTCTCACCTTTTCACTCCTTGGTGATGACCCCCTAACTTGAATACCTGCTATATGATATTTGTCATTTAACATGACCTGGTAGATATTATTACTTTTTCTGGTGGTCTGGTCTTTCTAATCATAAATAAGGTCCTTACACTCAGGGACTTTTAGCATAGTGCTCCAAGCATAATGGGACACTGTCAATATATCCATAGATGTTAGTGGTTTTAATACAGATGATTATAAGTCTATGGAACTCCTGCTTATTCCCTTTCACCATATCAAACAGGGGGAGACAGTAGGCAGTCTTAAATTTCTGCTGAATGAATAAATAATTTTTCAAACAATATAGACATTTGTGAATTCTAAATATAAATACAAGATAACCAGACTCAGATGTCAGTAACCTAACCTATCATTTTTCTAAGTGCACTCCTTCAAACAGTAGTCTCAAAAATGTTTTCATTGTAAATGTATATTTGAGAAAAACAGTGTAGCATACCGTCTAACCATTTGCAATGCACATTTTCCTATTAAAAGTCCTCAGAAATCCAAGTATGAACACATTTTAAACCCAGCATTTAACTCATAATTTCCTAAATGTATTGAACCGTGTAACCTTACCATCGTGACTTAAAATTACTGTTACTTGAACCATACTTTGGGAAACAAATTGAAATGGCCCTTTGGAACAGAATCTAACACTTATCTTCAGCAGAAGTGGGTGGTGGATGGGAAGCTGCTCAGCTAAAGATGTGGAGGCATTTTCTCACAGAATATATCAGTCTATTGTCATCTTCCTATACTCTCTGGTAGTACTCGACCTGCAGCATTAATTTCATGGTTGTTTTTTAAATAATTAAAAGCTAGGCACACTGCTATTCTCATGAAAGCATGTTTTATTTATATTTTATATATTATATACATATTTAACAGTGATGCTGTGAGCAAGATGGCTTTTTTCTCAAGGCTAATGTAAGCAAAAAGGCTAAGTGTAGGCTGGCACAAGTTGGAAGAGTTGTTATGAAACAATATTAAAAGTCATTTTGTCACCAAAAATATAGTTAAGTTTCTGAATGTATTTTCCTATCATCTAATATTTAAGGAAAAATAAAAATATTCCTCCTATATTCAAGTATCCAGAATTTATATATTTTATACCAAATCACATGAGATCTTTGTCTCCTACCTAATTTTTAAAAATAATTGTTGTTGTTAGTCACACACCGTAAAGCCAAGGACATAAGTATAATCGTTGTGAGGGGCCAAGGGCTTTTGCCCAGTGTTAATCAAGAAGCTTGTAGTCCTGTTTGCTCTTGGCAACTATGTTGGAACCCTGAGGGAAGCCACCGTGAGAATGAAATAAGCATGAGAACTGAAGAGGGAAGATACAAAAATAATAGGATTTTTGCCCTAATAAAATTTTGACTAAAGTCTTTCCTACTTTTGGATTTATATTACAGAAGATAATGCATCTTCTTTAAGATTTAGTTAGTGTTTTCTGCCACTTACAAAATAAAAATAAACAAAAAATAATTGGTACAGTATCTGGTCCTAAGAGGGGCATCACGTAAATAGCAATAATACAGAATGAACTGAAAACAGTGAAGACATGTCCTACATCCCAGGCTGTGAGGCTGTCCATTATTGTAATGTGCTTAGGCAATACTTGCTTCAGATGTTGCCTGGCTCCAGCCAGGTGCTCAGATTATGTTCTCACTGAGACTCTAGTTCTAGGATACTTACTAGGGAAATTCAGGATTTTTAAAGTAGGTGTACATCAGTGAGGATGCCAGAAGGAAACAGATGACACACTCAGCTGAAATTCTGAGAATTTAATGAAGATATGTTTTACATAAGTATGGACAGGATTAATGGAACCAACTGAGGATCTGAGACACATAGGTGTTGACAAGAATGGGAAGCCATTAGCCTCTTTGGGCTGCAGGGCTGAAAGGAGGAAACAGTATTACCATAGGGCAGAGAAAGTGAAAGCTATGAAGGAACACAATTATTGTGGGAACCGCAGCAAACCTGATTCAGAGGAGGGGTAGAAATACTCCATCTTCTCCCTCCTCCCATGCTCCAATCCCCAAGAGATTAATCCTCCTGATCAAATCACAACTGTTTCTTTTTTATTGATCCATAATAGATTTACATATTTTCAGGGTACATGTCATAACTTAATGCATGCATATAATTTGTAAAGATCAAATTTGTATAACTGGGATATCCATCACCTTAAATAATTGTGTTTATAGTAGAAACATTCAAATTTTTCTCTTCTAGTTATTTTGAACTATACAATGGATTATTGTAAATCATAATCACTCAGACTAATTTATCAAACACTAGCTGTTATTTTTTCTATCATAGTCCATATGTGTACTCTACCAAGATCTACAAAATGAAAAAAAAGTTGGGGATATAAGTGGCTTGCTTGAAGGCATTTTGGATGACTTTGATCTAAGATTCCTATGTGATAGGTGTGTTGTTATCGTTTTTGATTTTCCCTTAAATAAGATTCTAGGTCTGATTATCGGGATAAAATCTTAATGAGTTCTCTTATGGGCTTGTCTCACTTGATTGTCAAATACGTACTTGTCACAACTCTGCCGGTCAGATGATGAGGAAACAGAAGTGACATCAGAATGTTCTGTGGTACATTGAGAAAGGTCAGGATTTAAAACAAAATTACTTTGAGGGCACTTCAGAACACTATCCCTAGAAGCTAGGGACATGGGACAAAGAACATAGGCAGAGTGTTAGTCTGTAGCAACCAAGGCAGTAAGCTTCTGTGTGTGTAGAACTTCATTCTGCCTTCCTACCTGTCTCCATCCCAGGTTCAGACAGAAACTTAAACCCCTGTGTGGATCAATAATGGTGATCCAGAATGAAGACTAGACCCCAAGCTAAGCATATGGAAAAAAAGACCCTACTCATTTCGAACTTTTGAGCTAAATTTTCACCAAAAGAGTCTAAGAAATAAAAATAGAAAAAAGAGTAACTGGTGGAAAGAAATGGAGAGAAAGTAAAAGGATACATAAAGCAAGATGTTGGTACAAATTAAAATGTGGTAGCAGGAATAAGTGTAAAATTACCACAGACAGATATTTGTGCTTTGTAAACTGTAATAGACTAAATAAATGTGAGTTATTTAAAAATACTATATGTCAATTTTCCTTCTAATGATTATTTTCATTATATGTCTGACAGTACATGTCTCCTTGCTATTGCTGTTGGTTAAATAAAATTAAATTTTAAAGTGGGGTTATATAAACTCAGAGAATTAAATCCAAATTTTTCTAATATAAAGGGTACCCAGAAAACATAAAAATTTTAAATTATTCTCTGAACATCTAGGCCTATTGTTAAAAATAGAGCTGTGGAAGCTTGAATGCAAAATTTAAATTCCTGAATTTGAGATAGCCAAGTGACTCCTTCAAGAGATTGTCAAATTTTCACCACTTACTAGGTGTGTGACATTGGGAAAGCACTTTCTCTGACCTCACTTTTTGTATCCATAAAATAGAGATAACATTTTCCTGTACTTACTATGGATGTTACAAAGCTAAATGAATGAATACATACAAGGCATGTAGAACAATGCCTGACTCAGGTCTCAATAACTGGTACTGATTGTATTCTATGGAAGATTCTCATTGCAAAACAATCACCTCTCAATCATCTGCTCAAATAATGAAGAAACTGCATTGTTAATACTATTAAGAATATTTTGTATAACTATTAAATAGGTTTCTGTGTTAACAGTTATACCTAAAATGTGAGTGTAAGATTCTGAAATTCCATTACAAAACTGAAAATAAAACCACACTGGGAAATCTGGTTCAGCAGAATTTGACATTTTCCCCGACTTCTCTCATGCCCCAAACCATTTCCCTTTCAAACTCATGTAAAACTTAATCAGTTGCATGTGAAATTAGATTCTTCTTCTAAATATGGTTCTTTAAACTTCACTGGGGTGGAGAAATCATTTAAATAATTTGATTTGCCCTGCATTCCCCCTCTAGATTCAGCTGTTTTTAAAATCTATTTTACACACTGTCAATAAGAACTGGAAAGCATGATGCCTTCCTGATTTATTGAATGAGGATCCTTGAATCATCTGTCTATGCACAGAACTTCAACTCAATGAGCAGATATGCTCTTTTTAACAAAACCAAAACATGTTTTCAGCATAGTCCCTGCTTTACAGAAGCCACAACTTTATTCCCTCCAGCACTATTTCTACTCCCCTATGGTTAAGGTCTGTCACGTTATGTTATAATTGTCTCTTTACTTCCGTGCCTCCTCCATTAGACTATAGGTTCTATGAAAGCTTTATTCATTTCTCATTCACATTGCTAAATATTTCCTTTATATGACATTAGTAAATTATATCTATATTATATATATAAATGAATACATGACCATTTTACACATAATTAAAGTGAGACATGAAATGTATTTGAGAATAAAATTCATATTCCTGACCTTAAAACTGCCAGATGTTTTGGATTATCCTCAGAGACTTGAGGAGGAAGGACTTTTAAAATAATTTTACAAAATACATGAAGAAATTTCTTACAAAATATTTTTATATGCATGTAACCAAGGGTTAATATAAAACACATATAATGCTAGCATTCACTAGAGGCTCATTTCTCTGTAGCTGCCACGTGCCTAGCCTACATCTCTTAAAATCAAATCCATCCATTTTCTAAGTTTCCTTTTTTTTCCTATGGCTAAGATTACAATCTATCATTTAGAGAGAATGTGACACCTAGATAAAAGCAAGTATATAAAAAGGAATCGAAACTGATGCAGAAGGAAAAAAGTACAAATAGGCTGCAATTCTGTTAGTTAAAATGACATGGTTGGAAGCTGAGAAGATGGCACAGAAAAAAAAAAAAAAAGAAAAACTTTTTAGGTCATTTTTATCAAGTGACTTGTAGTTGTAGGAATGTGAAAACATGTCAAAAATAATCATATTTTCCAAGTTCATTGTTCTAAAATCCTTCCTCCTTCCTCTCTGATATTCAATATATTTGTTAAAATACTCATGCTTTAGTTTGAAATCAATTTTATATTTGTTTTAAAGATAATCATATCCAAGCACCTCCTACTATGTGAAATGTTTAATCACAAACCAGTCAGTCTTTGTATTATCCTCAAGTCATAATTATCATGTACTTTTAGTACATGGAGTACCTATTGCTTTACACAGATATACCGAGCAAAAGCATACTTATATGGCAATTGACAAACTAATCTCAAAGTGGTCCTCACTACTGAATGCTAAACGTTTCTCTTCTTGTTTCATGCATTTGATGAAATAAAGCACAAGGGAATCAGCAGATGCGAGTTCTCATCCCGGTTCCATCACTGGCATCATCAAGTCCCCTTCTCTGGACCACAGTTTTCTCATCTGAAAAATAAAAGAACTTGGACTGCTTTTTTTTTTAATGTTCTTTTCTTCATACTTATATAATTCTTCCTGTTAAGGTCTTATTTTAAAAATAAGAAATGAAAAGGCTACATCTATGATAAATGCCTTAATGGATATTTTAGAATATTTTATTAGTTGCAGTTATTTCTGCAATTATTATAGCAAATAAAGTAGAATAAGATAGCCTCTTAATATTAGTAATGTGTTTGACTATGTTAAATAAAAAATCATTGGGCTAATCTTATTGTACCATTTGTGAAGGAAAAAAAAAAATAGTACGGTTTGGTTTTCCCTGTACTGGAGCTTGTCCTTCTCTTTTGAAGAGAGATGTTTCTTAACTCTCAGTAGCATACGTGCTTGTATAACTTAACAGATGACAAGGGCAGGTCCCCCGCAATTCTGTGCATTTTTAGCAGTGCAAAATTTTAGTTGGTGGAAATTCTAGGTATGAAAGTTGTTATTTTGTCTTTAGGACACCTTAACAATAAAAAGAAAGAATGAACCAAAAGTCAGGCAGGCTTTCAACTAAACCATTAATGTGTGCTGTTGGCTAGAATTGTACTTAACCCGGGGAAACTTTATTTACTAATTCCTTAGCATTCGCTTTTATTGCCTTCAGGTTTCTAATAGTATATTTATTGACGTGTGCCTCATATATTTGGGGGACTTCTTAAAAGAAGGTTTTGTATCAATGTGTAAGCTGGCCATTTGAAACTGAGATGGTTATGATTTTCATGCAATTTTAAAATCATAACTATGAATCATAATTGCAAAACACAAGACAGTATATGCTGCAAAAATATAAATGTGTTTAGTAGCTCAAAAGGAATGAAAGTTTCAAACCATACAACAGATGAAAAATACATTGTGAAGAAGGAAAGAAGAAAGAAAAGGAAAGAGGGAGACATGGAGGGAGGGAGGAAGTGGGGAATAGGGAAGGAAGGAGGGAAAGAGGAAGGCATCATATCTTAGGCATATGCTAGGCACTGAATAAATGTCAGTTAATCTTTCTCTGCTAGTTTGAAGTATATGAAATTAGTGATATTATTTTTATCTGCAAAAATCCCCACAATTTTCATATGGTTCAACTTAGCATATTCAAAATTATTTTTTCAAGATTTGTCTTTGTATCAGACTAGTGGTGAAAGAGTCAAGTGCAAGGCAATGTCCTCTGGAATAGACAATGCTGACAGGTCAGGCCTTCTCAGATGACCAGTCCTAGCTGGCTCAATCCACCAACCAGGTAGGGCATCTTCTCTGCTAAGGACCAGAAGCAAATGAGTAGCTGTTTTTCACAAGGTGTATAATTGTTCACTGCAAAAGGGATGCCCTTGCTTTAAAACACTTGCCATCTGTGTTGCGATTTGTCCTTTGGGGCATATAAAACCTATATGCTGTGCTTCCGCCACTGATATATCTAATGCCATGGGATTTACCAGAACATATAGACAAAGTGGCAAGCCTCCAAAATTTAGAACTGATGCAGAGCCTATTACTGAGCCCCAAATAGCAGCATTTTATGACATCAATATGTAGGTTAAAATAACATTCAAATGTGTGGACTATGATGCTTCTAGTTCCAGTGAGGTTCACCTAGCATTGTGCATCCTTTTACCTGATAGATAACGTAAAGTATAATAATTTGGCCTTTATTTTGGATAAATTCCAAAATGATGCCAAATGTTGGTTGCATTCCCCATAAGTTCAGTTGTGCATGGTTTATAACATTTGAAGGAGTTCTTTAGGATTTAGAGGAGAAAAAAATCTGATCATTTCAGAAACTAAATAAAACTTTTAGTACATAAATATATTTTGTAACTCTTTATAATTAGTTATAAAATGTCTAAATTAACAGTTAAGTAAATACATGTGCATATTTATATTTATACCTAATTATAAATTTTATATAAAATATAAATGTGTAATGAATTACACTTGTGCTTAAAGAAATTGTTATATGTATATAATTAATGTATTAATGTATATAATATAAGATGTATATAATTAACTTAGACACATGTTTTTATTTTCAAATTGTCTACCTTAATCTATAATAATTGAGAATATTTAAGCAAAGAGATACAAAATATAATTAAGTATAATTTTTACATTAAATGAGGGTCACAAAAAATATGAATTAGAAGCTCTTTTGAACTCAAAAATATTAAGAAAAAAGCATAAAGACAAACCACAAGTTTATACTATAATAAACCAAAAAAAAAAAAAAAACACACGTGTTGTCACCCCAGAGAATTACACAACTTTGTAAGAAAATTATATGCAAGATCATAGTCTTTGTCCTCATTTTTTGTCCCCCTTTATTTTTACACCCAAGGCAAGAATCATACCCCTAGACCAATGAGCTGGCACACCCTCCCTTCCTTCCTTCCTTCCTTCCTTCCTTCCTTCCTTCCTTCCTTCCTTCCTTCCTTCCTTCCCTCCCTCCCTCCCTCCCTCCCTCCCTCCCTCCTTCCTTCCTTCCTTCCTTCCTCTTTCTGTCTTCCTTTCTTTCTCTCTCTCTCTTTCTTTCTCTTTCTTTCCATTTCTTTCTTTCCTTCCTTCCTTCCTTCCTTCCTTCCTTCCTTCCTTCCTTCCTTCCCTCCTTCCTTCCTTCCTTCCTTCTTTCTTTCTGAGTCTCACTCAGTTACCCAGGCTAGAGTGCAATGGCACAATCTCAGCTCACGGCCACCTCCACCTCCCGAGTTCGAGCAATTTTCCTGCATCAGCCTCCGGAGTAGCTGGTATGCACCACCACACCCAGCTAATATTTGCATTTTCAGTAGAGATGAGAGTTTCACCATGTTGGCCAGGCTGGTCTGAAACTCCTGACCTCAGGTGATCCACCTACCTCGGTCTCCCAAAGCGTTGAGATTACAGGTATGAGCCACTGTGCCTGTCCTACCTTCTTTCTTTTTATTCCCAAATCATGTGGTCCAGTTCTTGCGCCCTATGCTGACATTTCCTGTTAGCAGTAAAGGACCTCAGATTCCCTCTATGCACTCACAGAGATCTTTCATTACAATATGAGCACTTTCTTACTAGTGTGTTTTTCTTTATCCTCTTCACCTTGTGCATTTCCTGACATTCTGCTTTCTCTTTTATATGCTGTTGTCAGCATAGATTCTCAATGTTCTTAATGTTTCTTTTCTCTTCGGCCATATTTTAAGCCGTTTCCTTAGCATTTTAGGCTCTCCATTGAGGTCTCCAAATGACTACAAAACCAATGATCTTCCTGGTCAACAATAACTTTATTGTTCACTTATGTTTTTGTCTTGTTGACCACCTTGCCTAGATCCCCAGATGCTATAAACTTACCGGTTTAACTTCAGCCAGTTATGATGCTAATTGTAGTCAATTCACAAAGTAGTCTCTGAAAACTTCCCATTAGCAGGCTACTCTGTTCCAACCTATTAATCTTTATGTGTCTATATAGTTTGCCTTTACAAAGCAGAAAGTCTTCTTTTCTTCACACCGTGGTGATTTCAGAAAGAAAGAAATCATTTCTGAGAGAAGGAAAGTGAGGCCAACTGTCCTGGAGAAAAAAAGTCCTTTTCCAATGGTGTTTTCTTCTATCTCTTTTAAAATTTCTTGATGATTTCCAGACTCATAGAAAAAGCTTTTGTAGCCAACTGTGGCAGTATGTATCTGTCCTGGATTGAAGTAACTCCTTGCACAGTAAAGGCAGCCTGATCACTGAGAGATACGTTCAATACTTTTCCAATTCTCCAGCTCCTCTGTCATTCCATCTCTACTTCTCAAATATAGCTACTGCAGTACGTAAAGTAATGGTTCCAGAATTCACACACAGTTTGTTGTAGCTCATGGTAAAAAATGAAGAAATGAACTATGTAAATAAATTCTTTAAAATCAAAACTGTTAAAAGACCAAAGGATAATTCGATCATTCAGTAGGAAGTGGTTGTCCGACCAAATCAAATTCATATGTAAATCTGTGATTACAAATCAAGAGATCTATCAATGTCAAATAAAATATGTAGAGAGAAATCTCTAAATTTAACATTTTACTTGGGATAGATGAATCATAATTCAGGGCATACACACAGACCAGGTGGTCTTCGGTATATCCAAAGAACAAACAGGAGCTTGGAAGTTTTATAAAAAGGAGAGCTCTGTTTGGTGAGTGACGATGTTGGGTAAAACCACTCTTAAAGTTGTAGCAGGTTGTTTCAGAAGCCATTAGGTAAAACTGTTTCAGGTTACAGCATGCAGTTCTAGCAACCAGGCTTGCAGAAAATTACACTCTTGGAGCAATGTTAAGGGCCGTGAATGCTTTCCCCCGCTGGCTTCTCAACTCTTTTTTATTTGAGTATGATAAGACTTGAGTCTCCAACTCATATGATCAATTTTCACAGATCCTTGAATTTTAAAAAGCAGGATTATAAATACGGACATCTATTCATGTAAATGACTTGACTACTTTTTGGGGGATTTAGATGTGACTATAATTTTATAGTATATGAAGCCAATTAACTTAGTATCTTAATTCATATAAGTTCTAGTTAATGTCCCTTCAGCTTCCATGAAGTTAGTCAACAATCATTTTTGGAACACCTACCATATGTCAGGCTTCCAGACTCTAGATTCAAGGATTATAAAGATGTACAATACATGATATTTGTTTGCACAGAACCTTAATCTTTCTGAGAAACTAAATGCATCTTATAACATACACTTTCAGAATACTATACTGATAGAATATGCACAAAGGCTATTAAAGCATTCCTCAAGACAGTACCAGCTTTTCCTGATGAATCCAGAAATGCTCCATAGATCATGTACACTTCCACAGCACATACTAGAATAACATAATAGTTCTTTTCCAGAAAACTAGGATTAAAATGCAACCATTTGAACAGCTTGCATGAATTGCCCTGTTTTAAAAGTAAACTAATCTTGGTTTAATAGTGAGTTCCTAATGAAGTGGAAGTGAAGGTAGAGCACCAGTGTCAGTGATGAAATGTTATCCAAATGTATATTTAGGTACTATGTCTCAATGGGATCCTTTCCTCTAAAGTTTTTTAAATGCTTGTTCTTAATCCTATAGGAAGCTAGTAGTATTTCATTTGTAGCCATAACACGGTTGCAGAATTCCAAAAGGACTATTTTGTTCCATTTATTATAGTAAAAAGAAATCCTTGCTGAATACAAAACATTGCTGTTTTGATTATGTGAACTGATTGTGTGTAATTTTGCCACTTCTTTTTATGTCATCATGTCCATTGAATCCCTTTTAAAGGAAAATCATTTTCTAGACTAAAATGTTATCATAAGAGCAGCTCTACTTTTGCTGACATGATTTTGATTAGGAAATTTAGATCTTCACGCTATATGAATACATTAGAAGAGGATTACTCTGATCGAGACTTCACAAGAGAGCTAAAATATACCACAAATAAATAATCAAGCATCTTGTATGAATTTAAAAATAAATCATGTATCATAAAAGTAAAAATGGTCAGTTTAGGCTCAGAAAGAACACAGATAGGATTGCTAATTTGCAGCAGAGTGAATTCAATAACATGGGTTCTTAATTAGATGGCAGAAACAGTAAGGTGACAGGACTGAGAACAGGTAAATCATCCAGGAATAGCAATGCACTGAGCGCAGAGCCAGCTGGTGTGGTGCTGCCTCAGTGTCAGAGATCTGTGCTGCATCCTGAAATGGGGACTGTTCAGACAGTCTGTTGCACAGCTGTTCTTACTCAGAAACAAACAGCCAGGTCTGTTAGTGGTATCACTCTGCAGGTACTACAATGACAGCAAAGTTTCTAGGAAGAACTGGATGTCTCAGGCAGATGAAAAAATAAAATAAGCTTTATTAGAAACACCAAAAAAAAGAGGGATTTTAAAAATCTCTTCCTTTCTTTTCTTAATCTAGTGCATCATGTTATCAATTGATTTATTTCGTCAAAGCTATATTCATATCATCAGATTTGGAGTTCTTAAGAATTTGGGCCAGGGAGAATCAGCAAAAAGTTGTTGGCGCTATTTTTTCATGTTGAATTTGATGATACGTGAATTCTAAGATATTTTTAAGTGACATCATATCAATATGTGTAAATACATTGCTAAAAATTGTTTAAGAAGGAAAAGAAGAAAGACCTTTATTAATGCTTTTTAAATTTTTAAATTTATTTTAATTGACACATAATAATTGTACACATTTATGGAGTACAGTGTGATGTTTTGATATATACATGCAATGTGTAACAATCAAATTAGGATAATTAGCATATCTATCACAGACAATTATCGTTTATTTGTGGGGAGAATATCTACAATCCTCTCTCCTAGCTATTTTGAAACATGCAACATATTACTATCAACTATAGTCAATCTACTGTGCAATGGAACACTAGAACTTATTTCTCCTATCTATCTGTAACTTAGTATCCATTGACCACTCACTCATCCCACTCTCCCCACTACCCCTCCCAGCTACTAGTAACCACTATTCTGTTTCCTACTTCTATGAAGTCAACTTTTTAGATACTACATGTAGGTGAGATCGTGCACTATTCGTCTATATATGACTGACTTACTTCATTGAACATAATGTCCTCCACGCTCACCCATGTAGCTGCAAATGACAAGATTTCATCCTTTTTTGTGACTGAAAAGTATTAGTTCGGTGCAAAAGTAATTGCAGTTTTTGCCATTCGGTGCAAAAGTAATTGCAGTTTTTGCCATTACTCTCAATGGCAAAAACCTCAATTACTTTTGCACCAAGCTAATATTTCATTGTGTAAATAAAACACATTTTCTTTATCCACTCATCTGTTAATGCACAATTATTTATGGTCTTAAATAATATTTTATTTGTTGAGAACCTCCCCCAATAAAAATTAAAAATCAGAAAATTCACTAAAATGAGAGATAAAATGTTTAAATAGGTTCAAAAGATAGAAAATCAATACACGTGATTTAATTAACCAGAAGACAGCATGCTTTGGTCAAAAGGGAAGAAAATTACTTTGGGAAATGGTACTCAGATCCAGTTGCTAAGAGCACACTACCTCACAAAGAAGTGAGAACCGCCTGTAAGCTGCTATTGAGTCTTGAGGGGATTGGACAGTGGAAGTTCAGCACTGCTTCCAAGAACTCCTGAACTAAAAATGGGGTCTGGACAGTCCAACAGAGGTAGCCACAAATCCAAGACACTTGCTATGACCCTTCCCATTGATAGTTTTGGCTTTGGTTTGTCTGGTTTTGTTTTTTGTTTATTTTCTGTGTTTGTGGGGAGGAGGGAGCTGTTTACCTGTTTGCTTGTGTGTTTGTTGTATATAAAAAAAGAAGCACTTCAACTTGGTAAATTATCAGCATTTCAGTTTCAGCAATTTTGTTTTAGAAAAACTATCTTGATGAAACCGAAGAAAATCGCCACCTTTAACACATCTCAAAAATAATTCTTTACTGAGTGTTTTCTGTCAGTGACGGATAACTCAATAATTTTTATGTAAGAACCAGCCAACCTCCATTAGGAAGTAAGAGCTGATTACTCTATCAATTTCTTGCCTTGTTGAATTGGCAGAGGCTTAAAGAGGATGTGTCCTTGATGATATTTGCCTCCAAACAGTAAAGGGTAACAATTCATGAGAGAGATTCTAACCAAAGCCAATACAAACATGTAAAGTAGTTTAAGTCTACCTTCATGGTCCCATCAGTTTTATTTTTTAACCTTCTTATCCCTACTTATTATTAGTTTTCTATGTTGCAGATCTCCTAGATACTATCTATAACTATTTATTCAAAAAATGTAATAATTACTGGCTAGATATTGAAAATGCACAAATGGAAAAATGATTTTGCTTGCTTTCAAGGACCAAAAAAATCCAAATGGACAGACAATTATGTAAATAACTAAGTGATAATACAATAAGCATGACAATGGGAAAATGAACATATTCAATACAATAATGAAGATAGGCATTATGGTAGAATGGATAATAAGCAATAGAATGGGAGAATGAAAATTCTCTGAGTACAGAGGAGGGAAGAAGTCAAAGAAGTCAATGGAAGAGACACTATTTATTGTTGACCTTAGGTGATGGGTCATAATTTGCCACAAATGTAAAGGATGAACCACAGAGATGATTCCTTTGTCAGCACAGCAGTAAAAAAAAAAAAAAATTAAAAAAAAACTTAATTTGCATGCCTTTGTGGGAAAAGGACATATGCTCTCAATTCACATGATTCCTTTTTGTGCTTTACCAGACACCTACAAAATACTTAAATTTTCAACTCCCAGAATAGAATAAGCAAAATCATGGCACTGGTAGAATAGACAGTGCCTAGGAGATTGGCAAAACATGTTATTAATAATAATTAATAATAATTGCTAACACTTATGAGTCCTTAGCATGTACCACTTCTTCTAAGTACTTTACAAGTATTATTTAAACTAATCTTTGTTACTAACCCATGAAAAATAGGATTATTGTCATTATTTTAGAAGAGGAAACTGAGAGAGAAGGACGTGGTGTCTCACCCCATGTCAAGTGGTAGAGTCAAGATCTGAAGCTAGTGATTCCAGAGAATAAGCTCCCAAACACGAGCACATACTGAAAATAAAATAAAAATAAATTAAATTTAAAAGACAGAATGAGAATGAGGTCACTCCAATAACTTTGAACTTTATTCTGTAGTATTCTGTAATAATGGGTAGCCATTGAAGGTTTTTAAGAAGAAACATGGCTGCTCCAACCTGTGATTAAGAAAGATAACACGGAGGATGGACGAGAGTGGAGTGGAGACTTTAGTCAGGGGGAATAATAAGGAAATAATAGTGATAATCTAGACAGAGAGATGATGAAAGAGTAACCAAAGCAATGATGCATTGACAGGGATGTAAGAAAACTTTATTTATTTATTTACTTATTCATTCATTCATTCATTCATTCATTCATTTATTATTTGTTTGTTTGTTTGAGATGGAATCTCGCTCTTGTCATCCAGGCTGGAGTACAGTGGCTCAGTCTCGGCACACTGCAAAGTCCGCCTCCAGGGTTCAAGCTATTCTCCTGCCTCAGCCTCCTGAGTAGCTAGGATTACAGGCGTGCACTACTACGCCTGGCTAATTTTGTAGTTTTAGTAGAGACAGGGTTATTTCACCATGTTGGCCAGGCTGGTCTCAGACTCCTGACCTCAGGTGATCCCCCCGCCTCGGCCTCCCAAAGTGATGAGATTACAGGTGTAAGCCACTGTGCCTGGCCAAGAAACTTTTTAGAAATAGAATTCACAGGATTCCTTCCAGGCACTCTTACTCCTGCCTCCCTCCCAGCCAACTAGGACTAGATACTTTTGTCTGCTGTGCCTCTCTCCCCTGAAACCTACAGACTTAGGTTGCTCCTCCTATGCCCCTCTAGGCTCAGACTTTTCCTAAATGGGCCTCTTTCAAAACGATAGTTAACAAAAGTAGTTTTGATATACATTAACCATTTGTTAAACAGAAGGGGTCAACTTCAGCCTCAGTTCCCTCTCTTGGTGGCAATGCCCATGTGAGAGGTGAGTTTAAGGTAGAATAATTCTGAACTCTCATATAAAACAGAGTGGGAAACCTAAAGAATAGGTGAAATTTAATAGACTTCTCAAGGTGTACCATATAAACTAACCATCACTTACATAAACTTATCTGCAGAGTCATAGTCTGAACACATGTAATTTCAAAAATTAATTCTAAGGGGTAAGAAGGGGTCCTAGAATGATATATAAATTTGGTTCATTTAGCCTATTTTGTTTTTATTTTTGAAATATTATATATGTATGTATGAATGAATATGTTTTTATATAAGTTATAAAAGACAAGTATCATGAACATCAGTATTCATTACTCCAGCCCTGTATTTTAAAAACAGAACGTTATTTATTCACTACTATTTAGCCATCCTTTTGTCTGGTTCCAAGCTAGGCAAACTGCCTGCACTCTACAACTAAGAAAACTTCGTATCTGGAAACTCTATAGATCTGCCAATGGTTTAGTTGCAGAAAAGACCTAGGAACTTACTAGAAAAGAACTCATCATCTTTTAGAAGTCAGTGAATAACCCAAGAGAGATCCAAGGGTTTTAGGCCAGTATTTGAGAGATATGTGCCAGATTGTCCAAGTTTTAGGACAAAAATCTAAAATACCTGCTTGAATGAAAGATTTCTAAGACACTAACGACACAGGATGGCACTGGTGAAATAATCAGTATTGGTAACTTAGCATCCACAAAAATGTAAAAACTGGCCAATGTAGTGGCACATATGTCTTTGTGGATGTTCTGGTAAAAGTCAGGTTCACAGCCATCTGAAATGTTAAACAGTGGCTTTACAACAACTCTAGGTAAATTCCGCAGCCTCTACAGAGGTCTTATTTAGTGCCGACATTCACCTTAAAAAAGATGAATCTCACATTCCTTAGGGAACTACTCATGTTTTTAAAGGCACAGATTGGGACTCAGAGGACTGACTGTAATATGTCTCCACATGATGAGTCTTCCTCTCCAGGCAATCCAAAGGAAATCCCTGATTTAATTATTTTTTATTTTTTTATTTTTAATATATTTCCCCTATGTATCCCATGATACAGACATTAAGCCAAGATTTGTAGCAAATAGGTTGCAGTTCTATCTGGAACAACAGAGAATTTGTAAATAACTCCTTTTTCAACAGCAGGTGCCTAGGTTTGGATATGTCAACCTAAATGGAAAATTCTTCTCCATGTTTATGTATAAGGACATCTAGAAATCCTGTTTTCTCTGAATCACTGAGAAAAAGAAAGATGAATTCAACTTAGATTTTCATAATGGTGTAGGTCTTCAGCATCACAGATATGAGATGGATCCCCACTACTTACTCTCATCCTTAAGAATGAATACTTTTGCACTAGCAAGCCATAGTTGTTTTTTATCCACTGAAATCCTCCCTCTAACTGTCTAAGGGCCCGTTTGTTCTCAGGGTTGGAGAGTGAAAAGTGTGAAGTGATGAGGAGGCTTTCAAATTCCATTAGCAACATTTTTTCTGTCTGGAGATATCTTGAAACTCTGTCTCAGATACGAATACTGTTCAACCTAGAACCTCATTTACCCATGAAAAGAGATAACCAAGAATTGGCAGGCATTTGAGGAAAACCACCAGCAACAGAGAAAGTAAACTTAATACAGAAAAAAGCTAAACCCCACTGCAAATAAAACGGTGCTAATGGAGGGAACTGATAACTTTAAAATAATTAAAACAATGTCTCCAAGAGAAACATTGAAGGGGATAACACATCTATGTTTTAAAATCCAGATAGGCTCACTATTATACTATCATAAATAATTCTGAGACTAATATAAGTAAGATACCAAAATACATAAATACTGTTTTTAAAAAAGGGGAAAAAATAACTAAGCCTGCAAGGAATAGACTATGACTATTTATGTAAATTCCTAAAGAGTATGAAAAACAACTTTCCAAACTCATCCTATGATATTTTGTGATCTTGATATCAAAACTAAGAGTAACACACACAAAACAACCTCTAGACCTATACTATTTATAAATGTCTTTAAACAAAATGCCAGCACATATCTAAAAGCATTATACAAAATAATGGTACATCATTAAAAAGTAGCTTTTACTCAAAGTTAAATGATGCTTCAAACTTAAAAAAACTTATTAATGTGAAATTTATAAGTAGAAGGATAAAAGTCAAATGATATACATTATATACAGAAATTTATGTCGTAAAATTCCACAGGCAATTCCGATTTTTAAAAAATGAGTAAGTTAGAAATATAAGGAATCTTCTTGTAAATAATGGGTTGTTTATAAAACAGCTGTCAAAAAGATATATAATAGAAAAATTAGAGACAATTTCGTATCAGTCAGGATCCAGTCAGAAATGCTCATTATCACTGTTACAATGTAATAGTATTCTAGCCTGGTCAGACTAGAAGAATAAACAAAATGTATAGATATTGGAAAGTTATAGAAAAAAATCAAGTGAAAAGTGATAAGAGCGGTGGACTTCAGATGCACAAAGGTATGTTATCTGTAGACATTTTTTAAAACAGGAGCAGGGCCAACTAAAACTCGGTCTGTTTTTATTATTCCCATGTGTAAGCAATTCTAAAACACTATCAGTAATGAAATTCACAGAATTTGTTCTACAAAAAAGAAATGGGAAGTATTATAATTTCTGGAATTTTTCAAGAAATAAAATTTTTGTGAATCACTGACAATTTTATCCTTATATTTAAGAGTTTTCATATTTATACATCTGTAGCTTCATGTGATAAAATTTTAATTAAAAGTAAGAAAAATGTTCTATCTACTGGGAGTAAAGATGGATTAATTAATCTGACTAGTAAAGATTAATTTTTCCAAAGTCCTTGAAAAATGTACAGAAGTTAAAATTTGAAAATAAAAATTATGAAGTTATTATTACTGAAACAGAACATTGTAAATATAAATTCCCCTTTTCAAAAGACACAATAGTGTAATTAAAAGTGCTAATCTATAACATTTTTCCTTTTATGTACTGTAATACTTGTATTATTATTCTTACATATGTATATTTTTTGAGACAGAGTCTCGCTGTGTCGCCCAGGCTCTGGAGTGCAGTGGCACGATCTCGGCTCACTGTAACCTCTGCCTCCTGGGTTCAAGCAATTCTCCTGCCTCAGCCTCCCTAGTAGCTGGGACTATAGGCATGTGCCACCATGCCCAGCTAATTTTTTGAATTTTTAGTAGAAACAGGATTTCACTGTGTTAGCCAGGATGGTCTTGATCTCCTGATCTTGTGATCCGCCTGCCTCGGCCTCCCAAAGTGCTGGGATTACAGGCATAAGCCACTGCACTTGGCCTATTTTTAATATTAATTTTTAAGTGGCATTATATACATATGAAATTTAAATAAAGAGAATTACTAATCTATCTGCATTTCTTTTCTGGGGATTATTATTACTTGCTTCCTTTCATGATTATTGCTGGAAACAATTTTATCACATAGAGGATGGAGTGCTCAAAAATGATCCATTCTAGATGTCAAATCTGTGAGGTATGCCATGGTATCAACTTAGAAAACTTTAGACTGTCAACAGAAAAATCTTTTGAAAATTCTGAGAGAGGTTGGCAGTGTGGGACCATGTTGGCTTTCCCGTCCTCAGCAAACAATAAAACACTAAAATATCAAATTAAAAAATTAATACTAAATAGGTATTACACTATAGAACTTTAATAAAATGACAGAAAATTCAATAAGTATTGGATCGAAAAGTTCAATATTTTAAAGGTCTCCATGTATTAAGATTCTCCAGAAAAAAATAGGAGAATTCAGAACCAATAGGATATATGTGTATAGAGAAATCCCCTTTTATATACTAGAGGAATTGGCTCATGATTATGAACGCTCAGAAGTCCCACAATATGCCGTCTACAAGCTGGAGAACCCAGGAAGCTGGTGGCATAGCTCGGTTCATGTCTGAAGGCCTGTGAACCAGAGAAGCCAATACTGCAACTCTCAGTCCAAGGCTGAAGACTTACACTATTGGCCGAAAATCCTAGGGATTCCAGAGTCCAAAGGTGCAAGTGCTGGAATCTAAAGGTAGAAGAAACTGGAATTCTGACATCCAAAGTCAGAAGAAGAAGAGTGCCCTAGCTTCAGAAAAGAGAGTGAGAGGGTTGGCCTTTCCTCTGTCTTTCTGTTCTATCTAGGCTCTCATCCAGTTGGATGCTGTTTGCCTACATTACGTGAGAGCAGATCTTTTCTACTCAATCCACTGATTCAGATGCCAGTCTCTTCCAGAAACTGCCTCACAAGCATACCCAGAAATATTCCTTTATCAGTTATCAGGGTATCCCTTAACCCAGCCAATTGACACATCAAGTCAACCATCACATCCCAACTCCAAATAACGATAAAGTCAGTGCAAAGATTCAGGCCAAAAGTCACAGAATTTGGAAGTGGAAATGACCTTAAAGATCCAGTTGAATCTATTCAATTTACAGACAAGTCTAGCACAGTATGGGCAGTACTATTTATGCCCACTCTGAGATAGAAGACAACCAGGTTATGCACACGTATGTTTGCTGCAGCACTATTCACAATAGCAAAGACTTGGAATCAACCCAAATGTCCATCAGTGACAGACTGGATTAAGAAAATGTGGCACATATACACCATGGAATACTATGCAGCCATAAAAAAGGATGAGTTCGTGTCCTTTGCAGGGACATGGATGCAGCTGGAAACCATCATTCTCAGCAAATTATCCCAAGAACAGAAAACCAAATACCTCATGTTTTCACTCATAGGTGGGAATTGAACAATGAGATCACTTGGACACAGGAAGGGGATCATCAAACACGGGGTCCTATTGTGGGTTGTGGGGGAGGAGGGATAGCATTAGGACATAGACCTAATGTAAATGACGAGTTAATGGGAGCAGCACACCAACATGGCACATGTATACCTATGTAACAAACCTGCACATTGTGCACACGTACCCTAGAACTTAAAGTATAATTACAAAAAAAAAGAAGAAGAAGAAGACAACCAGGTTAGAGCTTTGATTTCCACATCAGTGTGATATGGAGGCTTCATATTAAGAAACACCAAGATGTAACCTTCCTGGAGAATGAGGACACCTGGACCAATTTTTTGTTTTGTTTTGTCTTGGAGGCAGAGTCTTGCTTTGTCTCCCAGGCTGGGGTGCTGTGGCACGATCTCTGCTCACTGCGACCTCTGTCTCCCAAGTTCAAGTGATTCTCCTGACACAGTCTTCTGTAATCCCTTCAGTAGCTGGGATTACAGGTGCCCACCACCACACCTAGCTAATTTTTGTGTTTTTAGTACAGATGGGGTGTTGCTATGTTGGCCAGGCTGGTCTCAAACTCCTGACCTCAGGTGATCCCCTCGCCTCGGCCTCCCAAAGTGCTGGGATTACAGGTGTGAGCCACCACACCGGGCCCACCTGTACCAATTTTATGACATAATCCCTACCATTGTGATTCTTGGCTTGAAACACTGATACAATTACACAGGGACTATAATCAGAGGCACATTCATGAACACTCAATACTTTGTTTTTCCGACTCTCCAGAACCACTTGCAGGAAAATAACTCACTGATTAAGGCCTTTTATGAAACAATATTACTTGAAACTTGTATTGATCCTGACTTAAGGATCTCTAATTATTAATAACCGTTCTCTGGCAACACATATATGCATATAATAACCTCACTAAATTTTTAGCAAAAGAAATCATTTTTGAAGAAATACATTCTGTGGGTTGGGTAATCTCTCGTTAAAGAAATTAAAATCTTAAAATTTCCTGTTCTTGGTTGTGGCGGTCATGATTACCTTCTGACCACATTTACCAACATTTAATTATAGGGTTAAAATTCACTGAAGTTTATATAAAAATGAGTACTTTACTATCACAAGAAAATTGTAGGGAGACAAATTATTAATTCACAGAGATTTTATAGATTAATAAGAGCATTTTTGTAATGTATGCAGGAGATTTTGTATATATGCATTTTGCCCTGGAACCTCTTGTTTTACCCAATCATCAGAGTTCCCATCTCAGTGTCTGAGGACTAGTGACACCTTTCCCTTTCTCAAAGCCCACTTCTTGATGCTAAATTATTTATGTAACTTATATTTTCTTTGTCTCATGGTGTCCATTGCAGCCCAGTGGCCAAATGTGGCAAGTCAGTAAACACCAGCTTCCCTGTGAATGTCCAGAAAATTTGGGGTATAAAGGTTTTAAAATAAGAAAAGAATTTAAAATAAGTTAGGTTTAAGGAATAGTTAGTTCCAATTTTAAAGCCTCTTTCCTCTATTTACTCTTAATATTCTGGGTTACCACTGGAGACTTCTATTTCTAGCCAGCCAGATTTTATTCCTTTGGGCCCTGCTTTCTTAAGCTGCTGTCAATTTCATACTTGCTGATGGAGATGAACCTCTTTGGGGGTATGATTTACGAAAACCTTCTCTGGTTTCATTTTGTTTCCCAAACTCATACTCAGGGCAGCTTTCTAAATTTTCTCTTTTACATCTTTGAATGCCACAAAATTCTATTCTGCTTGCAAAACTTCTTTTCCTGTTTCTAAACTCATACCTATTTGATATTTACTATGTTTCCCCCTTTTTTTCCTCATCAGATCCTGGCTATGGAGGAGGATTTCATTCACCCCATTCTTATCTTTTGCTCTACAATGTACAGCTGATGTTTTATAATAAAAACATGGAGTCACGCTAACTCCCACATACCCTACCATTCACTTTCCCCAAGCCAGTAACAAAGCAGGCGACTCAGCTAATATAATATTTAGACTAACAGTGAAGAAAAAGATCTTTCTCCCTTCTGTACTCTGAATAAATAAATTAGTCTGACCAAATGAAGAAATGTGGTGTAACATGATTTATTTGGGCCACAGCTGACACTGGTAAGACAAAGCCTTCTTATCTGCTTACAGTAACTTAAGCAGAGGTCAACGGCCACATCCTCTGATTTGTAAGCCATTGCATGAACATTGTGGGGAAGAACTTGAACCCAGTTTTCAACAGGATTCCAAACATATACTAATATGTCTTATAGACTAACGGGGGTGAAAACAGAGGCCAGACGACAGACAGAAACAATGAGTGCTCTAAGAGAAAAAGTATCATGAGTAAGGCTCAACACTGGTGTTGCCAGGCAAATTCAGTACCACATCTATGGGATGGAGTTTCAGGTACAGAGTATTGGTGCAGTAAAACTGAAAGCTCAGTGTTATTCTGGACCTAGTCTCACTAACGTGGGACCACTAGCCTCACCAAAATCTGGACCTAGAAAGGAAGATGTTCCCCTGCTGGATGGAAAGTGACTGAGACTTTACTACCAAAGATCAGATATGTAGGGGCCGCTGGAAGCTGCCCTAAGTGGCCTCTGAGACACTTTGGAACACAGTAAATCAGGAGAGGTCCATCATTACCATGCCAAAGTGAGAGAGACGGGAGGCAAGCTAAGAAATAAGGCACAGCTGGAGAAGAGAGAGGCAATAATATGGTTTGGCTCTGTGTCCCTACCCACATCTCACCTTGAATTGTAATAATCCCCACGTTTTGGAGGAGGGATCCAGTGGGAGATAATGGAATCACAGGGGTGGGTCTTTCCTGTGGTATTCTCATGAAAGTGAGTAAGTCTCACGAGATCTGATGGTTTTACAAGGGGGAATTCCCCTACACAAGCTCTCTTGCCTGCCACCATGTAAGATGTTCCTTTGCTCTTCCTTTGCCTTCCACCATGATTGCAAGGCCTCCCCAACCATGTGGAATTGTGAGTCCATTAAACTTCTGTCCTTTAGAAATTACCCAGTCTCAGGTATTTCTTTCTTTCTTTCTTTCTTTTTTTTTTTTTAATACTTTAAGTTCTGGGATACATGTGCAGAACATGCAGTTTGTTACATAGGTATACATGTGCCATGGTGGTTTGCTGCACCCATAAACCCATCATCTACATTAGGTATTTCTCCTAATGCTGTCCCTCCCCCTGACCCCCATCCCTTGGCAGGCCCCAGTGTGTGATGTTCCCTTCCCTGTGTCCATGTGTTCTCATTGTTCAATTCCCACTTATGAGTGAGAACATGCAGTGTTTGGTTTTCTATTCTTGTCTTAGTTTGCTGAGAATGATGGTTTCCAGCTTCATCCATGTCTCAGCAAAGGACATGAACTCTTCCTTTTTTATGGCTGCATAGTATTCCATGGTGTACATGTGCCACTTTTTCTTAGCAGCATGAGAGTGAACTAATACAGATGCGAAGGCAGAAACTGGGGATGAAATGCGGAGTCTTCTCACCTCCTTTGGAAATGCCTACAGAGATCCCAAAAGAAAGAGGATGAGGAAGCATTGTTCTGTTTAGCAGTTGAATCATGGTGCCTGGGAACAAATAACTAAAGTGCTTTCACCTAGGACCCATTAGCTGTGGGATCTAGTGTAACAACAGACAGATAGAAACATCAGAGTAAAAACTGGGGGCAATGTAAACCCAGGGGGAAAGACATAAAAATGTTCTCCCTAGCCAGGCGCAGTGGCTCACACCTGTAATCCCAGTACTCTGGGAGGCCGAGGCGGGTGGATCACGAGTTCAGGAGAGCGAGACCATCCTGGCTAATACAGTGAAACCCCGTCTCTACCAAAAAATACAAAAAATTAGCCGGGCATAGTGGTGGGTGCCTGTAGTCCCAGCTACTCGAGAGGCTGAGGCAGGAGAGTGGCGTGAACCTGGGAGGCAGAGCTTGCAGTGAGCCAAGATCGTGCCACTGCGCTCTCCAGCCTGCTTGGGTGACAAAGCAAGACTATGTCTCAAAAAAAAAAAAAAAAAAAAAAAAAAAAAAAAAGAGTTCTCCCTGAAAACTATATTTTTGTGAAGAAATAAACTATTTTTCAACAAATATTGGAATTCACAATAACTAAATGAAGTCTTTTATTAGCAGGATGAGAAGTTTAAGGTGGCGAATTAGCAGGGGTTGAAGGTGGGAATGAAGCAAATCCAACAATTAGAAATCCCTTTCTATTAAAAACTAATATTAAAAATGCAAATTACACCAGAGCTAAAGCTAATCATACTTCAATATGCATTAATATATCCAAACTAATAGATTGACTGTGGAGAAGAGTCTGAAGTGTTACTTCTGGAGAAAGGAGTACTTCATTGAGGAAACTGGCAGCATAGAGCTCCAGGGAAAGACAGTAAGTTCCCAGTTAACAGAGAGTAGGAGGCGACATGGTGCTCTCAGAAAGATGAAGAAATGTAGGGAGAGCATCTAAGACAAAATTCAGGTTCCCATGGACCACTGCACGTGGATTCCTAGAGTAAACTGCTTGTATGTTATGAAAGACCATTTTGATGCCGGAATTGACTTTCTGCTAAAGGTTGATAATGGCAAAGACTAGAGAAAGAATCACATTATGTATAGAAAGCATGTATACAGAAATCAATAAACAATTTTGCATAAGAAATCAATAAACAATTTTTCATTGTTTTTCTTGTGGAACCCTTTCCCCACAAAGACTAGCAACATTTTATCTTTTTCTTTTAGGTATTTATTAAAGAAACTCGATGTGAATTTAAATAAATCATATATGGTTATTAGTGAAGGAATTAATTCCCTTTAAATAAACTATTTGTTCTTTTTAAAGGAAAACAAAAGACAGAGATATAGATGCAGAAATTCCTAACTCAAAAAAATTAAGCCAATTTTTTTTTGGTTCATTAGTGTTCCTCTTTTGTCAGCTTTCAGTATCTTTACACCTTCTGTAATGCTCAATTCTATTCATGTACACTCTATTGTTCTCCTTGTTTCAACTACTGGCAAAATCACAAAACAGAAGACAAAGGAAGTCATAATATTCTATCAGTTCAAATCGAAGGACCATGCATTTAGGAAAGATTCAAGTCTGCTTTTGCAAGATGATCCCGGAACACAAAAACATGATGAATACATCAAAAATATTTCTCACATACTGCCTGCCATAAAAAGACTGTTTGAATTAAACATCATTATTGCTCTGTTGTCAACATGTTAATATAGAGAGATATGCCACACACGCGCCTGAGTTCTATCACAATCTATAAATTACTGGTATATTTGCAATTGCTATCTTTTTAATATTTTATATTTTCCAGAGCACACTAACTGAGACCTTGGAACCTATTTTTGTCAGAGTTTGTTTTTCCTCAAATTGTGAGAGATGAATTCTGAGTGATCTTTTGAACCCCTCAAACGTTTTAAAATTTATTGCTCATTCATGACAACATCTAGGACAAGGTTGTCGCTGAGATGGTATTTTGTCATATAAATGTAAACAAAACTAAGGAGTCTTTGCTTTTATTTCACAGAGCTCATTGTGATTTAAAAAAAAGAGACCATCTTCATTTCATATAACTATGTATTGATTTTTCAATAATTTGGAGTTAGCCTACCTGGTTTGTGGATTACAAAAATTTTAGAAACACAAAGGACATCAAAGTTATCTTATTGAAAACCTTGCTTTTTTTCTGTGAGGAATCAGTGGTCACAAAGTTTAAACAGCTTGCCCAGGGTCACACAACCAAAAAATGGGCAAGAGGGACCTAGAATCCACATTTCTGCTGCGTCATTCAGTCCCTCCTAATGTGTTTGACTTCTCATGTTATGGCCAGCTATGCTTACTGGAAATTTCACTGCAAAAAGAACTTAAGAAGAGCAAGAAATTCAACTTACATCAAACCTTACACTAGTTCCAGAAAAAGATAATAATTGTCTTGGGGAATAATCTGTGATTCTGTTTATTGGTTTTCATTAAGCTCCTATTAGAGTTTTCATACTTTAGAACTTCACTACCTTTTTTTTTTTTTTTTTTGAGACGGAGTCTAACTGTTGTCCAGGCTAGAGTGCAGTGGCACGCTCTCAGCTCACTGCAACCTCCACCTCCCAGGCTCAAGCGATTGTCCTACCTCAGCCTCTCAAGTAGCTGGTACCGCAGGCACATGCCACCACACCTGGCTGATTTTTTGTATTATTAGTAGAGATGGGGTTTCACCGTGTTAGCCAGGATGGTCTCGGTCTCCTGACTTTGTGATCCACCCGCCTCAGCCTCCCAAAGTGCTGGGACTACAGGTGAGAACTTCACTAACTTCTCAGTGAACATGAATTGAATAATTCAGACCATAGGCTTTCTAAATGTATCAGAATAAACGTGAAAATTAAAGAATCCAGGCATAAGGTGTATAACCAGTTATGCTGTTGACAATTACATGGTCAGATCATCATGTTCCAGCTTGCAAATCAAGTGTTTCAGTGTGCCATAAGATAGCAGGAAAAAAATGTGATTCTATGATCTGCCATCCATCTGGAAGTTTTATCTGATAAAAAAAATAATTTCTGAGAGAATAATTAATATCCATGTTTTTCCACAAAACTTGCTGTGCTAGCCACGGTCTTCTCCATATAGAAATAACTGAAATATCATAACTGAGATACAAACACAATAAAAAATAACAATTTGATTGTTATGGGTAGCCAAATGTAAGTGTTTTGATTGAAACAAATTTAGGCATGTCGGGTAAATTATTTGGATAACCATTTTGCCAAGTGATAGAAATAAAAATCAATGGCTAAAGAATAAATATTTCTGTTAAAAATGAAAATAAATACTGAAATTTTAAAAATCCTGAATTTAAAGACAAATGGACTTCCTAATCCTAGGTATGAAGAGTAGAAAGGATGTGTTATTATGAACTCTCTAGATATTAGATATGAAGAAATGAAAATCTATTCAATACGTATTGAGCAATTACTATGTTCAAGACACTCTTCAAGGCAGTGGGCAGGCTTTTACCAGACAGGGAAACAGACAAAATCCCGGTTTTCAGGTAGGTTAACATTCTGTTGGTGGAAGACAATATACACAAATGAAGAAATGCCTTGTATGAAGTTCCTATTCTGTTGTTGTTGTTGTTGTTATTCTCCAAGTTTCAAGTTTCCACTTCTAAACCAAAGAGTTTGAGGCAAGTTAACAGTAAAAAAAGAAAAAATCAACATTTCTTTTTATATTTTCCATCTTTTTCTGCCAACAAGTTTTCCAGTAATCATCTATAAAAATTTTGATTCCATCTCTCTAAATATGAATGTCTCTTTAGGGATATGTTTTTCGTTTGGACGGATCTATTTTACAATTAAGTAAACTGACATACACTGATAATCCATGAACATGGCAGATCATGTTCCAGGCACTTTCGTAGGTAATAGGAATATACACCTCAAAAACTATTGTGGAGTAAAGACAAATAATCAAATAAAATCATCTTTACTTCCTGAAAGCACCAACATACCTGTCCTGGGAAAACAATAATAATAATAATTCCTAAATAATTTTAACAATTTCATTTTTAATAACACATGCATTGTGTCCAATTCATACAACAACTTTACATTATATGCTATTTTTCCTATTTCATAGATGAGGAATTAGGTTGATTCAGGTTAAATATTTTCCAAGACTGCACAGGTGGTAAATAACAAAATCGGGAATATTTCTTCAGCGTGCCTTATTCTAATACCTTCACTCCTTCTACCACCTTCTCTACCATACCTTACTGTCTCCAAGCATTTAAGCACTTCTCTATATTTGCTCACATTCCAAGTAAATGGTAGAGATGGCTTTGTGTAGAGTGCTTTTATGGCACTGCCCCCACAAAACATGAAAATGGAGACCCCAAAATGACTTGCCTCTCTGTGAAATGATGTGCCCTATTGTGGAGGAGTGTGCTTTTACTCCTAAGAAACGAGATGCATGCAAATCATTTCCATGTTGTAGGCAGGCTTGTGAGCAATATGTAAATAAGCGAGAGAAAAAATATCCACATTAATAAACAGCCCCTCGGATATATGAAACCCATCTGCAACATTAGGTAAAGAGTTTGTATACTGTGTAGTCAGGCGGGATGTCCATATTGCATTCCTCAGTGTCTGTAAGGGAAAACAGAATGATGGTTCAGGTAGGGCGGTGCCATATGGCTGAATCCATGAAAATATCACAGAGTTATTTTTTTTCAGCAACTGTGATCAGTCCATGTAAGCAAGGATCAAGTCTCTGCAAATAGAATTATGACACTCCAAGTTTCATCCTGTTTCCAAGGTCTCTTTCTCACACATCCTGCTGAGATTAACCTATAATATTTCTCTGCACGTGGATTGAGTTCTCCTAAAATAGGGGATGGCAACCAAAGGGAAATTGAAAGTAGAAGAGACACAAGCAACAGAAATGGCCCAAAGTGAGAATCACAGATTGACAATACAACATGTGCCAGTGAGTCCATGGCTGACATTATCAAGTAAGATGACTCAGAGGAAAAAAAAATCCACCAAAGGAACTGTTAACTAACACCAAACAGGAAATGACTGATTAAAGACAGAAAAGAAATGCAAAGCCAGGATCCAACTCCAGTCTGATATCTTTAGCTGTGCCCTGGGATGACCGAACGGTAACATGAAAAAGCACCTACACTTGCCTGATAGCTACTGCCACTCTCTTGGAGAAGTGGGATGATAGCAAGAAAATAATGGGCCTGCTGTCATTTCTCTTTCTCTCTTCTTTCTCTACAGTTTTTAAAAATTCTTTTCCTAATTTGACATTGAGGGTTCAGTTTTGTTATGCTAACTAAAAAAATAAGAATTGAGGATGACAAGATACCAATAGAATTCATCAAATTTAGCTGTGATGTTTTTCAGGGCTTCTGTTCACCTCACCCTCTCTTATAATCCTCAAATTCTAGATGAAATAGACTGCTTCTTTTGCTGCCATTAGCATCTGCTTTGGGAAAAATGACTTTAAAGGCTTTAATAATATTTTTGCTGATTATATCACACAACCCAAGAAACTCAAATCAATTTTGGCTAGGTTCACATGCAAATTTCAACTTTGACCCACAAGTGAATTTTACTTCTATTCAAAACATTAAGCATATTCACACTTAGCAGCACACAACTCCCGGTGTAAACCTTAAAATGTATTTTAATCAATATTCTTTTTGGAACCTCAAGCTCAGTTACTGCCTGCCGACTAGGACACAGAGAGAATGAATAGAGCTACAAACTCCGACGACCTCAGCCAGGGACAGCAAGTGGTTATGTACCAAAGTTCTCTTCAGAAGACTCTCTTCAGAACAGTCCACTAAATTTCTCTCCCAATCCCCTCTGCTTTGCCTGTCATTCAAAATGCAAGCTTCACTAGCTTTTTATTCTCTTCTGTGCTTTCGCTTTCTTCATGCTTCGCTCTTCCTGCTCTCTGAGTCATTTGCCAAATGAACTACCTCTATCTCCTTACCTGAAATCTGGCTCTCTCCTAAGAATAGCTCTTCTCTTCCTTATCTATGTCTTCTAGCTCTGCAGTTGGGGAAGAGAGATGGAGAGATTGATTAGTATTCCATTGTCCTGGTTTTCCCTTTCAGACCATTACCTTCTTAACTCCTCTCAAATCTGTTTTCCTTGCAGGCTTTTGTCCTCTGATATATATTAACCCTCCTTGCTGTCGTCATGCACATTGTCTTAATTTCATTCTATTTAACTCCCAGTGGTTTCCCTCCATGTCTTTAGAACCTGGAAATGTGTCTTCCTCTTCACACCAAGTTCAACCTTCATCCTAACCAGCTTCAATTTCCAAGCAAATCCCCAGTCTTACGGTGATTCGACTTTTTAAATTTATCAGTTTTCACTTCTTTACTTCAACCCTCCCCCACAAGGTTTTTCATCTCCTGAAAACTTTCTACCTTCAAACTATGAAAACCCATTATCCCCTAATCTGACCACAGCCTGCTGTGGATCTGTCCAGCTCATTCATTGTTTTATCCCCACTATTTTTAGACATCCTCAACCTCCCCGTCCCACCTCCCTTGGATGTTCTCCTAGTCTTCAACCCTTTGCTATTATCATTGGGCAGTGATGGAGAAAATGTCACATATTTGCCCTTGTTTGCCTACTAGAAATGTGTAGTCTGGAGCCTATCAACACTGCCTGACACTTCTTCCCATAGTTAGCTTCTTCTCTTCAGAGGCTTCTTCAGAGTTTGACCACTCTCCTCCATCTCTTCAGAATTACCTAGTGACATTACCTCTTTCCTCAGAAAGATTGAGCAAAAAGGTCCATGAAGAAGAAATTGTTAGACTTTGTACTTTCCCTACAGTTGCTTGTTCCCCTTGATCGTTGTGTAGAGATCCAAAGTTTCCATGTGTCCAGTGCGATGGGAAGATTTGCTGAGCGATAGAGCCAGCTGACAGTTGAGGAATCCTAGGGCTGGGATGATGGCACACAGAGTTGGTTACTGTTCCAACCAGAAACCTGAGAACAACAAGACTGTACCTCAGAAAAATCAGCTGGGCCAAACACCTAAGCAGCGTTCCATTCAAACTTCAGACATGTCATCATTGAAGAAACACTCTATTCCATTAGTGCCAAAGGATAGTCTCAATAAATCACATCTGGGGAAAATGCCAATGCAGAACCAACTCAGAGCCAGATCAGACCCTGGTGACAGTGGCATAAGCACCCTGGAACTAAGAACTGGTCCCAGAGAAGATACAATAAGACAGGCCCAGAACAGAAAATTTAAACCTCCACATGGTGGCATTTTTAAATCACATTAACTAAGTTTAAGGTTACTTTATTGGAGTGATTTAACCTAAAACTGACTATTACATAAGATTTTCTGTTGTAAATTGGAAATGGGGGTTTACAGTAGAGGTACTGTTGAATTATGAGAAAATAAAGTTATAACTTATATGCACAAATATATGTGTCATGTTAATTAAAAAACTTATAGAACTACCTGTGTCCAAATGTGTAACACATCTATCATTTAGCAAACAAATCCCACTTCTAAAAATATTCCCTGAGAAGAAGCTAATCAACTTTACAAAAAGAGATGTGTTTGTTAGGTTGTTCTTCACAGCATCCTTTATAATAAGAAAAACATGAGGAAAAAACAAGATGTCTATGAAAGACAAGTTATTTATTCAACCATAATTCATATATGCTACATTATGTAAATGCAGTAATTAAAAATAATGATGTAGGTCTATATATTTATGTCCATAGAAAGATGTCACCACATAACACTGGTGGAAAATGGGGGTGAAATTACAATGCCTTCTCATGTATTAAGAAATCCACAAAATCCAACTGGTCCCAGTCTAGGATTAATTCTTTATTGTGACCAAGATATATTTATCAGCATCCTTCCTAACAGTGTCATTGTGACCCTTATCAGATAATCCTGCATTTCTTCATGTTTACCAGCAGCAAGAATTCATCCTGCCAGAAATAGAGCAAGGGATGAAAAAATCACTTGGTCTGAGAGCACGTTTTTCAACACCGAAGATGGCCCTACCTATAATCACGCAATCCAAGATCATGATTCTCACGGCCCATCCTTGACCAGTGATACCCCCGTGGGTGTTTTGGGGGTTGATTTTTTTTTGACATGTTTCCTTTCCATTTTAAATTCTCCACTTGGATGGTCTTACTCACAATATGTTTTAAGTAGACATCCCCAGAAATAGACCCGAGATGAGAATTTGTGTTCCAGTGATTCATTAGAGAAGTTATTCCCAAGGAGACTAGTAAGGGAATGAAGAAGCAGGACGGGGAATGGGAAAAAATTAAGCAAAGGTGCAATTTTGGGTAAAGTCCTGGAGGGCAAACTACAACGCACACTTTGCCCCTGACAAGAGGCAAGAGAGCTGAGCTCATACTCCTGTACTTGTTGATCTTTGTCTAATGTCTGCTTCTAGGATTGGAATAACCAGATGCTTCCAGCTCTCTGAACCTGCAGATGAAGCAGCCACCATACCCAAGGGCAGCCCTCCACACCACTAGATCGAAAACCATGAGGGAGTGGGGTGGAGGAGCTGGATAGAAAACAAAGGGCAAAAGGGATCCCAAGGGATTTGTGTTAAAAATATCAGTGCCCTCTATAACCCCCACAACTTCAACCAGCATGACAAATTCCAAACTTGTATAATTACCACAGACCTTGCCCTTGAACTCCAGACTTACATACCTAAATGCCTTTTAGACTTCCTCATCTATAGGCTCCCAAAACACACCTTGTAAAAAACTGAGCTCTCCTGCCTATCCTCATGTACTTTTCTCAATGAATGTCCCCTTTGTAACCACTATGGCCAATCCAGAAAACTCAATTCACCTTACCAGACACCTCATTTTTTAATTCACCAAGTCCTTTTAATTGTGCCTATTTAATATATCTTTAGTCTATCCCTGACTCTTATATCTCAGTTCTGGAGTCATATCTCTTCCCTACCTCTTTGTTACTGTTTGTGCACCCCTATATTCATCTTCTATCATGCTATTCTAGATTAGCCCTCTCAAATTTACATCTTACCATAGCACTGCTCTGCTTCAAACTTTTCAATAACTTCTCATTTTGCAAGTTACAAAACTAAGTACTTGGTATTTCAGTTTACATCATCCTGTCCTAACTCCCATTTACTTTTCTAATACAATCTTCTACCTTTAAAATCCTAAATTCAAAATACCTTTAACTATTGGCAGTTCCAAAATTTGTCTTGTTCACTTATGCTTGAGGTGATCCATGAGCCCTTGGTTCCCACATTAGCTTTTCTGAAAGATTTCCTTGACATTCCTTTCCCCTTAGGCTGATTAAATTCCTTTTTTAATCCCTGTAGTAGCCTGTGCACACCCTCATGGTAGTATCTATTTATGTACAGATTATATCCAAGTAGATCTTGAGGGAAGCAAAATATCTTGTTCATCCTCTGCCTACCTAACATATTGCCTGATGTCATTTTCTAACTCTCATCATTATGTCCTAATTCTGGCTCTTTATGCATGATCAGGCAGTATATTGCTATATTAGATACCCATAGTACAAAGATAATAAGGCTGGTGCTGCTCTGCTTACAGTCTAATAGGGAGGATTTTCAGCTATGATATGATTCTAACACTGAACCAGGAGTACACACTAAGTGCTGTGAGTTCCAAAAAGGGACACTCAGGCTAATTTATGGGTTTAGGGAAAGCTTGCTTTAGAAAATGACGTCTAAGCAGAATTTCAAAGGACAGATAAAGGTTATCCAGGCAAAGAAATGTGATTCCTCCAGATGTTTCCATTTCTACTTAAAGTCAGCATTACTATCAATCAGCTGTATCTTGTCCTTAAATGTCACCAAAGAAACAACCAGCAAAGTTGGGACAGGACAGTAAAATAATAAAATAATAGACCTGCCTCACCAGATGTCAAGGTGATTTTGTCACTTCAGTTGCATTGTTTCTGGGTCTCAGCAAAGTCAATCAACAGCAAGCAGGCTTAAGAATATATTTAATAGGCTCTTCTTAACATAAACATCTTTGGCAATGAAACTTATTCCCATTCATCCTAGATTTTCCTGGGATTAAGTAGATAGAAAGCAAACTTTATATAAGTGATTTTCCATTGACTTTTGAAAGGTATCACCGGAGTCCAAAATATTTGCAAGGTTTTTTTTTAAAACATTATTGCAATGGGGTAAATTTTTATTATTATATATGGAAGCTAATGATTTCAGAGTAAACAACAGATGTTTGCACCCTTATTACTGTTTGGTACTGACATCGGTATTAAATGATAATATGAAAACATGTCACAGACGTGAATGATGAATTCAAATGTCAAGAATGGTGGAAAAGAAACGTTCAAAATAGAAAATTTCAGGGTCTTGCATGAGAATTAAACTATGAGCACCTTCTTCAGGCAGTGTGCAATACTACTTTTCCACAGCATAACAATAATCTTTAACATGCCCACGCACATTTTTCTCCAAAAGTTGTTATTGAAGTATAGATGCCTAAGATATTCATTTACCTGAATAAGTAACGGCACCTGGCAAAGAATCCAGTTGTATCAAAAACAGTAAACTTATTAGATATTATGAATATAGTTAGATAAATAGATGCACAGATAGATGTTTCTATGCTATGTACCACATTTTCTGGACATTATTTGAGATGTTTCTAGAAACTCAAGTTTCCATATTTAAGTGTTAATCAATTTACCTTACATACAGTTACAAATGATATTGTTAATTTAAATTATCATCATCATTCAATGCTTTCTGAGACAGAACCTGATTATGGTAAGATATATGCATATTGTAATGGGTTAGTTTTCACCAGGAAAGGTTACAACTATTTTTTTGTGTAATTACAAAACATTTGGTGTTTTTCACTAAATTAAATGTTTTATGTCTTTTCCCCATCACTAGCTAAAAATGATCAAGATAGATGAAATGGGGCAGCTTTACCTCTAGAGCAGGAATTCTGTCTCCTCTGACTGAAACACAGGCTCTGTGAAAGTAGACATCTTGTCTTCATCAATGATTGCTGTATCAGTGACTATGCTAAGGCTCACATAGGAAGATGTACCATATATGCTTCTTGAATGAATTAGTGAATGAATAAATGAATGAATTACACTAATTACATTCAGAAGTTTTAGATTTTCTTTAAAATAATAGCATCTTGAGCACAGTTTTAAAATTGTCAAGAGATCAGAAGTACATTATATTTCATAAATATTATGATTGCCTATAATAAAATTTGAAAAGAAGAACGGTGTTCATAAAGGGGTCTAAAAAGTAAGATGAGCTCACATTCACTTTCCTTCTCCACATATGGGTAAACAGGCATTGGTTATAGCCTCCTGCTGACCGCAAAAGAAAGCCAGGGAGGCAGCTGACTCCATCTTCTCTTCCTTCACCATTGATTGTTGAGCCAGAGTTCTTTAAAGTAGTCATGTGAAGCCAGAATTATTTATTTCCTAAGAGAATAGGGAATATGAGGTGACTTAACTTTTCAGTGTAGAGAAATTGTTGCTGCTTGATGGAACAGTGTGACTCTTACCTAGAAAAATGAGGCCAACATCTAAGACGGCTTCTCCTGCGTGTGCCAGTTCATAGTTCATTTCAGTTTTTGTTTTTTTTTTTTTTTTTTTTTTTACAGATTTTGGATTCTATCCTTAACCTAAAAATACAAACCCTTGGGTCATTAAGGAAACCACATGAAAGAAAGTGACTGAATATTTCCACTTCTATGTCTAACACACTTGTGAATAACGTGGTCCCTAGAAAGAGCACAGGTTTGAATCTCAGTCTGAACTCTTACAAGCTGTGTGACATTGGGTAATTGCATAACTGTTGCGCCTCTATGTCACCTATGAATAGGCGATATAGGAACAGTTCCCACTTGATAAGCTGATTGTGAGAAGAATTTGTGATCAGTGGACGAGAGCTATATGTGGTAGATCAGAATAGAATACGATAATCATCACTCAACCTTGAAGGGCCTTGTACAGGGAGGGGAAAACCTTCCTCCCTCCCCACCTCTCCCATTGGCTAGTGTAGAACCATGAGGCTGAATCTGAGACTATTAAAATTAAAATAAGGACAACTTTCACTTTTAGGAAATGAGGGAAAGGAACTAAAATATATTATTTCTCTACTGTATGGCATGCACTTACCATATGTCTCCTAATGTAATCTTTACAATAAATCTAAACAATCAGTATTATTTTCCTAATTTCACACACAAGATTATGAGGCTTTGAGAGGTCCAGGAACTTGCCAGGTTTGCAGTGCTGGTAAGTGGTGAAGCTGGGGCTCAAACCCAGGTCTGAGTCCACAGTTCACATTGTTTCAGCGATGCCCTGGAGTAACTCAAGGTCAGGGACTTCTTTTATAAGGCTCTGCCTACCCACCCCCTGTCTCAGCTACTGGACCAAGACCCTCCTGGCAACCATGTGAACAGAACAAATCCCCATAACCTCTCTACGGCACAGCTCCAAAAAGAGTTTGAGTAACGGGAGCTTCTTGAGATGAGATAATAATTACCTAAACCAGTGCTTCTCTAAAGGTAACGTGCCCACCTCTCACCTGGGAGGGCTTGTAAAAGGGCAGATTCTAGTTCAGGAGAGTTGGAATGGCACACAACATTCCGTATTTTTTTTTTTTCTTTCCTGAGACAGAGTCTCGCTCTGTCACCCAGGCTGGGGTGCAGTGGTGCGATCTGGGCTCACTGCAAGCTCCGCCTCCCGGGTTCATGCCATTCTCCTGCCTCAGCCTCCCGAGTAGCTGGGACTACAGGCGCCCGCCACCTCGCCCGGCTAGTTTTTTGTATTTTTAGTAGAGACGGGGTTTCACCGTGTTAGCCAGGATGGTCTGGATCTCCTGACCTCGTGATCCGCCCACCTCGGCCTCCCAAAGTGCTGGGATTACAGGCGTGAGCCACCGTGCCCGGCCAACATTCTGTATTTCTAACAGCTATCCATGATCCTGGCGTTGCTAGCCTGCGGACCATACTCTGAGTAGCAATAACAGGTTCTCTATGTGTGAAAACCAGAAATCAGTTTTATTCAGTGCCTGTTTGTATTGGCATGCAGTGATTTGATCTAATGACACGTTTTTTTTAAAGTAGTAGGGATCCACATCCTTCTCATATAAGTTTACGTTTGTAAAACAACTGATTTATTTAATCAGTGCAACAGGGTCACTCACCAGTGGGAAATGAAACTGAAAAGGGCCTATAAAAGTATGTGTATGATAAAAAGGTATATTAGGATTTATTAAGATATAAATATGGACACCTAAATACTTTAGTCCCTTCAAAAGAAAATTCATTGGTCTTATTAATATCACTCCTCTTTTAACTGCAGCATCTGACTCAGACATTCTCTTATAGAAAGCCATACTGTGGAGTGAGGAATAGGAAGTTATATGTAGGTTTTAAAAAATAAAACCTTCCTCTTTAGTCCCCAAACAGCTACATAATAAAACAGTCTAGGCTATTTGAAAAAAATGTGCATGTGGAAGGGGAAAAAAAGGCACAAAATAAATAAAGTTAGAATAGGGAAAGAAAGAGAAAATAAGTACACAAAACAAATGAGATTTTCAATTCAGTAGCAAAACTAAAAGATTTATCTGACAGTTTTAAAGGGCATATTTACCCCCACTCCTCTTGTTTCCTAAGAAGAGAAGAAAAGTATCCTCTTATTTTATTTATTTGTTGATTGATTGATTTGTTCTTATTTCTTAGAAGGACAGAGGTCTAAGAGGACCCACGTTGCCTTCATTTTCAGGTCCCAGGGGAAGGAGAGCAACTTCTGTGCAGGTGCTTTTAGGAGGAAGATGGTTCTGCAATTTTCTCCTTCAGATCTGTCTGCCAATGGGGAGAATAGGTCTAGGTTCACTCTCCTATAGTCAAGAGGCTCCAGCCATGCTAGGGATGTTTGCAGGTATGGGACTTTGCCTGTGGCTCTGTGGGAGGTTTGTTTACAGAGTTATGATTTTAGTGGTTTACTTGTTAGTCAAGTCCTATTTCCCACCATTTACCAGTAATACAGCTGACATTTTGAGTTTCTTTCTGCTTCCTCTACTACCCATCTTTTAATTGATCCTAAACTTAGGAGGGAAAAAGAGGGTGTTATTTATTGGCTTTCTCTAAGTCCCCTAAGCACAGCCAACTGGGATGGGAAAGCTTGGTAAAGACGGATTCAATATGATTTGGAAGAACAGGCAGCGATTGCTGGCATATTTGGAACATGTAAAATAAATCCTGCTTTTACTATTGAATGACTCATTAGATTGGTTAATTAGTTGATTTTTTTTTTCCTAAATAGCTTTGTGTGCTTTTAAGAGGAATTTTCTAATCCTTTTAGCAACTTTGCTTTGGAGAATATAGAAGTGTTGCAGAAAAAAGTGCTAAAATTAAAGTTTTGATTTCTGGTAGTGCAGCTGACCTATCCATGGTCTCTGGCAAAAGCTATGTAAATAGTGAAAACCAAAATACATTGTTGATTGTGTTAACATCCTTCTGACTCAATTTTATAATCTGCATGTGTATAGACTCTTGAGATTCTTGGAAGAGAGAAGCTAAAAGAGTTCTATATATCCTATTCCAAATGCATTAGTTTTGGGACTATAAATTATAGCTATTAAATTTCTTGCCACTTTTCTTTTGATAGGAAGTACCCTTCCGTTGCATGTATTCTATTCATAACATACTGTGATATTCATCTGCTCTTCTTTCCATTAAAATTTTATTTAAATTACAGGGTTACATCATTATTTACATCCTGATATTTAAACATCTTTCCTGGTGAATATTTTCCCTTTTTATTGTTTAAACAAGGTAACAAGCAGATGAATTTAAATTCAAGCTGAAGATGACTTTTATAGACATGTTTTTATTCTACTGAACACCATATGCAACTCAAGCCAAATATAACCCTCAAAATGTAAAATTTGAAATATAGGTGGGGAAAATATTTATTCTCAACTAAGATTTTTTTTCACCTTTGTACAATATCAAGTATCATATTCTTGACATTTTCTGCATGGAAAATAAGAGATGAATTTCACGTTTTAAATTATGATTCTCTCTTCCTATCCCAGCAGCTACTTTCATGATCATTTCTTCAAAGCACACCAAGCTTGAAAGACAATCTTTAAAATGACAGTTTATTTGCTGATTGCACTTTCAGAATTAAGATAAAATTGTGAAAACAAATACTGCAAGTTGAAACTTACCCATTGACAAATAACATGCATGTCTCCATTGTCAACAATGTGTTTAAAAGAGAAAGGCTTAATGGTTTCTCATTTTAGCAACCCAGATGTTTGTTGTCAATTTATCCTATTATTATTAATAGGACTCTAACTGATATTAATTCTTCAACAACCAGGGTAGCACTTTCTCACTGATTAACTTCTCTATGGTTGCCACATTTAACTGTTTTTTATATTCCCTCCAGTTACATTCTACATGAACTTCTCATCTGTAAGGATAAGCTGTAATGATAGCAACTTTGTTTAGAAATACATTTTACCAGGCTTAAATGCTATTGAAGTCTCATCAGCTAGCAAAGGACAAACCACACTTCATTTTTTTAGATAACTCACATTGTTTTCCATAATGCAATGACTAGAGCTTGGATGTTTAAATGGTACTTCACAGTGCAGACATGGTCTAAATTTCTTCGTGATTATACATATGCTATTCTATGGTGTGCACTAATCTCTCCTGCCTTGGATGTTTTAACAAAATGGCTGAAATTTTCAGCCATTATGGATGAGTTATTCAGCAAATCTGTAAAAGCAATTCCACTTGACAAGCCTATAGTACTACTTTAAGTGATTGAATCTCTTTGATTCCACAATGGCAAGGTCCTTATTATTCTTGCAGGAATTTTACAAGTTCTGAGAATATTTCCAAAATGCCACTAGCCACATTGCCAAAGAGAGACAGGCAATTCACTCAGAACTATACTAATTTGATTTAGTGAATCTAGTTAAAGCAATGATTTCTTTTAGGAGAAAAAAAGCTGTATATTGTACTTTATATTCAAATGCATTGATCTTTTATTAGATTGGGTGTCTTAAAGTTCTATCCCATAACATGGCTTTCTTCTCTTGCTTAAATTTATTTTCTGGTAAATGAATAGAAGCCACAAAATTGATGAGGTCATGAAACTTACTTATCTGAAACACTGAATTGTATACATCCCTTAAAGGCAAAGGGATGTTTTTTGCCCCGAGGGTATTAGTCATGGTCCATAGTTCGTGGGAAAAACTAAGGAAGTCTCAAAATCGTGTTCCTATTATTTCCATTTCTCTAAGACTTTGTTTGAATTCCAAAGTGAATTTTCTATTATCCCATTGTACATTGCATAGGAGGGTACCAACCAACAGCCTTTGGGGAGCAACACCTGCAGTTACATTCAAAGGCATGACTTTTCCAAGCAGTTTGTGAGCTGGCCGGCATTGTCCCCAAAAGGATAAAGGCCTAGGTTCTTTACCTGACTGGCAGAAGCATTCCAGCACCACGAAAGGACTCTAAACATTGTTTTGTAAGTAATGAGTCCTGCTGGTTTCATCCTGCAAGACATTGAAATCCCACAGGGAAAATGTGGTTAGAAATAAAACAGAGGGCTGGGGCCTTTAATGAGCTTCCTATCCACAGATGCCATCAAGCTTTGATACTATTCATTTTATTTCTACAGCTTCAACAAAGATTCCCAGAGTTGTGGGCCATACTCTTAACACTGAAGTGCATAGAACTTGGCAGAAATCTACACTTCAGAGATAATAACATATCATTCCATGAAATAAAGGAAAAGGCATAATCAAAAAAAGAAGTTAAATATGGAAACCTGTTTTGACAACAAATGAATGCAGTTGAAGCCAGACAGGAAAGGTGCTATGGATGCATTTTTTTTGCATGTTTCACATAAATTATGATATTGCAAGAACCTATCAAGTTTTTTTTCCTATTTTCATATCCTTTAAGTCAGATATATTATTTATATAGCTCTCCATCTTACATTAAAGGAAAATTTCAAAGACTGCTGCTTTAAAATAGCAGAACAACACTTGTAAAATCTGTCAACATTATACATGGCTCATTCACCAATTGCGTTTCATTCATTATTATAGTTGGGAATTTCTCAAGGCCACTTGGATGTCCAACAAAATAAATTTAGAATTTCTGAATATTAAGAATAGAAAAAGAGAAAACACTGTTTTTACTTAGTAGATGGATTATGGAAATCACCAGCAGAACCATATATTCAACAATCATATTTAGTTAATAAATATATTTACTGAGTTATAAAAAGTTTCCCTAACATTTACACTGGGTGAAATATCAAGTCTCGTCAAATGATTAATTAAATGCTATGTGAGGAACATGTTCTGAATTTGCAGTTACTAAAATAAAAATAAAACATATTTTTCCAATCTCATAAACCTAGCCCTGGCTTTATGTTTTACTTACAAAATATTTTGATTTATACTTTACAGGAGATTTAGAAAAGAGCCAGCCAAGAATTGTGGAAAAATTGTGTTATGAAAATTTATCTTTCCAGAGATACATTTACTTTAAAAAATTATTATGTTGCACGTTGATACCTTAATATTGACCCTTGACTCAGTTTTTCAAATTGACTTGTGGTAAACTAAAAGTTTCTGAATGTCTTGGATTCTACAAGCCTACCTAGAAAATAATTGCTTAGCTAAATTAAAGATAAATCTAATAAATAAGTTTGTTAATTATTATTACTTTAAAAATAATGCTGAGACAAGCTAGTAGAAATTATTGAAATATTTTTGCCATTTCCAACTTTTCTCTTACAATGCAACTGAAGAAGGAAGTCAAAATTCAGGAACCCTATAGAAACTTTTTAAAAAGTAGATATGTAAGAAAAGTAAGTTGAGGAACATGCAGGACTAGAATATTGAAGTAATTCAAACATATTAATTAAAAATAAAAGAAAACCTTTTCAGAAACAATTAATGAAGCTCTTCATAACATCTATATCCCCAACCCAAACCATGTGTTTCAAATTCTTTAATCAATAACAGTTTATTTTTCATTGCCTGATTTTTGTAACAAACAGGCCAATATGTTGGAAAATTTTGTTTTACATTCCTACAAAAGCCCAAAGTTATGGCTCTCTCTTCTTTTATTGCCACCATCACCTAACACATGTCTTTTCTTCATTCTGGGGGTCATAATAACAGCTTTCACCCTTTGAGCACCTACTATGTACCAGTCAGTTTAACATGCATTTCCAATACAATAACTTCCTGCAAAACAGAGTACTGGTCTCATTTTATGAACAAGACATAGAAAGTTTATGTGAGGAAAATTTCCCATGGGCACACCACCTGAAAGAAGTTGACCCAGGATTTAAACCAAGTCTTTTTCACTCGAAAGCCCATGATCCTCATAGAAAACATTCTATATTATGTATTTAATCCTTTTTCCATCTTTGGTTTATCTTGTGTTTATATCTCTATTTATTCTATTAACTATATTTTTCTAATGATTTGACTGGTAAACCTAGTCAAAATGATCAAGTGAATTCGTACCTGCTGATTCAACCTGAAATAAATTAGGCAATGTATCAATTGAAAAGACTAGTTTTTCTTAAGTGAATTTTCTGAACTTGGCAGAAATAATTTTAAACAGAGTTTAATAATTTTAAATTAGTTGAACTATATTTGACACATAATATTGCTTGAACCAACTTCAATACCTAAAATCAGCATGGTGTATCAAACATGGAAACTGCAAAGAATTATAAAACAAGATTGCTATGATGCTGGCAACAATGGAAAATCATTAAAAGAGAAATATTAACAAAGATTAAAATGAAGTAACAAATAAATTTTTTTTAATCCTATAAAAAAGAGATAATATAAGTACATTTATGGTTAAGAAATAGGAAAATTTTTATATAGTATACCTGTATATTATTTATCTTGTTTAATATTTGTCTTTTATCAAAATCTTAAATGACGCATTCATCGCATCCCCACATTAGACGAATGTTTTAAAGCATATGACAGATTTGATGCCATAAAGAGTTTTCCCATACTTGCTCTAGGGATTTTGACAGCAAAATAGTGGTTTGGGGCTTCATTTATTATTTGAATATTTATTTGGATTTCCAGACAGTTTAATTTATTCTCTCAGAAAAAAAAAGTATTAATTTACCATTAAGTTTGCATTATTTTAGTCTACATCCTGTATTATTTACCTTACCATGAATTTTAAATGATGATATCTTGACTTTTTAATTTCACATGATTTGGAAAGTGTTAATTTAGTCAGTTAACCCATTAGAGTTTTGTTCAGGTTTTTGTTTTTCTTTCTGTTTTTCAGAACAGAAAAGACTTATAGTACTCCTTCTGATTTTAACAGGTAACTGTTTGAACTAACTTAAACTAAGTCACAGTTTTAAAAATTAACATGTGAAAAAAGTTACTTATTCCTCAATGTTCATTCAACAAAGAAGTTACAAAAGTAACATCGCACACAGAGCATATCTGAGGAAAATATAACATCTTATATTGGTTTTCAATTGGGATTCAAGTACATAGTTCCAATTCTTGATTAAGAAATATTAAAATGAGGTTTCATGTTTTTGGATGTATATGTATGTAAAGGATTGGAGCTGATTTTAACACTTAGATAAGTTTAATTTAGGAAAAAACACTAGAGACTTGGATCTTACAAAGTGATTTAAATTAAAAAATCATGATTCATGTTTTAATTATTACAGGAATTGGAGTCATTTGGCAAATAGTTAGCATTAACATTATGCACATTGTTATTGTTTATCATTAACTTTCATTTCATTTAAAAAATCATTTTATTGGCTGGGTGTGGTTGGCTCACGTCTGTAATGCCAGCACTTTGGGAGGCCGAAGTGGGTGGATCACCTGAGGTCAGGAGCTCAAGCTCAGCCTGGCCAACATAGTGAAACTCCATCTCTACCAAAAATACAAAAATTAGACGGGCGTGGTGGCAGGCGCCTGTAGTCCCAGCTACTTGGGAAGCTGAGGCAGGAGAATCATTTAAACCCAGGAGGTGGAGGTTGCAGTGAGCCGAGATGGTGCCATCACACTCCAGCCTGGGCGACAAGAGCGAAACTCCGTCTCAAAAAAAAAACAAAACAAAAAGTATTTTATTTATCACAAAATATGAGATGAAGTTTTTAGACCATTTCTGGATTGGTATTTGTTTCCGCAAGCATATTTTTAAATGTACAGAATATTGGGAAACTGAAGGAGATTATGTAGGAAATCTGTAAATGATGAAGAGTTTGTTTTAGCAATACTATACTATGTACCAAAAATTACATATTTCTGTTAAATAGCAACATTCTGTATTACAAATAGATTCTAAAAGTCAAATGTCTCAAGTGAAAGTCTCCTAAACATTTCTAGTTACAATTAATGGGAAAGGCAACACCCACTTCTATGCATAATTCTATTCCTGCTATTTTGTTTAAGTAAAATAAATAGCAAATGATTTCAGAGGTAAATAACCATTTTTAATGGCTAAATTATTTGGTAAAGCGAACAAGTTTAAGTGCTAACTAGTATTTTGCATACATACCATAAGATACAAAATAGCACGTGCTTTCTATTTATATTGGTTACCAATCTTGATATTCAAGGGAAGAGTGTATAAAGTTAACAAGCAATTATTATTTGCCAAATTAGTACTCAACAAGCCTGAGTAAATAGGAAGTTTGAAACCTATCTGTTATACAGCTACTTTAATTTGCATAGCACACTGGTGTGTTTGCTTTGCAAATACTTTGCAATGAATCATCATTTGTACTATACAGTCCAAAGAAAAGCAATCAAAATTCACAGCAAGACAATGAAATTAATTATAACTGTTGAATTCTGTGGGGGTAATTCCTCCTCATGCAGGAAGATTAATTGCATTGCACTTTCCTTGCACTCCACTAAATGATCTGATGAATGTATAATCATTTACAGATTTCTCAAATGCTGAAAATTGATTACCTTTGATTAGCTCTGATCTGCACAAAGAGCTCTGACAGAGTATCAGTGAAACATTACAACATTACAGACAAAGTAACAAATGATTTAATTACCAGTGTGCTTATTAATGTTAGATTCCCTGCAGTGATCCTGGCAAATCAGGGGCCTGTAATAGACCTGTGGGTTTCACTGAATTCCATTAGGGTTTAAATAATATTTCTCACTATTTCTCAAATCCTTCTTTTCATGGCTCCTTAATAACTCTAATTAATTTTAATTTGCACAAAAAAAAATCCACAGCATCTTTAGAAACTTTTAATTAGCTATAAAATAAAACTCTTCTCCTCCCAAGAAGACATATATGATCAACTTTGGAGTAGCCTCACAAATAAGTTTTCATTAACAGTAGTTAGCTCTCTGTAATATTATTAAATTAAAATCTAAAACCAATGTGAAATTGTACATGTGGTCCAACTCTCCTCTTCTAGCGGCAAACAAAATGCGATTTGTTTAACAGGAACCAAGTTAAAGAACAATATGGTAAAACGTTTAGATAGTAGTATAGGAAGCATTGTCATAATACTCTTTCTTTTATTTTTAGTGCATATGTGTACTTGCAACCATTTTGTTAACTGTAGCATAGAAAGCACACTGATTGAGAAGCTTCAGAGTGTGTTGAAAGAGGATTTAAAAATGCAATAGCAAGAGAACACTGGCCCAGTTAGACACAGAATGTGATGAATAATGTTGGCACAAACAAGTCAAGCTTATCTAGACTTGTACTCGGGAACGTTCAGATCACTTTGGATTGGCAGCTTTTAGGGCTTTCCCCAATTTGATGCCATTATATATGACATTAAATTATTGTGAAGTAATGACAATGAAAACCCAGATGATCAGAGGAGTCAAACAGAGCGGCTTAAATTAAAATATGTGTCTGCAAGTGTTTCAAGGCAAAGAAAAATTAGAGGGTAGGCAATTAAAAGGTTGTTTAGCACAGAAATGCTGATATACAGACAACTTGAGAATCATATTTTTTCACCGTGGCTTTGCAGTTCTGCAGAAACAGGGCAGTGCTGCAGGTGTCTCTGGGTGGCATTTCAAAACCACTAGCTATACAACTTAAGACATGGGGATAGGCAGCCCCCAATGCTGATGGATGCATTTATTACGTTCAGTGCTGTCAGCAGCTGCAAAGCTATCCATCACATTGAAACAGCACAGAGTCAGGAGTCGCTTTTTGTGGAGAAATATTGAAGTCAGATTGTTGATGTCAAAAGTCAAAGTATAGTTCAGCTATCTGTTTTATGAATCTGACTGAGACACATTGTGCCTGTGCGCAAACTGATATCTACCAGAGCTCATTTTAGCAAATGTGTGATTTAGAAGTCAAAAAAACATTCGTACAACCAAACTCATAGCAGGCAGAGGCTGTGGCATGCATACATAGTTTTTACATTTTAATATGACACCGTGTGGTAGTGTTTATCATCTGAAATCTAAGCCATATCAACTTTCTAGCTATGATATTTAAGATCTGTGTACTTTCAAAAAAGTATTCACACAATAAAAGAATACATTAAAATATCGCCTCAATAGCAATGTTATTGGCCTTGTTGGGCTTGATTTTGCTTTTATTTTCTTCTGAAAATCAAATCACAAAGACATGGTGAATTCACTGTATTCTCAATTTAAAAAATAGACACTATTTAGGGTCAAAATGATATCAGAATTTAATAGCCACTGGGTTGCAGACGCTACTTGAAGCCCGTTTTGTACACATCCACCTCATTACACTTCCAGACCTCTATTATGATACTACTTATGACGTCTGAGCATAGATTTTATACATAGTCATAAGTTCCAGACATCCCCAATAACCAAATGTTGCTGAATTCTTAGAAAACAAGAGTTAAATAGAATAAAAGAGTAAATTTTCTATCCTCAGCCCCCTCTTTTTTGTTTTGCTCCTCAGTTCACCTTATTTGGAAAGATATCCATCTTTTTCTTTCCACTGGAATTTTTAAAAATTATTTTACAAAAAAAAAAAAAGTGAATGAAATGAAAATGGTTTGGGTGGCACATATTCATTCCTGTTTAACAGAATCTTTAAACTAACTTTGTAATAGATGACACAGCTTGGAAACTATTGTTTTATTTGATCAAATCTTGGGGATCAAAGTGTACGTTTTGAGTGTATTTCTTTAAGCGAGGGCTTTGTGCCTCCGAGGTAGCATATGCTCAGAATGCTATTACACTTGCCAGCCTTCCTGCAAATTTGTGGTGTTTAACAAAAAACAAGCACATTTTTCAATTCAAGTCAGGGAGACTCTTTTATTTTTGCTGATTTCGCCTTCTTTTCTCTTTTCTAGCACAACCCTCAGGGCGCGTGATGTAATGGTCAGCACTTGCACATGGGAGCCAGAAAGCCTTTAATGAACTGCAAACTTTGTTCAATAAAAATGATTGTGTTTCAGCTTTTTTCTCCTTCCAAAGAAGAGAAAACATACAAATATCATGTAGAAAGCTTTAGAAATCGTAAAGACCTCAGTAGGTCTTAAAAGCATTATTTATTTTTAAAGGCAAGGAAAGAAAAAGCAACACACACACAAAACAATAGCAGAGATTATTTTTATCCTAACTTGGTTCGATGACACCAGATGCAGAACAGGGCTCTATGGCCTGAAGGGTCACGAGTTTGAGTCAAAACTCAACTTCAAGTTAATTGGCTGGTGTTTGGGGCTACACAAATTGAAGAGAGACATATTTGTTTCTGATGGAGAGAGGCAGGATCACTGTTCTTGAGTCTCTGCACCCCCTTGCTAGCTTGTCAGGAACTCTCTCTGGTGAATAAATATCTTCAAAGCTGATACCTCTCATCTTTCCTGATAATAAATAAATAAATAACAAGTGTAATCATGATGGATTCTGTAAAAGATTTAAAAGAACAAAACAAAATACAAACGAGAGTGGGACTGTATTCCTCCCAGGTGCATATTCGAAAGCAATGTTCGTTAACTCTTGGTTTTGCCTATATTATCAAGCAAAAGTGCTGACATCCATATGCATTTAAGTAAAAGTTGATATCATATCCTAACTTTTTAACATTTTAAAATGTGCAATGTTAAACACTATAGTTAAGTGGCCAGACTTTTTTGCATCCTTTTTTACTGATTTTTTTTTTAAATCAATGGGACACTTCCTTGGAATACTAGGCAGGATTATTTCCTTTTCAACTCCCTCCAGGTAGATATGTCAGGAATCATTTGAAATTCTTATATGTCTGTGAGGGGGAAAAAATCGGCAAAAGAGAAAGAGCCACCATATGGAATTCACTAAACAGTAAACCTCTTGTCCACCCAGATTACACCAGTCCCCACATATTAGGAAGACATTGCAGAGGCTGTGCTGTATGCCTTCCAGGCAGAGCTCCATAGCCAGCAATTAGTCTATATAGTCAGAGGCCAAAAAACCTTATTGTCTTACTTGCTGTATAATTATCTGTTATGATGAACTGTGATTCTAAGGACTATTGTCTTTAAGCTTGGATCTGTGTGTAGAGTGGTTGTCTGGCTGAGACCCAAGAATGGACCTTCCTTTTAGTATCTCTGCCTGAGTGATTTCTCTGGTCTCTTCCTGGCTGCATAAAACAGAGACTGTTTCTGCATGATTTCTTGGGTTGATGAGAAGCAATTATGCTTTAAATGAAGTCATTCATGTCTGCCATTTTGTTTGCATATTTTCCAGTGTTCACCTGTTATTAAACCTGTCTTTAAACTGTAAGCTAGTTCCAAGTAGACTTTTGTGTCTAACACAGTTTGGTAATCAGAGGAAAACAAAATAGATAAAATGTTTTCTGCACAAATCACTCAAGCAAGAAATCTAATAAAGTGATTAAAATCTAAAATAGCATTTAAGAATTTCCTGGGAATTTTTATTTCTTTGAATTTCCCTCCCATTCCCTGTAAGAGGCAATTGTCTTAGCAGTCAATGTAAAAGTTACACAACTTTGTCATCTGGTGGGAGAGAAGGAAAAGGCAGAGAAAGGAGGGAGTATTAATAAATCTTATGACTATTGTCAGAATAGTTATTGTTGTTCATTACAACGTGACAATGACATACTGGCATGTACAATAAAAGGATTATTGGAACTACTTATCAAAAATTGATTATAGCTTATAGGTCAATTTATTTAAAATATGAATTCAATAAAGATCATATAATGTAACCCTACATAATTATTAATTAAAAGTGTATTCTAATGAATTTATGACTACTAAAAAAAGAATATTTTTACATCAAGTCTTGCAGTACAGAAATATTCCACTTCACATCTTCCGGTCTTCAAACATCTGAAAAAGCAAACACCCAAACTAGCTTATTGCACATTATTAGGTAAACTATAGCTTATAGCTATGAAAGTTACAAAACAAAACATGAGAATATTATCAATTTATCTAAACAGATCTATGTTTTATTAAATGAAGTTTTATTTAATAACTTTTTACTTTTTGCCTTTTGGAAGGTTTTACATTTAGTGAGCTATTTATTAGCTATTCCTTCCTAAGAGGTATATTTTATAAATACAATTAGCTTTAAAAATAAGCCATAATGGTTGAGCTAGAATGAGTTACTATATATTTTTAATAGTAAACACAAAACGGAATATGGTTAACCAAGCTGGAAATATAACAGACCCTATGATTACTTAAATTATTTCATATAATTCTTCTTTTGGAAAAGAATCATTTTTAAAATGGATATAAACAAAAAGTAATTGAACTTTAAAACAATTTCATTTTGCTCAACTTTTTAAAATTCCCAACTAACCATGTGAGTTTGATTTTTGAGTTTCAATGAAATAAGAGAAGGGTTGCTGATCGTTTAAAAGTACTTCATTTATCACCACTGAACAGAAAGCATTTCCCCCCCGAAGAGGTTTGTACTAAGGTGACCTCTGCTGTTTAAAAATAAGGTTTGCAAAAGGCAGTCCCTCTCCCAAAATGTTCAATAATCCTAAATTACAAGGATAAAAGTGGATACTGCTGTGCTTAAAAGTATTTACTAAATTCATTACTGTTTCGATTATATACGTGATTTTTAAGCTTTTTTTTCCTCATAGCTGGGAAATTTCCTCTGTCATTTTTACCTCCTTGCATTTTGCGTACAAATTCTGGCTGACTGGGATCCCTGCCATTGCATTTTCTTCTCACTAAAGGGTTTTATCTGCTCCTGGTGGGGCAAAGTCATGACCCAGAAAAAAATTGATTCATGAATTCTCAGGGTGCAAGTAAAGAAGAGAGGAAATATGCCTTGGCTGAGCTCCGACTAGTGACAATTTAAAACCTGTAATTAGTCTGAATTCAAGCTGCAAAAGGAATCTGAATTAAAAATTCATTAATTCAAACTGATATATTAACTTGAACATACTAGATCCCTCATTATAAAGAGTCATTTTACAAGCTGTTGTGTTAACTGCTGGAACCTGAATTTTACTAATTTTAAAATTATTTAAAGGTATTAGAAAGACCACCAGACTACATTGTATTGTGCCTTCTCGCTACCTTGAGAAACTCAACCTTTATTGGATTTGCTTGGTGTTAACACCTTAGCCCTAGGTTTCTTTTCCATCTCCGTCCTAAATTTTGTATTTGTAAATCTCCATTGTCCTGTGGAGCACACGTTCTCTTACTAGTTCCCCGGTGATGTTTCCAAGACCCCAAGTCCCCTTTAGCTAACTCCCTGACATTTTCATGAACTACACTGCTGAAATGTTATACAGTAATTAAGGTTGATACTGGGACACATTAGGCCTCCAGTACAAATTAAGATGGAAAAGATTATCATAATATTTTGCTAATCTGTTTGGTAGATTAGAATTGCTCCCTGTGGGGGACAAACAAAAAAGAAAGGTATTTCAAGGTTAGGCTTCAGAAGAAAGATCAACCAGGTAGTACTGATTGTTTTAAAATCACACAAATTTTAAACTTTTCTTTGGAAAATTTGTATGTGTCGACATATTGATTCTTCAGTTATAACTCCCTTGGGACCAGTGTGCAAGCTTGTCAAGCGAGTTCGTAGGCACCGTCAATGGATGGGCTCTTGAATTCAGACTAAAATTCTGTTATCATTGTGTGGAGTTCAAATCCAGGTACCACAAGCAGCTGGAGCCTCTCCAACTGTCAGTAGTGTCTGAAAAACACTAAGAGACTAAATAATTTAGATTACACTATACTGACCTGTATAATTGTTTAAATGAGTAATGCAGTCACCAACTGAAAGAGGTCAACCATCTGTAGAGGAAACACAGAATTTGGTTTCATTTCCAAACAAACTTTTGAAGAGCAAATTGTTTTTTCTGTGGGAGGTAGGGGAAAGTCTGAAGACAGATTAATGGCTTTTCTCACTAAATAAAGGTTAAGGCTTCTGTCATTTCTAGAATGCAACTTCAATAGAAAAGAAGCCATAGGGCAGCTGGTCTCAACTGCCACATAATTAGCATGCGTGGGCACTGTTTTGAATGGGTTAAAAGGTAAGTGGCTTTGAAAATGCAGTATTATTTCATTACAGGTCATCATCATTCACTACATATATGTGTGAGTACATATGTATATAAAAAGAAAAAACTTGGCTAAGACTAAATCCTGAAGTTAGAATAACCACATTTTTCAGATAATGCCAAGTGGTTTGTTTTAAATGCAACCCTACTTAAACCTTTATCTCTAAAATATGGAGTTACTATAAATCAGATTTTTGAGATGCATACCTTTAGGTACCCAGTCTACTTTGAGGAAAAAAGTGCTTATTTTAACTAGGTTAACACATACTGATCAAACTCTTAGTGTTCAGGCAATTCACACTGAATTAAAGGCTGCCATAATTAAGTGCTCCTACCAACTTATTCTCCAGAACCATTACCTTCCAACGGGTTACTTGCCAGGCAAAGTGGTTTAATTGTTGGATTTCTTCTGTGATCTCCTGTTCTCCTGCCATGGCACCTTAACAGGCTTCTCTGATCTCTTTATGGTAAAACAAATTATAAAAGAAGAGAATGGCAGAGAAGAAAGAGACTAAGTTCTGTGTGCCTATGAGCTAATTATGAATTTAATGCAATGAATTAAAATATATACATACATATATGTATATATATGCATATATATGTGTGTGTATATTTGTGTGTGTGTGTGTGTATATATATATATCTTTGCCATTTGAGTTTATTTCCTACACATACACACACGTGCACACATACACGTTTCATCACAAATTGCTTGCGGTAACATGCAGATAATGTTTAGTAAATTCTTTTCTCAAATGCATTTGAACACTTTGTCTATCCATCTAGCAAGAATGTTCTTCAAAATTCATCCTTGAATCATTATTCATCTGTTCTGAAGTAACAAAACTTTTTGTCATAATATTCAATGTATCAAGAAGATATTTACATTGCATACATAAAATCTTAAGCTATTAAAATGCTCTATGGTTGTAGTAATACTCATCCAATAAATCTGCTTGTTTGGGCAATATCCACATATTGTTATCAAAATGTAATTTTGGTTGCTGCTGGTTGATAACAAATGCTAATTGGGAATGCATTCTTTTTTAGAATAAATTTTCTGAGAGACTACTGAGGGCTTGGCACTGTGAAGTATGCAGAAATAAACAAAATACAGACACAACTCATGATTTGCTTATGATATAATATAGTCAGAATGCTAGACGTTTCTGTACCATACTCTCATGTTCTAACTTTCATAGGTAAGCACTGTCATGCATTTTTTTCTCTCTCTCCCTCTTTCATGCACATGCACATGCACACACACACACACACACACACACACAAAGCTTTAAACATTCCTCACATGAGTCCAGTTAAATAAAGATGAAGAAAAGGAGCATGATTTCACAAAGTATTTCTTTGTACTTGTTTGTGAGCCCTGAACGCCATCAATATTCTCCTTTCTCACTTCACCTACCTCCCCAAAATTGAAAGTAACAACGGGTGGTGAATGGTAAAATATGACCCAGTTGATAAACATATTTTAAGTAAAGTCAATATAATGGATAGCTCTGGTTCATTAAAAAATAGCACAAAATTAACAACTTAGTAGTGGATAAGAAAAGACAAAGTTCAAAATTTTGTTCATTTTTCCAACAGGATGCATCAATTACATTGACATAATCTTGATACACTAATGTCTACTTGTTTATCTTTGGGTTCAAACATTTCTACATTACCTATCACAATATTTATCAGATAAATTAGAAATTTAAAAAATATCATTCCAGAATATAATTTCTCAAATTATGTGTTGAATTTCTAAATATTTTTCTGGTTTAAGGCAAAAATCATAGTTTCCTTGAATACTTCATATATGAAGTCCTTGCCTCATCCCAGTCACTGGACTAAGTGCCTGGGATGTAGCAGAGAATAAACAGTTCGTTTCCTGCTCTCATAGAACTTACATATTAGCTCTAAACTATGAAAGTTATTAAACCTTCTAAAGGGGAAAAATAGCCCAATGTTTGAGGAAAAATAGAAAGCTCAGGTATCTAAATTATCTAGATCATCAGCACTGTCCACTATGGTAGTCATTAGCCACTTGGGAAAATAGGCGGGTGATGGGGGTTTTCAGTAGAATACGATGTGATATTTTTCAAAGACCACTATGGTTTCTCTGTTGAGATTAGTGCAATCAGGTTTATGCCAATTGTCTTCGCATAATTAATAATAGTGTACCTTTTCACTCTCAAAAGTGCCCCAGTATGAATGACAAATATATGGTCACCCTAAAGTACAAGACAATAAAAGTAATGCAGTAAGAGATTGATCTAGGTAGCTTGGATCATGGTGGTAGCAGTGAAATAAAGCATATTCTGCACAGGAGATGATACTTATCACATAATCCTAGATTTCCTTTTTTTTTTAACTTGCATCTTATTTCTTGTGGTAAAACACATACAATGAAAAGTTTACTATTTTAATCATTTTAAGTGTGCAGTTTAGTGTATTAGGTACATTCACATTCTTACGCAACTATCATCACCATCTATCTCGACTCTTTCTCCTAAAAAACTGAAACTCTATACCCATTAAACAATAACTTCCCATTACCTTTTCCTCAAGTACCTGACACCCACCATAAGACTATCTCTATGAATTTAACTACTCTAGGTATTTCATATAAGTGGAATAATGCAATATTAGTCCTTTGGTAACTGGTTTATTTCACTTAGTATAGCATCATCAAAGTTCAAGCATGTTGTAAAGTATGTCAGAATTTACTTTTTTTAAAGGCTGAATAATATTTGATTATAATATTTGATTGTGTATAAAGTATATACACACTTTACCCATTAATCCATCAGGGACTGTTTGGTTGCTTCCACCCTTTGGCTATTTCAAATAATGCTGCAATGAACATGGGTGTACAATAATCTTTTTAAGCCCCTTCTTTCAATTATTTTAGGTATATATTCAGAAGCAGAATTGCTGGACTATATAATAATTCTATTTTTAATTTTTTGAGGAACATCACTTGTTTTCCACAGTTTGCTGCACCATTTTGTATCCCAGCAATAGTGCACATGAGTCCCAATTTCTCCACAGTGTCACCAACTCTGGTGACTAGTTCTGTTCTGTGTGCTGGTTTGATATTAGTCAATCTAATGGGTGTGGAGTGGAATCCTGTGTTTCTTAAGCTACAATTTGTATATCCAGAGTCAACATAGCTCATATACCTAGAATGTCAAATTATTGCAAAGTATGGTAAAACCTACTTTTGTATTAAAAGAATAGAGTTTTTGGCATTAAATCCATTTTGCAAAAGAATTAATCACATATATTTGTGAAGATAAAAGTTTCCATTTGAAAATACAATAGCATGGCCCTTCCCTAGGTGTCATGAAGTGCTGGTCCATTCTTCTCTCTTGGTTGGGGTGCTTGGGTGGAATAATTTGTAAAGCAGAGGAAAATCTGTTCTTACTAATACTCATACCAGATAATGTCTGCTAACATTTGAGTCTGTGGTTGACCAAATGCCTGACATACCAGATATGACTTCCATATATTCAAGTCCTGTTCCCGGAGGTAGGGAATGGCTGTCACACTAAGGGCTGATAACTATGGAAATTCACAAATAATCACAGAACTTTCATCTTTCAGTAACCCTTTTAGCCTAATATTTCCCCTATTCCTTCACCAAAGTAAGTAGTACATAATAATGTATCCAACTTTTTTTTTAATTGAGAAATGGTATCACAAATAGTTAAGAGAGTAGCCTCTGAAGTCAAACTACTGAAATTTTAACTTCAGCTCAAGTGCTTACTAGCTGATGGTCTGGGTGACATCAGGCAACTTACTTATCCTCTCTGTAACTTAGTTACATCACCTTTAAGACATCAACACGTGCAAAACACTTTGAAAAAGATTTCAACAAATGTTTGACATATTATTACTATTTAAATTATATTAAGCATATATTCAGCGACAATAATAAATATACTATTTCTGATTAATTAGTATTAATAGTCTCTATAGTTATGAATATCTACTATATTCACCAACAGGTCACTCTGTAGGTAAACAAGGGTAAACATGAATTCACAGAGGAAAACCTTCAGGTTTGTAAGTTAAAAACTTTGCCTTGATTAGGAGTACAGATAAAAAAATTCTCTTGAATTTGTTTAATTTGGCATTGTTAGAAAATATCCAGATCAAGGGAACGTTTCATTTGATTTACCAGCTCTAATACAAGTACTATTCACAAAAATCAACAGAAGTGCTTGCTTCATCTAGAAATGTGTTGTTGTATAGATGTATTATATTGCTGTATTCCACATTAATCTACCAAAAAGTCCATAAATGCCTACTGCACAACACTATCATCCAACTAGGAAAAGGCATTTCAATTCCAAACACGACATGATAAACTTCCTTTTGCAAACACACAGAAAAGTCACTAACATTTGGCAAATAATTGGCCACAATAATTGAGTTCCCTGATGACATGAAATAGTTCATGGCTACCCCCTAACTGCTATAAAAGGACAATGAATCATTACTGTCAAAATATGAACTTAATCTATCAGAATGACTACATTTGAATTTAGCTTAGAGTTTAATAATGTGGTAAGTATTGTTTTATACAGAATTTTGTTTTGTTTTGCTTTCTAATATTGGGTTTATAGTAGCCCTGAGGATGCCCTTACCTGGGAATAATTGGGCTAATGCAAAAGATAGTTACCAAAATAAATTTTTCCCAAAACTTAAAAATAAGAGCTTTAAAGAATTTTAACAATTCGGTGATGTAAAAAATGGTAATTAAGCATAAGACATTCTTCTTAGAATTGTATCATGTCAATTCCCAATTATAATAAATACAATATTTAGTCTAGCACATAGCAGACTTAGTATATACTGTCATTTGTAGTCACCTGTGACTCAAATAATTATGTTTTATCATTGATTACTAGCTGTGAGAAAACAGATATGAAATGGCAGTCAAAGGTTAGTGGAAATTTTTTAGTGATTCAACTCATTCATTCATTCATTTAAATTATAATTCTTAAACCATCAAATTTACTCTTTAAAATTTTACACATTAATAGATGTTAGTGTACGTACAAATTTATGCAATCACAATCACTATCTAATTCCAGTCATTTTTGTCACCCAAAAATAAACCTTTTATCAATTAGAAGTCACTTTACACGCTTTATTCTCCTAATATCTGGCAACCACTAATAGGATTTGCCTGTTTTCAACATCTCATATCAATGGAATCATACCATACATGGCCTTGATGTCTGACTTCTTTCACTTGGCATAATGTTGCCAAGGTTCATCCGTCTTGTAGCATGTATCAAAGCTTCATTTCTTTTCATAGCTGAATAATATTCTATTGTATACATTTTAGCTTTTAATTTCCTGGAAAAAAAAATCAGCTCTCATTTGATAGTTTTGATACAGATTGCATTAAATGTAGAATAGTTTACGGAGTATTGCCATCTTAATAACATTATATTCAAATCTATTAGCACAGAATGTCTTTCCATTTTTTAGGTCTTTAATTTATTCACATTTATTAGGTATTTGATGTATTCATAGATAACATAATTTTCTATATTGACAATTGCATTAGGTTTGTTACTATTTTACTGACGACTTTTTGTGTTTATATGAATAAGCAATATTGGTCTGTAATTTTCTTTCCTTGTGATATTTCTGTCTGATTTTGGGGTCAGAGGAATACTGGCCACATAGAAGAATTGGAAATGTTCCCTCTTCTTCTATTTTTGGAATAGTTCATAAAAGATTGGTGTAAATTTTTTTAATGTTTCTTATTTTTTTAAGTGTATGTTTTGCACTTTTCTTAAACCTGTTACTAAGCATTTCATTCCTTTTGATGCCATTAAAAATTCAATTTTGTTTGTTTGTTTGTTTGGAGACGGAGTCCCGCTCTGTTGCCCAGGCTGGAGTGCAGTGTCCTGATCTCAGCTCACTGCAAGCTCCGCCTCCGGGTTCACACATTCTCCTGCTTCAGCCTCCTGAGTAGCTAGGACTACAGGCACCTGACACCACGCCCAGCTAATTTTGTTTTGTATTTTTAGTAGAGATGGGGTTTCACCACGTTAGCCAGGACGGTCTTATCTCCTGACTTCGTGATCCGCCCGCCTCGGCCTCCCAAAGTGCTGGGATTACAGGCGTGAGCCACCGTGCCCGGCCTGTTCCTTTGAGACAGAGTCTGGCTCTGTCGCCCAGGCTGGAGTGCAGTGGCATGATCTCAACTCACTGCAACCTCTACCTCCTAGGTTTAAGAGATTCTCCTGCCTCAGCCTCCTGAGTAGATGGGATGACAAGCACGAGCCACCAGAGATGGCTAATTTTTGTATTTTTAGTAGAGACAGGGTTTCACCATGTTGGCCACGCCGACCTCAAACTCCATACCTCAGGTGATCCACCTGGCTGGGCCTCCCAAAATGCTGGGATTAGAGGTGTGTGCCACCGTGCCCAACCAAATACAAGTAATTCTTGTATACCATTCTTACATCCTGAAACCTTGCTGAACTGAATAGTTTTATGTTGTGAATTCCTTAGAATTTTCTACATAGAAGATCATGTCATCTGTGAATACAGATCGCTTCATGTTTTTCAATCTTCATGTGTTTTATTTATTGCCTTTGTCTAGTTTCTCTGGCTAGAACCTCAAGGGAAAAATTGAATAGCAGTGATGAGAGTGGACCCCAACGTTTTGTCTGATCTTAGGATCATTCATTACTTCAACATTAAGTATTATGTTAGTTGTGTTTTTTTACAGATGTCCTTCCCATTAGTGCTTTTCTATAGATGAAAAAAAAAAATCCCTTTTATTCCTAGATTGTGAAATGTTTTCTTGTAAAAGGATTTGGATTCTGTCAAACGCTTTTCCATTATCTGCTGAAGGGATCATGTGGGTTTTGTCCCTTATTCAATTAACATGAAGTATTAGATTGATTGATTTTTGAATGTTAAATAAACTTTGTATGCCTAGGATAAATTCCACTTGGTCATTGTGTATAATCTCTTGTATATGTTGCTGGATTAGGTTTGTTACTGTTTTGTGAGGATTTTTGTGTTTATATTCATAAGGAATATTGGTCAGTAATTTTCTTTTCTTGTGATATTCTTTTCTGGTGTTGGTGTCAGAGTAATAATGGCTTCACGCAATGAATTGGAAAGTGGTTCCTCCTCTACTATTTTTGGAAGAGTTTGAAAAGGGCTGGTGTTAATTTTTCCTTAAATGTTTGGTGCAATTCATAGTGAACCCATTCGGACCTGGATGTTTTTTAAATGGCAGCTTTTTTAAATCAATAACTCAATATCCTTACTTACTGATTTACTCAGATTTTCTGTTTCTTCCCTATATAGTTTTTGGTAGGTCATGATTTCCTAAGAATCTGCTCATTTAATGTAGGTTATCTGATCTGTCCACAGGCAATTGTTCATAGTACTCCTTTAAGATCCTTTTTCTCTCTGTAATGTTAGTTGTAACGTCTTCTCTTTCATTCCTTATTTTGGTAATTTGAGTCTTGTGTCTATTTTTTTCTTCAGGCTATCTAAAGATTTGCCAGATTTGTCATTTTCAAAGAACCAACTTTTAGTCACATTGATTTTTCTTATTTCTTTTCTATTCCCTAACTCATGAATTTTCACCCTAATCTTTATTATTTACTTCATTCCACTCGCTTTTGGCTTAGTTTACTTTTTTTTTTTTTTTAGATTTTATTTTTCTCCTCAACTTGTATTTTAGGTTCAAAGAGTACCTGTGCAGGTTCATTACATGGGTGATATGTATATGAATAATCCTGTCATCACCCAGGTAGTAAGCATAGTACCCAATGAGTAGTTTTTCAACCCTTGACTCTTCTGGCCCTCTCACCTCTAAAAGTCCCCAGTGCCCAGAGTCTATTGTTGCCGTCTTTATGTCCATGTGTAATCAATGCTTAGCTCCCGCCTATAAGTAAGAACATGTGGTATTTGGTTTTCTATTCCTGCATTAGGTTATTGACTTTAAATCTTTGTTCACTTTTAATATAGATGTTTATAGCTATGAATTTCCCACTAAGCACTGCCTTAACAGTACCCCGCAAGTTTCAGTGTATTGTGCTTTCATTTTCGTTCATCCCAAAGTACTTTATAACTCCCTTGTGATTTCTTCTTGGACCCAGTTATTATTTAGAATTTTGTTGTTTAATTTTCACATATTTGTGAATTTCCCACATTTTTATCCATTGTTGATTTCAAGTGTCACCCCTTTGTGGTCATAGAACACTTTGTATAATTTCAGTATTTGGGGATTTATTGAAAATTCTTATAATACATAGACTATCCTGGAGAAGGTTTTATACACACTTGAAAAGAATGTGCCTTCTGCCATTGTTAGGTGTTGTTTTGTTATATAAGATGCCTGTAAGGTCTACTTGGTTTATTGTTTTGTTCAAGCATTCTATTTTCTGGTTGATCTTATGTCTGTGTTATACACATTACTCTAATTGGGGTATTAAAGTCTCCAACTAGTATTGATGAATTGTCGATTTCTCTCTTCAGTTCTGTCAGTATTTTTCCCATTCTTTTCACTTTTAACCTCTTCGTAACAACCTCTTTAACATCATGTGTCATATAGACAGCACATAGTTGGATCGTATTTTTTAATCCAGTCTACCAATCTCTGCCTTGTGATTTTAGATTTCAATTCATTTATATTTAATGTAATTGCTCATATTTTATTATTACATATGGCATTTTACTATTTGTTTATGTCTTGTGTCTACATGTCACGTCTTTTTTCATTTCTCTATTACTCTATTTCTCTATTATAAGAATATGTTTTGTGTCAATAGGTATTTTCTAGTGTACCATTTAAATCCAATGTCATTTCTTTTACTATATTTTTTACATTTATTTTCTTAGTGGCTATCCTGGAATTTACAATTAACATATTCACTTATAATAATCTATTTCTTATTGATACCAAGTTAATTTCAATAGTACACAAAAAATTGCTCTGTGTAGTCTCATTCACTCTCTGCTCCTTTGTGCTATTGTTGTATAATTTAACCTTCAAACATTAAATGCCCATCAACACAGATTTATAATTATTGTTTCATGTAGTTTTCTTTGTAAATTAGATAGAATTAAAAATGAGCCACAAATTTAAAAACTGCATTATTATTGTCATTTACATTTAGCTATGCAGTTATATTTACTAGTGCCCTTTATTTATTCTTGTAGAGTTAAGTTACTGTCTATTTCATTTCAGCCTAAATGTCTTCCTTCATTATTTATTTTAGGGCAAGTCAGCTAGCAGTGTGTTTTCTCAGTTTTTGTTCATCTTAGAATATGTTAATTTTCCCTTCATTTTTGGAGGGTAGCTTTGATGGATATAGATTTCTCATTTGATAGTTTTATTCTTTCAGCACCTTGAGTCAGTCATCTCACTCTTTTCTGACTTGCATGATTTCTGTTGAGAAATTGTCTGTTACAAGAACTAACTTGCACATAAAGGTAATGACAAGAGAATCCTGTGGACATAAAAAGTCACTTTAATTTGCTACTTTCAAGATTATTTATTTAGCTTTTGAAGTTGATTATGTTGCATCTAGGTGTGGATCTTCTTGAGCTCATCCTAAGTGGAATTCATTGAGCTTCATGGTTACACAGATTATTGTTTTTCATCAAACTTAGGACATTTTTGGCCATTATTTTTTCAAGTATTCTTTTTGCTCCTTTCTGTCTCTCCCCTGCTTCTGGACCTCCTATTATGAGCATGTTGGTATGCTTGGTTCTATCCCTTGGGTCTCTGAGATTTTTGTTTATTTTTCTTCATTCTTTTGTTCTTGGATTTGGATAATCTCAATTGACGTATCTTCAAGTTCACTAAATTTTATATTTGCCATCTCAAATCTGCTACTAAGCCCTTTAGTGAATTTCTCATTTCAATTTCTTTAATTTTTAATTCTAGAATATCTGTGTCTTTTTATAATTTCTTTTTATTGATATTATCTATTTGATAAGATGCCATTCTAATACTTTTCTTTAGTTCTTTATGCATATTTTCCCTTTGTTCTTTGAATGCATTTTAAATTGCTAATTTAAAGTATTTGCATAGTAAATCCAACATCTGTATTTCCTCAGTGGCAGGTTTTATTGACTGCTTTTATTCTTGTGCATGAATCATACTCTTGTTTCTTCATATGCCTCACAGTTATTTTCTTGAAACCTAGACATCTGCAATAATATAATGTGACAACTCTGTAAATCAGATTCTCTATCCCACGGTTTATTATTCTTGCTATTGCTGTTCTAATGTATTTTTTCAGTGACTTTCCAGAACTAATTCTGATCCTTTAAAATTTGTATTCTCTTTTGTTTCTGTCATTTGTTAGCTTAGTGGTTGGCTAATGACTGGACAGAGATTTCCTTAAATCCCTGAAAGCAATAGGTCTTCCAGTCTTTGCTGAGACACTCTGTGTACATGTTGGGTCATCCCTTAAGTGTTCAGCTGGTCAGTTTTCAATTCTGCTTTAGCCTTCACTTTCTGTTTTAACAGAGCCTCAGGATCAGCCAGAGATGAGAGGTTAGGGCCTTTTTAGGTGTTTCCTGGGCATATACGTAGCCCTGTGGACTCCTAGATTCCCAGGAATTTGTAGAAGCTTTTCAAAGTGCTCTACAGACATCTCATCTCTAGCTGTTTCTTTGGCAAGCTTCTTGTTTGCTCCAACTGTTATTGCTGCCTCAGACAGAGGTGATATCAAATAATTACAACTGATAGTTTTCTCCCAGGGGAAAAAAGTGCTTTGTTCAGAGTGATTTCTGAGTTGCCTCACATATAGACAAACCCTTCCCACAAGTAGAGAGTTTCAGAGAACAGCAAGATAAGTCAAATGATGACAATTCTCTGAGAATGGAGTTTTGAAAAGGCATCAACCCATTGTGACCCTTCTGGTGACTGCTGAATGCCCTGTTTTCATTGTGATTTTGGGGCTGTTGGTTTGCAAGGCTAGTGCAGAGCTGGAGAAAGAGGGGTAGAATTAGGATAAATTAAAATACCACAAAGTTTGCTGTTCTTACCCAGATTCAGCCATTTTTCTTTAATAGATGTGTCTTGGATTGTTGCAAGTCTTTAGGTAATTTCCAGAGTTCTAAAAAAGATATTTAGACCATTTTTGCTCATGTTTTTATTCCTTGATGCAGGAGGGAATTTTTGGAGTTCCTTACTGCACTCTTCCTGCTGCCATCCACCCAAAGTCCTTCTTGTTTAAACATCAAATTATTTATCATATTCAAAGAATCTTTCAATAGATGATTTAGAATTTTCCTTAGTTCCTCTCAATCAAACTCAAATAATAGTTAATACTTACTGAATTCCTTTGGATCCTAGTGCCTGAGAATAGCTTTTGAACATGTTCTAGGTCCAATGGGTTGACTCAAATTAAAGACAGATAAAACATGGCAATCATTAAAAATCCATGCTTAGTAAACAGGTATCCAGAGATATAATGATTTTCTTCTTATTGTTAATTAGGTCACAGCAGGCAATTTCAGAAAGGAGATTATATCAGATAATTAAAAAATCTACCAGTGACAGTGCTTATTAATTAATTATTGTGCCCCTCAGTTTTGTGAGCAGTTCAGTCCAGAAAGAAAGAAGAGAAGGATCTGCTGAGTGACTGGGTTCTCAAGTGGACCTACTAGGAAATATACAGAGGTACTCTATGTTCAGTGGTATTGCATCTTTTCTCACCTAAGCCATGTTTACAATGAGACCCATTCCTATATTCCTGAAATGCTTTAAGTAGCCCCACTGAAAGGTCATAAAATAGGCTTAATTACCCTTTCCCTGGCTCTTTGAATCTTTAGATTTCACAAGCTCTTGCCTTGTTATAGCTGTGAGGGTTAATTTTATATATCAACATAACTGTACTAAGGGATGCCCAGACAGCTGGTAAAACATTATTTCTGGATGTGTTTGTGATGGTGTTTCCAGAAGAGATTAACATTTAAATCAGCAGACTGAGTAAAAAAGATCCTTTCTCACCAGTGTGGGTGGGCATCATCCAGTCCACTGTGGTCCCAAATAGAAGAAAATGTGGAGGAAAGACAAATTTGCTCTCTCTGCTTAAGATGAGACATCCATATTCTCCTCCCTTCAGATATCAGTGTTCCAAGCTCCTGAGCTTTTGGACTTAGGCCAGAACTTATACCATTGGCCCCCTATTCAGGCCTTCACACTTAGAACGAATTATACCACCAACTTTCTAGCTTGCAGACAGCAGATCATGATAATTCTTGGTCTCTATAACTGTGTGAGTTAATTTATGTGATAAATCTCCATACATACATGCACACATGCACACCCACACACGTACATATATATATATAGATATACATATATAGATATATATTTGGCACATATATACACACACACACACATATATATACCAATACGTGTGTATCTATATACACAATGCATGTGTGTTTACATACACACGTCATTGGTTCTGTAATAGCTAACTCAAACATTTCTGATATCAACTCTGCCAAACCTCAAATTGGTATTTCCTAAATTAAACTACCTACTCCAGTACATCAATTTCTTTAAAGTTTCTAGAAATGGATTAAATGACTAACTTTTGCTAGTTTAGCTGGTAATTTTGATACAATTTAAAGTCAAATATTTCAAAACTATAGTTCCCTCCTGGCTGAGGTAGATGGCTTACCCTGAAAGTGTCAGTGTAAAATTATTTCTGTCCTATACTTTGATGTGTAATTATACTTTTATTCAAATGCATCTTCAGGAATTTGATAAGCTCACAAGCTGCTTCTTAAAGGAAAAGATATCACCTCTGTACAGGAGGGAGCTCCTCTCTACGAAAAGAATTCAGTCTGACTCACGTCATAACAGCATGTGAAACTTATCTCATCTGAGACAATAAAAGCACTCAATTAGATGGCACTGATTAGGTGAGATATATGCATTTAATCATTGCCTAGAACTTATAGTTGTCTCTAGTATCACCTTCATTTTATAGAAGAGGATGCATAGGCGCTAAAGTACTGCAACTAAAAAGAGGGCGAATCTTGCATTTGAACCTTGGCATTTTGTCTCTACAGCTGCACTTTATACTGCTACAATAAACCTTTGCAAGCTAGACATTTTTAATTCCTAAACCAGAACTTACATGCAAACCGTGTTTTATTAGTGATATAAGCACATTCTCCTATCTAGTTTCCCTTCAAAAGCTCTAAGTGGTAGAAAATATAATATTTAGAGGAGTGTATGAGTAGTTTGTCTGATAGACTAAGAACTACCTCACAGCAAATTAAACCAGAAAGCTGTAAACTTGGGCCACATTCACTAAGCCTCCCACAATAATAGATTTCCTAAGTAAATGGTTTGCAAATTATTTACCAAAAAAATGACAAGTAAAAATATTGCAAATAATTTACAAGTATTAGAATTTTGATGTGATGTCCTTGATTTTTATCTAGAGTCTTTATAGGACAAACCATATAAAACTATCACTGGGTACCATCTACATATTTTGTTCAATGTCGCTTATACATAATTTTTTTCCTTTGAAAAAGTAATCCATATGTTTTACAAGATTATAGGAGTTATAAAATCCATCCTGTTTACCTTGTTACTGGCTACCAGGAATTTCTATGTGTGGGTTTAATCACAGTTAATATATTTGCTACTGTAATCATATATTTTCGACTTCAAAAAAAACATTTTTTTTCTATATTCTAAAAGGTTTTTTGAAAAAAAAACAAAAAAGCTGCTGTTGTGAGTGATACATGCAGGGCAACTTGATTGCTCTTAGTGCAGAACTGATATCAAGGAATTTTGGAAGTGTAACTTTTTGGTAGGTTGATAGCTGGTTGTTAATTAGTCCATTCTCACACTGCTATAAATACCTAAGACTGGGTAATTTATAAGAAAAGAGGTTTAATTAGCTCATGGTTCTGCAAGCTGTACAGGAAGCATAGCAGCTTCTGTTCAGGTTCTGGGAAGGTTTCAGGAACCTTACATTCAAGGCAGAAGGCAAAGGAGAAGCAGGCTCTTCTTACATGTCTGGAGCAGGAGTAAGACCAAGAGAGGGGAGACGTACTACATGCTTTTAAACAACCTGATCTCATAAGAACTCACTCACTATCGTGATAACAGCACAAATGGGGAAATCCACTCCCATGACCCAATCACCTCCCAGCAGGCCCCACCTTCAACATTGGGGATTACAATTCAACATGAAATTTGGGCGGCGACACAGATCCAAACCATATCACTGGTGATTGTTGGTCCTGGTGCCCTTACTCATAATAAATAAATAAATAAGCCCTTTTGTGTACACATCTTTTTAAATAAGTTTTCCTCAATCCATTCGGGATGTAAATAGATGATTTTTTTTTAAAGTTTTATTAAAAAACATCTTTCTCAAAGTTAAGGTAAAAAAAACTTACATTATTTTTCTGGAGGCTAATGCCGAAGTTATTTTAAAAAACCACAAACACTGCTTCAAAGAGGATCTGTAATAATAAGTTTTAAATTTAATTTACTATCATCATATACACAAAACTGGAAGGAATGGGACTAATGACCTCTAGACTTATTACTTCAGCAAACCACCTTCCACACCCTAACAAAGCAGAAAGTAGTTATGCTCCGCTCTTTGGACTTCAAGTGAACTTCTACCCCTTCAGTTTGACATCTGAGTGTCCTACAAGCTGGAGATTCTCCACAGGTCTTGTCTGTATACTAGAAATGCCTCACCCACTCTATCTGATGGTTTGCAGCTTGTCCCTGTCCTGTGAATTAACCTAAAAAGATGAATGCCCTGGCTCATCTTAAGTAACGGCAATTTTTATTTCTCTTTGGGTATTTATGTGAGTGTATTCAAGGACAGGGAAAGGAACTATCTTTAGTTTCATTGACCCTTGTCCTTTGGAAGATAAATAAGAATTTAATTAACATAAATGTTTATATTTCTTGTTCTTGCTCTACTTTTCTTGTTTTAAAAAAATGCTCTGATTGATGTCAAATATGCACGTTATCTCAATTTTTATGCCAGACCCTCTTAACATTGATTGCTTTTTTTCTCTCCTCACTCCCTTTAACCATCTCAGATTAATTTTTTTTAAATTTTCTCTGTGTTATCACAACATTTTGCTCGTATCTCTATTGGTGAACACATCTCGCTTCTCTTTAAGTGTCTAGATTTCTTTAAGGACAGTCTATCTATGCATCCTTCCAGGACTTCGCTCTAAGACTCATACACAGTGGCACTTCAGTAAATACCAATAACTGTTACTTATTAGGACTACTGACAGAAGGATTTGGTGAGTGGATTATGCCATAAAATTCTCCATTCCTTAATATAAGCAATGAGGCTGGCCTCGTCTTTAAACTAGAAAATACGATGCTAGCAGTTGTAAGGGATAACTTTCTGGGTCCCCACATGTGGCAAGTTATTCACCTGTTTTCAATATCCTCATCTGCAAAAGGGGATGATTATTGAACGTAAGTTACGGAGTATCAGAACTATAAATTAGTTAATACATGCAAAGTACTTAGTGCTTGGCATAAATTAAACTTTAGCAATGCAAATAGACAGAAAATGGAAGATGTGACTTAGGAATCAAGAAAGTTTTGAAAGAGTCAGTAATTTAAAAACTAGAATTTGATATCAAAAATTGTGTTAGTACTTTATAGCTCAATGAGTTATTGTGATACCTCTATATAGATTTTATAATAACTTTTCAGAAACATTTATTGTGAGACGTTATCAATATTGAAAATATTTTGTCTAATAATGTTATAAGAATTATTCTACCAAATTACATAATGTTTAAATTATTGTTTTATAACAATATAGAAAAAATAACTTCTGCATGAGTTTTGTCTTTCCTCTGAGGTTTATCCTAGAACATATATTTTGAGAAAACCTTCATAAAAACATAATTTGGGCAAAAATTTAGATTCTGTAGTAATCGATCATCTTAAAAATTAGTTACTTAGCTTCCAGAGTCTAGGGTTGAATAACATATTTGTCTCAATTTAGCGATAGCTGGTACTACTGACAGAAGGATTTGGATTTGGTAAAACAAAACGAAATACATGTTTATGAAAAGGTACTGCTAATAATGAGTCCTAACACACAACAAGCACTCATCCATCACCTCTCTAGAATGTTCTAATAACACAGAAAGAGCAATATTCCTTAAGAGAAAGATAAAGAGAAATTTAAACCAATAAAATTTTACTCTATGTCAACATCAGTCATAACTTAAAATTCAAGCATCTAGCTCTCTGTCTCCATGTCTATATTTAGATCTTTCTATTTTTTAATTTAAAATAGACCTAAATCAAAATTTTGAAAATTAAGGACAAGCAATCAAATACTTATTTCCATAATTTCTTCTCCAAAATTTTGCATTCTTCTTCATAAACTCTGTACTTTATTAATCACCCAACCTTTTCAATATAAGCAAATACTAGTAATTTTTATGTCTTTGACTTTTTTTTTTTTTTTTTTTGAGACAGAGTTTCGCTCTCGTTGCCCAGGCTGGAGTGCAATGGCCGATCTTGGCTCACCGCAACCTCTGCCTCCTGGGTTCAAGCAATTCTCCTGACTCAGCCTCCCGAGTAGCTGGGATTACAGGCATGCGCCACCACGTCTGGCTAATTTTGTATTTTTAGTAGAGACGGTGTTTCTCCATGTTGGTCAGGCTGGTCTCCAACTCCTGACCTCAGGTGATCTGCCTGTCGTGGCCTCCCAAAGTGCTGGGATTACAGATGTGAGCCACCGTGTCCACTGTCTTTGACTTTTTTATATGGACTTTGTAAAGTAAAAATAATTGTTCATTATTTTATATATATATATATAGATGGAGTCTTGCTCTATCACCTAGGCTGGAGTGCAGTGACTGGATCTCGGCTCACTGCAACCTCCGTCTCCTGGGTTCAAGCAATTCTCCTGCCTCAGCCTCCCAAGTAGCTGGGACTACAGGCACACACCACCAAGCCCAGCTAATATTTTTATTTTTAGTAAAGACTGGGTTTCACCAGGTTGGCCAAGAAGGTCTCAATCTCTTGACCTCGTGATCCACTCGCCTGGGCCTCCCAAAGTTCTGGGATTACAGGCATGAGCCACCTTGCCCAGTCAAAAAATAATTTTTAAATCTACTTCTTTCATAATTACTCATCCTATGAGTTAAAAAGTCAATGTAAATCTTGATAGTGAAAATACAAGTTATTTTTCTATAATACATTTTACTTGTGTTTCCTAAAAATATTCATAATTTAAAATTTTCTTCAAATTTTGAGGGAAAGCCAATGTAGTACAATAATTAAGAAATTCTTGAAATTTCCTGACAGTAGCTCTAAAGTATCCTCATCACACTAAAAAGCAACTATGTAAGGTGATAGATAGGTTAATTAGTTTGAATATAGTAATCATTTCACAACATACACATACTGTATACCAAAATATCATGTTCACCTTATATGTGTGTGTATATATATGTGTATGTGTGTGTGTATATATATGTGTGTGTGTGTGTGTGTATATTTGGTTTTGTGTGTTTGTTTGTTTGTTTTTTGAGAAGGAGTCTCTCTCTATAACCCAGGCTGGAGTGCAATGGTGCGGTCTCGGCTCACTACAACCTCCGCCTCCCGGGTTCCAGCAATTCTCCTGCCTCAGCCTCCTGAGTAGCTGGGATTACAGGCACACACCACCATGCCTGGCTAATTTTTGTACTTTTAGTAAAGACAGGGTTTCACCATGTTGGTCAGGCTGGTCTTGTACTCCTGACCTCGTGATCTGCCCACCTCTGCCTCCCAAAGTGCTGGCATTACAGGCGTGCGCCCCCGAGCCTGGCCAAATATGTATAATTTTTATTTGTCAGTTGTGCCTCAATAAAGCTGGAAAAGGTATATTTGTTAGGAAAAAAAGAAAAATTCCTACACAGTGTTAAGCCAGTAAAGTACACCCAGTTAAAGGCTATGGGGTTTTTTTTTTGCATTTATTACTATTATTATATTTAATTTATTATTTATATTTGTTAACTAAGTATAAAATGGTCAGAAAGGGAGGTAACTTGATTGCAATTTTAAAACTCATATCAATAATAGATTTTTTATAATGTTTTACATCATGCCAGTGCAGTAAAGCTGTGACATTCACAACCTGCTACCTATCAACCCTCTACAGAACCCTCAGTTAGATTCTATTGCATTTAGCATGGAGCTTGAGTCTTCCTAAGAGTCAAATATGCTTTTGGAATTCAGGGTGTACGGGCCGGGCGCAGCGGCTCATGCCTGCAATCTCAGCACTTTGGGAGGCCAACACGGGCAGATCACAAGGTCTCAGGAGTTCGAGACCAGCCTGGCCAAAATAGCGAAAGCCAGTATCTACTAAATATATATATATACACACATATATATACACACACACATATATAAAAAAAAAAAAATTAGCCAGGCATGGTGGCAGGCATCTGTAATCCCAGCTATTTGGGAGGCTGAGGCAGGAGAATCGCTTGAACCCAGGAGGAGGAGGTTGTAGTGAGCAGAGATAGCGCCATTGCACTCCAGCCCTGGTGGCAGTGTGAGACTCTGTCTAAAAACAAAACAAAAGAAAACAATGTCGGGTGTACATTGGAGGTAGATGTTCCTATTTTTTAAATTGTAAAGTTTTAATTCCCTTCAATTTTTTTTTTTTTTTTTTTTTTTTTTTTTTAGTGTTGGTGGAAGATACAAACCAATAAGTTGATGTGGAATTAATGACTGACTATTTTAACATATACTTCCTAATCAAAGATTTCCAAAGTCTAAAAGATTGTCAGACATCAGAGAAAGTTAAGGAATTAATTTTAAAAGACATCCAAATTAACAGCAAATAGAAAGTTTTTATTTAAAACCATTTAAATATCTGCATAGAGCTGGAAAACACCAAAGGAAGTTTATTTTTAATATTAATATTAAAGATTTAAAAACAGATGATACTGAGTTCTGAAACAGTGTGCTAATTTATCTCTACAAAATGTGAAGTGGACAGGCTTGATTAGTGAATTAATTTCTTTAAATCTTTAGTTATTTTTTACAAATATACTAAAATGTAAAATCCAGAGACAATAAGCTAAAAGTGTTTGAAGAGATTGACAATTTCAATCTGAATAAGTGTATATCATTTAAAAACAAAGTAGATAACAGTAAGAAGTAGAATAAAAAATTCCTAATTGGAGCTGTCTTAAAAATGTACTATAGGGATACATACGGATGTGAATACATACACCTTTGAAAATAATATGCCTATGTTTTCTTCAGTGAGTTAAGAGTCTATAAAATACATGTCAAATTGTGAATATTCAGGAGAAAATATTAAACTATATTTTTAAATAGTGTACCAAAAATGAAAAAAGTAAAAATCATGTATTCTACACTATTTTCTTCTAGAATACCTGCACATTAAAATCTCCTTATTTTATGGAGAGACTTAAGGAGAGACTAAGGGTAGACTATTTAAAACGCCTGTAATCCCAGCACTTTGGGAGGCCGAGACAGGTGGATCACGAGGTCAGGAGATGGAGACCATCCTGGCTAACATGGTGAAACCCCGTCTCTACTAAAAATACAAAAAAAATTATCTGGGCGTGGTGACTGGTACCTGTAGTCCCAGCTACTTGGGAGGCTGAGGCAGGAGAATGACGTGAACCCGGGAGGCAGAGCTTGCAGTGAGCCGAGATCCGGCCACTGCACTCCAGCCTGGGCGACAGAGCAAGACTCCGTGTCAAAAAAAAAAAAAAAGGAGATTTCATTATTTTCACAAATAAACAAATAAAAAAACTCACAAAATAGGGCAAAGTTGAGAAATGTATGTTTATGCATACATTCAATATGCATAATTATATACATAAAATATGTGTAATAAACTAATCAATATACACCGATTAAATGACAGTCTTAAAGAAATTATCATATAACTAGAAGTGCTACCTAATCCCCAAATTGTGGATAAATAACAACAGCCTGTGGTCATTTCTGATGCTGCAGTTTTCCTAAGTATTCAAGTATTAAATGCAATATTTTCTTCAAGCATTTGCTTTAAGTACTACAGTATGGACATACTCATTTTTAATAAGTATTACCTTAGTACCTGTGCTAATAGCAGTGTAGTGCCCTCTAGCCACATCCTTCTCTTTGTAAAACACTAGCTTTCAGGAAATAAAATCTGGAACTAATAAATCTAATTAGTTAGTCCTTGGCTATTCTGGAGAGAGATTGCCACCTTCCACTAGAAAATATAACAAACTTTCTGCAGGCATGATGGCTCATGCCAAGTGCTTTGGGAGGCTGAGGCCGGTGGATCACTTGAGCCCAGAAATTCGAGACCAGTCTGGCCAACATGGTGAAACCTCATCTCTACTGAAAATGCAAAAATTAGCTGGGCATGGTGGTGGGCACCTGTAATCCCAGTTACTTGGGAGGCTGAGGCAGGAGAATCGCTTGAACTCGGGAGGCGGAGGTTGCAGTGAGCCGAGATCACGCCGTTGCACTCCAGCCTGGGCGACAAAGTGAGACTCAATCTCAAATATTTTTCATTTCATTTTAAAAATAGCAAACGTGGCCTAATGTGGTGACTCACGCCTGTAATCCCAGTACTTTGACATCTCCCAGTACTTTGAGAGGCTGAGGCAGGTGGATCACTTGAGGTCAGGAGTTCAAGACCAGCCTGATCAACATGGTAGAACCCTGTCTCTACTAAAACTTAAAAAAATTAGCTGGGCATGGTGGCAGCTCCTGTAATCCCAGCTACTCAGGAAGCTGAGACAGGAGGATAGCTTGAACCTGGGAGACACAGGTTACAGTGAGCCGAGATCATACGATTGCACTCCAGCCTGGGCGATAGAGTGAGACTCCATCTCAAAAAAAAAAAAAAGTTCCAGTCTTACAGATATTGACATACTCTGTTATCCAGTTCACATTCTGAATTGATACTGAAGGTGATTCAAATCTTACAGGTAAGATACTTAGATTGTCTTACAGTTCACATTCTGAATTCTGAATATCCAGTTCACATTCTGAATTGATACTGAAGGTGATTCAAATCTTACAGGTAAGATACTTAGATTGTATTCTCAGAGGAGCAAAGAGTCATTGGAAAATACTAAGCAGGGTATGGAGATGATGCCCCTTCAGGATCCCACATGGATTAGGTGAAGAGATAAGTGTGAAAATGGGGAGGGAGGACTCTGTTTTAGTCCAGATGAGAGATGAGGGTGGTTTCACCAAAGGTGGTAGCAGCCAAGATGGTGAAATGTGAAAAGATTTGAGATATGTTGGGAATAGTACTAAAGGGACTTTCCAATGGACTAAATTGGGGAGCTAGAAAAAGAAGGAGGAATCCTAGGTTTTTCACTTGAGAAACTATGTCATATGGTGAGAAAGACTAGAACACAAAACACTAAGAGTTATTAACAGTTGTGTTTCAGACATGATAAGCTGGTGACACTTTTTACCCATCCCTGTGGAGGTGTGAGAGGTGAACAGAAACACAGGTCTAGAGTTCACAGCTGAAGAAGTCAAGCAACTGGTTATCATTTGAAAGCCATTAACATGGGCGAGTGTGGTGGCTCACGCCTATAATCCCAGCACTTCGGGAGGCCGAGGCGAGCAGATCATGAAGTCAGGAGTTCGAGATCAGCCTGGCCAATATGGTGAAACTCTGTCTCTACTAAAAATACAAAAAGTAACCGGGTGTGGTGGTGCACACTTGTCATCCCAGCTACTCAGGAGGCTGAGGCAGAAGAATTGCTTAAACCCTGGAGGTGGAGGTTGCAGTGAGCCAAGATTGCACCACTGCACTCCAGTCCAGGTGACAGAGCAGGACTCCATCTCAAATAATAATAATAATAATAATAAAGAAAGCCATCAACATATAAATGATACATATACTTTGAGGCTGGAGTCACTCATTCATTTGTTCAACAAATATTTATTGAGCACCTAATATGAACCAGGTACTATTCTAGGTGCTAGGAATATAACACTGCAAAAAAATTCAGCTAAAAGTTCTTGCCCTTATAGGGTTTGCATTCCATGATGAGAATTCCCCTGGAAGGAAGATGTAGAAGGCAAGAAGAGGATCCAAGACTGATCTCTGGGACATTCCCAGCTTGACTGCATGACAGAATGAGGTGCAGCTCAGGAAAATACAGTAGAAAAGCCACAACGAAGGGAGCAGATAAACCAGGAAATTGCAGAGTTACAGAAGACAAGAGAGCAGCGCAACCTTTTAAATCCTTTTTCACAACTGTCCAACTTTGTGAATGCCTGTTGAGGGGTGGAGAAATATTAAAAATATACAGGGATTTTTCAGTTTACTGATCAGGAGATTATGTCCTTACAGCTGAATGAAATGGCAGACAGAATCTGTATTCAACTGGGTTGTGGCAAAATGCAGCAGTAACAAACTGGAGGCAGTGAGTATGGACTCCTGATAAGCTTTACTGTTGAGAGGAGCTGAGAAGTAGGCCAGTGACTGGAGGGAATTAAAGTGATCTATGAAAGTCCTTACCAGAGTGTATGCCACATTGTTAGCATTCAATAAATACTATACACTACTACTGATAATAAGTGAGATTTAATTTTAATCGTTTGGATTAGATAATAGTTTACTGACAACGACTTGTCACTGAGTGTGAGAATTATAGATTTTTTTCACTGAAAGTCTTAAATTAGTTCAAATACGTAAGCAAATAAACATGAATTAATAGTAAACACATAAAAATATTTAATTCACTAATAAATACAAACAAATATTTAGGTAGCATTTTTGACCTATTAAATTTGTGTTTTTAAGTCTAATATTCAGTGTTGAAAAACATGAATCTTAAATTGAGTTGGTCAAAATATAACTTCTGAAAAGCATATTCATATATATCAAAGGCCTTTACAATGCATTTGCTTTTGGTTTTTAATTTTTTTTTCTAAATTGCATTACAGTATACTTAATGGAAAAGAAATTATGAAGTAACACAAAACTCTGGCATTTAAAGAAAGAAACTAGAAATATATACTTTTCTACATTTCCTGTAACATCTGATATGGGACTATTCATATAAAATTGATGAAATACCCATCTCTTCAGACTTTTGTTACCTCCAAGCTAATTGTTGTGAAGCTCTCTATACAAGGCTAGCTTCAAGACCACCCAGTGTTTCCTGCAAGTGGGGATGCAGCTGCTCACCTTCTTAGTGGGGTGAGCTGCTAGGAGCACAAACACCCGAGTGCCAGTCTCTGGGTTGAATTTACTTGTTTTCTTTATTTTCTGAAATAGTTCTTCAAAGTACTTAATGGCTTGGGACCTGTTTTTCCCAATAGTCCCTTGCTCCTTTTTTGCAACCCTGTTCTCAGAGAAGTGCAGTTCAAATCTGGCTGCCTACATGTGGCTCACATATTAGATATTTTTGGTTTACATGAAATTTGGCGGTCTGGGGATACAGCCCCCAAGCTGGTATATAAAGTAAGAAAGGTAAGAATTCTGTAAATCTATACGTCCTTGAAGGGCCACAAAACCAGTCCAGTGTCTTGGAATCTGATGATTCTTACATGATGGGAATTGCTGGTGATAATATAAAGCTAGATTATGCAGACATTTAGTGGCTAGATATAGGACTCCTTTCACAATGCAGTGTGGCTTTAATTTCTTCTCAAAACAGAGTTCTTATATCAGCTACATAATAGCTTATATTTAGCACTTTACAAGTTTTGAAATATTTGTATTATTTCATTTGAGCTTTAGAGTAATCTTATTCCCATTTAAGATCCTGTATTTAGAAATTCAAATTCAGGGACAGCATTCCGTATGTAGCAATGAGGTTTTGCTTCATAAAACTTCCTTAACCTCTGTGAATATGGTTCCCAAGTGTGGCATGATAAGCAGGAGAATCTGCAAAGTGTGAGCAGGTATAAGGGTGACATTTCCCCTGCCCTTTAAGGGCCAGTGGGAATACACTGGCAAAGCTGCCTTTGCAGTAGCTGCTTCTTACATATGGCCCAGAGCATGCTTCCGGCACCAGTGTCTTTGGGAGAGGTGTGAAAAAGATTTCTCTCTGAGTCCAGGAGAGTGGGCTGTTCGAATCCTCCTGGAGACAAAAGAAAGAATTGGTTCCAGTGCCTTTTTCAATCCTAACAGCTTTCAGATGACACATTGGGAGTCATTTATACAGCCTTGAATATACCCAAAAGTGTTCCTCGCCAAGTCTTCCCACAGTCTACATGAGCCAATGCAGATCACTTTATTTTAAAAGGTTACATGTTATATAAAACCCACACAAGTAGCTGCCTTAAATTTTTCTCTATCCCTGTTGAACTTCTGTGGGGTTTCCTCTATATTTTCCATATTTAACTATAGACTAGCTAATTTATTGTCACCCATAAAGCAATGTTTATTTTAGTAACCCACCTTCCAAAGGTAGCAGCCATTGGAAGTCCTGTTCAGCTCATCAATAAAACCTACTGCTGCTGCCAGTTGACAAGCTAACTATAAATTCAAAAGGCAACATTCTAGGCAGTCTATTTTTCTTTTGACTAGTGTATCAAACCAATATACTGTGTGACTTATGCCCAAAAACGTTGCTTTTTTATTGATAGAAAACTCCTGGAGTCATCGTTACATCTTTCCCTTAACCTATGGGTCAACTGGATTTAACACCCTGCTGCAGCTGGACGCTTCAGCAGAATGTGTTTTCTTACTAGTTCATCTCAGCAACTAGAAAGTCTGCCTTATACATATTTAAAGGTAAGGACTCCTTTAATTCAGTGTGTCCTGGCACCAAAAGACACCATAAACCTCTGCAGTGATAGATTGGAGTGAGGAGATTTGTTGCTGGCTATGTCTAGATTCAAAGTCTTATTCCACGAACATCATTGGAGGGCCCTCTTGTCTCCTTTTAACAAGGTGGGAAATAAGATTTTATTTCTAATTATTTATTACTATAACTACTACTTTAACTTTGCATGATGCCTTTTATTCTATTGTGGTTATAAAACAAAGCCTTACTTCATATATTTTGTTCGTCTTTACAACTAGCCATGAAGTAGATAGCCTTAAATGAAATTTACATGGATAATATTTTAGAGATGAGAGATCAATTCCCTATCATAGTATAGTCTTGACCCATGTCGTAGACACATTTTAGTGAAATAGCAACAAGAGGAAACAAGGACAAAACATTCACAGCTGGGCATTTGGTCACCCTTTATCTTAAGCTCCTTTTATTTTATCTGCCTTATAATATCATTTTTTATTCTTCTTTGATTAAGCCTATATAATTTTCATTAGCATAAGTTATTCAGTTCAAATAATTCCAGGTTCACTTAGTATTATGTAATTTCAGGCTCAGTTTGCTGGCTATACAGTTGACATGTAATTCCTCCATCTTGAGCATAACAAAAATGGATCTTTAAAATATAAATATTTTAGACCATTAAAGAAAATTATATACATACTCATAATTTTATTTCTAAGTCAAATGAATAAATTTCTATTTTAAAAAGCATAATTTAAATTTTATAAGGGGTATAAGTCAATTTTTACTTATAAATTAAGGACATAAGTTCTTATACATACATGTATGGCTGTGCATGTGCATATTTTTCCTCGAATTTTAAAATGCACACTTAGTCAAATGTGTATACATACTCAATTTTTAGATTTCATGTTTTAGTCTGCAACTAAGTGCAACGAGCAATTTTTTCAAGTCGGTTGTTATATTATTTATTTGCTGGAAATGAAAACAACATGAAATTATACTTTAATAGTGGATTGCCAATGCAATTATAAGTTATTTTCCCCAACCATCTCTATTTTTGGTAGATGATTAGTGCCCCGTGGGATCCAGAGACTTCTCTGATCGAGAGCTGTTTGTTTTCTGCACGCTGCAATTATATATTACACATACACCAATGATGAGTAGCCTCATGTGTTGGGATAAATATGTTATTATAAGTTCAAATGCTTAGATACTTTTTCGATGTTTATTTGAGCTGAGCAAAACATAGTAGTCTCAGTTCACAGGGGGCTTATATAAACCTTTTGGGGGAGAATGACAACTCACAGGGGTTTGTAAGCAGATGGCACATGCAAGTAATCACACTTCTTGGTGGGAGGAATGGCATTCTCAAGATAACAAAATAAGAGCGGGAGGTGCCATGACAAGTCTGTTCTCAGTCTCCACCTGGGCTTTCCCCACAAGGCAGAGACACTAAGTATACTTTTGAAGGCTAATATGGAATCAGAATACAGGGAAATTTTTTTTTTTTTTTTTTTTTTTTCTTGAGACAGAATCTCAGTCACCCAGTCTGGAGTGCAGAGTGCAGTGGCACACTCTAGGCTCACTGAAACCTCCGCATCCTGAGTTCAAGCGATTCTCCTGCCTCAGCCTCCCGAATAGTTGGGATTACAGGCATGCACCACCATGCCCAGCTAATTTTTGTGTATTTAGTAGAGACTAGGTTTCATTATGTTGGCCAGGCTAGTCTGGAACTCCTGACCTCAGGTGATTCGCCCACCTCGGCCTCCCAAAGTGTTGAGATTACAGGCATGAGACACCACCCGGCCAGAGAAATTATTTTAGTACCTCCAGCCTGCCGGCTGCCATTCTCCCTCTGGGATTCTTGGAACCAAGTGGAATCATTCCACCGTTGAGAATTAGGTATGATTTTGCAGGAATTTTGTGGGATTATGTTCAGGAATGCTAGAATCTTACACTACAAATTACTTGTCCTCAGAGTGTAGGCACAATAGGCAAGGAACAATTTCAAAATGGTAATGAAAGGACCACTGTCATAATAGTTGAACCAGCACCCAATTCTCCAGTGTATGGAACTCTGGAAAATCTGTTGGAATACATGTGAGAAGAGCTCTCTACCTTCCAATCAGCTTCATCTATTCCCCACCTGAATCTTGGCAGGACCATTCTGCCCAATGTTCTAAGAACTCAGGGCAGTGACCAGTACACTAACATGAAAAGGGGGGAAAAAGGAATAATCTTTTTATTATTATTATTATTATTATTATACTTTAAGTTCTAGGGTAAAAAAAAAAAAAAAAGAGAACAACCTGCTCCTGAATGACTACTGGGTAAATAACGAAATGAAGGCAGAAATAAAGATGTTCTTTTCTTGTAAAAAAAAAAAAAAAAAAAAAAAAAGAAAAATAAATAAATAAAATGTTTCAGTTGGAAAAAAAAAAAAAAAAAAAAAAGGAATAATCTAGCCCCAAGGAAAGCCCTAAACCAGTTTAGTGAATGTACAAAAGTGGGGGTGAGTAGAGAGTGGGACATGGGGAAAAGAAAGGAAAAAAAGAGAAGAGGGAAGGGGGAGGAGAAAGGAGTGGATGAGAGAGAGAGGGAGGAGAAAAACAAGGAAAGAAAAGGGAAGCAGAAGAGGAAGGGAGGGAAAGAGAGAAGAGATCAGAGAAGAAAAGAGGTGGGGAGGGTGCCTGTTTCTTATTCCTCAGTGCCCCATTCACTAACAAAAGTGTTTCAGTCAAAGTCCTACCAATCTGAGAGAGACCAGTAGCAATGCTTCCTCCCTAAAAGAAACAGACATAAAGTTGGTCCGAGAAAACAAAACAGTATTTTAATTCTCTCCTCTCTGCTAATCCACCATGTTTTAAAATAACCAGAGACGTCTAACCAGGCCCCAGGTAATTTCCTCTAAAAAAAAAAAAAGAAAGAAAAAAAAAAAAAAGAAAAAGAAAAGAACTACAAGTACAATAGATGTTTCCAAAACAAGATTGGCGCTCAGATGTGCCGTAGGACAGGTCTATGATGTGGCCACACAAACATACCAAAACTGACTTCTGTCATTCTGGTTAAACTAGAAATAAACTTGCCTTGACAAAAAGGGCAGAGGAGACAATCGATAAGACTTCACACTCTTACTTTACATGCTCATTCTCTACAAATGTATATTTCAAAGGATTTTTTTTTACATCTGATTGAATGTGTATCTACCTAGCATTACACAGGACCCAGATGACTGTAAAGAAATAACAAAGGGCACTTCTGATGTGCAAAGAATTTTTAGTTCATGCTCATTTCCTACACACTGAAGCAAACCTTGAAATATAATAACTAAGTAGAAAGACTCCACATTTCTTTATGTCATGTCATATTCTAAATGACTGTAATTCCAGGATTGTGAGCATAAACTTGTTCTAGTCTTTTACATCTAATTATTTCAAACAGGTCATGAGTGTAACCAATGACAGCCCTGCGGATAGCTGAAGTTCTATCACTTCACCAGTAACCAGCTTACCTCACCAATAATAAATCTTGTGTGTGCAAGTTATTTCATAAGTGAAGAAAATACCATGCTAAATCTTGAAAATGTGGGAAGGGTCACTGTTAATCACAGGACTATTTCTTGGAAGTTGTGTTTTAAAAAGAGAATGATAACTCCAGTCATTTATGTCAACCACTTACAATTTATGTCTGATTCCCACACTGCTCAATATTAATATGTATGTCTTTAAAGGTGAAGGTTGTATCTGATTAAGAAACAAAGTAAGATTCATATATCCATGACAGACAGAATGAATGAAGGGAAAGAAGGAGAGGAGGGAAGGAGGGAGAGAGGAAGGAAGGAAAGAAGGAAGGAAGGAAGGGAGGAAAGAAGGAAGGAAGGAAGGAAGGAAGGAAGGAAGGAAGGAAGGAAGGAAGGAAGGAAGGAAAGAAGGGAGGGAGGGAGGGAGGAAGGAAGGAAAAAGGAAGGAGGGAAGAGAAGGAAGGAAGGAAGGAAAGAAGGAAGGAAAGAAGGGAGGGAGGGAGGGAGAGAGGAAGGAAGGAAGGAAAGAAGGATGGAAGGAAGGAAGGAAGGAAGGAAGGAAGGAAGGAAGGAAGGAAGGAAGGAGGGAAGGAAGGAAGGGAGGGAGGGAGGGAAAAAGGGAGAAAGGCAGGGAGGGAGGGAGGAAGGAAGGAAGGGAGGGAGGGAGGGAGGGAGGGAAAAAGGGAGAAAGGGAGGGAGAGAAGAAGGAAGGAAGGAAGGAAGGAAGGAAGGAAGGAAGGAAGGAAGGAAGGAAGGAAGGAAGAAAGAAAGGAACAAAAGAAAGAAACTTTGGCTTATTATCACAACAGGATGAAAAGCAAAGGATGGATAATCCCAAAGATTTTGCAAAGGATGTATCAAGATTTGGTGATCTGGAAAGTGGGTACATAGAAAGAGGGAGATATTGAAGGTGAATTGAAGATCTGAAGATTGTTTAATATTTTAGCTTCATTCCATTAATAAAGTGGCTCTTTTATACTTCATGGCCACAACAGAAACAAGAGATTCACAAGGAACTGGTTTAATACTGGTTATCTTCCAAGTAGAGGCAGACAAATTGGCTTCCCCAATGGGAGCCAGAACCTAAAGAGATATTGTGGAAGGTCTGGCTCATGATACCAGATGACAAGGGAACAGGTGAAGAAGGATTCATAATGACGTGGCTCAGGGAGCGGAGACACAAGAACCAGAAGATAAATGTGTGGCATGTAAATGTCCTTTGGGATTACAGAAATACTTGAGGAGAAAGCCTGATAAAACAGTAAATTAGTGTGGGTTACGAGACATTAAAGAAAAGTAGATTTTACTTATATATTTTTTCCACCTAAAACACTTAGAACAGAAAAAGGGGCTTTAGAGGAGAATTAATGAAATCTGTTGGAGTTTAATCAACAATAATAATATGTGAAGATTAGCTAATAATAATATTCTAAAGTTTATCTGTTAGTTGTGACAATAGTACCACAGTAATATGAGATGTTAACAATACAGGAAAATGGGTGTGGGGTATATGGGAATTTGCTATTCTATTTTTAACTATTCTTGAATAAACATTTGTTTAAAACAAAATAAAAGAAGAAAAAGTAAAAAGCACTTGCTAATATATGCAAATTTCAAGTTTTGGCTTACATTCTTAGAACAGTTGTTAGCACATATAATAAACCCTCAATGAATGATAAATAATAATATTACTATCAGTAAATGTGCAACGTAGACACATTTAAAAGTGTCTACAATTAAAAGTTTAAGAGCTTGACATAATAAAAACAAAGTTTTAGAAATACTGATTTAGTGACTTTTGATGGTTGACCTGCATAAAGACAGTAGATGCTGTAGATTTTGAGAGTTCAGTTAGAAAACTTTTCACCTCTCCATACCTCAGTTTTCACATCTGTAATGATGAAATTTGGGGTCTTTTTGAGGAGTGAATGAGTTATTAAATGTAAAGTGCTTAGAACAGTCTTTGTCGCAAAGAAAGGGTTAAGTAGTATTATTACAATTATTTGTGTTACCATTGTATTACTCTTATATTGAGGCTTGCTAAAGAAGAAAATAAGGATAGCTTTGACAAAATGGGGGGAAAAGCAGCAAGTTTGAAGAGAAAGTAATCAGCTAAGACAGAAATACCTAGTAGAGACTTGGCAACATGAGTCTGGAAAATTTTATATAGAAGGGATCATTTAAAGCATGAGCATAAATGAGAAAGAGAAGAGTCAAGACCTTAGCCTTTTGAAATAACTTCAGCCAAAGGACAGACAAAGGTAGACAAACTCACAAAGGAAGAATAAAAAGAGATAGAAGAGTCCAGCTATTATAGTCTCAGATAGTAAAAGAATAAGAATTTATTAATTATTATTATTCTTTTTTTGAGACAGTCTTACTCTGTCACGCAGGCTGGAGTGCAGTGCCATGATCTTGGTTCATTGCAACCTATGCCTCCTGGGTTCAAGTGAATCTTCTGACTCACCTCCCAAGTAACTTGGACTACAGGCACATGTCACTGCACACAGCTAATTTTTGTATTTCTAGTAGAGATGGGATTTGTTTTGTTGGCCAGGCTGGTCTGGAACTCCTGACCTCAAGTGATCCACCCACCTCGGCCTCTCAAAGTGCTGGGATTACAGGCATGAGTCACCGTGCCCAGCTTAGAATAATAATTTATAAAAAGGGAAGGTGGTAAGTCAACGTTGTTGGATACCTCAAATGAGACCAAATAAAATGAGGTCTAAGAAAAGCAAGAAGAGTCACTTGTGCCCTGAAACAAATAATTCCAAATAGCATAATTATGGAAGAAGTCAAATAAGGATATTTATATTCATCATGCACATAATTTTTACATGTTTTCCACTCCTTGAATATAAGCTTCCCAGGACAAATGTTATGTCTCATTTGTTTGGTGATGTATGCCTGTGCATAATATACAGTAAGCATTCAATAATATATGCTGAATTAATGAATAAAATATTTAAAAATGCAGGTCAATCTTCTAAAAAATCATCTATATTATAATGCAAATCTGCTACTAAAAAAGTGGCTGGAACTAGGGCTACAGAATTTCAACCTAGTAACATTTTTTCCAAGAAAAAAAAAAGCCAAGAATATACATCACCACATCATTCCAGTATTAACTACATGCAGCTTTTTTATCAAGAGGAGTCACCATATTTTTCAGCACCTCCAAGACTATAGCTGTCCTGAACATTCTTCTCGCCATTGTTGTTCATTGCATTTTTCAATACCCATTTTGAAAACAAAACAAAGCATCCATGTTGCCCAATGTGAGCATGAAGTATATTTTCCACTAAGATTGCTTTATAATGAATAAAATTCTACTATACTGATCATGGTCTTTAATTAAGCTATTTCATTATATTTAATTGTTCTTATGAAAAAATGTTGTAAAATAAACTTGTATGACAATTTTTAAGTAAATTTGCTGACTCCTTAAGTAATTGGAAGCCATGGATGATGAATAAAGGTATGCTAAAGTCATATCTTGTTTGAGAATTAGGTTATTAATATTCATCATGCTAATAAAGAAACACAAAGTCAAGTATTTCACAGAAACGGGACGTAAACTACCAAACCACTAAAGACTTTGAAACATCGAGTTTAATGGATGATTATAAAGTGGACATTTATGCAACCACTAAAGACTTTGAAACATCGAGTTTAATGGATGATTATAAAGTGGACATTTATGCAACCACCTTCATTGCCACCCCCTTAGAAGTTTCCAGTGTTCTCAGCAAAACCATTCCCATGACCTGACTTGCAGCTTGTTGCCTACCATCTTTGTTTTTATGGTCCTTAGTCACACTACCTTAGTAGGCATATCTGAAGAATAGTTGAGCTTTGCCTATTCTCAAATTTATATAAATGGAATCATACTTTATGTATTTTATTGGTGTGTCTTTAAAAAATTTAAGGAGCAATGTCACCACGATAATTTCATAGAAGTCAACATTAAAGAAAGGGAAATAAGAAAAAGGCAAAAAATAAGATGTTAAGAATAAGATGTTTCAGAGCTCATATTAAATATAAATGGACTGAGAGCCATTTATATTTAAAAGACCAAACATTCCATTTGAATAAACAAAAAGGAAAATCTATAAATGCTGTTTTACAGAAATATACACAAAATGACATAGAATGGTTTGAAATAAATAAAAGCTAAAAATATATTGAGCCAGTAGAAATAAAGAGAAAGTAAACTTGAAAATAATATATCAACAACTTTCCTGGCACAAAGTATTCAGCACATAAAAACTGGATAACTTGAGGAGAGTTTAATAAAAGAACTAGCCGAACATTGGCATTGCCTGTAGTTCTCGCTACTTGGAAGGCTGAGGGGGAAGGATCCCTTGAGCCCAGGAGTTTGAGGCTGTAGTGGATAACCTGTGCATAGCCACTGCACTCCAGCCTAGGCAACCCCAACTCCAACAAAGAAGAAAGAACTATTTACAAAGAATGGTTAGGGTGTGGGGAAACCAACACTAGTTATAGCTGGAAATTATTGGCACCACTAGGTCCCAGTGGATAAAGGGAGGGAAACATTACTGAAACCCCAAGTTTATAAGGAGAGGGCCATTTGACAAGAGCAATGACCTTTGGCCAAAACCTACAGTTACATGGCAACTCCACAAGAAGAAGCCTGTAAAATTAGGAACCCAATTTCATTCTCCGCCCTTCCTGGGATATTCTGCCGTAATCCCCCTTAGTCTAATCTAACAGAATCCAGAGGGCAGGAGGACCTCTTGATGTGGTCCACAAACCAGCATTCAGAAGCAGAGCGGGATAGAAAAGGGCAGAGAGTGGATATGAATGGAAAACACGAGATTTTCAGCACAAATAACAATCAAAGGTAAAGGAGAATTCCATTTAAAAGCATTAAATGAAAACATGGAAGAATTGGAAGCCATTATCTTACGTAAAATAACTCTGAAACAGAAAACAAAATGCTGTGTCTTCTCACTTAAAAGTGGGAACTAAATTGTGTACACGTGGTCGTAGAGAGGGGAATAATAGACACTGGAACCTCCGAAGGGAAGGAGGGTAGGGGGTTGAAGGATCAGAAATTACGGAATGGATACAATGTACAATATTCGGATGTCTGTAACACTGAAAACCCAAACTCCACCACTAGGCAATATATCCATTAAATAAAACTGCATGTGTATCTCTTAGATTTATACAAATTAATTAATTAGTTAATTTAAAAGACAGAGGGAGATCTCTCATAAGGTTAAAAATTTCAAAGATTGCCAGGCGCGGTGGCTCACGCCTGTAATCCCAGCACTTTGGGAGGCCGAGGAGGGCAGATCATGAGGTCAGGAGATCGAGACCATCCTGGCTAACACGGTGAAACCCTGTCTCTACTAAAAATACAAAAAATTAGCCAGGCGTGGTGGCGGGCGCCTGTAGTCCCAGCTACTCGGGAGGCTGAGGCGGGAGAATGGGGTGAACCCGGGAGGCGGAGCTTGCGCTGAGCCGAGATCGCGCCACTGCACTCCAGCCTGGGCGACAGAGCGAGATCCGTCTCAAGGAAAAAAAAAAAATTTTTTTTCAAAGATATATAGGAGGTTTTATGTGCCAATAAATACATCATTGAGTATTTACATCAAAAAGCATAAGCAATATAAGAATAATGTGATGAAACTTGTGGAGTGACAGTTTAAAATCTAACACGACTAGAACCGGAAAAAAAATATATTGACAAAGGTACTTAGTAAACATATACAGAGGGAGCTTTGTACCTAATTAAAAAACATTTTTTTCTAAAAAGTCAGGAAAAAAAATCATCTACTGAGAAATAAAATAAGCCTCAATAATTTCCAAAAGACAGAACATTTATAGAACACATTCTCTTACTGCAATTCAGTAACTAGAATTTACTAAGCACTAATTTTGCATTCTAACTTAATTCATACATTGCTACAAGGAAAATGTTATTATCTTCATTTCAGAAATAAATTCTAAAACTGAAGGAAAAATATACTGATTTTAAAATGTTGCGGAGATAGTAAAGAAAATCAGATATCAGCTATATATATTCTTACAGCAGAATGAAGTGATAAAAATAAGGGGATAAAAGAAGATAGTGCCAGAAGATTATATATAATATACACAGATTATATATATGCACATATATTTTTCTAGAAAGATGAAACAGATCAGAAGAAAGAATCAAATTTTTTAACTGGAATTTCTCTAAACTAAATATTCAATTGTCGAAATTGAAAGAGCCCACTTGGTACCAGGCAAAATGGAAGGAGAAACATGACTAAACACATCTCATGAACATTTTTTCTATTTCAAAACTTGTTCACCTTGTTAATCACAAGTATGAAGTTATAAAAAACCTGATAACAATCACAAAATGCATACTGTTTTGATAGTTCGCCTTTGGAAACAAATTACAGAACAATGATCTTGTTTATGTTAAAAAAAAAAAAACAAAAAACTATGTGCGTGTGTTTGCGCGTGCGCGCGCGAGCGTGTGCACGCACGCGCACATGAGCAAGAACACGTATAAATAAACAGAATGGAACTGGAAGGACACATACATGCAGTGAAGATTGGTTACCTGAAGGAGGTAGTCAAAACTTCACGGCGACTCAAACTATTGAGCTAAAGAATATTTTCAGCCTCATCTGGGACACTAGACAGACACCCAATGCTCGGCAGTCAAGCAACATAATTAAAGTGCAAGGGAAAACTGCAAGCACCGGCATTCAAACCAGGGTAACTGTCTGAGGCAGTTTCACTGCATAGATCAATTAAGTGGAAGGCATCATTTAAAAGATCATCCTATTTTCCAGCCATGTTTCTTAGCTGAAGTTCACTATAGTACCTTCAGTGAGACATGAATGTGTCATTAAAGTTTTTGAAAATTTTGTTGCAACATTTTTGTAATGTCCATGTATTTGTGGCTCAATCAGCAGTAGCAATTGTTCTGATTCCCTGTGGTTCCCTAAGATAGCCCACTGAGTTGAGAGAGTTGTTATTTCTGAGTTCCTGCAGTTCACATAGCTACCTAGAAAGTGATACATGTAAACAATCACATCGTATTCACTTTGAATCCATTCATAAAAACAGTGTTGCCAGTTACTTAGTCTTTTTAATACATAACCTTTTGAAAAGTTTTGTTTTTCAGTTTTGCTATGAATGTATTTACCGTTGTTGAACTATGGTCTCACTCACTGTTCTATAAATTTCTTGAGGATGGAGATCAAATTTTATTCATTAATGTATCATTAGTACCTAACATCTTCTTACCTATATCTGGCATAGGGAGATAGAAAATAAATATTTTACGGGCCAGTAGAATGATGAATGGATGGATGGATTAGATGAATTTGCTTACAACTTTCAGCTTTGTTTCCTCAGGGAAAAAAATGGTTATCGCGTGTAGGATATGGCCTTTGCTAACCATTATGTATTGTCCTGACTACCATGTTTATCTGTTATAGGAAAAACATAGGTTTCAACTCCCTCCAACCAAGAAAAAAAACAATTATTCCAAGTGATTAATAAGCAACCCCAATTGTGAAAAACACAGTCTATTTCTCTCCTTCTGGTCAACCATTTTCATCAGTTCTTACTATCTCTCTTTTACATCCTCCAAAAGATTATCTTTCTATTTCTTCCTACAAGAGATATCAAATAATTCTAGGATTTTATTTCAGAAATGTTCTAAAATATAGTTTTTTAAAACTATTTTAAACAACATAAGAGCTGAAGCCTGCCTCTGCTTCTTCACCTCTTCTGTTTCCTCCCCCATCTCCTTGACACTCCCTAAAAAAAAAAAAAAAAAGAGCTGAAACTTGCCATATGTGTCTTTATTTGACCAATTCAATATTGACAGTCTCCATAAACTGATACAGAAAATACTCCTCAAAATCCTGTCTCTCTCAAGAAGCCTTCACCAAAAACCTAAAATAATTTTTACTTTAGCTATACATCAACATCCCAAATGCAGGTTTATCATCCAATGACAACCGTTGCTCACTGAATTAAACCAAAATGACAGTAGTGAGCAAAATTGAGCAAGCAAACCTTACATATCCCAGAATTGAACAGATTATTTTCATTGTGTTCTCAATCTTAGAAAAGGCGACATAATAGAGAAGTTGTTACTTTACATTTTTCACATTAAAAAAAAAATCCACTTCTGGCTACTTTCCTATTTTCTTTTGGTAAAATGGTTTTAAATCACCATTTAAAACTCAGTAAAAGAATAATGAGAATGAAAATCCAACTCTCAACCCAGATCTGTGAAATTAGGCTCACTGTCTATTGAATACACCCTACACCTGTTACATTTTGCCACTGGAATGGGATAAGCATTGTAACTAAATGGATTATGCTGCATTTTACTAGAAACAAATTACCCAATACTACCATTTATGAGTTAAGATTTCCTGTAAGAAAATAGTGTAAGAAAAAAGAGGGATTATTTGATATCTTTGAAGGGTGTTTTATCACACTGTGCAATTGCATGCAATTTAACACCTAAACTGCTTAAAGTGCAAATGATATCAACTAGTCCACCCTAAGGGCCTGGTAATAGTCCTGCCGTTTGTGCTGCTAGAGCTGGTTTTATAAGCACTTCCATTATAATAAGCCTGGTCTTTCAGGATTTTTTTCCACTCAACCATGAAAATGTGCTGTAGTTTACAACTTGGCATAGGAGATTTTAGCTTAACAGCTCCTATTTTTCTTCCAACTATTTTGTCCCAAAAGAAGTCAGCTGGCCATCTCTCCAGCTTGTAAAGAAAAAAGAAAAATAATTTATGCTATGAATCACGGAAAATGAGTTTCAGATTAATAGTTAATTCATCAAAAATGTTTTCTAATTTCACTGGTGCTAGTTTTTGACCCATCTCTACAAGAGAATCCTAAAAATGCTGGGGGAACAGTAATCATTCCTTTTCAAAGTAACTCCTGGCTGGCAAGTTTTTCTCAGTCTACATAGGCTAGAAGTATAATAGAGAAATGAAAACATGTTTAAAAAAATGGTCAGATAAATCTCAAAAGGGTTATTATGGATAGGAGCAGAAGACATTATTAGTTTATCTACTGATTTGCTTCCTTGAAACACACACACACACACACACACACAAATATTGACAGAGAAAGTGGGAGAGAGAGCTAGAAAACAGTACTTATAGCCTTAGACCATTGAAACCATGGTGTTCTTATGCAGATGTTCCCGTTTTTCTGACTTTTCTCATTCCTATGGATAAAGGGCACTCTCTCAAGAGCCTTTCTGAAGAAATCCTCACAGGCATGAATTTTTTACCTGTAATCTCTAGTTTGCATAGAGAAAAATATGAAAGATATATATCAAGTTATTTTTTCTTTTCTTCATGACTAAAGCGTAACCACACATGTAGTAGCTCAACCCTGCGGCTGCAAATGAAGAACTCTCACAACTGGTGTATCAGCTCCCCTCATGTCTACTTATGGACTCCATTTACTCCATTTAGTATTCCCTTACCCATCTGCATTCCAAAGCCTCTTTTCTCAACCCTCTGTAATTTTAAAGGAAAATGTTTACATTTATTTCAAATACTATACACAAACATATTTATACATTTAACGCATTCAGAATTTTAATTCATATATGCCACGAAATACGGATCTGGGTTCATTTTCTCCAAACGATTGCTAATTCTTCCCAAACAATTTATTGAAAAAAGCCTTACTTTAACTACAGATTTAAAATTCTACCTACCTATTTACTTAGACCAATCAATGTATCCTTTGCAAAGTCTTGGGGTGATACACACACACACGCACACACACACACACAAGTTATGTATTATGTATATGTCTACAAATAAATGTGTAGACATTATACCTTTGCTCGTACATACATTCTAGCTAATTTAACTCAGTATAAATAAAAATATATTGCATTTTACGTTTATTTTGTATCCTTCAATTTTGCAGAACTTGCTTTTGTAGAGTCTATAACAGATTCTAAGTAAATTTTATATCTTTCATATCAACAGAAAAATTAGTATATTTTAATATTTCCTGGTAGTTATTCTACTTTTTGCTTTGTCTTAATCTTATTGCATTAATGGAACCTCTGGGGATGTTAAATAATAGTGATAGCAGTGAATATTTTGTCTCAATGTCAACCTAAAAGAAAAACATGTAGTATTTCAAAGTTTAATATGAGTTCAGATATTTGATGTTTTGATAAATATTTTATAACATTTAGGGTGTACTTATTATTCCTATTTTGACTATAAGGCAGAATTTATCTGGAATTACTTTATCAGAATTGCCATAAGGCAAAATTTATCTTGATTTATGAGAAATGACTGAATTTTGCCACCTGGGTGTTGGGATCATTTTTATTAAATCATGTGCTTTTTGCCATCAGTTTACTGATAATAGCTAATGCTTACATATTTCTCACCATGTGCCAGCCCTAATTAAACATTTTGTTTGTATTAATTTATTGAGGTACTCCATATCATTATCTTCAACTTTGAAATGAGGAAGCTGGTCACACAGAGGTCACACAGCTTTGAGTGGCCTAATGGGATTCACAGCCAGCAGCCTAGTTCCGGAGCCTACACTAAGCACCACTATAAATACCACCTCTATAATGTTCGCCTATTTCTAAAGTTTAGCAATGTTTGGATTCCTGGGATAAACTATGCTTTATCATTATATATTAATCTTTTAACTCAGCACAAAATATAATTCTATGGTTTACATTATTAGTTCTGTATAAATAAATGAGATTAGTCTATAGAATTTTGTATGAAAATGAAATGTATGAGATTCTACCATTAATGATTATCTTACTCCCTAATAAGATGAATTCAGAATCTCTCCATCTTTTTTGATGCTCAGAAATCGTTGAAATAATATAGGACATACTGGTTCTTTGGAAATTAAATACAATGCACATATGAAATTATTTTGGTCTGCCAGCTTTTCTAGTGATATATCTTTGATAATATTTTAAATTTCTCCCACAGTTATCATTCTTTTCAAATTTATAGACATGTGTTTATAAATATTTTCATTCAATACTTATATTTATCATAATTATGATCATTTTCTCATTTCTAATATTGTAAATCCCTTTTTTTTCTTTTCTCTCTTATCTTTCTCTCTCTGCCCCGTGTGTGTGCATGGTGTGTGTGTGTTGGGGAGTACAATTAAGATTTTGATTTCAGTCTTTTATCCCCATCAGCCTGGCCAACTCCTACACTCATTCGTCAACACTTCTCTGAAAAGCCTTCACTCACCTCCCAAGGAAGACAAACTTGTCTCACCTTTGTGCCTGTGTTACCTGTGTGTGTGGCACTTATGTCTCTTATAGCATTTATCACAATTATTTGTTTGCCCTTCTCTCTTTTTAATACACTAAGAGCTCTTGAAGGCAGGAAAACCATTATAATAATTTCTATGTCTTCAGGCCGTATATACTTGTTCAATAATTACTTCAGGCATGCCTAATGAAGAAAGGCTAAGAAGTATTTGCACAGTGATGCTAGTTCCAAAGTATTAAAGATCAGATTACCTCAAATGTATTACATTGATTCAGAATGCAGTGCATATGAATAAACTTAACAACTATGAGCCCTCCAGCTTAAAATTGATAACCATCACAGCACCGTATAGTTCATTATGTAACATTTATTTATCTGTCAAACAATGCTAACATGGCAGTTGAAGTCTCTTTTATTCAGGGATGCTCTCCAATTGTGGCTGGTGTTAAATGTGGCATTATTACTTTTGGGAAAACTAGCTGCTATAATTTAATCAAAGACAGAAGAATAACAGGCAGTTTGTCAAAAAAAATAATTTTTTTATAATGTAACATTGCCTTGTCATTTTCTAGGTCACGGGGACAAGCAGTTAAAACAGGCAAAAGTCCTGTGTGCCCTCAGGGATCTTGGATGCTACCAGAGACCACATTAAATAGATAATTGGAATAAAAGGGGTAAAATGTGCTTTGATAATTAATTAAAAAGCCTTACTAAATATGTATTTTGTTCAAGATTTTGTGCAAAAAGAAATAAAAGAAGAAACAGTGCCTTTCTGCAAGGAGCTCATGCTGTAATAATGGGACATGCATACACAAAGAAAATTAGAACAATATAGAGATATTCACAGAGTTGAAAGGTAACACAGAGAAGTCAGACAGCATATCAGTAATGTGCCATTCTTTATAGCTAAATATCTTGGTTTATAGCCAAAATAAGCTATAAAATTCAACAAATTTAAAATGGGCCATTTAGGGAAAAAATGGGAGAAAGTAAAATTATTATCATATATGAGGCTTAAGAACAGATAACATGACAGAAAAATAATTGTAAAGGACTCTTGATAATAAATGAAAAAAAAAATACAGATTGGAACCAGTATAGCAAGCTAAAATCAGGGAATCGGCAGATCTACAGAAGAAAAATTGTCAAAATCAATGTTTTCTGATTGTGGGAAAAGATTTTACACCAAGAGGCTGAACTTTAGGGAACACATCCACCAAAATATATACAGTTGTGACCATTATATAAAAAATTGAGCATTATATCTGAAGCAATTTCAGTATTTGTAATGAGAAAGAGCCATGTCCTACCTGACTACAACATTTCTGGTCTAAGAAGCTTGTGATAGTATGTGATATTAACTTGTTTAATGAAGAATTCCACACAAACTGGAGGTAATGCTTGATATATTATAAAAATAGCTGCCTTTTATAAAGTATTCATGTCTTTCTCTGTCTTTATTCCCTTCCCACTGTTTACCCATTATCTCAGTCCTTTCCTTCCTTTTTTCCTGTAATTCAGGATCTTTCTTTTTCTCAGTGACAAGTCTTCCTCTTGCCTTCTGAAAAGAAGTAAGAGTTCAGCTTTCTGGGGATCTGGATAATGAACTAGAATCCCAGGAAATGGTTTAAAAAGAGAAGAAATGAGCAGGCTCACCATCGCCTATGGTGAGCTGGCTCAGACATAGAAGAGAATGGCATGCATGAGAAGGGAGGCAGGGAGGGACAAGCTCTCTTGGCCTCAGTTTCCTCATGTGTAAAATAAAGACCTCAGATATATCATCCTGACAACAACTGATGCATGATCCCATAAAGACTTTGTACCAACTCATGCTAGTTCCATGCTATATACCTGGAAAATTGCCAGTTCTTTCTCTTGCATAACTTCTTTTTAGAAACCCACCTAAGAAGTCTCAAGAATGGAGGAGTATTGTTTTAAACAAACTAATTATGGAAGTGAGGGTAATGAGTGAAGCCTTCAGTCTGTTACCTTAGGGCCCACTGTGATTCTACAAGGAATGAGGACCAGAGGAAGACCAAGACCTAACCCATCTGTACCTACTCTTTCCTGGACCAAATAATTTTGAGTTTCTCAGGCTAAAAGGCTGTAAACAGGAATCGAAGGCCTGACAAGTTTCCATACATGTAAACTTATTGTTCCCAATCTTGAAATAGCTGAATGTTACAGTGCACCTTGATTAATCATGAAGTGTGACTTAAGTAATTTGTTGCAAGCCGGACACAGTGGCTCACGCCTGTAATCCCAGCACTTTGGGAGGCCAAGGCAGGTGGATCACCTAAGGTCAGGAGTTCTAGACCAGCCTGGCTGACATGGTGAAACCTCATCTCTCCTGATAATACAAAAATTAGCCGGGCGTGGTGGCATCCGCCTGTAATCCCAGCCACTCAGGAGGCAGAGGCACAAGAGTCACTTGAACGTGGGAGGTGGAGGTTTCTGTGAGCTGAGATCGCACCACTGTACTCCAACCTGGGCAACAGAGTGAAACTGTGTCTCAAAAAAGAAGAAAAAAAAAAGAAATGTTTACAAATAAATTACCAGATTTTACAAATAATTATGTTTTAAGTAAATTAGAGCAGACTCAAGGTTACCTAACTACAATGTCACTCTCATAATCTGTATCTCAAATTTTTTCTGGAATGAGAAAGATGAAATTAGAGAAAAACATGCAAAAAATTAAGCATGAGTTCTTCATGTAAACATCACCTTTTGTATCTGTTATAGGAAAGATATTGTTGAGAGTTCATGCATTTAATGGTTAATTTAATCAATAAGCAACCATTGAGATGGGAACGTGTGTGTGGTGAATAGAAAGGAGATGATCATAGTAAGAAGATGGTGGATGTGAGGGAGCACCTTGAAGTAAGAAAGAAGTGCTTTGATTAGCCTATTATATATAGGATGGAGTCTTGCAGGGAGGCTCAAGCTTTCCCTCTGTGCTGTAAGTTGATTTATTTCTCCACCCTTATCAACTAAATATTCTTGAGATGTATTGCAATGTTTCCCAACCACAGCTACACATTAATACCACTGAGGGAACCATTAAAATACCTCCACTACCTGGGCCCCATGTCCAACGGTCCTGTTTCAGTTGGTTCTCACATTAATCCAGTGGTTCTCAAACTTTAGCATGCTTCAAAATCACCTGGTTAGCTTGCTAGCATGTAGATGTGTAGGCCCCACCTCCAGAATTTTTGATTCAGTCGTCCATGGTGGAGTCTGAGAATTTACATTTGTAACTGTGGCAAATACTGCTGGTCTGGGGGACCACATGTCGAGAAATAAAGTATTAAACAGTGTCACAGAAAGTATCTGATAATCATAACACCATAAAAATCTATTAATAACAGCTTCCCAGACTAGTCTTATGAAGATTTTGTTTCAGTATTTGGCATGGAATGGGAAAATTTTTATTTTATTTTGATAATTATCTTCAATTATTCTTCTCAAAGGGCAAGTTTGGGGATCTCTACCATCAAGAGACTTCTGGCAGAAAGTGAAGGACAGTGGGGATGGCATCTGAGTTTTTTGCATAGTGCTGCTTCGTGGACTTAAGCCATGTGGCAAGTTAACATGTGTTATCAGTCTGTTCCCATATGGCAAGGGTCAGGAGAGAATCTTGTTGCACCATAATCTGCTGTCTCTGGCCTCTCCGTCTCTGTGTCTGTCTAACCACTTTGTCTTCTGTTCATGGCTGGGCCTTCTCTATCATGACCCAGCCTTCCAGACTCAGCTGATTTCTCTAGCAATAGCCCTATTTTTTTCTTCCTTTTTTCATCACATTTCTCTAATGGATGTTTTATATCATCACAATCACTATTTTCTCTGTACAGATTTTCCTTAGATAAAATAAGTGTTGTTTTCATCCCCATTAGTTACACTGTAAACGCTGAATTTTTTTTTTCTTATATTGAAGGTATGAACCCCTTGTAACAGAATACCCTTCCAACACATTGGCATTATTGAATTTTTTATATCGTTAGGTTATTTAAACATGTGTAAATACAAATTAAATTTAAATTCCTTATAACTGCTATCAATTATAACATAACCATAAAATTATAAATTAAACTGGGAAACCAATAAATTATAAATTAATAATATAAATGTAATATTCTACATATATTTCAGATATATTTAGCTCTATAATAAAATAATAAAACATGATACATGCTTCTATATCTAATTTGCTTCTCTATTTTGATATCAATAATACTTATACTTTTCTGTAAAGTCCAGTTTTAGAAAATATATGAATAATATCAGCTCTTCAAATTCTGGTTCATGATAATCAGACCTCATGCTTAACCTAAAGTCTTTGAGAAAGCAATCTTAAAATGCCAATGTTAATTAAATGTCCCTTGAGAACTCTCTAAATTTGTCTTCTTTGCTTAAAGATAAATTTAGTTCCACTGTATTGTCGAAATCTGTGTTAAATGCGTATGTGATCTAATTAGTGCCACAAGAAGAAAAAGAAAAGTTCTTCACAAGGTATTTAGATTTAGTATTACTGTTAATGATTGATGTGACAAAGACAGAATCTGTACAACGCAGCACACAAAGTGAATATGAAATGACCTGCTACTGCCTTGCTTCTTTCTAGTGCAGGTGCCTATACGCTAAAGTGCCTGGTCATACTGTAACTCCATCTAATGTCTCCCCATTAGGTACCATGAAACTATCATGAGTACATCATGTACTGATGAAGATGACATCTGTTCTTCATTTCCTAAAATATATATGCGTATATATTTTACATTTTAAAACACAGAATTGTGAACTTCATTGTGAACTCACGGATCCCAAGACTATATCTATGAACCCAAGCACTGCACAGAAGGCAGTTTGAGAGAACCACTTTAGAATAATGGTTCTTATTGGGGTAGACAAAAGAGTTGCTTGGTCCCTAGGGCAGTGGATCAGAACAACTTGAAACCTTTCTAAATTATACATTTCCTGCTTGAGATTCTAATACAGGAAACTGCTTTGATGAATTTCCTGCCATGGTAATACATTGTTGCTGATAAGAGTTTTGTTTTGTAACATATGATATAACATAGTGATTCTAAACATAACAGTGTTTCTATAGCTCCCTTCTCGTTTGTAACATATACATTCGTTACATGTGTTACAAGATAAAAGGAGTTTTGGAATCACTATGTTCAAAAACCACCAAAAATGTCTTCAACATCAAAATTAGATGTTTTTCCTCAGTTGCCATCTTTTACCTCTCAGATCCCTGTGACATTTATCGTCTTTCCTGAAGTTCTTTCTTCTCTATAATTCTTGAGAACTTATTTTATTGACTACCCATCTACTCAAGTGAATAGTCCTAATTTTTCCCCACTGACTCCTCTTCATCTTTCTTGTCCTTAAATGTATGTGTCCTACAAAGTTATCTCTCTTTCCTAGATATTCATTCTTTTTTTTTCTTTTTCTTTTTCTTTTTTTTTTTTTTTTTTTTTTTGAGACGGAGTCTCACTCTGTTGCCCAGGCTGGAGTTCAATGGCATGATCTCAGCTCATTGCAAACTCTGCCTCCCGGGTTCACGCTATTCTCCTGCCTCAACCTCCCGAGTAGCTGGGACTACAGGTGCCCGCCACCACACCTGGCTAATTTTTTTTGTATTTTTAGTAGAGACGGAGTTTCACCGTGTTAGCCAGGATGGTCTCGATCTCCTGACCTCATGATCCTCCCACCTCAGCCTCCCAAAGTGCTGGGTTTACAGGACTGAGCCACTATGCCCAGCCTAGATTTTCATTCTTAACAGCCATTCCCACTGCCATAAAATATTCAGGAAACTACTTTTAATCTTTCAAATTATTGGACAAATAAGAGGTTCAAGGATTAAATCAAAGAGTATATCAAATATGAATTTAAATAATCTAACATCTCATTAGTGTACTATGATTAAAAAATGAGTCGACTCTTTCAAAAGGTAGCAAAACATTGGGAAGATGAATTCAAATTATAACCAGAAATTTCAGTCCACACCTATCTTAGCACAGTGAAAAGTTCCATTAAGGGCAAATGGCATAACATGATTCTTTACATAATGTCGTAGCTGACTGTATTAGTCCATTCTCACACTGCTGATAAAGACATACCCGAGGCTGGGTAATTTGTAAAGAAAAAGAGGTATAATGGACTCCCAAATCCACTTGGACGGGAAGGCCTCACGATCATGGCGAAAGATGAAATACACATCTTACATGGCAGCAGACAACAGAGAGACAGTCAAGCGCAAGAGAAAATGCCTTATAAAATCATCAGATCTCATGAGACTTACCCACTGCCATGAGAACAGTATGGGGGAAACCACCCCCATGATTCAACTCCCACTGGGTCCTTCCTGAAACAAGTGATGATTATGGGAGCTACAATTCAAGATAAGATTTGGGTGGGGACACAACCAAACCATATCATTCAGCCCCTGGCCCCTCCTAAATCTCATGTCCTCACATTTCAAAACTAATCATGCCCTCCCAACAGTCCCCCAAAGGTTTAACTCATTTCAGCATCAACTCAAAAGTCCACAAAACAAAGTCTAATCTGAGACAAGGCAAGTCCCTTTCATCTATGCCCTTATAAAATCAAAAGCAAGTTAGTTGCTTCCTAGATACAGTGGGGATGCAGGCATTGGATAAACACACTCATTCCATGTGGGAGAAATTGGCCAAAATGAAGGAGCTAAAGGCCCCATGCAAATCCAAAATCCAGTGGGGCAGTCAAATCTTAAGCTCCGAAATGATCTCCTTTGACTCTCTGTCTCATGTCCAGGTCACGCTGATGGAAGAGGTGGGTTCCCATGGTCTTGAGCAGCTCCCGCGCTGTGGCTTTGCAGGGTACTGCCTCTCTCCCGCTGCTTTCATGGGCTGGAGTTGAGTGTCTGTGGCTTTTCCAGGCACACGGTGAAAGCTGTCAGTGGATCTACCATTCTGGGGTCTAGAGGACAGTGGTGCTCTTCTCACAGCTCCACTAGGCAGTGCCCCAGTAAGGACTTTCTGTGGGGCTTCAATCCCACATTTCCCTTTCACATTGCCCTAGCAGAGCTTCTCCATGAGGGCTCTGCCCCTGCAGCAGACCTTGTCTGGGCACACAGGCATTTCCATACACTCTCTGAAATACAGGCAGACGGTGGGAAACCTCAATTCTTGAATTCTGTGCACCCATGTGCTCAACACCACGTGGAAGCTGCCAAGGCTTGGGGCTTGCACCTTCTGAAACCACAGCCCGAGCTTTACCTTGGCCTCTTTAGCCATGGCCAGAGCGGCTGGGACACAAGGCGCCAGTCCCTAGGCTACACAGAGCAGGGGGACCCTGGGCCCAGCTCATGAAACCATTTTTTTCCTCCTAGGCCTCTCAGCCTGAGATGGAAGGGGCTGCTGAGAAGGTCTCTGACACACTCTGGAGACATTTTCCCCATTGTCTTGGCAATTAACATTTGGCTCCCCGTTACTTATGCAAATTTCTACAGCTTGCTTGAATTTCTTCTCTGAAAATGGGTTTTTCTTTTCTATTGCATCATCAGTCAGCAAATTTTCTGAACTTTTATGTTCTGTTTCCCTTTTAAAACCTAATGCTTTTAACAGTACCCAAGTCACCTCTTAAATGCTTGGCTGCCTAGAAATTTCTTTTGCCAAATACCCTAAATCATCACCCTCAAGTTTAAAGTTCCACAAATCTCATGAGTAGAAGAAAAATGCTGCCAGTCTCTTTACTAAAACATAGCAAGAGTCACCTTTATTCCAGTTCCCAACAAGTTCCTCATCTCCATTTGAGACCACATCAGCCTGGACTTTATTGTCCATATCACTATCAGCATTTTGATCAAAGCCATTCGACAAGCCTCTAGGAAGTTTCAAACTTTCCCACGTTTTCCTGTTTTCTTCTGAGCCCTCCAAACTGTTCCAGCCTCTGCCTGTTACCCAATTCCAGAGCTGCCTCCACATTTTCAGCACCACCCCACTCTACTGGTACCAGTTTATTGTATTAGTCCATTTTCATGCTGCTGATAAAGAGATACATGAGACTGGGTAATTTATAAAGAAAAGAGGTTTAATGGACTCACAGTTTCATGTGGCTGGGGAGGTCTCACAATCATGGCAGAAGGGATAAAGCACATCTTACATGACAGCAGATAAAAGAGAGAGTGAGAGCCAAGTGAAAGAGGAAACCCCTTGTAAAGCCATCAGATCTCGTGAGATGTATTCACTACCACGAGAACAGTATGGGGGAACCACCCCCATGATTCAGTTATCTCCCACTGGGTTCCTCCCGGAACATGTGGGAATTATGGGAGCTACAATTCAAAATGCGATTTGGGTGAGGACGCAGCCAAACCATATCACTGATTAACTCAATATAGAACTTAAAGTACTATAAAGTCATATTTTTAAAAAACTAATGCAATGGTTAGTCAGAAAACAAGTATTTTGGAAAACAAATTCTGGTTTGAAATATGTTCTTAATTAATAGGATTTGATACACACACACACACTTATGCACACATGCACGCATGCACTAATATGCATGCAAAAAGATTTGGATAAGGATAAAGACAAGAATAGATAGACAAGAAGGTATTTTCCCAGAGGATTTTCTGGCCTGATTGCAACTGAGGAGGACTTTGTATTGTATATATATAGAAGGAAGAAAAAAATGACTTAAAAAAATCCTTGATATTTCAGTTTCCCTGGAGGAATATAGAAATGTATATTAGATACACTTATACGCAGAAGAATTATAAAAATTGTACTGTGATTTTTAAGAGATAACACTTGAGAAAGGGTCTGTAATACCTGTACATTAATGTAATTTTTGCACTTTGTCTTGGCTTTTAAAAATTGTTATGGCTACATAATAGCTGTACAATTTATAGAGTACATGTAATATTTTGATATAAGTATCCAATGTACAGTGATCAAATTGGGGTAATTGGGATATGTATAACCTCAATCATTCATTCCTTTATTTGGGAAATATACCAAATTCACTCCTGTAGCTATTTTGAAATGTACAATAAATTATTGATACTTATGGTTGTGTTATTGTGCTGCCAAACAGTAGATCTTATTCCTACTGCCTAATTGGGATTTTTTTTTTTTGTACCCATTAACCATCTTATCTTCATGGAACCCCTCCCCACTATCCTTCCCAGCTTCTATTCTCTACCTCCATGAGACCATTTCTTTTTTTGCTCCCACATAGAAGTGAGAACATGCGAAATTTGCCTTTCTTTGCCTAGCTTATTTTAGTTAACATAATGTCCTCCAGTTCCATTCATGTTGTTGCAAATGATAGGATTTAATTCTTTTTTATGGCTGAATAATATTATGTTTTGTGTATGTGACACATTTCCTTTATCCATTCACCTATTTATTGATTGACACTTAGGTTGATTTCATGTCTTGGCTTTTGTAAATAGTGCTGCAATAAATGTGGAAGTACACATATTTCTCTGACATACTGATTTTCTTTCTTTTGGATATATACCCAACAGTAGGACTGCTGGATCATGTGGTAGTTCTATTTTTAGTTTTTTTTTTTGGGGGGGGGAACTTCATACGTTTTTTCATAGTGGCTATACTAACATATTCCCACCATAAGTTTACCTTGGTGCCCGTTTCTCTGCATCTTCACTAGCATTTGTTATTTTTTGTCTTTCTGATAAAAGCCATGGCTATTTGTATGTATTCTTCTGAGAATGTCTGTTCAAGACTTTTGCCCATTTTTAAATCAGATATTTGTTTTCCTGCTATTGAGTTGTTTGAGTTCCCTATATATTTTGGTTATTAATCCCTTGTCAGTTAAATAGTTTGCTAATATTTTCTCCCATTCTGCAAGTTGTCTCCTCGCTTCATTTATTGTTTCTAAGTTTGTGTGTGTGTGTCTCTCTGTGTGTGTGTGTGTGTGTGTGTGTGTGTGTTTGCTTTTGCTGCACTGAAGACTTTTAGCTTGATGTGAACTCATTTGTCCATTTCTTACTTTGGATGCCTGTGCTTTTGAGGTGTTACTGTAGAAATATTTGCCCAGACCAATGCCTTGAATATTTCCCCAATGTTTTCCTCTAGTTGTTTTAGATCTTATCTTTAAGGTTTCGACCTTATCTTTTAGTTTTAGACCTTATCTTTAAGTCTTTAATTCATTTTTATTTGATTTTTGTACATGGTGAGGGATAAGGGTCTAGTTCCACTGGCTTTTATACAAACTGACTTCTCTGGACTTTAGTGTTCTTATTAATAAAATGCAGTGTTTTGGTTAGATCGTATTATTAGTCAGGTTAGGCTATGTATGCTGTAGTGATAATCTAACTCCTAAATATCCTAACACAACAAACGTTCATATCTTGCATATGTCTAATACTGGTCTGCAATTGTTCTGCTACATTTAGTCAATCAGTGACCCAGATATGGAAAGCCTTGTTGTATTGAGATACCAGCATCTCAGTAACATGCTTTAAGGGTCACCATGATAGAAAAAAGATACTGATCAAGGGGCTCATAGCTTTTCATTCCTTGGCCAGAATGTGACATACATCCCTCCAATCATAGCCAATTGGTCAGAACTGTTCTCATGGTCCCAACTCATTGCAACGGTATATGAGAAATTAAAAGGTGCATGTATAATATTATGTGACCATTTCTGTATCTACCACAATCTCAAATTTCTCAACAAGGATTGTAAAATTTGTGATTCTTTAGTTATAAAGTCTGGCATTTACTGACTACCTCCTACTTATCAGGCAATTTACATATATTAAAACTTACTACCTAGAATGGTCTACTAAAATAGCCAATGTTATCCCAGTTTCATAGATGAAAAATAGGTTTAGAGAAAACCATATTCCCAGCAATTATTGGAGTTGACCTCTGAATCCAGGGCTATTTAACCCAAATAACTTTGTTTCTCTATATTTTACTGTCTTTCATAAGTACGATATAATGAAAATGGTTTTCAAAAGCTTGTGCTTTAGCATAAGTAGGAAAACAAATCTGAAATGTGTTTTTAATTTTGTTAAAATGCCTAAAGGAAATTGTATGTTTTCCTGTAAAAAGACTGCAGGTTATCTAAAATACAACCTCTCTTTACTTTTGATTGAAATTAAATAAAATCACATGATGACAATGATTATCTGATGCTTATTAAAAACTCTAATAGCCCATTACTTGTTTTTGCTGAAAAAATTATAAATTATTAGATAAACTGAGTGAAAATTACATAAAGATATAAGTTGGGTGTTATTGGGATAAACTGAATAAGCATGAAGAGTTTTATAGTTCCGGGATTCCCAAATTGCATGAAACACAGTGTTGGTCCACATTTGCATCTTCTTTGTTCTTGAGGATTAAATATGATCGCGTTAGCTCTCCTAATGTTTTGTTTATATGGCACCAACTCGGCAGTTATTTGAAAGCCCCAGGTGACTGAATGAAATTTTCCCTTTGCATTTGAAGTTTTCACATCAATTAATGCAATAAGAAAGTCATTGATTTAATTAATAATCACTGAAAATTCTTCTGCCTTGCCACCTCTAAATTTATGCTCAGTTAAAGAAGTGGTTTCATTTATTTATTTAACTATATTCATTGAGTACCTACTGTATGCCCACCACCATGCTAGGATTAGGGTTTCAAAGATGAACACATCAGAGGCCTTGCTTTTAAAGGGCTCAAGATATTATGAGTAAAAATATTTTAGCATTTGCTTCAGTTTATCTATTTTCCCTTAACTGAGCCCCAAACCATTCTCTTTCTAGTAATTTACTTTGCCTATTTCTTAATATAACTAAGATTTTCATTATTTTATTAAAACATTTGTGCACGTATTCTCTAAATGGCACCTGTTTTCAAAATACTTAGGAATATTAATTAGCTTGTTTTTCAGCACAAAGGAGAAAATCATGTTTTAAAAATGCAATTACCTTCTATCAGTTGAAATAATAGGATTTATTTTACATATGTTTTTCAACGGTATACAAACAAACGCTAGAAACAAAATATAAGTAGTTTTTTTGGCTGATATTATTTTTTAGGATCTCAATATTTTGAAGAGATGAGTTCCTGACATCTAAAATGTATAAATATGTGCTGGTTTTCATTTGATGCAAAATTCTAAAAACAACCAATTTTCTGGAGCAGAATTAATATAAAAGGAAAATTTTAGAGACTATCTTTTTCATCTTTTCATTTTTAGTTAATTAATTATTCTTAGTTTGCTTCTGAGAATTGGAAATGCCTTTTGGTATTTTCGAATGTAGAAAAAATGTAGAGTTAATCCATAAATGCCCTCTTGTGACAGTCTCCAAAAATGCAACTGCCTTTTCCTTCATTTACTACACTTTTCCTTTTTTTCTAAAACAATTTCATATATCCAAAGTGTAACAGCTTTGATTTAAAAAATCAGTTTCATATTTTATCTGATGAAACTAACTCATCCATTTTTAATAAGCTATGAGTGCATTGCAATTTAGGCAGAAAAACATGTGACAATAATATTTCTTGTGGCCTAGGAAAGACTTTCCTTCTACTGCCACTGGTCTCCACTTTGATGGAGTAAGTACATAGTGGAGTACATAGTGAGGGAGTTTCTAGACGTAAAAAGATTCTTTTTCAACCTTTTCTTGAAAACTTCCAGGGTTATAGAACATTTCCCAGTGAGATAGTTAAATATAATAAACACATTGAATTAGCCCTTGTCATTCTTTCACAATTATTGATAATTTTAATAAATTATCTCAATTATATTGTATAGTCATCTTTGGAGTTCCTGGAAGCAAATGTTATTATTTACATTTTAAAATAAAACAAACAATTACTAAAGCAGTTCACTGACTTGCCCAGAGTAAAAAGTGAGTGCATCACTGTATGATCCATGGGCCAACACTGACTTTCTATGGGTTTTAAACATACGTGTATTCAGAAGGCGGATGGCAGCAAAGCTTTTCAAAGGGCACTTGGTGTATATTTCTTAAAGTTTATTTCTGAACCTTTGCTTTATGCCAAGAATATCTAACTTTCTCTGGTTTTAGAACACAAAAAGAATGTTGAAGACTGTTTTCTTTTCAAGATTTAGGTTAAAACAGCTTTCCATGAAGAAATAAATCATAATTTTTTTCTTAAGAAGATGCTGTAATATAGAACTTTGAAAATAGCCAGACCTATATTTGGACAAGTAGTTACTAGATTTAAAAATTACACACACACACACACACACACACACACACACAAACACACACACACACACACCAATTTCTTTTTCTGAAAAATGAGAACAATAGTAACCTACTTATAGGGCTTTAGTGAGATCTACATGATATTTACATAGCCCTTGCCCTTAGTAGAAGATTAACACTATATAGCCATTACTATTTGTAAAAAGTTTATGGCCAGGCGCGATGGCTCACGCCCCTAATCCCAGCACTTTGAAAGGCCAAGGTGGGTGAATTACGAGGTCAGGAGTTCGAGACCAGCCTAACCAATGTGGTAAAACTGCCCCCTCTGCTAAAAATACAAAAAATTAGCTGGGCATGGTGGCACACACTTGTAATCCCAGCTACTCGGGAGGCTGAGGCAGGAGAATCGCTTGAACCTGGGAAGCGGAGGTTGCAGTGAGCCAAGGTCACGCCACTGCACTCCTGCCTGGGCGATAGAGCAAGACTCCATTTCAAAAAAAAAAAAAAAGTTTAAATTTGTGATATGGACTCCAAAAAAAAAATGCGATCTAAGTTCATTTTGTGGTGAAGATGGCCACACATCAATAAGTATTCATTACTTCATCACTTTCTGTCCCTCAGATTTTCAAATACTATAATTATATAGACATGCTTAATGTTTAGAGCACATGAAAATAAAAAAGATCAATAATGTGAATACTATTTATACTTATTTCGTTAACTTAAATAATTTGTTTGAACCTAATTTGCTTGATAATAAAACCTGCCAGTAAGTAACAGAGTTCCATAATTTTTTCCTGTGGCTGATAGAATCTTTAGGTTACAAAGTCTTACCATAACCAACAGAGGGTGAAAGAGGTGTAGAGAATACAAATCGGTGATCTATGAGAGAACTCAGAGACATCCTGTAATCCAAGCTACTCAGGAGGCTGAGGCAGAAGAATCGCTTGAACCCAGGAGGCGGAGGTTGCAGTGAGCCTAGATCACGCTATTGCACTCCAGCCTCGGCGACACAGTGAGACTCCATCTCAAAAAAAAAAAAAAAAAGCTTCAGAGACATCCTACACAAAGAAAGACTGTGGAGAAAGCAGGAAACAGGGATGTTTGCCGTTGTTACATTCAGGATGGAAATCTTGGGAAGCAACGGAACCTGAATTTCCCACCGTTTTTGAAATGGACGCAATATATTTTGGAGCGCTACCAGTGAAATCAGATTTTCTCTTTTAGGAGCCCTGACAAACAATCGTGTCATTAATTTCACAATCACAAATGAATTACAAACCAGAGTTCAAGATGATACCAAAAACTGAATACCGATTATGACATTTGAAAAGGTTCCCCTATCCCAAGTGTAGCGTTTGACGTCCCCCTTTCCCTCACCTTCCTTCCTTTATTACCTTTTTTGTACATTTTACTTCCTAAATATACCTTGAATCTTCCCATTTATCTTCATGTTTGCCAATACTACCCTATTAAATACAGCATCATCTTCCATGTGGATTACTGAAAGAGCCTCCAAATTAGTATTTCTGAATCCACTCTGTTCCCTGCTACTACCATTTCTCTCCCGCCACCACCACCATCAAACACACATGCTGAGTTCTGCCTCCAAACTACAGTCAGGGTTATATTTTGAAAACACAAATATAATGAAATAAAACACGACTTTGGAACCTTCAATGATTTTCCATCACACGTAGGATAAAGCACCTAATCCTAACTGCCTAAATTATCTACCCGAACTTCCACGTCTCCTTCTCCAATCTTGTGTCTATCTACTCTTCCCAGCAAATTGTGGGAGACACTGGCCTTCCTCTAGTCCCCCAAATACCTTAAATTATTTTCTGTTTCTGGGATTTCCGACACATTTTTCTTCTGCCACCTTTTGCCTAATGTCTATTCAACTGATCCCAGCTCAAATATCACTTCCAGAGAGTAGCCCTACTATCCTCGGAACAAGAATACAACGTGTGCTTTAAACTAACATACTCCGGTTCATTTCCTCCAAACAACTTAAAATAGTTTATACTTAAATATTTATTTGATGGTACATTGATAAGTACCTACTGTTGGTGTCGTTAGAGTGTACGCTCCTTGAGACTGGATCTACTTGCTCACCACCATAATTCCAGGTCCTAGAACAGGGCCTGACACATAACTGATGCTCAACAATTATTCATTGAATAAATTAACTCCTTTTTTCTTTCTGCTAGAAAAGTTATTCTGTGTTTAATCTTTCTTCAGGATAAATATATATCCTGCACAATATTTTTATTCTCCCCACTTCTTCGTAATTCCAAACTAATCAGCTATACTTGCCAAACAACTAGACTGTCTTAATGCAACGCTGCCACCTGTTGGCTCTTCTCTGCCTCAACATTTCTCTCCATCTCCTTTGTAGGGAATCAGGCCGGTGGTGCACATTCCTCACCTTTCTCCCTTATTTAGTCAAACACGTGACTAAGTCTCTCTTAGATGTACCCACACATCCTTCTAAACTTCCTAGTTATTCTGTCTCAACTTTTGTTCACTCATTCAGGAAACATTCTCCACTGCCTTTCTTTTTCCTCTTTCTCCTTCCTCCTCTTCCTCTCTCTCAGCTTTTTCCTCCTCCTTCTTCTTTTTCATTATAGTATTTCTGTAGAAAAAATATATCCAAAGTTCCAGAAATTTGCTTTCCAAATTTTAACTTGGAATTATTTATAAGATAGAACTTTCTAAATGACGTTGGGCTTACGAATCCAAGTTGGCATATACTTGGCATATACTTGTCCCATTAGCATTCCTGATAAAACCTAAAATTCTAGGATTGTATTCTTATTTTACGGTAATATTGTCTTCTGCATCTGTTTTAGGGATAAAGTTAAACAGATAACTTGAGCAAACATATAATCTCAATGAATTAACACTGTTTTTAAGTAATAGTTGACCATTGTACATATATGGTATCATATTAAGTGAAATAATTTATTGTGAGTTTAAAAACAAGAAAATAAAATAAACAAAATGAATATTTAAAAGGTAAAAAGAAAATATGTTTGTTTTATAATTTTCAATGTAGATTTATTACTTCCTCATCTCAATCATACTGTACTTAATGTTGCAAGTTTGTGATTATAAAATAAAATGATTAACTATATGTAGAAAGAATCTAAAGCAACAGAAAATTTTGAATTATGAGCCATATTTAAGTTACAGTCTGAATAAACCATCTAATCTTTCTGTAATTACATAGAAGACTCAAAAAGTTAGATACTAATTCGAGTGGAAACTTACCTATGTAATCTGGAGATTTCACAATTTCATTGAGAAAACTTGTTAATGAAGAAAATGTATATTAAATAACTCCTAAATGTCAAAATTAATTGTATTAAAATTATTTTGTGTAAGTATTGATTATTTGGCTACTTTAGCATGAGATATTATGTATTCTGTATTTCTTGAAACCTTTAATACATAATCAATTGGATATTATTTAAAATTTTACAGAGGCTGACAGTTCAATAAAGCAATTACGATCAAAATTACTTTCACATTTAGAACACGAAAACTAAGAAGCGGAGTTACATTTTTTTCTAAATGTATTATGCAAAGTTAATTATGTAAGAATTTTTATAAAATTAGTAAATATTTTAACACAAGATGCAGCAAACCTTTCATAAGGAAAACTATCCTACCATTGAATTAAATTCAATTTGCCAAACATTTAATGAGCAATGACTTAATACTATGAAGAATACACAAATGAGGAAGACAAAATCCCCACTCTCCTGGAGCATGAGCAAACCAAGCAGGAAAATTAGACATCTATTTTCAAACCAACAATAAATGAGGAAAGACACTAATTGTTTTTACAACTATTAATCTTGCAGAAGTAAGAGAACCTACCTTTCAAAATATGATAAACTCTTTTGTGAGGCCATCAGTCTAGCCATTCCTAATATGTCAAATTTGAAATAATTACTGATTGTTTTGAGTGACATCATTATAATACTTTTTAAAGTGTTTTAGCATAAGAGTTATAAACAGACTGGGTGCTATGGCTCATGACTGTAATCCCAGGTCTTTGGAAGGCTGAAGTGGGAGGATTGTTTCAGTCCAGGAGTTCAAGACCAGCCTGGGCAAGATAGTAAGAACCTGTCTCTATAAAACATTTTTTAATGGTGGCTCACGCTTGTAATCCCAGCACTTTGGGAGGCCGAGGCAGGCGGATCACGAGGTCAGGAGATCGAGACCATCCTGGATAACACGGTGAAGCCCCGTCTCTACTAAAAATACAAAAAATTAGTCTGGCGAGGTGGCGGGCGCCTGTAGTCCCAGCTACTGGGGAGGCTGAGGCAGGAGAATGGGGTGAACCCGGGAGGCGGAGCTTGCAGTGAGCCGAGATGGCGCCACTGCACTCCACCCTGGGAGACAGAGCCAGACTCCCTCTCAAAACAAAACAAAACAAAACAAAACAAAACAAAAAGCAGCAACAAAAAATACCTTTAAATGAGTGATAAACAATTTGTAAACATGACTAGTAAAATAGTTCTGAAGGTACTCGAACAGAGTGGATTTACAGCAAATGTATGTTAATCTTGATTAACTGACAAATGAGAAAATACTATTACGGTAATTTTTCTGCAAATCCAGTTTAGGTCAGGTGTGGTAGCTCACGCCTGTAATCCCACTACTTTGGGAGGTGGAGGCCCGCAGATCACTTACAGCCAGGTGTTTTTGAGACGGAGTGTTGTTGCTCTGTCACCCAGGCTGGAATGCAGTGGCGCGATCTCGGTTCACCGCAAGCTCCGCTACCCGGGTTCAAGCGATTCTTTTGCCTCAGCCTCACAAGTAGCTGGGGGATTACAGGCACGCGCCGCCATGCCCGGCTAATTTTTGTGTTTTTAGTAGAGACAGGGTTTCACCATTTTGGCCAGGATGATCTGGATCTCCTGACCTCGTGATCCGCCCACCTCGCTGGGATTACAGGCGTGAGCCACCGCGCCTGGCCAAAGGCCAGGAGTTCTATACCAGCCTGGCCAACACGTCAAAACCCAGTCTCTACTAAAAATACAAAAAATTAGCCAGGCGTGGTGGCATGCTCCTGTAATCCCATCTACTCAGGGGGCTAAGACAGGAGAATCGCTTGAACCCAGGAGGCAGAGGCTGCAGTGAGGCGAGACCGCACCACTGCACTCCAGACTAGGCAACAGAGTGAGACTGTCTCAAAAAAAAAAAAAAAAAATTAAAAATCTTAAATTCAGTTCTGGCATAACTCGCTTGGAGTATATACTCTTTGTTTATGAAAATATTTGATTTTTGCAAAATAGGGAGCAGTCAACAGAGTTCTTGATAAAACTATTTTATTTAGATGCCTAAATATTATTTTTCTATAGTATTATTCAAATTTGATACTGTATATGTTTCCTTTTTTCTTTTGTGAAGCCGGGTCTCACTCTGTCTCCCAGGCTGGAGTTCAGTGGCGGGATCACTCACTGCTCACTGTAGCCTCTGCCTCCCGGGTTCAAGCAATTCTCCTGCCTCAGCCTCCCCAGTAGCTGGGATTACAGGTGCACACCACCACGCCCGGCTAACTTCTGTATTTTTTTGCAGAGACGGGGTTTTGCCATGTTGCCCAGGTAGTTCTCCAACTCCTGAGCTCAAGCGATCTGCCAGTCTTGGCCTCCCAAAGTGCTGGGATTACAGGCATGCGCCACCACGCCCTGCCAATATTTTTCTTTACTACTTTTTTTCCCTCCATAAGAGTATTTTTGAAGCATAAGAGCTTTTCTCTTATACTGGGATGTTAAAAACAAAACAAACACAAATTCTTATTGGACTGGCTGAAACATAAGATTCTATAAGTAAAAAGTCCAGTCTGCAGATATGATTAATGCTTTCATAATACTGCTGTGAAACGCGGCTACTTATTAATTTGACCAAAAGTTAAAAAGAGATGACTCAAAATATTCATACTGTGTGTTTGAACAATCTTAGCATCAACTTGGAGAAATTTCTGTCTCCAACAAGTTCTTAAGTCAACCTAAAGAATTATGTAAGATAACTCTTTATAGTTTCAATATGTCTAAATAAAGCATTTTATATACTAATTGTATCCATAAAAGTGTGTGCTTCATGTGCTGTACTTTGTTCTTTTATATCATATGAGTTAAGATTAGAAAACAATATCCCAGGGCTAGATCTTTTAAAATACTCTAATTACTAAAATAGTTAGAAATAAGTGAATAAATCATTGCGGCATTATTCACAATAGCCAAGATATAGAATCAACTTAAGCATCTATCAATAAATAAATGGATAAACAAAACACTCTATATAATCACAATGGAGTACTACTTAGCACTAAAAAAGAAGTCCTGCTATTTGCTACAACATGCATGAAACTAGAGGACATTAAGTGAAATAAGCCAGGAACAGAAAAACCAATACTGCCTGATCCCACATATATGTGGAATCCAAAAAAGTTAACTCATTGCAAGAGAGTAGAATGGTGGTCTCCAGCAGCTTGTCCTGGAAGGTGTTAAGGAGATATTGGTCAGAGGATACAAAATTTCAGTTAGAGAGAATGAAGAAGTTCAAGAGTTCTACTATACAATATAGTACAATATAGTGACTATAGTTAATTTCAATGTATACAGTGTATTCTTGAAAATTACTAAAATAGTAGATAGATGCAGATTGTGTTCTCACAACAAAAATTAAGTGAGGTAATACATATAGTAATTAGCTTGATTGAACCATTTCATTATGTGTACTTATTTCAAAACATACACAATAAAAATATATAATTTTTATTTGTGAATTTAAAAGTGAAATTATGTAATAACCAGTAACTGTGTATCTATTAATGGAAAAAATCTAATAATATTACAGATATCTTCTAAAACATTATAGCTTGTATATTAATTTAATATCCTTCTCAATTAGGAAATATTATTCATTTAGAGGGGAAAATAAGTAAGAAAAACAAGACAGGGATCTGTTTTTGCCCAGAAAACAGCAGATCCCAAATCATATCACTATCTTTAGCACTTACATATTTCTAACTCTATTCCCATAATGTATTAGGCCATTTGTTCTTTATTTTGACCTTTTAAAGGTTATTATTTGCATCACATTACATATTTTGTGTTAAATAAATTGCAACAATAATAAATTATATGTCAGGTTAAAATATCTTTCGAGGACACTAACATGATTTAAACAATACAATCTATGAAAATGTACATGTTTAATATACAACTATTTTAATATAACTTAGTGTTAAAATACATAATAAGTAAAATTTTTATACTTTGTGTAAAATATTACATAAATGTGCCACTCTATTAAATTCAGGAATAGTAATATTCAGATATTTACTTAACATGGTTAATCTCTCGGGGAAGCTGAGTTTTCAGCACATAGTTAATTTGAATTCATGTGCAACTATTGGCCAACTTTTTTGCTCAATTATAGGTCCTTAAAAGTGAAGATAAATATTGAAGAGGCATAAAGGTGAAACTAAAATTATTTAGGTCTTCTCCCAATAATGGCATTTTAAACTGTCCAAATCTCAGAATTCTGAAAGATTTGGGAGGTCATTTAATTCTCTCCGCTATCCCCCACCACTTAGCAAATTCACATTGGATTAAACTGAACTGAAACATTACTCCATAAACAATTAACTCCAAAAGCTAAGCCTGATTAGCTGCTGTTAAATTTTAAATGCTTACATTCATCACTCTTGTCTTCAAAATACTCCATTAATAAGACTACATGTACCATGAATTTAGTGACTATGTAATAAGAAGGAAAGGATAAATTCAAGTATACTCATATATGTAATGGTTATTTATCTATTCAACAAGCATTTATGAAGCACGTATTATTTCATATGTTATCATTTAAAATACATTTTAATGCTGATTTTTAATAGTATTTACTACATGCTCCTTTATAGTTTTTAAAATACATAGGTTCAAAATAGTAATTTTTATCTCATGTATTGGTTATATTTCAAATCTAAATTTCAAACAGCAGTTATAGTAAATAGTATAATAATTTATATTACCAGAATTAACCTCCTTAGACTCAAATATGTGTATGTATATGTATATATATATATACATGTAGAGAGAGAGAGAGAAAGAGAGCACTCTGGCCTTGAGTGTACTTGGCCGTCATAACTTCTGTATTGATGATACCAGCAGAGGAAGAGTAGTTAACTTAGTTGTAGGGTATAATATATGCAAACATAATAAATCATTTTTCCCTGATTTTGTATTTCTTTTTTTTTCATGGTCATGTAGGTACAACAATAGTTTCCTTTGCTCTTAAAATTAAATGTGGATTTTGGAAATCATTATGGGAAAGTAATAAGATAATTCACTAGGGCAATATTAAATATAAAATATGTGGTTTTATTTATTAAGAGAAGATAACATATTAAGTAGTAGAAAAATATATACATATATAGGTATATGTATGTGTGTATATATATTTGCCAGTTTATAACCTTATTTTCTATATTGATTTTTATAGAGAAACAAAGTCATTGATTCTAAGAACTCTGGAATCATTGAAGGCTTTTGGAGGGAGGAATGGACAGCAATAAAACTGTTAAGATCAAAATGATTTAAAATTTGAGGTGATATACACCTCAAGATAATTTTTGATTTAACCAAAATCACAGTAGTATGTATCATATTATTTATAGTAAGTCTAATCAGTGAATCTCATTATAAAGCTACCCATAATTTAGTGTACTTAACACATAAATGTGGTGTCATTTAACTGCTGACAAACCAGTTTTATTGACAGAAATAGCATGAGTTAAAAGAAGGATCTTGAAAAGTTTACAGCTTTATTTTTTCAAGCACCACAAACTAATAAGCAAAAACATATGAATTAGATAAAATACTTCATTAAGTTACTTTTATTGGGTAAGTCAATGTGATATGATTACATTTCAGAGACATTTAATTCTTCATCATATAAAATCACATTGATGTTTGGTTATATTTTCTCTTCTGGTGATGTAGCCATTCAAACTATTTTACTCATATCAAAGCAGAGATATTATGAAGTTAAAACTAAAGTCATTTTCATCAAAGCTAATCATAAATTTTATTTTCTTAAGTGTCTCCCAGAGTATTCACAGTGCAGGTCTGTAAAGGAGACTCTTAAAAGTACTCTCTGGTCTTGGGTTCTAATTAGAAAGAATCCCATCAAACGTGGGAGCATTGCCGTGATGATAGTCAGGAGAGCAAAAACAAAAACACTCACATTTGGTTCATGAGGCTTTGGATGAACCCATTGAACACTGATATTTTAGGAAGGTATTTCTTACTGTTGAAAGTATAATTGGCCATTCATTACTTAGATGACCAGCTTCACAGTGGTTTGCACCCATTTGTATAACTCATGTAAATGCATAAATGCTTCCTTTGAAATGACATAAAACCTAAATCACTCCATAAACTAATAAATGATAGTTGCTCGCTATCTTGTACACAGTTAGCTTTTTATTGGTTAAAAAAAGTAGGTGAACATCACAGATGCAAAATGTTTGTTGTTAAGAATGTGTGTTTACAGGTGTGGAATACCCTAAGGATGGGTAGAACTGATACCCTGCTGCAGGTGCAGACTTCAATAAACAGGAACTTGTCTTTCCTCTAATCACTTCTCTCCCTTATCATGCTTTTGGATTATCTCAATTCACATTAAGTATCACTTGTGCATAAAGCATATACAGTGTACTATATTTATTTAGGTATACATGTGACTAGATCTTCTATGAATAAAACCCAAAATGCATTCACATGAGAAAATGGAGTGGTTTAATTTAAATATTTTAGGAGTGCTAGAATACTAATAAACATCTGGAAGAACAGATAAAACTAGATAAATGTTTAGCCTTGTTATGAGTAACACACTAGCATACGATTAGGTTTATAATGGTTGTAATTTAACAAAACTGTTGTATGAAATATTTTGTTTAGCATTCATTAAAAACTGTTAATGCACTTGTGTTTTTCATGGACTAAATTTTTTGCAGCAGACGCACATTATTAGTATAATACAAATATGCTAAAAAGCAAACAGTTTGGTGTTAAAATGTTTTAAGTAGGATTGTGAAAAGAAATTTTACACCAATCTTTATTTTTTTTCATTTTTACAGGGAAATTTTTACCACAAATTCCATATTTTAATGATATTATACCAACTCTATTTTTTAAACTCATTTTGTCACTGTTTTGTAACAGAAACACTGTAAATATTATAGATGTGGTAAACTATTATACTTGTTTTCTTATAAATGAAATGATCTGTGCCAACACTGACAAAATGAATTAATGTGTTACTAAGGCAACAGCCACATTACATGCTTTCTCTTTCACAGTAGGCAGCAGAGCATATGGTTTTCTCTTAATGGAACGCTAGCTTCTCATTAACATACCAGTAGCAGTGTCAGAACTTACAAACCAGCATAACAGGGAGATGGAAAAACTTATAAATTAGACCCTTTCAGTACTATTGAGAAGGAAATGACTGATGTTCTAAGGTACAATATTTAGCTAATACTGTGCCCTTTTCTGCACCTTCTTTCCACAAAAAGAAACTTTTTTCTTATAATAAATATAAATATAAATATTGAAGTGCAAGTAATTTTTACCCTGCTTCTAAGAGTGATTGGCACCCTGATTTTGATAACTCTTCTTAAAAATAATATTTCATTGCCTTTTTGCTCACAGTATGTTTCAAACAGCTGTATTTTCACCATTCTGTCTCAATACAGAGAAGCAGTTGAAATACAAAACTAATTTTCTTATCTTCCTAAAAGAGGAAATCCATAAGGTAAACACAAAACGAACATGTGAAGGAAACCCTTTATTTTCTGAAGGCTAAGGCCGACCACGCCAGTAGCAGAAGTGGAGCCTCCAAGAGGTCATGATTGGTAGTGAAGGGAAGAGAGGAATTTTATTTAATCCCCATTTCAGCGCGTGTGGTTTAAATCATATTTAGCCATCTCATAATAATCACCGTGATTTAAATTGATCATCCAATTTTTTTCTTTATTTTTTAAGCTCCTTCTCATTGAGAATTCAGCTGTATTTGAGGAAAGAACATATCAATATCATGTCCTAGAAGACACATTTTAAAAGTTAAACCTATATGTATGACATAGAAATTATGCTTACATATGGAAAACAAAACTTCACATTCCATGAATTTCATAAACTGAAGTAGTTTTATCAGCTACATTTTTAATTTTTTTTTTTTTTTTTTTTTTTTGAGATGGAGTCTCCCTCTGTCGTCCAGGCTAGAGTGCAGGGGCGCGATCTCGGCTCACTGCAACCTCTGCCTCCTGGGTTCAAGCAATTATCTGCCTCAGCCTCCCGAGTAGCTGGAATTACAGGTGCTTGCCACCACGCTTGGCTAATTTTTGTATTTTTTTAGTACAGATAGGGTTTCAACATCTTGGCCAGGCTGGTCTTGAACACCTGATCTCATGATTCACGTGTCCTGGCCTCCTAAAGTGCTGGGATTACAGGTGTGAGCCACCGCACCCAGCCTATATTTTTACATTTTTATAGCATTTACTTATAGTTAAATAATTGAGTGCTACAATAGTGAAATATAAGGTCCTGAAAAAGTTGACCTATGTTTCAGGGTTATTGGATAGTAATTGCCAGAAAGGAAACAGATGTATTAATCCTCTGATAGCCAAAAACCTGAGGAGATAACAAAGTGAATTGGTGGTTCTTTCCAAACACTTTAATGTCTACACTAGTTCAATTCACTGAATGAAAAATTTTACTTCTAAGAGTCTAGTCATTTATAACACTATGCTCTTTCTGCAAACATGTTTGTAGCTGTATCTTTCAGAGCTGCAGATAACGATGAATGACAAGAGTAACTTTTAAAAGAATGTCAGAAATATATCAATAATACAAATATTATTTGACTCAACCATAAAAACATAAACAAACTTTCTAATCATTATTATCTTGCATAAGTAATCCAATAATATACGTAGCAGTCTAAAAACTTATTTTCTTTTTGAGGGAGTTCAAAATTTAGCTGAATTGTGAGGATTATTCAATGTGAGCATATCTGTGACTTAGCTCATTTTTTGTGAATACCTGAAGACACAGAACCAGGAATCAATAATGTGTAGAAAGGTATCCAGGTAACATTCCCAGGGGTATCATCAGCCTGATCTCCTAGGAGTTGAACCCCAGTGTTTAAAATTTTGGAACTTACTTATTTTCCTTTCACAAAGACAAAATTATTAATTCTGTTCACAGAAAGTTCTTTCCTTTTCCCTTCCACCATAAAACGTCACAGTATGTTTATTTCATAAATCGTTCTCTTTTTCCCCTTGCCTCAAACTTTGCCATTATCTCTAAGACTCTTTTGGAAACTAACTTAAAAACTATTATTGATTCAGGTCCAATGCAAACTATTCACTTAAGGGTATTTCCACACTTTCTGAGTAGCAAGCAGCCGGATAACCATGGCCCATGCTGCAGATTTAATTTGAGTATCAACACATCCAGATTCGGTAAGCATTTTTTTTTCTTCTTACCAGACTCCGAGAGAGCCACAGGGAATAACTGGCTGCTTGGCATATCCCTTTCCTCCATTTTGGTAGTTTCTCTATAACCCTAACAAAGGTGTGTGAAAAGTCACTGCCTCTCAGTGTGTGTTTCAACACCACTGAATCAGGAACATCTCTGCATACAGGTGTTAATAGAAGCTTCCATCTCATGTCTAGCATTAAAACTTAAACCGATGGTTGTTATTCAGCAGAAGACAGTATCAGTGTAAAGTGCCACTGATCTGGTCACTATCTCTGGGAGGCTGCCAGAGCTTCTGCATTGGCTTCAGGGTGTCGTCTGTGAAGGAAGCCAATTAAGATCACAAGATAGTGGCTGGTAATAATAAACTTCTAATGATGTTCCTGACTGAAAAGAGGTAATTAAAATGTGTATATGGATGACCCCAGCTTCTGTCAGTTCAGTGTAGCTGTTATGCTGACAATGTCCATGTTTTGTTTAGGAAGAGGAGTTAGTGTTGTCTAAAAACAATGAAATAAGCAATTTAATAATACAGAAAGAATTGCTTTGCAAACGCACACTAGTTTCAATTTTGTCACATCCCTGATGGCATTTAGCTGACTGCTGTCTCTTGACTGGTCGATATTTTTTTGTTTTGGTTCCTGGCTGTAACTTCTCCTTCCTCCATCTCTATCCTCCTGTTCCCCGGCTCTACACTCCCACCCTCAATCCCCAACCCCAATATGGGCTTTTTGGTTGTTACATTTCAGTAGGAGTCATTCTTATCTTCTGCAGGTGCTTCTTGAAATCAAAGAGTTGTTTTGAAAAGAAAGACAATTAATTAGATCGCAAAGGAAGCCAGTCCTCTTATCACCCGATCTGGTCATGGACATAGTGCTTCACACTTTTTCCATTCCCTAACCCCACAGCTCAAAGCTTTCCTGTACACCTGCTCTACTCAGCTCATCAATTTTCTGTGAGCCAGTTAAGTTCCTTTAAGCCTATCCACTGAGAGGTGGTGATAGTTCTCCAAGAAAAAGAGCGAAAAAGAGAAACAGAATGCTCCTCCGGGCCTTTATCTTGATCACACTGTTTGTTTTCACATTGATGTCTGTAATGAAACAAAGAGGATTTAATCGTGTTAAACAAAAGCCTGTTGGTACCCAGAGGAAACTCATTTAACTCTACTTCAAGTCTTGGAGTTTCAGGTTTCTTGTCTTCCCCTCTGCCGATCCACCAGGCTGAGTTTCTTACCTGGGGCTTAAAATTGTGAGGTGTGAAACTCTTCTTTTGTTTTGACAGGTGCTCTTTGCTAAACACCAGCCTAGCCTTGATGGTGATAATACACAGATGGGGGAAAATAACTTCAGAGAAGCAAATGACTGTACTTACCCAACTTTTACCTTTAATAGGTTTTGTTAGCTTCTCTCTTTGGAGTTATTTAGTATAAAGTGGAAAAACAAATTGGGCTGATGGGAAGTGAGTGTGAAAAGATAGTAGTTAAAGAGAAGACCTGGGAACAATCTCCACTGTGGTACCCCAAGAAGGAAAGAAAGGTGAATGGGTTTGAGCTGCTCCTTCTTCATCAAGGAATTAGTTGGCAGGGCCCGCATCCTTAAGTCTTTTTTTCTAATGGTTTAATAGATTTGGGGGGTACGAGTGCAGTTACGTGGATATGGGACATAGTGGTGAGGCTGGAGCTTTTAGTGTAACCATCACCTGAATTGTGCACATTATACCTTTTAAGTATTCTTTCACATCCCCGTTACTCTTCCTTGTTTCCAATATCTATCATTCCACTCTCTATGACAATGTGTATGCATTATTTAACTCCCACTTATAAGTGAGAACATATAGTATTTGACATTCTGTTTCTGGGTTTTTTCACTTAAGATAATGGCCTCCAGGTTAATCCATGTTGCTTCAAAAGACATGATTTCATTCTTTTTTATGGCTGAGTAGTATTCCATGGCATTATTACAGTTTTCTAGAGGAAGAACAAACTCTCAAATGGCACTCATAACTTGATATTTGACCAAGGAGTCTTCAGACATGATTCTAACTTTAGAATGACAGACTAGTCATCAAGAGAGTGGGAGACTCCAAACTGATAGAACTTCTCTCTTATCCCCAGAAAAGGGTCTCTTTGGATAGAGAGAGAAGTCTTGAGGCCCCTCTCATTGGCTTGAAACCATCCTGATGTGTTCCTCTGCTGACTGCTCCTTTGCGGTGTTTCCAAAACAGCCTTCCTGCATTTATTGAAAGCACTGGTGTCCTTTATTCAATCTCTACCTGCTGTTACCTTTCTCTCTGTGCCTCCTAACCTTGACATCATTCTGGTGAGGAGTGGGAACTCCTTTCTGCAGACACTGATAATCAGTTATGCTGACCAGGCACTCTGAAATAAGGACAGCTGACTCACATTTTCAGGTGGTGTAAAATGGTGGTAGTTTTGAGCTTTGTCATCAGCCCAAAAGGTTCCATTGTGCCAAAACTAAGGAAAGAAAAATACCTTCTCTTTCTGCTTTATAAAAGCCCCGTCTTTCTTCATCTTTGTTCAGACAGTGGTGATAAGAGTAGGGTATCAACTTCTCCCAGAAAAAAAATCTTAGTGCTTACAAAAATTTCCCAAATAATTATTAGAGAGTTGCTATGGATTAGTGGTTGAAGGTGGGCCCAGAGCACCCGAGTGATTTGGAGTAAATTTTGTTTGTGCTGCAGAGTTCTCAGGTTTAAAATGTATGTACAAGAGCAACAAGATCATAGGATTGTTATACACAATTAATTAACGTAGAAAGTGTAGAAGTCTCCTTAAGTCGTACATTGTGCTCAGTACATGTTAACCATCATTGTTTGCAAACTTGATAGTCTTCTCAAGTCTCACTGTTAATGCACTGAGCTTCATTGCCTTCGTCATGTGTTTCATCTACAAAGCACTGGTTTTATTTGTTTCCCGAAGCTTTGGGGAAGTAGCTTCTTTTTTCATTGGGACAGGGCTTTGCCTCCAGTAGCCATTCCATCTTTTCAGCAAGAAAATCACCCTGATTTCTCCCATACACACTCTTATCTCTAAAATAACCGATTGGGCTATTCTTTCTCTTTTCTCATTCAAGATCATAAAGAAGATGAAATTGTATATTTGATTTCAGCCTTTTCTGTAAGATCAGAAGACTTCATCCTAGAACAGACCTAGAAGGCAGAGAAAACGAACAGGAAGCTGCAGTTTCCTTTTGCATCGTTATGATCTTCACAACTTGGCACATCTTAGTGTCTGCGCTGGGAATCAGCGTCCTCAATCCTCCTTGTCTTTCTTCTTTTTGTGTAGCTCGTATACCACGAATGTAGATTGCTCGTGAATGTTGCCTTTTGCTGCTGCCTCATATCTGGAGTTTCCATCTTAGAGCAAAGGCTCATCTTGGATCCTGGGTCGTTTTTGTTGTTGTTGCTGTTGTTTTGTTCGTTTGTTTGTTTGAGACGGAGTCTCAGAGTGTTGCCTGGGGTGGAGTGCAATGGCGCGATCTCGGCTTACTGCAAGCTCCACCTCCCGGCTTCAAGCGATTCTCCTGCCTCAGTCTCCAAGTAACTGGTACTACTACTGTAGCACAGGTGCTACAGGTGCGTGCCACCACGCCCAGCTAATTTTCTTTCTTTCTTTCTTTTCTTTCTTTCTTTCTTTCTTTCTTTCTTTCTTTCTTTCTTTCTTTCTTTCTTTCTTTCTTTCTTTCTTTCTTCTTTTCCTTCCTTCCTTCCTTCCTTTCTTCCTTTCTTCCTTTCTTTCTTTCCTTTCTTTCCTTTCTTTTCCTTCCTTCCTTCCTTCCTTTTCTCCCTCCCTCCCTCCTTCCTTCCTTCGTTCCTTCTTCTTTCTCTTTCTTTTCTTTTTTCTTTCTTTTTCTTTCTTTGTCCTTCCTTCCTTCCTTCCTTCCTTCCTTCCTTCCTTCCTTCCTTCTTTCCTTCTCTTTCTCTTTCTCTTTATTTATTTATTTATTTATTTCCATTTCTTTCTGAAACAGTCTCATTCTGTCACCCAGGCTGGAGTGCAGTGGCGCGATCTTGGTTCACTGCAACCTCCACCTCCCAGATTCAAGCGATTCTCCTGCCTCAGCCTCCCAAATAGCCGGGATTACAGGCACATGCCACCACGCTCAGCTAATTTTTGTATTTTTAGAAGAGACGGGGTTTCGCCATGTTGGCCAAACTGGTCTCAAACTCCTGACATAAAGTGATCTACCCGCCTCGGCCTCCCAAAGTGCTGGGATTACAGGCATTAGCCACCGCGCCCTGTCAAATCTGGCTGAATTCTTAAATCAAATGTAGTCATGTGTCACCTAACGACAGGGATGTTCTGAGAAGTGCGTCACTGGGTGATTTCATCCTTGTGGGAACATCATAGCGTGTACTCACCCGAATCTAGATGGTGCAGCCTACGACACATCTAGGTTATATGAAATAGCCTATGTTATTGTACCGAATACTGTAGGAAATTGTAATGTAATGGTGTTTTTTTATCTAAACATACCTAAAAATAGAAAAGGTACAGTAAAAACATGATATTATAATCTTATGGAACCATTGTAGTATACGTGGTCAGTAGTTGACCAAGATGTCATTAATTAGATGGCATATAACTGTACCAGGAATTAAGCAAGAGGAGACAAAAGGAAGAAGAAAGAAAAAGTGATAACCCTGACTTTTTCCAAAACCTTGTAGACCCCCTTATTCGTGATCTCGACATAATATCCTATATTTGCTTTAAAAATAACAATAGTCGCCGGGCGCAGTGGCTCATGCCTGTAATCCCAGCACTTTGGGAGGCCGAGGCGGGCGGATCACGAGGTCAGGAGATCGAGACCATCCTGGATAACACGGTGAAACCCCGTCTCTACTAAAAATACAAAAAACTAGCCGGGCGAGGTGGCGGGCGCCTGTAGTCCCAGCTACTCCGGAGGCTGAGGCAGGAGAATGGCGTGAACCCGGGAGGCAGAGCTTGCAGTGAGCCCAGATCGCACCACTGCACTCCAGCTTGGGTGACAGAGCAAGACTCCGTCTCAAAAAAAAAAAAAAAAAAAAAAACACACAAATAAATAAATAAAACTAAAAATAAAAATAGTCACAAGAATAGTGGGGAGGGGGAGAAGAGACAAGGGTGAAATTCAAACACCCATTATCTATTTTGAACAATTCAAATTGAATAGGCGTGAAATTGAAATGGGTATTGTGGCAGTAGTCTTAATGCAAACTTTATGTTTCAGTTCTTCTCAAACTGTTTTTAAAAAAATCTGCAACATTATGTCATCTCTGACAGTTGAAGCATTCAGAAAGAATATTTGTTTCTCTAACATCCTTTTACTGGGGGGTGGTGCTGGAAAATATATGGATCAGCCCATTTTACTCCTTTTAATGTAGTCATGTTGTTCTTTTATAGTGGGATTTTAATGCAGATTTATAGGGGATTTTCTTACAACAGTGATTCAAACTAACTGGGTATTCACAAAATGAAGACTAATACAGAAAATTCTTTTTCTACTCTTTCTTCCCAAAATAAAAATTATTTGATTTGAAAACAGGAAGTTTTGACTTTGGTTTTCCTCTTTCCTACCCTGTCTGTCTGGACACAGTGAACTTGACTGGTATTTCAGGGTACAGAGGGCTGTAAGAAGCTTACATATGGCACACAAATTATTTTGTTAGGGTGCCATCTGCTGGTATCAAACAACCAGAGCATTTTTTTTTTCTGAAAAATTAATTATTTTTTCTATTTAAACTAGACTTAGAAATTTGACTTAAATAACTTTTTGTCCTTTCTCATTTAGAATTATAGTATAAACTATTTCCAGATGGTTGTCTGATGCAAAATTCTTAAACACTCCAATATGGTAATATAAAATAAGGTATAACTTTATTCTTAATTTAGGAAAATGGAGGCACAAGGCATTGCTTTGACTTACCGGTTCCTGACCTGTTTGGAATCAAGTTTCTTTATTTATTTTTTTAGTTTCTATGGCTCTCTTGACTTAAAAAAAAATTGTTAAATTTTCCTTACAGAAAAGCAATTTAACTGCTGTGTTTGTGATTACATTGGTTTCAACATGCTTTATTCATCCATTTGCTAAACTTGGTCTCTGTGCCATAGTATAAGGTGCATGTACAATTTGTTGATTTTTTTATAAAGCAAGCTTATCAGCATAGCCTTTATCATTTGTGTTTGATATTAATGCTGTTCCCTGGTCTTTTCCCAACCTGCCTCTTTAAGAGGTAAGGAAAAGCATAGCTATATGTCCTTGAGCAAGTCACTTACTTCCCTGTGGCTCAGTTTTCCTTATCTGTAAGTTGCAGATAATAATAGTAATCACTCCATAGGATTAAGGAGTTATTCTGAGTGTTAAAGGAAATCACAGGTATAAAGATTTTAGAATAGAATCGTTCCATAACATAACAAAAACACAATAATTGCTAACTGTTTTGTCACAGTTGTTATTTAAGCATGTCAAAGAATATAAACAAGAGAATCATAACTTTACAGTAACTCTTGGGATTCTTAGCCTCTTTCAACTGAGAAATACAAAATGAATGTATGTGTGTGTGTATGTGTGTGTGTGTGTTTATATTTTGCAGTAGAAGAGCACACTATTATTTTCCTTACCTTCCCTCTGTCCCGTTCTATGAGTGCTTAATTGACATGAAATCTCAACTTCCTAAAATTTTGTATAAACCCTTCCATAATCTGACTGTCTACTTCTCGTTCTTTATTTCTCAATATTCCCTTTCATGGGCTCCAGTAATATTCAGTACTCCATCTACTCCAGATTGGAAGGAGTAGGATCTAGCTAATAGATCATTATATTCCCAGCTTCTAGATCATTATCTACTTACAATTATAATGTAATAAAAATACAAATGCGTAATAACTAATTCAACAAATACGCATTGAGTGCAAACTTTCTGCTAGGTACTTTTCTAAGCCCTGAGCAAAACAGACAGAAATTCCTGACTCTATTGAGTTTAATTAACTCTATGTTTTTGCCTCAGTTTTCTGTTTCTCTTCGAGGCCACAGAAGGAAAACCAACATGAGAGAGTGCAACACCCTGGGGATCACAAGGTGGGGAGCTGTTACTTTCCCTGTCTCTAGAGTTAAAGGGAGGAAGCAGCAAGGTGTTTGTCTGGGGAAGACTGCTTAGTGGAAGCCCTGGCCTTCATTAAGGGGATTCAGTCGGCATGCAGTGTCGTCTAAGAGCAGGGACTGAGGAAATCAACTCAGACATCTCTTGCTTCTCCCTCCTTCCTTTTCCTGCTGTTTCCCTTAATGGATTGAAGTCAACTGAAGCCAGAGGGCAGGAGGCCCAGCTAAAGTAGTCTACACAGCTCAGCCTCCTGTAGCCCAATATAGGGGTCAGGAGCAGCAGAGTGAATCTGGAAGGAAAAATGGAAAATATTCAGCAACAATCTTGATCGAAACTCTTAAATTATTTTCTTGTAGTTTCTGAATTACTTTGTAAATGAAGAGTATTCGTAGGGCCGGGCGCAGTGGCTCACGCCTATAATCCCAGCACTTTGGGAGGCCGAGGCGGGAGGATTACGAGGTCAGGAGATCAAGACCATCCTGGCTAACATGGTGAAACCCCATCTCTACTAAAAATACAAAAAATTAGCCGGGCATGGTGGTGGGCGCCTGTAGTCCCAGCTACCCGGGAGGCTGAGGCCGGAAAATGGCGTGAACCCAGGAGGTGGAGCTTGCAGTGAGGCGAGATCGCGCCACTGCACTCCAGCCTGGGCAATAGAGCAAGACTCCGTCTCAAAAATAATAATAATAATAAAGTATTTGTTCAAATAATTGGCGTTGTGTGTGTGTGTCCTGCACCTGTGGGAAATTCGGGCTTATTTTTATAAACCCACGCCTTTTAAACAAATATTAATGTCCTGTATATTTGAAGGCTTTTTTGTTTTTTTGGTCAAATGAGAGAATTAGGCAATTTAATATGAATGTATCTATGAAGCTCATTTCGGAACTTTTAAAGGAAAAAAAGGATTTGAAATTCTGTGATCGTGGAAGAATTATTGGTGATGCCAATCATTTCCATCATTTCTGAGCCCCTCCGGGAACTGCTGCAGATGCAGTCATGGCTCTGTGCTGTAGCTATATGTCCTTGAGCAAGTCACTTACTTCCCTGTGGCTCAGTTTTCCTTATCTGTAAGTTGCAGATAATAATAGTAATCACTCCATTACTCATGTAATGTAGCTCATATCCTGAGGAGTAGGCCAGAGGAGAGTTACATAGAAACAGAAAAAGGTTACTGAAGTCCCACCGGTACCTTTGAAGAGACCAAGATGTCTTTTTAATGGTGGAGATTCAATCTGAGTGTGTCTGAAACCCAAAAGCACAAAAAGCAAGGACATTGCATTAACCTCTGCATCATACCACTCATTTTTCTGTCATCGATTGTATCATTTTCCTTGAAAATCTTATTAGAATTTTGCTTGGCAAGGCTACTATAACGTAAGATTTATGCTTTCACAGGAAGTACTATTTTCAGTCATTTATAACTCAGGTGGATACACTTGCTGGTAGGTAAGCTTATTTTGAGAACAATTTAGTCCCTTCTTTCTGAAACCCCACCTTTACACTTCCCTGTCCCTAGTTTAAATGTTAGTTTTTCTAATAGCTTGATACTTAACACCAGTCATGTTCCACATTGTGGGGGTACCAGCTTAGATGACGTCTTTCCTTCTAGGGGTTAAAATACAAACATACCGAGAACAAACATGATATCTTATAAATTTGGTACCGTACATCTTTCTTAGAATTGTCTTGTTCATTTTTGAAACTAGATTCTCACAATATTCATTGTTGTGAGATTCTGACTCCTTTTAAAAATGAGAAAACAAGGAATGTAAATGAGTTCCCAGAACAAATCAATGTATTCATTGAGGATCTATGGCATGCACCCACTATCTGGCAAAGAAACAATGCTCATCTGAATGACCATATCTCTTATAGTTCTGACCTACTGCACCTTTGTTTTTTGAAGCTTTTAGATTAAAATGTACTTGAGGACCAAATCCTCACTCTCTACCTTTTTGTCTTTTCTCATTTAGAATCGTAGTATAGACTATTTTCAAATGCCAGCACAGTGCCAGCAAAATGCATGTAGAAAGTCAATAAATACACATAGGACTGATTTTTTTGCAGAGCTATTTAAGGATAACCGGGTCTCCAGAACTATTTTGAAATACTTTGTGATTCTAGCCTTAGCATACTACAATATTGTGTTTTCAACTGCTAACAATGTACAAAGATGTAGGTCAATGGAGTATATTGAATGTTTTAGAAAACTTGGCCAGGGTTAGAACTCTCCATTTGATTAGATTTCTGGAAAGAGGATTCAAGTATGTTTATCTCAATTGCACAAAGGAACAGGTTTGCATTTCATATTTTAGCTAAAATTTTCCCAAGAAGTCAGACACTTTGTTCATCTTTAACAAATAACTGTTTTAAAGGTGACCTTGTGCAAGAGAGTTTGGTCTCTTCACAAACACAATAATCTCCTGATGAAGAATTCAGGGTTGATAATGAATTCCTTTATAGATGTAATTAATGAACAAGAAATCTAATATTCTGTAATTAATGGATAAGAATAATGATAGTGGTAGGGGGTAGGTGAGGATGGAGGAGAGAGTGCCGACACATGAAATATTGACACCAAAAGCAGACATTACCAACTCTAGGCAACCCACAGCTTGATGAATGTATCCAGTGGCAGAGATTTCCAAACCAAAACAGAACCTTCCAGGGTTTACTAGACTGCGAACCTCCACTGCTGGATTCAAACTTCTCCAGGCTGGAAATTGTCTTGTTATTGCTTCTCTAAGACTCCCCAGAGAACAGGGGCTCTCTATAAACTTATCTTTTCCTTTTTTTTTTTTTTTTTTTTTTGCCTAGACGGAGTCTCGCTGTGTCACCCAGGCTGAAGTGCAATGGTGTGATCTCAGCTCACTGCAACTTCCGCCTCCCGGTTTCAAGCAATTCTCCCTGCCTCAGCCTCCCGAGTAGCTAGAATTACAGGTACCCACCACCATGCCTGGCTAATTTTTGTAATTTTTAGTAGAGACAGGGTTTCACCTTATTCGCCAGGATGGTCTTGAATTCCCGACCTCAAGTGATCCACTCACCTCGGCCTCCCAAAGTGCTGGGATTACAGGCGTGAGCCATGTGCCCAGCCCTAAACTCATCTTTTGCAAAACAAAAAGAAAAGGACAAACACACTCTTTGGTCTTATCTTGGCTGTAGCAAAACATACCAAGCAGAATTAAACTTTTATTTTGTTTATCTTCATACCCTCTGCAGGGAGTAACATGACCTTCATTACACATAACAGGTTTTCTCAAAACACCTAGAAAATGAATGCATGTATCTAGGCCTTTGTGTGTGTGTGTGTGTGTGTGTGTGTGTGTGTGTGTGTGTGTGGTTACAAAGATGAGAAATCCAGTTAAACTAGTTCAGGAAAAAAATGCTTATTATAATAATATAATAAGCTCATCAAAATGGAATACAACTAAAGTCATATACAACCTGGAACTAGGACAGAAACCTCTTCATGAATTGAAGCAGCTACTTGACCATCTTTCTTGGCTTTTCTTATTTGTTTATCTTTCTCCAACTCTCTTTCCTTCCCTTTCTACATACTTTCTCTATAATTCTCTCTCCTCTATATTCACCTACTGCTTAAGTTAAATGCTATGCTTCCTGAATATATATTATCATTTCCCAAGGTTTGCAAATGTTTTGTCACTGATTTATGCCAAACCTCCTAAAGTATATCCCCAATTCTAATACCATTGTAGCAGGACACATTTTTTCCAGGTCCCAGAAACCTTCATCTTTCTATTAAAAAAAAATAGCCTTGTTTCCAGACCCTGACTCATATCAATCCTTTATGGTGAAATGTAATGACTCCAGCTCACTCTGGGTTGATACTATATACACAAATAGAACAAGGGAATCTCATACATTCCTAAATTATAATACCAAGGCAAGAACATAGTATCTGGAACTGGAAATTCATAACCTTCAAGCTCAGTCTTCTATCCTACTTTTTAGACCACTAAAAAAGTTGAACAAAGGAATAAAACCATGCCAGGCCAAATAGGCACTGTTCTCCCAGCTCGTCTTTGCTTACCTACCACCTAATGATTGCAGAATGCAAGTGGGATAACAAATTACCTATTCTAGATTAATAATAATAATAATACTAAATCTCCTTCTTTAAATGGATATATAATCACCTTTCAGGATTTTTCAAATATTGATCACGTTCCCAAGTAAAGGGTCCTGCCTCATGGAATGTTCAGAGACAAATAATTGTTGATATTTTCAGTCATCTCTCAAAGACTCCCAATTCTAACCAAGGCTCTTCCATCTCAGGTAACATAGACACCAATCAAGGTAACACACACACAAAAAAAAGTGATCATGGCAGAGTGTTAATAAAGAAAAGATAATAAAATTGGAGAAGAACTCTCAGAAATCTTGTTTGAGATGAGCCTCATGGAAGAAAGAGACCAATCTGAAGCCACTCTCTCTTTGAATGCACACAGGCTCTCTCATCTCAAAGAATCTTTCTCTCTTTCTATCCTGACTGTTCTGCTTCCCTCTGAGCCTATTGCACTGGGGATGACAGTGCAAGGATGAATAGGACAATGTCCCTGTCCTATGAGCTTAGAGACCAGCAGAGATATTCCTATCAGATATACAAGGGCAACTCAGCAACAGTTGCAATGTTACAGAAGATATAGTGTTCTGTAACAATGCAGAAGATCATGTTCTATAATGTTGCAGAAGATACAGGCAGGAGGGAAGACTAAAATGCAGGAATGTTCATCTCCATATGGGCAGAAGGCAATTTACGTTTTAATGGGTTTCAAGGGAGAGAGAATATTTACAGCAAGCCTTCAAGATAGCCAGGTATGGTACAAGGAACCTAGAGAAGTAGGCAAAATCCAGGCCATGGATGTCCCTATGTGACATCCTAGGGAAAGCTGAGGGGATTCCACAATCTCATTTGGATCATGGTCATTCCAACAGAAATGTGAGAAATAATTTGTACCTAGGCATAAATACAGATCATGAATCCTATAGACCTGAATAGCACTGTCCAGAGAGAGACAAGAAAGATGCAAATCCAGGAAACTGGGAGTCAAAGAGAAGATGAAGATAAAGAGGGGGAAGTAGGTTGTGCTTAGTACTGTTGGTGACTGACCACAAAACCGCGGAATTCTGGGTAAGCTTAGCAGGTTGATCTGCTCAGTCTCAATCTTCTGATGGCCCCTCATGTCTGACAAGGGTAAGTGCTGTCCATGTCCTCCCATTTTCAGACCGTGAGCATCTCCTCTATTTTCTGCATCATGTCCGAGTCTCAACAGTCAGAAAAAATTGTGCCTGTACCTCATTCTCAGTTCATCTGCCATTTCTGCACCTCTCTGATCATTTTTACACCCCCTCAAGTCCCCCGACCTGGCTCTCTTTTACACTGTCTACTCTATGAATGGCTTAGTCCTGAATTCTAGCTACAAAGTTTCTTTTTTTTTTTTTTTTTTTTTCTGTCACTCAGGCTTGAGTGCATTGGCACCACCTCTGCTCACTGCAACCTCTGCCTCTCAGGTTCAAGTGATTCTCCTGCCCCAGTCTACTGAGTAGCTGGGACTACAGGTGCATGCCACCAAGCTCGGCTAATTTTTTTTTTGTATTTTTAGTAGAGACGGCATTCCACCATGTTCACCAGGCTGGTCTCAATCTCCTGACCTCGTGAGTTTCTTATCTTCAGTTGCTTGATGCCCTAAGTTTGCAATAACCATAAGGGAGCACTGTGTGGGGAACCTGTAACTTCAGAATTTAGGTATGGCTCTCCTGATATGTGACTGTGTCATATTGAGGAAACCTCACATGTCTTCAGTTTTCATATCTGTATAGCAAGAGGCTTTTATTAGATAATTTTAGGAGAAATTATAGACATAAAAATGTCAAGAATTACCATCCACCTGGAATAGGGACCTGAAAATGCTTATTGAGGAAACATGTGGAAAAGAGGAATTTTGGAAGCAAAAAGACATGAATTTCAAGAGTGGTTCTATCACATTCTATATTTACTTCTTTGAACTTCTGTTTCTTCATTTGTAAGACGAAGCTAACAGCTATATTGCTGAGGTATTTTTGCAAATATGTGAGGAAAAGCACTGAGTAGCTCCCATTTGGTATGCAGCAGACAGATAACCAATGGCATCTATTGCTATTATTACTTGGAGTTAAATTCAATAAAAAAGAACATTTAAGTAAATTCTGATGAGTGTATTTATGACTCCAACAGTGTGTTTTCTTAGCTCTGAGTCTGTCATTCAGGACTTAATATTTTTTATTAAGAAATAAACCGCTAAAACCATTTAACAATATCCTCACTGTCCTAATGACAGTAATATATGGTCTACAGTCATGCTTAACACACAACAAAAATCTACTTCAGCATTAAAAATCAGAAAAGGTGATAAAAACTCAATCTTAATTCTCCTATGTCCATTGGATATTAATTTATAAGAGTTGTGATTTAGGGTTTCTAAATAGCCACATATTTTTGTAACATTGTAAGTGGTGATGTTATTTTCTGTAATTTTCAAAAATAAAGTGTTTGTTTTGTATTATTTATAATAGTTACCTGATTTGAAGTGAGACCAGAGAAAGAAAAATAAACTTGTGTGCACTATAATTTGTTTTGAACAAGAACATAGGATTTATTGAATGCTGTAATTTGACTTACTGCATATACAAATATCATTAGAAAACAATGAAAATTCACATACACCACTTTGTCATGTAACATTAAGGTAGCAACATGGTTAGCTGGGGAAATATAGTGCAAATTAAATGGCTTTTTCCAGCACTGCCTAATCCTTCTGGCAAGTTCTGCAGAGTAAGGGGGTCTCATTCTCTGAATCTAAACACACTGGCTCATGGACATAGGTCAAAGTTGTATCACAAGTAATCTGTTGCCAATGATTACTTACATGGGTAAATGATGTACATTTTAAAGAAATTAGAACAGAAAAGTTTATTTCTACAGTGTCTTTCTTGTTCCCAATTTGCATGTTTACTTGAGTGGAAGAGAAATGAGTAGAGTCTCAAAGGAGAAGAAAACAGCATTTATTGAAAACCTGTGTAATCATTTAAATTTATATAAACATGTGTGCGTGAAGTCTGAAAATTTTGGAATTTTGAAAGGATAATAGGATAATACTTTTTTGTGTTAAGCCACTGAGACTTTGGGTTTTATATTTGTTGCCACGGCACAGTCTATCCTATCCTGACTAATACATCTGTGTATTTATGAGTTCACTCGAGGTAATTTATTATTATTTTTATATTACAGATGACAAAGCTGAGACTTGAAGAGATTTAATAACTTTTCTGGATAGAAAGCAGTCCAGATGGGATTTAAATCCAGCTGTCATTTGAACCAAGATATTTTTTGAATTAAAACTATTTCTTATATCATATATAATGTGGCTTATGTGTGAATGAATCTACTATTTTTGCATAAAATATGCCCAGTATGTGAATAAAACTGATTCCTTTTGTCCCTTTTTATCCTTAAGTTTTTCAGTGTATCCCCACTATGGCCATACTCACTGCATAAGTAAAGTCTCCTTATTCTATAAGGAAAAGTCCTTCCTCCTCAATACAGAGTTAAACAAGATACTAAAATTTGTTTCCAATATGTAGCAGAGGACAATCTGTCTCTAAGAACTCTCTCTCCCCATTCCAATTAAAGCCTGGGTGTAATTAGAAACAAATAAGGGGCAAAAGCCCATATATCTTGGCTACTTGATGATTCTGATGGGAGTTTGGTCTTTACTGGACACATGAACCAAAGTAATTCTTGAGAGCCTATCATTTACAATAGGTGCTATGGACCTAATATTGTTAGCACCTGTAATTTGGATTGGTTTTCTAGTAATAACAAGTGAATGACACTATCTCTCCCCATATTTATCTTTTGTAGGCAAGGCTGTGTGTTTTCAAGAGTTGTGCATGGCTCCATACTACTGGGGTAACTTTGTTTTGTTTTGTTTTGTTTTTGAGATGGAGTTTCACTCTTTGTTGCCCAGACTAGAGCACAGTGGCATGATCTCAGCTCACTGCAACCTCCGCCTCCCAGGTTCAAGTGATTCTCCTGCCTCAGTCTCCCAAGTAGCTGGGACTACAGGCACCTGCACCATGCCCAGCTAATTTGTGTATTTTTAGTAGAGATAGGGTTTCACCATGTTGGCCAGGCTGGTCTCGAACTCCTGACCTCAGGTGATCCACCTGCCTCAGCCTCCCAAATTGCTGGGATTACAGGCGTGTGCCACTGCGCCCCGCCTACTGGTATAACTTTAAAGCAAGTCCTTTCAGTTGAATAACACGAGTAAATGTATTTTATTTCAATCCTATTACCAAAGCTTAAATGAGTCCAAAGTGTATGCAGTTTTTATAATGAACAAAAAGTAAAAAAAAAAAAAAAAAAAAAATGAAGTTCAGCAGTTCATCTTAGTAAATTTTAATATCACCTGTATTGTGAGAAACAAAATTCAGCTTAAGAATGACCTGACTGGTTGGGTGCGGTGGCTCATGCCTGTAATCCTAGCACTGTGGGATGGCTCACCGGAGGTCAGAAGTTTGAGACCAGCCTGGCCAATATAGTGAAACCCCATTTCTACCAAAAATACAAAAAAATAACTGGGCCTGATGGTGGGTGCCTGTAATCTCAGCTACTCAGGAGACTGAGGCAGGAGAATCTCTCGAACCCAGGAAGCAGAGGTTGCAGTGAGCCGAGATTGCACTATTGCACTCCAGCCTGGGCAACAAGAGCAAAACTCCACCTCAAAAAATAAAAAATAAAAATTAAAAAATAAAAGAATGACCTGACTATGAAACTCTTATTCAAAACCCACATTTTTCCCTTAAGATACAAGGAACTATTGACTTGAAATGGTGAAAACCTCTCTATTTATGCTTTAGAAAGACCGGTAAGACCAAGATGAGGCTCTTTGAGTAGCTTTTAAGACAAACGCTTGAATATTTTGTAGATTTTCAAATATAGAAAATATCAGGCCGGTATGATGACTTATACCTACAATCCCAGCAATTTGGGGAGGCAGAGGTGGGAGGATCACTTGAAGCCAGAAGTTAGAGATGAGCCTGGGTAACAAAATAAGACCTCAGTCTCTGCAAAACATAAAAAATAATAATAAAATAAAATATCCGGGCATTCTGATGCATGCTTATCATCCCAACTACTCAAAAGGGTAATGCAGGAGGATTAGTTGAGCCCAGGAGGTCAAGGCTGCAGTAGGTTATGAGGGCACCACTGCACTTCAGCCTAGGTGACAGAGCAAGAAGCTCTCAAAAAAGAAATAGAAAGGGAAAGAAATGGAAAGAAGGTAGGAAGGAAGGAAGGAAGGAAGGAAGGAAGGAAGGAAGGAAGGAAAAGAAAGAGAAAGAAAATATCAAATCTCCTGTGAAAAACAATCAGAAAATGGAACAAAAATATATAAAACATGCAGTAATTATTATCTTGCAAGTAGCCCAAATCTTTAAAAATGCATCTGTCCACATTAGTTATCTGGCCGTGGCCACTGTACCACTAGAAATATTTCAATAATTCATTTCCCCTGCACATTTGTTTCATATGGATTGAATTAGAAAACATGGAAACTGCAGATTAGCCTAAGCGTTCATGGAGGCTTTAGTTTGAGTTTTGCAGAAAATTCTCTTATTTATTAACAACATGCTACATATATATGAAGCCATGTGGTTTTCTATTTAAAACCTGTAGTGAAAAAAAACCTTAGTGAATTTCAAAAGGAGATTATGCCTTTTTCTTATTGTTATTGACATGTATTCAGTGTCAAAATAATGACTACAGCAATATGTGGAAAAAATATTTAAGAAAGGTTCAGAAAAGGGTGTCAAGCAGACACATCAGACCACAATAAAGCCATCAGATAGGCATTCATCTTGGACATCATCAACTTTTTGTCACTGTTGTTCAAGTTTATTCTAATATGGTTTTGTTGGTATTGTCGTTAATTAAATACTGTATATAAGAACACGGAGCCATTTTAACAGGAATATCTTCAGGCCACAATACAGATGGAGTCATGCAAATAACCAAAATGACCACCAGGTGGCAAAGTATACAAATCTACATCATTCAGATGGGCTCTTCCAGAAGAGAAAGTGTCTTGCAGCAAGCAGGTGGGGCTGAGGTGGGAGGGGGGAGCTGCTTTTGTGATTGTCTGCTGGCTAGAGAATAGCAAAATTATACTAATTTCTCAAAAATTGGTAATTACCCCAAATTCCTAGTTCTTGAGATGAATGTATGTATCATGTTACTATTCTAATTTATGACAAATTTTTCTGTTTTAGAGCAAAATTGAAAATCTTAAATCCCAAATATATATTTTAAAATCCAAATTATTGGGTGTCTCTCACAGCATTTTAAATTCATTTGATATGTATACACGAGTCAATCGGAGAATGGGAGTTATTGCTCCTCAAATTCAGAACCATTATGTGATTATATGATTAGTGCTAGTTATCATAAAATTACAGCTATTTATATTTCAAAAATTTTTAGTTTGGAGCAGCTAGATTATAAGACTTCTTAATATTGTTGTTTCCAAAACTCTGTGATCTTTTTTTTTCCCCTATAATGTAGTTTGAGAGATCAATTAGTTTTCTTTTTCTTTTTCTTTTTCTTTTTTTTTTTTGAGATGGAGTCTTGCTCTGTCGTCCAGGCTGGAGTGCAGTGGCATGATCTCAGGTCATTGCAACCTCCGCCTCCCAGGTTCACGCCGTTCTCCTACCTCAGCCTCCCAAGTAGCTGGGACTACAGGCATGTGCCACCGTGCCAGCTTTTTTTTTTTTTTTTTTTTGTATTTTTAGTAGAGACAGGGTTTCACCATGTTGGTCAGGCTGGTCTAGAACTCCTGACCTCAAATGATCCACCCGCTTTGGCCTCCCAAAGTACTGGGATTACAGGCGTGAGCCACCATGCCTGGCCAGTTGTCAATCTAGTATATAATAATCTACATCCAGAGGCCTGACCTCCTGAGTCCTAGACAAGAAAATCTAAAATATCCATCTGGATGTGCCATACATAATTTATAATTAATATATCTAAAACTGAGCTCATTGTCTTTCTCCCAAAAGAAATCCTTTCATCTGATTTCTCTCCTGTTAACCCAAGGCTGAAACCCGGGACTGCTTAGTATCTATTCTTTTGTTTCTCTGCACCCTTCATCATCTGGATCCTGCTCACTTCTTTGGTCTCTACTTCTCCATTCCCTTTCCCCAAACTTAACCATGTTCTCCCACCCTTCTGTGGCTTGGCCCATGCTACTTTTTGTTGTCTGGCTACTACTCCTGGGGTTGTAAATTGACATGCTTTCTGGAAGCTTTTGGCATAATGTATTAAATACCTTAGAAAATCCATATTCCTGTATTTGTCAACTCCATTTCTAAAAATGAAGTCATGAAAAAGTTGATCTAACATTTTGTAAATATTATTTATAATAGAAAAAAAAAAACAGAAAACTTAAACCTCTAGGAATGTTTTGCAGTGGCCAGGCATGGTGGCTCATGCCTGTAATCCTAGCACTTTGGGAGGCTGAGGCGGGCAGATCACTTGAGATCGGGAGCTTGAGACCATCCTGACCAACACGGAAACCCTGTCTCTACTGAAAATACAAAAAATTAGCCAGGTGTGGCGGCGCATGCCTGTAATCCCAGCTACTTGGGAGGATGAGGCAGGAGAATCACTTGAATCCAGGAGGCAGAGAGTGTAGTGAGCCGTGATCCCACCACAGCATTCCAGCCTGAGCAACAGAGCCAGGTGACATTGTCTCAAAAAAAATAGAAATAAAAATAATTTAAAAAAAAAAGAAAGAAAAGAAAGAAAGAAAAAAAAGGTTTTGCAGCTATGTAAATGGCATTTTCAAATAAATAATCTCATGGAAAATGTTTGTGATGTAATATTAAGTAAAAAGCAATGTTAGAATAAAATTGTTAAATGTGATCTGCTTTATCCCCCCTAACAAAGAAAAAACAGTCAACCTTCACACCTAGACCTAACCCAATAGCATAATTGCACTTGGCACGTGGTATTATAATTATCTTCATTTTTATTTAATCTGTTTCTCACACCATTCTTCCTAAACAGATAGTCTATGAATCACTTTATCAGAATAATAAGTTGTTGTTTTCATATATTCAAATTCTGATCTTATAGAATTTAGCCAGCCCATAAAATTATTAGAAATTTTGCTATGCCTTTTTCTAGCTTTATTGGGTGACCTTGGTGATTTCATTTATACCCACTGATGTAGCATAGCTATTTCACAGAATGTTAGGGTTGAATTAGTTACCCGTGTGAAGCAGCTAGCACACTGAGGAGCACATGATATCGTTACTCTTGCTCCACTTTCACGCTGACTTCTCTATGTCTCACCCCACCATCCCACCCTTCCTCTCAGTCCCCCACACTTCACTGTACTATTTACTGCCCCCTGTTATCTCCATTGTGACTGTCCTTTATTCCCGGAGTGATGGATCTAAGAGCACTCGTGGGGCCAAAGGAAAACATTATACAACAAAAGCCGGGTAGAAACTAGGACACAAGATACACTGTGTCTCAGTAAGTGAATGTAACTGGAATGAAGAGAAGGTATTCTGCTAGTGGCCAAGGACGCTGGGGTAAAGCAGAAGTCCCACCTTGATTGCATCTATCTCAAGACAACAGGAGAAGTAGCCCACGCCACGCTGGGAAGACTGACAGAATGCAGCCTCCTAGTCTCCATTAGGGGGACTCCACAGAGACAGACCCCAGGAGGCTCCTAAAAAGCAAGTCTGACTTTTCAGGAGATAATGTGAGAAACCCTCTGAGATTTCATAAACGGTTTGAAAGGAGCCTGAAGCCAAACCAGCTCGTTGTCATTGTCACTTTCTCACTGTACGTTGTCTTTTCTCTCCACCCAGTTTTCCCATCTATAAAATGGAGACGAAAATGATAGAGCTATTATGAGTATTACAACACTTAATGCATGTAGGGTGCTGACAGTGGCTGGCACATAGGAAGAGTTAAATAAAAGCATGCAAACATTATTGATGGGTGGAAGTCAGGACTGGGGTTCCCGTGATTTTGCCTGTGGCTGTTAAACCATAGACGCCCCATGTTGGTTATCGTTTCGATCATATCCTTTGGTTAATTCCCCACGCTCATGTAGTCTCAGGAAAATGATGAGGCAAATTATTAAACCAAGTTAAAACCACTCACCTTTGGTCTAAATAGGACACTCCCTAGAGAACTGGTCCATAATTCAATAGAACAAATTTGTTACATTTCACTAACGGAATCATTAAAGCACAATGATCTCCTCAGAGAAAAGGTCTTGAAAAGATTAATCTTAAACTGAACCTTCTAGACAAAAGCAAGATTTAATGTTCCAGCTTTTGTTCTTGAAATAGAAATTATGATATACTTTTTCCGAATGAATATTAATGGATATAATTAAAAGCACATTATGATAGTCTACTGATTTATTCTGAGAGTGACTGAGAATTCTTTAGACCAAAACTTAACTTACATATGTAGGCATGAAAGACTTAAAATTGCTTTTGTGACTTATGTTATGATATAAAAGGTAATCAATTTTAGTTTAATTAGCCAACACTTTGAAATTACTGATATTCTGATATACCTGTGATATTGTAAGTCAACATTTAAGAACTTAATGTTCTCTTATCCCCTCTTAACCTCATCAAAATGGGAACTTCTTCCAGTATAGGAAATAATATTAATGTATAGAAATTTGTGTTGAAATAAGCAATTCTCCAGATGAATTCAGGTGAGTTTTAATTACTTAACTATGGACTTTCCCATTTAATTTTAAAATATATGCATTACATTTTATAATTAAAACCAAACTTATTTGTGATTATTTTATTCAAAGGGTTTCAACTCCAATTGATTTTACCTGTGATGAAAGTTTTTGCGGCCAGGCAGAGTGATCCATACCTGTAATCATAACACTTTGGGAGGCCAAAGCAGGCAGATTGCCTGAGCTCAGAAGTTCGAGACCAGCCTGGCTAACTTAGCAAAAGCCCATCTATACAAAATATACAAAAATTAGTAGGCTGTAATGGCGTGAACTTGTAGTTTCAGCTACTTGGGAGACTGAAGCAGGAGGATCACTTAAACCCAAGAGGTCAAGGCTGCAGTAAGCCAGGATCACGCCACTGCAATCCAACCTGGGTGACCAGAGTGAGATCTTGTCTCAAAAACGAAAAGAAAAAATATTTGCTAAAAAATATCCCCAAGGAAAAAAAAAAAATCCCCTAAAGGGAAAAAAAGAGATTGCTTTCAAATTTATAGGGCACCGTTCTCATTTCACTATTGTAATTCACTTAATAGAGTTAGCTTTATTAAAATTATTATATATACTGAAATATAACCAGGTTATTAAAAATTATTTTCTACTTACCCTAATTCCACCAATTTAGTAAAACTTCACTAGAAAATTTCATCTTTCCAACTCAGTTTATTATCCATTTTCTGATCTGTAGTGGTTTGATTTGTTTCTCTAAAAAGATGTATCCACAGGCTAACCACTTGAATCTGTGAATGTAACCTTATTTAACAAAATGGTCTTTGCAGAGGTAATTTAGTTAAAGGTCACAAGAGGAGGCCATTCTGGCAGGGTGGGCCCTGTGTTCAATGGCACATGTCCTTATGAGAGACAACCAGAAGAGAGACAGATAAGAAGGTCATGTAAAGACTGAAACAGAGATTCTAGTTATTCTGCTGTAAGCCAAGGAGCTCCTGGAGCCGCCAGAAGATGGAGGAAGAAAGGAAGAATTCTATACTGCAGCTGTCAGAGAAAGCACAGCCCTGCTCACATTTTTATTTTGGACTTCTGGCCTGAAGCAACTGTGAGAGAATGTGCCTTTTTTTTTTTTTTTTTTTTTTTTTTTTTTTTTTTTTTTTTGAGACGGAGTTTCACTCTTGTTGCCCAGGTTGGAGTGCAATGGTGTGATCTCAGCTCACTGCAACCTCCACCTCCAGGTTCAGGCTATTCTCCTGCCTCAGCCTCCCGAGTAGCTGGGATTACAAGCATGCGTCACCACACCTGGCTAATTTTGTATTTTTAGTAGAGACAGGGTTTCTCCATATTGGTCAGGCTGGTCTCAAACTACCAACCTCAGGTGATCCGCCCGTCTTGGCCTCCCAGAGTGCTGTGATTACAGGCATGAGTCACTCCGCCCGGCCCTGCACCTCTGTTGTTTTAAACCAAGTTTGTGGTAATTCGTTAAGGCAACCTAGGAAATTAATACAAAAGCAATCTCTAAAAATTAATTAAATAGAAGAATTACTTTGGTTATATATTTAAAGATTGCCTTTTTACTTAAAAGTAAAAGTCTATTAACAGACTTGTTAATATCAGATATCCTTCAAAAAAAGATTTCAATAAAATGTTAACTGAATTGATTACAAGTAAATTCAATATGTTTATTCCATATTCAAATTTGCTGCTTATAGCTGATTACAAAGTAAAATGTGTAGCAATGTTTGATACTAGTTCTCTAGAGTGATTCCCTACTCTATTCAATTCTCCATTCTTCAGTGATGTTTCATTTCTAAAAACAGTTTTAGGTGAGACAAAGTTATCACTTTCGGCATCACGTTAGCCTCACCATTGATTGGCCTAGCTGACCCTAGCTGTTAGGGTGGTAGAACAATTCTCCCTTCACAGGAAGATGAGAGGGTCCATGAAGACATTACCGACTCCTTTTCTGACCCCAATCCTCTTTTTTCCCTACTGTACCATTGGACATAGGTTGCCATGAGACAAGGGAGGGATGAAGGGAAACAGGGAGGGAGACAGAGAGAGAGGGAGAGAGAAAGATAGAGAGAGGAAGAAAGAGAGAGAGAGAGTGAGAGAGAGAGGAACGCTGAGTTCCTTTGTCTGAGAAAAGTAATGAGAATTGAGATGTGGAAGCTAGATGAAAACAGAAATAACAAGTTTGTGGGAGCAAGTTTCACCTAATGAGGAGTTCCCATAATTGAACAAGCTAAAGGACTTTCAAAGAGAACAGGATGTCTAATATTTCATATCATTTTGTCGCTGTCACATAGGCCCGTATCATTATCCTTGAACAAATATTAATAGCTAACACTTATTAGATGTTTATGGTATATAGGCAGTTTATATGCATAATTTCACTTTATCTTCTTAATGGTTCTATGGGATATGAACTATTATGAATCCCAACCTTCAGGAAAGGTTTATAAAATGCACATGCCTCATGGAAGTGATAAGTCGGGAAATGAAGGGCAATATATTCCCTTTGGGTAAATATAGATTAGAGAAAACACAAGGGAGATACTTTTTTTTTTTTTTTTTTTGCAAGCAGGAAGAGATGTCACTGTGGGAGAAATATCAGACTACCCCCAAGAATCCCCAAGCAATCCTCGACGAAACATTGTGTTTCCTATCTTAAAAAAGATATGTATGTGCTTAATTTTTGCAGGATAGAGTGGCTCGAGAAGACTGAAAGACTTGAATAGATTCAGGCAACTGATATCTGAAGGCTCTAAAGCAACATCAATGGACTAGTACATATGATATGATATATATAATGAATGAATGATTTTTCTTTTCTGTATTCTATGACTCCTATTAGTATTTTGGCTAGTACAGATTGAGACATTTATACATCCCATTTTTTCCCCAATTCTGAGAATAATTTTTCTTTTTTTACAGTACAGAGATTTGAATCAATTAGAATTTTAAAAATCTTGAACAACTTTTGATAAAGTTTTTCTAATTAAATGTTGTTGGGAAATTTTATTACAAGGGGCCAGGTGTGGTGGCTCATGCCTGTAATCCCAGCACTTTGGGAGGGTGAGGCGGGTGGATCATTTGAGGTCAGGAGTTTGAGACCAGCTTGGTCAATATGGTGAGACTCTGTCTCTACTAAAAATACAAAAATTAGCCAGGCATGGTGACGCATACCTGTGATCCCAGCTACTTGGGAGGCTGAGGTAGGAGAATCGCTTGAACATGGGAGGTAGAGGTTGCAGTGAGCCGAGATTGCACCACTGCCCTCCAGTCTGGGTGACAGAGCGAGACTCTGTTTAAAAAATAATTAAAATAAGTAAAATAAAATAAAATAAAATAAAATAAAATGTTTACAAGGAACACAGTCTCCACAGAGTGAGTTTTGTCTCTAAATACACATCGCATATTTGTAGTAATACATTATTTTACATTAAGTTCTAATTCTAGATACTTAAGGGAACCTCCAGAGACATGAGTTGATTCTCATGTTTAACCAGACACCAATGTTTATATAATATGTGGGTGAAAAAAACTATTAGTAGGTATTAGCTGAGTTTATTATTAGTTTATATAATATATGGGTAAAAAAAAAACTATTAATGGGTATTAGTTGAGCAGACTAAATTGAAGGAGTGAGACCTGTGTGTTAGTGACCGGGCTGGGATAGCAGGAAATAGTGAACACACACTGAGTTGCACTGGCCTTCCTTCCCTCTCCTTTGTCTTCATTCCCTTTTATCTTGCAAGGTTTGAGAGTATAGGGCTATGGTGCTCCAAAGGGACATCCAGCCCCTTGAGAAACCTGTAGTGGAACATAACCCCCATCGGTTCTTAGCCAGACTGGACTCCTGTCACAAAAGGCAGATTAATAAGAGAAAAACAAACAGAAGTATATTAACATGTATATTTCATATACACATAGGAGACATCCAGATAATGAGTAGTTTTCAAAGAGGTGGCTTTGAATTCCAGCTTATATAGCAAATTCAACAAAGAACAGTAAACTCGTAGATAAATGACAAGACAAAGGAAAAAGACTTTGAGTTTCTCAGGGCAATGACTTGTGGGAAGGCAAGTAATTGGCAGATAAAAGTTAGTGAAGCTTGTTAATGCAGATGTATCTTGTGCTATCTCCAGGCCCATAAAGGTCCAAAGTTATCTTCAGTGGTTAATCTTGTTCTCTCTGGGAGAAGAGGCGGCAGGATACCTTTTGTGTTTGTAAATGTGTGTTACGCTTGTAGACAAATAGAGGAGAGCAGAGAGCTTTCTTGCATCTGCTGCTTTTTGTCTTCAACTCACCTATTCTTCATATTTTAGGGTGGCATATTCCACCCAGACAGGGACCTTTCTGGGCCTCAGTATTTCACACCTGCTGCAGAAGCTGTTAGGCCCTTCACATGCAACTAGAAGGCCTTACTCTCCGAGTCTAAATTTGAAGGAGAAGAAATGATGAGTATAAACACCAGCTTTGAGGCACATTCGGAATGAACTCTTGTGATCCTTCTCCAGATCTTTGTCTCTTACAAATAAACACAGTCTTACTTAAAATTCCCTGCACACTTTTGAGAAATGTTAAGAATAGTTGAAGAAAGAAAACCACGTCAAGGATCTTGTGTTCTAATTAATTTTGCCATTGGATCTCTTAAAATTAGAAGGCAGGCTCTGTGCTTTGGTGTAGCATGAGTCACATTGGTTTTGGTGAAAAATCACTTTTAAAAAAGTTTCTAGTTCATTGCCTAGTTATACTTGTGAAAAACATACTAAAATGAATTGCTATAAGAATAAAATAAAAAGGACAATAAAATAGAATTCCAATTTTTTTATTATTATACTCAACAGCATAAAATTACTTAAATATTTTAAATATTCCTAAGCATTTACTTTCAATTTTTGTACTTATTTTGTAGTGCCCAATGACCAGCCCTACTCCATAGATTTCACTTTGTATAACACTACTTTAGTGTCTTGATTAGAAAGTTAATTTTATGAATACATGAAAGCTACTGATTGTTTTTAACTAAACCTTTTTTTTTTTTGCAGCTGGGAATGATTCCTGCAGAAACCTCTCTTTATGACCTTCTCTCTTTAACATTAGAGGTTTAAAATCTGGGGGTTGGGAGGAGGAGAATTGTGTGAATAAATTCAGCTGATACAACACATATTTTTAAAGTATTAATGGGGCTTTCTAATTGTTTTGATTCCCAGAGTATTTCCTTGGCGCATCTCAGAAGTAGTAATATCACCTCATTGTCAACTAATCCTTATTTCTCCCTGCACTTAGGGTAATATAAGTTAAGCCAGTAACAGTAACAATTAGGTTCAAATTTTTTTCCAGAAGTGTGCAACATCATGTATGCTGAAACAAAACCAAACAAAATAGAGAACCTAGAACATGTGTAGTGATTAACACTTTGGACTCTGGAGGCAAAGTACCTGGGTTCAAATTCTGACCCCATTAGCAATTAGCTATGTGACCTTGGGTAATTTACTTAATATTTTTGTACCAGAATTCACTTATCTGTAAAGTGGAAATACATAGAATGTCTACCAAACTCTCATAGAATTATGACAGAAGTTAAATGAAATGCTTGAGTTTTTGGCACCTAAGCTACCTAAGTATTACATATTATTATTGTTTGGACATTTATATTAGGCTCTAGACTAAAGCATACTTTCAAAATTGGTTCAATGACTAGGACTCGAGAAATCTAAACTTTGGTTTCTGGTTACAATCAAAATGGGGTAAACACATTCCACCCTGTCTCTTCTCCCAAATTCAACTAAAAGCCCTCGACATACTGCATAAGGCAGCTATCTGAGGATACTGAAGATTAAATGGTAGCAGGCCTAATGGATAAAGAAACCAGAACTTCAATCATCACCAAATCAGCAATGAATTTCCCATTCTAATTCTCTAGCGTCTTCTGGAAACGAACTCAAAGACAGCCTAAAATGTGGGAGTGCCCATTGAATGTGAGCAGGAAAACCTCTAAGAGAAATTCTATTTCTTGACTAAGGAGCAGAGATGAGGCCCACTGGGGTGAGAGAGAGTGGGGAAAAATCGTGTTGTCATTTTTCCCCCTTTACTGTTGTTTCTCACCCGAGCCACCAAAGCAATCCTGAAACAGCTGTGACAGCAGTGGCAGTGACTGTCAGGCAATCACTAACAACTCTGAATGAGGGAACCCTTTTCTTTGGCCAGAAGAACTGTGGTCCCAAAAGTATGAAAGGTGCTCCATTGTTTCTTTTTCTCTAGGAATCCTGCTGGTTGATCCTGGAGAAATTCAGAGTCATAGTAATTATGAAGCTGAGCAGAAAATCTTAAGCTCTGGCTTTCTAGCCAGAAGATCACAAAAGGAATTTCTGAAAAACAGAATGTATGAGGAAGATCACAGAGAGGAGAGAGCTCAAGAAAGTAACTCCGGAAAGTTGTGTATAAACTTTTGGGCTCGGTCTCAGGTTATAATAGACAGGTTATAATAGTTTGAGAACTAGATTATAGAGTAAACTACCTGGGTCCTAAACTGACACTGGGTGCTGCACACAAAAGACAGATCCAAATAGCACTGCAAAGATTTTAAAAACTGAACCACTTTCAGAATTACAGCCCACAGAAGGCAACTAGAAATTTGCAGCCTGAATTTAACAGGATCAATTAAAGACCACTAAAATTAAGAAACAAATAAAACAATCAATATTCTCCATAAGATGTAAATAAGACAAGAAATATAATATTTGAAATATTCAGGATAAAAATCCAAAAGTTACTCAACATACAGAGAAATAAGGAAATAATAACATCACACAAGAAAAATGACAAATAACAGATATCAATCCTGAGTGGCACAGATATGGGAATTAATGGATAATGACTTTAAAGCAGCTATTTTAACTGCACTCTGAGATAATGCCAAATACTCTTGAAACAAAATGGAAAGATAGAATTTCAGCAGAATGATAGAAAACATAAAAATGGAATCAAAAGTAAACGTGAGAACTGAAAAATGACAATAAGTAAAAACTCACCTGATGGATTCAAGAACAGAATGGGGGTTGCCAGGTGAAATGGCTCACACCTATAATGCCAGCACTTTGGGAGGCCGAGGTGGGCGAATCATGAGGTCAGGGGATTGAGACCATCCCGGCCAACACGGTGAAACACCATCTCTGCTAAAAATATAAAAATTAGCTAGGCATGGTGGCACGTACCTGTAGTCTTAGCTACTAGGAAGGCTGAGGCAGGAGAATCACTTGAACCCAGGAGGCAGAGGTTGCAGTGAGCCGAAATCACACCATTGGACTCCAGCCTGGGCAACAGAGTGAGACTCCATCTCAAGTAAAAAAAACCACACACACACACACACACACACACAAAACAAAAAAACAAAAAACAAAAACCAGAATGGGACAGAGGAATTAGTCAGGAAACTTGAATATAGGTCAATAGATAAAAAAGATTAAAAACAACAACAACAACAAAGCCTGAGGAATATGTGGGACAATAGCAAAGGCTGAAGTTTGTGTTATTAGTATCCCAGAAAGATAATAGGAGGACTATGTTTCAGAGAAACATGGTAATTATAGTAGACAAATCCCTCCCTTAAACTCTTAAAATGTGTATGATGACTGAAAGCAATTATTATAATAATATAATGTGGTTTTCAATATATGTACATATAATGCCTATTAAAACCACCACCACATAAAGAAAGAAGAGTAAAGGGAACTAATAGGTAGTAGAGTTTCTGTATTCCACCTGAATGGTAAGATATTCAAGTTTTACATGGACCATGAAAAGTTAAGTATGTATTTGATAATCCTTAGATCAACCACTAACCAAACAATACAATTATAAAAGTAAAATACTCAATAGACAAACTAAAATAGAATACTAAAAAATATTCTAATAATTCAATAGAAGGCAGAAAAGGGAAATAAGGGAATAAAAAACTGAGAGAAATAAAATTTTTAAAATGACATCATGGTAAACAAACATCTAAAAGTATTAATAATTATATTAAATTTAAATAATCTGAATATAAGAATTAAAAATATATCTTTATAGCAGATAGAAGAAAAAACGCAAGACCTACCTATTTACAAGAAATTCATTTTATATAATTATTTATGTGGGTTTAAAATAAAAGAATGGAAAAAATATACTATGCAAACACTAACCACAAGAATTTAGAAAAACTGAGCAACAACATCAATCAACTAGATTTAGTTGACATTTGTGGAGTGATCCACCCAACAAAAATAAAGATACTTTTCAAGTACACATGAAACATTCTCAAGGTCAGTCATATTCTTGGTCATAAATAAATACTAACAAATTCAAGAGAATTAAAATCATACAAAGTATATGGCCTAATCATAATGGAATTACAATAGAAATCAATAACAGAAAGATACAGAAAAGTCTTCAAATACTTGGAAAGTAAAGAATACACTTCTAAAAAATTCATGGGTCAAAAAGAAAGACTAAAGAACAGTTAGAAAATGTTTTGAACATAAAAAAATTAAAATACAACATACCAAAATTTGAGACACACAGCTAAAGCAGTGCTTAGAGGGAAATTTATACCATTAAAATGCTATATTAAAAATAAAAGTCTCAAACCAAAAATGTAAGTTGTGGCATAAGAACTTAGAAAAAGAATATCAGATAATCTTGAAACAAGAAAAATAAAGGAAATAATAAAGCTTGACCAAGAAAATTTAAAACAAGCTGGGCCAGGTGATTCACACCTGTAATCCCAGCACTTCGGGAAACTGAGGTGTGCAGATCACCTGAGGTAAGAAGTTGGAGACCAGTCTAGTTAACACAGTGAAACCCCATCTCTATTAAAAACACAAAAATGAGCCAGGCATGGTGGCACGCACATGTAATGCCAGATATACAGTAGGCCGAGGCAGGAGAATCACTTGAAGCTGGAGGCAGAGGTTACAGCAAGCTGAGATCGGCCACTGCACTCCAGACTGGTGACAGAGTGAGACTCCATCTCATAAAAAAGAAAAAAAAAAAATCAAAAATCAATTAAATTAAATGTAAACGTTGGTTTTTTTGAAAAGATCAATGAAATTATGAAATTGATAAACCTCTAGAATAACAAAAAAAAAAACAAAGAGAAGACACATTGGCAAAAACAGGAGTGAAAAACAGAAAATCATTGCAGACTCCTCGTATTAAAAGCATAACAAGGAAAAAATACAGATAAATTTGTGTGCGTGAATTTAATAACTTAGATGAAATTGGTCAAGAAATAAATAAAATTGAAAAGAAAGAAAGTCGACTATATATGCACATGACTGTCTGTGTAGCGTATTCTAAGGAATATACAAAAAGCTCCAAGAACTTATAAGTGCAAAATAGTTGAACAGGCACCTCACAAAATGAGGCATACTGATGAAAAATGAACACATGAAAGATATTGAGTGTTATTAACCATCATGGAAATGCAAGTGAAAGTCACTGTGACATACCACTACATACTGATTAGAAGAGTTAATAATTTTTAAGTGGCAATACCAAATGCTAGTGAGAATGCAGAAAAACTGGGACTTTCATAAATTGCTGGTGGGAACTCCAAATGATGTCGACATTCTGAAAAACAGCTTGTTAGTTTCTCTTAAAGTTCACATGCACTTACCATACAACAACCCAGCAATCCTACTCATGAGTATTTAACCTAGAGAAATTATATGTATTGCCACACAAAAAATTTGTATACAAATATATATAGCAGCTGTATTAATGATCAATCCAAACTGGAAATAACCTCAATGTCTTCGAACAGATTAATGGATAAACAAACTGGATACATCCATACAAGGGAATACTTCTCGGCAACAAAATAAATATACTATTGATTCACAAACAACACAGGTAGATCTGAAAGGCATTATGCTGAGAGAAAGAAGCAAACCTCCAAAGGTTACATACTCTGTGATTCCATTTATATGGGATCCTGAAAAAAACAACATACAGGGATGTAGCGCAGTTCAGTGTTTTTCAGAAGTAAATGTGGGAATATATTTGATAATTAAGGAGTAGTACAAAGATCTTTGGAGTGATAGGACTGTTCTGTATCCTGAATATGGTGGTAATTATTCTAATCTAAATGTGTTAAAACTCATAGAAATGTATACCAAAAGGGGTCAATTTACTGAAAATTTTAAAATAATGATAAATAAATATGAATATTGTATATGTTCATAATTTAATGTTCAACAATGAAAGCAAACTGTGGCAATTTCATTTATCAATTTCTCTTGTTCAGAGATATAAGAAATTATGTTTTATTGCGGTACTCATAAGATTAGTGAGATAACATTCGTGAAATGTTTTGAGCTCCTTAAAAGGAAGTTGCCATACAAATATAAAGTGTTGTATTCATTACCCAGGCACTAGTTTTTTATTTTGCTTGTATGCTGAAGCCTATGATCATCTTCATTTTTCAAGTTATTTTTAATGAATTGTAACAATAAAATGTGGTAGCCAAGATATAAAATGAAACTCATGTGTTAATGAGGCTAAAACTTTGTAATTGGAATTTGAAATATCAGTCTGTCCAAAGATAATTGGCTCTAATGATTATTTCTCTATGTACACAAGCTACAATTTTTTGAAGCCCAAATGTGGCTTATTCTTCACAGTTTTGCCTACAGAGCATGCTGCAAGCTGGTATCTCGTCTGAGATGTCCTTAGCTTATCTGGGTTTCTGAATGAGGGAATCAAGTAAAAAGAAATGAAAGTCTGATAACAAAAGAGTACACTGCCTTCAAAATAAAGTAGTAAAAATGCAGTCAGTTTAATTTGGACTCTACTTCTATTACTATTTTTAAATCATTTAATCTATTTATGAACATAAGCACAACTTAAAGATATTATTTAAATTCATGGACTCCAAACCAAAATTGTATAGCCTTTTTGTTAATTACAAAATTTAAAAAAAATCCACAATTCCTCTTGTCAAAGATCTCCGGTACTTATTCTGGACTAAGTATGAATGGTTATTTCTGATATTTGAGGCTATCTATTTGATATCTATCTCTGCTTAACCTGGACAATGTTATTTCCTGAGTCTACCTTTATAGGAATGCAACATTTCATTAGGACCTTTCCCCCACGCATGTTAGGTTCATTATTCCTTCTGTATTTTAGTTCAAGTGATGCTCCTGCTTCTTTGCCTCCATCCAGAGGAGCAAAAACTCCTGCAAAAAATCTAGTTTGTTAGAGATTTTATATGAGACCTACATATATGGGTCACACTCAGGTATTTGTCTCTAGCAATCCCTGTCTCTGGGAAGCTAGTGGAATCCAGTAGTCAACTAATACTAGATATTATCTACCTTCAGGTGTGGAGACAAAATTATGAGGAGAAAATAAAAATAATCCATTCGAAGTTCCTTAATAATTGAGATCACTCAGTATTTGAAATTGAAATAAAGCTCAACCTCAGTTCTCTGAGCAAGCTAAGCTCAGTATCTCTAAAAGAAAAGACTCAGGCCAAGCATGGTGGCTCACGCCTATAATCCCAGCACTTTGGGAGGCAAAGGTGGGTGGACGAATTGAGCTCAGGAGTTTGAGATCAGCCTGGGCAACACAGCAAAACCTGTATCTACAAAAAATACAAAAATTAGGTAGGTGAGGTGGTGTGCGCTGGTGGTCCCAGCTACTCGGGGGCTGAGGTGGGAAAAAAAATATTGGGGGTGGGGACAGAGTCTTACCCTGTCGCACAGGCCTGGAGTTAGTGGTGTGATAATAGCCCACTGCAACCTCAAACTCCTGACTGAGGGATCCTCCCTGTCAGATTCCTGAATGGCTGGGGTCTATAGGTACACACCCCTGCACTTGGCAACTTCTATTTTTTACTATTTTTTGTAGAGACAGGGTTTTGCTTTGTTGTCCAGGCTTGTCTCAAACTCCTGGGCTGAAAGTGATTTCTGCTTCAGCTTCTCAAAGTGCTGGAATTACAGATGTAAGCCACCATCCCCACCCAATACATTCCTTAAAACCACATAAGACATGAAGCTTCTTCCATTCCCAGAAAAAAAATCTTAATTCAATATCTTACTATTTCACTTAAGGTACAGAAATAAATTTACAAAAAATGTTCACACTTTGCATCAGGGAGTAGCTCGTAGTCCATATTCACTTAAAGAAACTCTATTCTCAGAAGTTCCTAAACACATTCTATGATACAAAAGAGGTCTACATAAGGATATGAATTTCCTTTTTCAAAACAGCATTTGTCTTAGAGAATTAGAAAACATAAAGAAAACTGAAAATATTATTCAGCAATCCCACTTCTGGGTATATATCCAGAGGAATTGAGAAAGGTGTTGAAAAGATATCTGCACTCCCATGTTCATCTCAGCATTATTCACAAAAGCCAAGATATGAAAGTAACATTAGTATTCATCAACAGGTTAATGGACAAATAAAACGCAGTATATATACATGATGAGACACTACACACCCTGAGAAAAGAAGAAAATTCTGTCATTTATGACAAAATGGATGGACCTGGAGGACATTATAAAAGTGAAATGAGTCAGACACAGGAAGGCAAATATTGTATGATCTCACTTATATGTGAAATCTAAAAACTCAGTGTTGTAGAAACTGAGTAGAAAGGTGGTTACCAGAGGCTGAGGTAGCAAGTAGAGGGTTGGGGAAAGTGGAGATGTTGATGAAAGTTTACAAAGTTTCAGTCAGACTAGAGGAATATGTTTTAGTGATCTGTTGCATTGCATGGTGACCACAGTTAATTATAATTTGTTGTATATTTCAAAATTGCTAAAAGAATACATTTTTAAAAGTCTTACCACCATAAAGAAAGATAAGTTGGTGAGTTGAGGGGTGTGTTAATTAGCTTGATTTAATCTTTCTACCATGTACACATAGATAAAAACATCACTTTGTTTTCCATAAGTATACATAATTATTGTCAGTTAAAAATAGATAAATTTATATTAAAAGAGAGTTGATAAAATGTATGCATTATTGATATACTGTTATTGAATTGCAGTTATTGTCATTGCAGTTCTACTCCTGAGTAGAATAAGGCTCAGTGAGTTTAAAGTAGTTTGTCTAATTTCATACAAGTCTCGAAGTTAAGACTTGGACCCATCCAAATTAAATCATGGCTTTCATAAAAATTTATAAATTAAAACATATGTTAGAAGATATCTTGTTTAGATTCTTGTCTTGATATCAAAATTAGAAATGAACTCAATGAGGTGAAAATTATATCAAAGCCCTGACATTCATTTCTATGGTCCAGAAATCCATGGTATCCCTGGAGATTTTATGGACATAGTTCCACATTTTCAGGAATCTTTACAGTAGCGCCCCACTCCTGGTACCAATTTACTGTATTAGTCTGTTATCATACTGCTAATGAAGACTTACCCAAGACTGGGTAATTTATTAAGTAAAGAGGTTTAATTGACTCACAGTTGCACACGGTTGGGGAGGCCTCACAATTATGGCAGAAGGTGAAGGAAGATCAAAGTCATGTTTTACATGGTGGTAGGCAAGAAAGCATTTGCAGGGGGGAACTCCCCTTTACAAAACCATTAGATCTCATAAGACTTATTCACCATCATGAATACAGCACGGGAAAGACCTACCCCCATAATTTGATTACCTCCCACTGGGTCCCTCCTTGACATGTGGGAATTACAGGAACTGCAACTTATGTTTTAAAGGGAAGCAGAGCATAAAAGTTCAGAAAATTTGCAGATAGAGATTCAAGATAAGTTTTGGGTGGGGATACAGCCAAACCATATCATTTCACCCTGACCCCTCCGAAATCTCATGTTCTTAGATTTCAAAACCAATCATGCCTTCCCAACAGCCTCCCAAAGTCTTAACTCATTTCAACATTAACTCAAAAGCCCACAGTCTGAAATCTCATCTAAAACAAGGTAAGTTCTTTGCACCTCTGATCCTGTAAAATCAAAAGCAAGTTAGTTATGTCCTATACACAATGGGGTTATAGGCATTGGGTAAATACAACCATTCCAAATGAGAGAAATTGGCCAAAATTAAGGGACTATAGGACCCGTGCAAGTCTGAAATCCAATGGGGCAGACAAACCTTAAAGCTCCAAAATGATCTATTTTGATTCCATGTCTTATGTCCAGGTCACACTGATGCAGAAGCTGGGTTCCCATGGTCTTGGACATCTCTGCCTCTGTGCTTTGCATGGTACAGTGCCCCCTGCCCTGACCCCCCTCTTCTGGCTGCTTTCATGGGCTGGTGCTGTCTACAGTTTTTCTGGCACATAGTGCAAACTGTCAGTGAATCTACCACTACGGGGTCTGGAGGACAGTGGCCTTCCTCTCACAGCTCCACTAGGCAGTACCCTAGTGGGGTCTCTGTGTGGAGGCTCTGAACCCACATTTCCCTTCTGCACTGCCCTAGCAGAGGTTCTCCATGAAGGCTCCACCCCTGTAGCAAACTGCTGCCTGGACATACAGGCATTTCCATACATCCTGTGAAATCTAGGCAGAGGTTCCCAAACCTCAGTTCTTGACTTCTGTGCACCCACAGGCTCAACACCATATGGATGCTGCCAGGACTTAGAGTTTGTACCCTCTAAAGCCACAGCTCAAACTGTACCTTGGTTCCTTTTAGCCATAGCTGGAGCAGCTGGGAGCAGCACCAAGTCCTCAGGCTGCACAGAGCAGGGGGCCCTGGGCCTGGCCGACAAAACCATTTTTTCCTTCTAGGTCTCTAAGCCTGCGATCCTAGAGCTGCCACCAAGGTCTCTGACATGGCCTGGAGACATTTTCTCCCTTGTCTTGGTGATTAATATTTGGTTCCTCACTACTTATGCAAATTTCTACAGCCAGCTTGAATTTCTCCTCACAAAAATACCTTTGTCTTTTCTATCACATTGTTAGGCTGCAAATTTTTTGAACTTTTATGCTCTGTTTCCCTTTTAAACATAAGTTCCAATCGCAAACCATATCTTTGTGAATACGCAAAACGGAATGCTTTTAACAGCACCAAAGTCACCTCTTGAATGCTTTGCTGCTTAGAAATTTATTCTGCCAGATACCCTAAATCATTGCTCTGAGGTAAAATTTCTGCAGATCTCTAGAATAGGAGCAAAATGCTGCCAGTCTCTTTGCTAAAATGCAGCAAGAGTCATGTTTATTCCAGTTCCCAACAAGTTTCTCATCCCAATCTGAGATGGTCAGCATTTGGTCCAAGCCATTCAACAAGTCTCTAGGAAGTTTCAAACTTTTCCCCATTTTTCTGTCTTCTGAGCCCTCAAAACTGTTTAAATCTCTGCCTGTTGCCCAGTTCCAAACTTGCTTCCACATTTTTGGGCATCTTTATAGCAGCACCCCACTCCAAGTACCAATTTATTGTATTATTCTGTTCTCATGCTGGGAATAAAGACATAGCTGAGGCTGGGTAATTCATAAAGAAAAGAGGTTTAATTGGCTCATAGTTCCATATGGCTGGGGAGTCCTCACAATTACGGCAGAAGGTAAAGGAGGAGCAAATTTACATCTTACATGGCAGCAGGCAAGAGAGCACGTGCAGGGATCTCCCCTTATAAAACCATCGGATCTCGTGAAACTTATTCAGTATCAGAGAACAGTACAGGAAAGACCTGCTGCCATGATTCATTTACCTCCTACTAGGTCCCTACCACAACCTGTGGGAATTATGGGAGCTAAAATTCAAGATGAGATTTGGTTGGGGTCACAGCGAAGCCATATCAGTACTTTATTAGTTTTTGGACCTCACAGTTTTTGTAACACGAAGACATTTTCATTTATCTTGTAGATAACTGTGAGCAAAGTCTTTGAAAATTTCAAAATATGTGAGTACAATGATGAAAGCAATTTGGAGGAAAATAACTCTGGCAGTGGAGTGTAGAGTGCATTAGAGGAAGAAGAGCCTGAAAGGTTACACTTAGAAGTATGTAGTACAATTGATTTGAGGCTAAAATAACAAATGTGATTTCAGATCTGTTGAATTTAAAATCAGGGTGGGATCTTCAGATAAAAAAAAGTTCTATCAATTTGTAGAGATGAAATTGGATTGTACTTTTGGGAGTGAAGGTAATAGCTGAGTTCATGGAAATAAATCATTTCAGAGGAAAAAATATTGAAAGACAAAATAAGAAAACATTAGGAACCACATACAGAGGTAGGTGTGAGGAGTAGATTAGTGTTTGCTGAACTGCAATGTATGCCAGCATTTTGGCTAAGAAATTTAAATATGTGTCTACTTAGCTATCCCAATTGCACTGTAAATTATGTATCATCATAGTCCTACTCCTGAGAAGAATAATGCTCAGAGACTTTAAAGTACTTTGCCTAAGTTCACACAAGTCTTGGAGTTAGGATTTGGATTCATACCTGTCAAACTTCAAAGTTCATGCCCTTTTCATTACCTCATCAAAACAGATGGAGGCAGGACATCAGAGAAGGAAGCCCATAGGGAATACGGGAAGTAACCACATCAGTATTTTCATCTACTACATTGCCAGCACATAAAAAGTGGTTGAAAATATTTGTTGAATGGCTAAATAATAATAAACAATCACTTACTGAAGCTGTTATCGATGTCATGGGACAAATATTCACTGTTTTAGATTCATTATTCCATTTAATCTCTTAAACACCCTGAACAAGACATGACAGTACAGTGTTCTCATTATCACCCAGAATTCAAGTCAAGTTTTATCTGTCTACATATTTGGGTTTTTAACCTCTACACTATATTGAGAAAATTGATCAATATTAAGTTAAAGGCCACTGATCATTCTTATAAGAAGAGATTATTGGTGACAAAAATTAGAATTTTAAGTCTGTAGAACAAATTTATGACAGGAGTGTGACACAAATTTATCTATGGAACAAACCGTCACATGTATCCCCAAATCCAAAGTAAAAGTTAAACAAAAATAGGATTTTATTTTATAGGATATACACACAGAAAACAAAGAGAAAAAATGGGACAAATTTGGAAGAGAAAGACAATATAGAAAATGTTTGCTAGAAGGATAAAGAAGATCCATGCTGACATATGTATATATGTGCATGTGTGTCTGTGTGTGGGGGAGCTTATAGAAAATCAAACAATAATTTGTTGTTAGAAACCAAACACACCAAGAACAATTGGTGACTGTGGTGGTGGAGTCTGTTTCAATGGAGGTAAGAAAGCATAAGGAGAAGAGTCAGTTAGAAGGGTTACTCAAATTAAACAAACAAACAAAACCAAAAACAGTTTTTTCACTGAACGTGCAAGAAAAGTTTAGAGTGAGTTGAAATAGAAACAACTCAAAACAGGAAGACAAAAAAAAAAAAAAAGAAAAAAGAAAAAAGGAGCTCACAATGCTGAGGAAATTATGCAGAATAGTTATCCCTGGTGCTACATTTTTGTATATGGAAAAACAATTCGGCAGGTCCTCGTCGAACGGCATGCTGCTGTTAGATGAGATTAGCTCTTAGGGTTTAAAGGTTTATGTGAGCTATATCTACACCCACTCATAGATAGAGAATGCTTTTACCCACTCGGGTACAGAGTGTCATAATGTTCAGACACTCAGAGCCCAAAAGAGGAAGAAATGGATTAAATGTAGTTTTTAAATTAGATGGTTTACTTTCAAGAGAATTAACATTTAATGACCTGATAGTTTAGTAGCTCATCATGAGAAATCTGAAAACAAGAGAAAACTTGGAATTCTCTGAATATTTCTAACTCATTTTGTATTTTTATTTCTAATAGATTATATAATTTTTGTTTAATGTCTTATGAACACTCTTAAATTAGTTTAATATTATAGTCTCTGGGGACTTCTAGAATAGTAACATGAAACCCTCAGCAAATCCTTCCCCAAAGGGCAATGACATAACTGGAAAAATTGTTGAAACAACAATTTTAGGACTTTAGAAATTGGCCAAGAGCAGACACCAAATTTCTAAGCATTTATTTGAGAAAACTACTAAAACTAAATAAGAATAATGGGAATCTATGGCCTTTTAGCTTGCTCTCATTCTCCTCTATTATCTGCACTCTGAAAAGGTAGTTCTACTAGGGTGAGGCAGGCTGGGAAAAACAAGGAACCTTGCTAATGGAGGGGGCTGACAATAGCAATGTCGGTTGCAAACAATCATGGAAGGACAATGTTGCAGCTCTCTTTAAGTTGGAATACTGATTCATGGAAGGCCAATGTTGCAACTCTCTTAGTTTAGAATACTGATTGGGGCAATGAAAATACTAGCAGAACAATCAGAAATTTAATAGGAAGATACAGATAAAGTTTCTGCATATCCCTGGTGGCTGAAAGGCTACCCGTACTTACAAGGCTCCATACACACTCAGAAGAGACTGAAGAAAGCCTTAGGCATCTACTCTTCCCTGGCTGAATGTAAGGCCTTGCACACACAGAAAGTAAAAGGATCTGGGGGAAACTTATTAACTGTTTGAACTTAACCCACACTTAGATACACCAGAAAAGTGCAGAACTTTATTGGTTCAAGGCACTTAAACACGATGTGTGAATTATTATTGTTTGATCACTAAGCTATTCTGTTATAGACATGGCTCCTAGGCAGCCAGACTTAAAAATAACAACAACAACAACAACAACAAATTAAAAAAACAAAACACCCACTAGATACATCAGCAGCTGCCAAGTATGGGGAAGATAGATTCTAGAATTAATTTTGGAAAGTTACTAAACAAACAAATAGCAACAGCAACAGCTACTGTGGAGGCGGGGGGTGGGGGGGATGGATCACAATACAGAGTTGCTATGATACATTATGTAAAATATCCAGTTTTCAACAAGACATGAAGAAGCAAGAGCAACGTGTGAATACATACATCACACTTTGGGGATTTCAATGGAAATTGTCTCTGATGAGGTGGAAAAGAGAGGGAGAAGACTCAAATGTTGGAGCTAATAGACAGACTTCAGAGCAGCTATTAAAAATATGCTTTAAAGACTTGGGAGAACACATTTAAAGAATTAAAGGAAAGTATAATAACAGTGACTCAGTCAATATAAAATATTTCTTAAAAAAGATAAGTGTATTTCATAATAAAATAGAACCAAAGAAAGAAAAAGTTACCAGAGGTACTTAACGGCAGATTTGTTCTGGTAGAAGGAAGGATCAATGAAGCTGAAGATACATCAATATAGATTATCCAATCTGAAGAACAGAAGGAAAAAGAATGAAGAAAAATGAATGGAGCCTCAGAAACCTTTGCCACTCACCAAAGCATTCCAATTTATATGTAATGGGAGTCCCAGACAGAGAAGATAAAAAGGGAGAGAAAAGTCTTTGAAGAAATAACGGCCTAATTTTTCTCAAGTTGGATGGAAAGCTATTTATCTACACATTCAAGAATTGCAACAAACCCAAGTAGGCTAATTGCAAAAAAAAAAAAAAAAAAAAAAAGGAAACAAACAAACCAAAACACCTAGACTAGACACATCATAGTTAAACTGTTGCAAGACAGAGAGAAAATATTGAAAGCAGTGAGAGAAAAGCAATTCATCACATGTGAGGAAACCACAATAAGATTAAAGCTGATCTTTTCTGAGAGATAATAGAGGTTAAAAGGTGGCAGTGATGACATATTTAAAATACCGAGGGGAAAAACATCTGTCAATGAATAATTTTATACCCAGCAAAATTTTACTTCAAAAACAGAGGTGAAATAAAAACATTGCCAGATATACAAAGACTGGGCATTTGTTTTTAGCAGACCTGCCTCAAAGAAATGCTAAAGAAAGATATTCAGGAAGAATAGAAATGACGCTCAATAGATAATACCTTTAATCTACATGAAAAAATAAAGAACAATGGAAAAGGTAAGTAAATGTAAAGGAAAAAATATTTTTCTCCTTTCTTCTCTTAACTGATTTAAAGAATAATTGCATAAAACAATATTACAAAGTGGTTTCAACACATACAACTGTAATATCTATGACAATAATATCACAAAGAAGAGTGGTGGGAATGGAGCTATATCAGAGCAAAGTTCGTATATTTCATTGGAATTAAGTTAGCATTAATGTGAAGTAGTGATAAGTAAATATGCATATTATAATCCCTAGAGGAATCATCAAGAAAACAACTAAAACAAATCATAAAAATTCAACAAAGGAATTAAAATGTTACACTAAAAATATGTATCTAGCACAAAAGAGACAGTTAAAGAGGAGCAGGGGAACAGAAAAGACAGGAGACATAAGGCAAATAAATGGCAAAAGGATTAATAGGCATTAATTATGCCTATTAATAATTAGGGATAATTAATTATTAATTATTAAGGGAGGGGGCAGAGAGAACAATGCTTCAGGCAATGTGGAAAGATCAGAGATGAAAGAGTGTGCTACCTTTTGGCAATTAAAGGCAGCAGACCCTTCTCCATGGGCCTTAATGTGTCTTCACATCAACTAGTATTTGGTTCCTTAAGATGGGCCTAACCAAAGGGTATGCAAAATTTAATTACTTTATGAAGGTCATCAAACTGAATATTGATTGGATAATGAATGAAGAGAGCAGGGGACAGATGGCTTTCTTATTTTAATCACTGTACTTATTATATACATTCAATGAAACAGCTGACCATATATTTCTCAAAATTGTCTCCATCAGAGTGGGTACTCACTCAACTCAAAGATTATTTCTTCCTTAGGGATAATGGACATATAAAAAGCATCACTGATGAAAACATTTCTCTCAGGGCTGTCCCCTTGCTCAGGCCAAAAGCAAGAACCATGGTAGTTTGCTCTAATGGTTCTGAATACATAGAGACTAGCAATTTTCATAGCAACTTGGGTGAGCTGACAATACTGTTGTTTGAGGAACTATTACCTCTGTGACAATAATAGAGAACACATCTTTCCTTAAATGAGTTTGTCACTTCTTTTACTTTTGTCATAATGATAAAAGATACCTTTTCTGCACCAAAAATGCTCATCTGCATCTTGTATTAAATATAAGCTACTCACCTGTCCATGTTATTTATTATAACATACCACGGATGTGAAGTGGGCAAACTTATTGCTGGTATTTAGTACAAAAGTGGTTGCTGATTTACTACAATTGGAGTCCTTGCAACTTCACTAATATTGCTGGTGGTGGGAAGCAGCATGACTGTTAGTGGCCCACTTTTTCCCTTGACATTGGCAGTTCTTTTCTCATTCCTTTGCTTGATGACACTGCAGTATAGGTGGTGTCAGTATCATTGCCACACAGAGATTCTTTTGACATAGCTACTCTGAATGCAGCAGGAAAGGCCTGTTCACTACAAACTGCTGAAATAGTTTGTAAGGGTGCCCCCAAAAAGGCTAAAACCATGGTCTTGCCATAACATGTTCTACTGTTACCAACTTAATCCTTGAAAGTATTTCTTCTCTTGGTTTCTGTAATATTACTCCATTTCATTCTACCTCTGAAAATTCCTTTTCAATTCTCTTATTCTGACTGATCCTTCCATATCAATACTTCTCAGGTTTGTGCCCTAAGACCACTTTCCTATCGTTGTATTTATTTTACCCCAGGGATGAGTCATTCCCATTAACATGTTGTGGGCTGTTGACCTTCAAATCCCTATCTTCAATTACAGATTTCTTAAACCCCAGACTCATATCTAACTACTTTTAGAACATTTCAAAGTTGGGTGTCCTATAGGAACTTCATATACAAATGTTAAAATGAGAACTCACTCCTTCTAAATCTCTAACTTCTGATTAATAGTTCCTTTCAGCTTAAACAATGCTGGTTTCCTGAGATTTACACAGAATAAATCCCAAACACCCAGAATAACACACAAGAGCCTCCAGATCAAGCTCATCACCCATTTCTACTGGATGGACTTCTTCAGTTCTTCCTTACCTTTATTCTTCTGTTATAAAGAGGTACTTTTGTCTTTGTAACAGTCCTCTTTGGACCCTCATTTCTTCATTCATGCTGTTTTCTCCTACTTCCAGCCAGGTGTAGTCCTATAATTTTTTCTAGTTCTGCTGAAACACATCATTCTGTTGCTTTCTTCCTCCATTATTAACTGTTCTCCATGATGCCTTATACCTTTACATCTCATTTTCTAAAAGCACCAACAATTTGTTTATTCACGTCTATCTAATAAATTTATTTTGTGCAGGGACCATGTCTTATTCACATTTCAAAATCTTAGAATCTAGCAAAGAGTTGTGTAGAACAGATGCGAAATAATTTTTTGCTGCATGGATAATTGACTTCTGTGTGGTTTTATAATGTACAGTGATACTTTGTTACTCTTGCCAATCATCAAGGATTCTAGGATATTTTATACTATATGGATAATATTATCATAGTTTCTTTTCCTATAATCTTTTTAGAATCCCATACCAAGCAAGAAAAGTTATTGATTACATTTTATATTGCAGCTGATGAAACATAGGCATACAAACTATATAAATTATAATTCAAACAATAAGCCTCCAATTTATATTATGCCCATATGAAGAGGGAAGAAATTTATATGCTTCCCCTCATTTTCCATTTTCCTGAAATTGCTTAGAAAAGGTGTCATAGAAAAGGTGTCAGTTATATTCCTAGGTTGGCAAGAGAGTTATTGTCTTACTGATTAACATTCTATTATTTCAAGTTGATGGTACATGTATGCTTGTGTATGCAAATTCACTTGTGCATGTGTGAGCACACGCACACACACACACCCTACCCCTGGAGAAAAGCAGATTAAGGAACTTTTAAATTTTTATACTTGTTCAAGTTCAATAAAAATACAAAACAGAGACTAATCACTGGAAAGATAATCTATTGTCCCCTCATTCCTCCAAGTGGAAAGAGTACAGTCTTAACATACTTATCTAATATATTCGAGTGTTTCACAACTCTCATTACATTCTTCCAAACATTAATTACAGTCTTTTATTCTGTTACATAGTACGCTATTCCCATCCTGTTACTAAGGAAAATAACCCACATTATTCACATTATATACCTAAAATCTGTTAGGTCCAATTAGTCTTCTCCAGGCTATAGAACTTCACTTGAGATGTCTTTCTGTTTAGGGATTACTTTCTAGTCTTTACATGCTTTTTTGGTTCACCTCAGAACCATCTTTAGATTATATGAAAAGAAACCAGATCTGATATTCTAATAAATCTCTAGCTTATATTGACTAAATCAGGAAGCTACATTAAGATGCTATTTGCAATATTCCAACTACTCCGAGTCATCCTACCTATGCCTCCAAGCACTCGGTTTGGCTTTGGTCACTTTTCGCTTTGAAAGCTTTCCTTTCTATTAGAAATTAAACCACATGCAAGACAGGAAAGCTTCACTCCCCTTTGAAACATACGTTTACTGCTTCAGAGTACATAAAACTACATTGTAGACTATGAGTTTTTTTCCTGCTGTTTGAGCAGACACTTCTGCTCCTAGTTGGCCTGAAAACCCTAGTGTGAACTATGAATGAAAATAATTCAATCAGGTGGACACATATTTTGACAAGAATATTTTTTATTATTGAAAAATACACAAAGGTGAAAGGTTGCTGAGCAGCTGATTTTCCATAGTACAACAGAGTATTATAAGAAAGAGGGAAATGTATCTGTTATATATGGCAGTTTACATTTCTAAGGCATTTAGGCTTAAGAGCACTAGGTCTTGCACACCAAGGTGCATTGTCTTGAGTTTAAATATACTGAGGCACACGAGGCAGGCAAAGAATTCGAAACTATACATTAAAAACTTGTTCATGCATTTGTGTCTTAGGATTTTATTCCCTACCCTCCTCATTCATTTCTTTTCCACATGAGTTTTGGAGTTGTTCATAGAACACTGGAAATAATCGACTCTTCAAGAGTTTGTTTACAATGACAACACCAATGGGACAAACCTAACAGAACTACTTCACAGATACGTTCTGTCTCTTACCAAAATGAGGCTCCAGTAAGAAAAACACTGATTTGCAAAGGCACAGTGGAGACAGGTTTAATGCATTAAATATAACATGAATCATTCACAATAACAAGTTTCGTGTTTCAGGGAACTTTTGTTAATACAACACAGTTGGTCACACAAAATACAAATGCTTCTGTTGATTTGTCTTGGCAACTCAGATACATCAACAGTGCTAACAGTTTAACAGCTTTGTTCTCATCTGACAGAAAATAATGGCAGTTCTGCAAGGCAAATGTTAAACCTGACCGTATGTATTTATTAGTTCCACAGTGTTTTGACAGATTATAGAAGATGGAACTCAGAGGATGCTGACACGCTCACCGAGGGCTTTCATTTCTGTTTCTTCAGTCTCAGGACTGTCACTGTGGCTAGCACTTGGATTGATCAGGTGTGTGGGGTACTGCAGCCCCTGCTCGCCTGCGTACTGCTCCCACCTCAGGTCATCGCTTTCATGGGTGATATAGCGCTCCCCGATTTTGCATTCCAGCTCTCGCAAATCTAACCAGGTCTGATAGTCCTGAAGAAGAAATTCCAAAATATTACCATAGAGATCATTACGACTCAACGTGCTGTGTCATATGATGTCAGTTTCTGCAATCTGAGTTACCCTTTTCCTTCCACTGTAGCAGCGCTGAATCTTTCATCACGCATCCTCAAGTGACAATGTCGGCACCAAAGCCATCCTATTTGCCTAACCTTTGCAAATACATACTGTGTATATGATACCATGGATCAACGAGTGGGCAATTAATGTTTGTAGTCAAGCAACCAAGAATGTCAGTATTCCTTTGAAATGTAATGCCTACAAATAATCCTTCAGTATTTCAGAGTATTAGTTTTCTAAACTTTAAATTCAATGTGAAAATAATAAATATTTACGTGAACAGAAGCACATGCATATACTTCATATTTGCCATGCATTTGTTCCATACATAATAACCTAGCATTTAAAAATATAGCTTCTAAATGAGTACAGTGTATGACCAGATGGGCATCTATTTGTACATTTATCAGGATTACACATATAGATGCTTTGAAATCTGGTCATCTGAGGTCTGTTATGATCCTTGGTTTATTTATTTATATTTGGTTTTGCCTTTTGGTTTTGGGCTGTGTATGTGTATGTGTGCATGTATCTCCTCTATCAAATTATCCTGGTAGAGAAAAATGTTTAGAAACACTAAATTGTTATTAAATCCTATGAAGTTGCATGCATTTGAGAAAATAAATTGATATTAGAATAATCACACTTTAAAAATTATTGCAAAAGATTTCTAAATATCAAAATCCTATAAATATTTAGAAGCTCATTCAACTAAGAAAACTCAATGATTGTTGTTTACCTGTAGCCAAGGGTGGCTCAAGGTCTTATCCACACTGTAGCGCTTTCTCATTTTTACTTGCAGCAAATTGTTGATAAGATCAATGGCTGAAAAAAATTATCAGTAAAAATAGATGACAAATTTGTAACATATGCATAATTCATTTATAGTTTATTTCACATCTGCTATTTCACACAGTTAAATGCAGCATAGTGACAAGGCACTAGAATAACAAAAAAATAATCCTCTTAAGAATACTGAAACCTTGGCCTTGGCCTTCATTTATTTTGGATACTAAAAAAAAAAAAAAAAAAAGAAGTTAGAAGTAATTATGGAATAGTATGATATGAATTTCAATTGGTCTACTCTTTAACACTTTATTTCAGAAATTTTGTTTATATATACATCATTTAAATATGTCTTACAATATGGGCAGGATAAAACTAATATTCAAGATAAAGCATTTACTAATTTTGTTATAAAACATGCTGAATGTTTGAATACACACAGTGGTTCACACAGTATTGAATTAATGACAGACATCTGACCATCATATTTGTATGGAAAAAATATATCATAACATGGGTAATATGGATCATAACTCATGATAAACTTGGAGCCTGAAAATCAACAGCCCAAGAAGAAAACACTTTAATTGCTTTCACTTTGCTTTTGCTTTCAAAAATAACCAATGTATTGTAACTATATCAGCCTTCATAGACTTTCTAGAGGAAGACAGGAAAAAAGTCTATTTAACAAGAAGTGTTCTCTGAGGGGTTAGAACCACAGTCCCTCTGGCCTAGTACTCTGCTTGTGATTGGGGCGTCTGTGAGTGTAATTTATGAAGAAAAAGTAATACTCATCATTATCTAGTCTGAAAATCATCCTAGTTACCCACAATATCATGTGATGGAGTTCTCACTCTCCTTTTCTGGACATTATATTTTCAGTATATGTCATTAATAGTTCATTATTTACTAAAGTCATTCCCTTACACTTCTCATTCTTATAACTTCCATGTTTCTTTTTTTGAATTTTAGCATTTTCTTCCCAAAAAGAGCTTAGTGAAATCTGCCAACCTAATGGAAGCATTTGTATTTCAGAGAGTTAATTTTTGCCCTTAACCTACCCTAGGCATTATATCTGAAAGATGGCTCTTCCTACCAAAAATCTTGATCAAACAGGTAGCTGATAAACAAAAATGAAAATTAACTCCTCATCTTCCCCAATCACCAAGTATTGAATAGGCAGCTTTGAATCCACTTTTCGGTGTGCATCAACCTGTATGGACCTGAAGATACAGACTGTCGCATGAGACCAGAGGGACAAAGAATGCTTCCTTCAATCAGAATCCTTCCCAGCGTCAGGAAAAGAAAAGTGACTTCTATAGTCTTCTGGTAATTAAGCATCATATCTCTATGGTGCTACTACTCCAAGTATTTGCTTGCCCTGAAGGGCTGTAGAGTCAAATACCAAACAATTATTTGGAGAAACGAAATGCAACAACACACATTTAACTGTTGCCTATGCCTATACACTCTTGCCTTACCTAGGATACATGAGGAAATACAGTACTTAGCACATTTTCATATTCCAAGCATGCGTTCTCAGAGAGCTTTTGAACATATAGTTCTCTCTGTGAACTGCGTATAGGGCATGTGCTTTAAAATATCCATTCACATGATTTACTCACTGGTGAGTAAAGTGCACCTTCCATTCTTGCTGCTGTGAAACCACACGGCAAAAATGGAGGCCAAGGAGTGAAGGGAGAGCTTATGTGCTATTGCAAGCATGCTGCAGCATTACACTGCCCCAGACACTGCAGGGAATACATTCATGGCATTAATTCACTCATTCTGTTCTGAATTCTATAATTAGAAAGGCAGGAGTACAGTAACTCAACAAAAGGTCTGGTTGGTGCCCAAACGGGCCCCAACAGTGAACCACACTGCATAATGGGGAGGGAAGTACTATCAGAGGGGAAACGAGAAGTGTCTGAAGGGAATGGAATAAGTGAAAATGAAAAAATTGTTCTGCTGAATGAAGCATACAATCATTAGTCTGACTACGCCACAGTACCCAACCCAAGTGACCTCAATAAGCACAACAAGGCAATGACAAGTACCTCCAAGAGAAAATGGTTAAGGATATAAGGAGAGAATTAGACGAGATACGTGTGTGTACAAATAAATGTGTATGTGTGTATACATTATTTTGTGGCTTTTGGAAGCACATAACAGAAATAATGAACTATTAAATGTTAGTACCTGTAGCTAAATGTTGGGACTATGGTGTTAGTGAGAAAATAGGTCTGTCATTTGTAGATGAGAATTCTGTTCTACTTGTTACTTTTCTGGAACTCTTAAAACATCCTTTTTATTAATCAAGTTGTATACAATCCAGCATTAACTATACCATCCAAAATGCATTTTGCTAAACATTTTTGAACACAGTCTAGAGTTTTTCCTTCCAATATTCTCTTTACTGGCCATGTCTACATTGCTACAATATTCATGTAATAAAATTGTCTCACATGTATTATGTATGTATAAATCATTCATTTAACTCTTCATTCACCAAATCTTCCTTAATTCTTGTTGGCAATTATTTATGAAATAAAAAGTTAATGATCAAGCCCTGGCCCTGAAAAGCTCACAATCTAGTTACAAAGGCACGTGCATGCCCTTCCCCAGACCACAGATTATATCATGACACAACACACCATTTTGAATCTTTGACCTTTAATTAATATCCTACTCAAAGCAAAAAAAAAAAAAAAAAGTATTTTCTTTTTATAACTTACTGTCATTAGTCCTATTTATGTTTTAGATGCAATGGAGAACTTTATTTTATATGACAATTCTTTACATCTTTGGAGACAGTGACTCATTCGCCTTCATCTCACCTCTATGGTTCCTTCAGATCTTTCAGCCTCCTTAGTCCTCCTGTAACCTTGATTTTAATATTCACTAGCTTTACTCAATGTCCCTGTTAAAATTCAGTAATCATCACTGACCAACATTTTCTTCATTAATGGCCAATTTGATTTATACACAAATATATTATTCATATAGCTTAGGATTGAGGGGTTTTCATTCTTTTTTTAAAAAAATTACATTCATATTCTTATTTAGTCCTTATAACAACCCCCTGAAAGTAGTTATTATTTTAATCTCCATTTTATATAAAAGGAAAACCTGAAGCTTCAAAAGGCCATGTGACTTGGTCAAAGTCAGGCAGCTCCTTGGCAATAGAGCTGAATTTGAAACCCAGGGGGACTGGACTTCAAAGCCTGTGCTCTTAAACACTATGGCAGACTGCAGCCATATTATACCATTAACGCATCATTGTAAGTAGATAATAATCTCAAAATTTAACTAATTTTTTTTTTGTTTTTACAGTCATGATAGTTAAATTCTTAGTTATGTTTCCACCATACTTTTATGTGCTTGAATGCAAGGATGTGTGTATATGTGTATGTGCATCTCTGAGACCATAGCTCTGAATGTGATGACACCCTTGTATCATTAATTCTCCTAGCTTTCTGTCACGTCCACACCGAATAAGCCCATCTGCTATGTATTAATATAATTATTGTAACTTTTTTCAGGATAAGGCTTAAACATAGGGCTTTCTGACTCTATCACAAAAACGCATTACCAACTGCCAGGCCTATCAATTATTCTCTGAGCAAGCCTTAAAAGCAGGCAATGCTTCCTCCTAGAAGTATTCCTATGCAGCTCACATTTACCATCTTCTCCAAAGGCTATTTTAGGCAATTTTTTTTTCTCAAATGCTTTATCATTGAGACACATCGGTTCTTGGTAAGACTCATTCTACCAATCTGGTAACCCTACTTAAAAAATCCTACTTAAAAAAAAGTGCAGTCATTCTGGAATAATACATTTTAAGTAAATTAACACTGACAAATACTGACTTTCAGTCATATCCTTCTAAGGGCCAAGATTTGTTTTCTAAATATCTGCAAATCATCTATTTAATCATTCATTCATTCCAGAATTTTGTCAAGGATAAATACTAAGCTTCTTGTTGAATAATTTCAGAATCCATTCTTTCCCCCTTTTAGAAATTCTACTTGTCTTAAATACCTTGGTATCTCTCTCATTTTGTCTATGATTTATTAAAAATTACCATGGCTCTAAGAGCACATCTGTTAATTTCTTCAATATGCAGTGTGTCCAGCTCTGAATGTTTACCCATCTCATAGCTGCTACTGAGTGCACTTTTGTGATACTTTCATTTCCCATAGGTGCCAGCTCCCAACAGAGACTGTCATATGTAATTTATCAAGGATAAAGACACTAAGACAAGGGAAAGGGGAAGCCAGTAGTAAAGGAGCAGTCAGTCTAGTAAAGCTGGAGAAGTCACAGCAGTCCCAGAAGAGAGCCAACAATGAGGGGAAAAAAGCCCAATGGGGGTCTGCAGTCCGGTTCCAAAACTAAAATCAAAATTCAGAATTTAGATCTAGAGTGAATGTGGTAGGACATGCCTTTGGAACTGCAGGAGAGTAGGGGAGAGGGACAATGGGAGTGACAGATACAAAATTGGGCCATTCTATCAACTCCTCTCAAAAACAAAGTAAAGGAGAAAGGGAACATGGTGTGGCTACGGGAGAGGGAAGTAAGGAGTGGAGCAGAATGAAATGTCATAATCTGGCACAGCTGCAGATTAGGATGCTGGTGCCCAAGTGGGGAAGGGTAGCAGAATGCTGAAACTCCAGTTACCTGTATCTCCACAAGGAGCTGGGTCCTTCAGGAATCTGGAGCTCTATGCAAAAGAGATACTTGGGGAAGAATGCCTCAGAAATTCTTGGTACCCTGTACCTCCTTCTATAAAAACAGCAAAAGGACTATATCCAAATACCTAGGTTTCTTGGGGTAAGATGTATTGCAACACAGTGCGGTCTTTTGGTGGTTTCAGGCAATAAACAGATGACATTTAAATAGCAGAGATGGAACAAGGGCCAAAGCAGTAGGGGAAATGAGAATCCTTTATTCTCTTGGGTTCCCTGTATCTTCTTCCCCTACTATTTTCTCAGTTTGAATACCCCCAACCTCCCACCACTTTGTTCCTGAAGGACACAGGAGTAAAACAGGCAGTGGCTAGTTCATCATTCTTTTTGCAGTAAATATGACACCAACCTTTTTGAAGAGCAGTATAATTATTTTCTGATTATAATTGCTCATTTATTCTGGGGGGTGAGTCTTTCCAACATTATTCTGAGAATTTTATTATCTTTATTCATGTTTAAGCTCAATCCTCTCCTTCCATCTTTTTAATACCTTGTCTTATCTAAAGTTTCTTAAATAGCCACATCCGGGCATGTGGGAAGTCCTTTTTTTTACTCTTCTTATGGAAAAATTTTAAACAATTGTATGGTGTAAATTTCCATTTTAAAATTTTCTCCTCATGAGCAGAGTTTTGTGCTTTATAAAATGTCTCTAGCCATAGATTCACAATAATGTTCCCTACAAATTATAAAAAAAAGATACCTATTTTTTGAAATCTAATGTTTCTTTTGTGCTACAATAAATTTTTGGCTAACACAGTTACTCTCCTTCTAACTTCCTGTACAAAATTTTTTCTCCTTTCCCTATCAGTTTAGAGACAAAAATGTCAGGAAAGCAAAGAGAAAATTTTATCAAACATTCTCTTTTAGCAGAATGGGACTTTCAGCAGATATTAGGATAGCTGAAGTCTGTGTAGCCTATTTGCCAGGTGCACAAGGATACCTGAACAAAGACAAAATTAAATGGTATATGCAGGTGCAGGGGGCCTTATGTTTTAAGACGAAAAGGAGCATTCCATCAGAATATGATAGAGATTCCATTTTTTTCTAACAAGAACAACAAAATACAGAATTATATTTGAAGTTGCACAAACTATATTGCAGTCATTCTCCATTTTAAGGCAAATACCAGTGTGTGGACACAACAGGTTCTGTGTATGCAGAAGGTAGATTTGCAGGTGTCATTGTTGTGGCTAAACTGAAAGGCATCCAAAGCTTGCGGAAAACTCTACAAAAAAAACCTGTAACTGGACATGCTTAAATTCTTAATAGGTTCCCCAGGTCACACCTTTCAATCATATTCCATTTCCCATTTTATTTTCTTTTGTTATTTCAATACATGCCTATCTCCCCACACTCTCATCATTAGATTTTAGCTCCTTTAAGGTCACACAGATTGGGTACTCATTTTTTTGCACATAAGTTTTACAAATATTTTAAGTTAAATATATTTAAACTACAATGCATTAGAAAAATGCTTGCTAAGTAGCATTTGGTAGACTGAATACATTAATTAGAAATTTAAATAGCCATTTTCTTAGCTCTAAATTTCAATACCCATATTGTATGCATATGGTTTGTATATTTTGGCTAAAAATATTTCTGGATGGTAGGGCATCACAACTCTACAAAATACAACAGATCATAAGATCAGTGACTTCTTTTGGAAAATCAGAATGACGCTGAGAGTAACTGCCAGGCAGATTATGTTTATTTTACAATGTGTATTTTTCAGGCAGGAAATCACCTGTGAAACCGCAAGGCTGATCTCTTTTGTCAAGACACAATACATTTTTCCCTGACTTCTCTCCATCCCAAAATATTCAGGTATCTTTTCAAAATAGAAACCAGATGAGAACAATCATTCTGGTGATAGAGCCATTGCCAATCAACCTTCAAGCTCCTTGCCTTTAGGCAAGTGTTTTCTTTTTCCCTTTCAATTCTGCCTCACTGCCTGTCACAGTGCAGTGCTTAGTACTTCTCTCCCTTTGGCTTGCTTCATGCTGATGGGAAGTTGTGTGTTTATTTTAAAAATCGTTTTGCAACCCTTCACATTCCAGCTCTCAACTCAGCATGCTGTTGCTCAGCAACACTAACTGGGACGCTCCTCTCAGGGACTGAAACCAGAGGCTGCCGGCAGCAAACAAGGCCACTGGAAATCATCATCTCACTCGCTCCGGAGTCAATTACTGGAATCCAATGAAGTGCAAGACCTTTAGAGCCTCGAGTAGGCATCTTTCCTTTTTCAGTTCTTTCCTCTGTAGAAAGTTATTCTATCAATGGTTACTCCTTTGCTTTTCATCCAATTTCATTTCCTCCTGAAAACTGGGGATATGATCTTGGAAATCATAAATTGTTTAAACACAACCATACCGCAACCTCCAAACTGAAGCCCAATTGATTCAAACTTTAAAGAAGAAATCAAAATATATTTATATTATTCTGATCGTGTTCATATTGGACTTTGTTTCATTTTAATGAGCTATGCATATGGTTTGCATAATTTGGCTAAAAATATTTCTGGATGGTAGGGCATTACAACCTTACAAAATATAACAGATCATAAGATCAGTGACTTCTTTTAGAAAATCATAATGACGCTGACAGTAACTGCCACGCAGATTATGTTTATTTTACAATGTTCGTTTTAATGGACTGCACACTAAAATCCTTTGGGAAGTTTTATTTTTAAATACTGATACCCAAACCAAAGGTCAAGTGAAAATCTTTAGGAGAGGATATTGGTATTTGTATCAGTATTTGTAGAAGTGCCTCAGGTGTGTGCAGCTAGAGTTGAGCACGACTGTGCTAAGTAGTGTTTCTCTGACTTTTACATACATATGAAAAATAGTTAAGAGATCTGAAACTGAAGATTCTGATTTGGTAGTTCTGAGGTGGGGTCTGATAGTCTGTATTTTAATGGCTACTAGGCAATCCGATATTGCTGGACTTCAGACCACATTTTGAGTAGCAAGGAGCTAGAGGTATGAGAATATTGATAGTGGTTAAAAACTGGCTTAATATTGCCCAAAGGGTCCCTGAATAGATGGACATAAATATACAGAAAGCTATCTAATCACAGAGGTATCTGTCCTCAGCTCCATCTTGTTCAGTATCTGGAATGAAGAGATAGAAGGGTTTAAGCATAATTTCTGCTCAGAAGTTGCCAACACGAAGAGCAAACAAGTTGGATTACACAAATAATTTCCCAATAACTACAGACTGGAGCAATGGGCCATGCTAGTAAATAACTTAAAGGAGACAATTGAAACTATGTCCTCTATTTAGGTCCTTCTCTCTCAGTCTCCTCAAAAGGACTAAGTACAGAATTGGTAAATCTGGCTTATCAAGAATATATGTAAGAATGAATTCTGGGTTCTAAATCCACAGTAAACTCAGTATGAGTTTATTTATTATACCCAAATCAAATGTTATTTTATGTTGTGCTAACAGAAATGTGTACTTTGTAATGAGGGAAGTAGTAGTTTCACTTTACTCTCTCTGTTTCGCTCTTGTTGCCCAGGCTGGAGTGCAATGGCATCTTGGCTCACCGCAATCTCTGCCTCCAGGGTTCAAGCAATTCTCCTGCCTCAGCCTCCTGAGTAGCTGGGATTACAGGCACCACACCTGGCTAATTTTGTATTTTTAGTAGAGATGGGGTTTCTCCATGTTGATCAGGCTGGTCTCGAACTCCCGACCTCAGGCGATCCTCCCACCCCGTCCTCCCAAAGTGTTGTTATTACAGGCGTGAGCCACCATGCCTGGCCCACTTTACTCTTAATTAGACTCATCGACCCTTAAGTCAGATCAGTCCTGAGGTTTGACTATAAGAGAACGTAGATAAAGCAGAGAGTGCTTCTGCTACAGTGAACAGGAGGGTGAATATAAAAAACTAAGTTGTGCAGGAGAAGAGAAGGCTAGGGGAGACATGATGACTGCTTTCAAAACTGAGATGAATCTTTATTTGGAAAGGGTTTGGGCTTGTTCTATCAGTGTGTATAAATACATGAACATTTTTGTTCATTGTTTTGGGGTCAGATTAAAAAGACACTGGGCTGCTCATGAAATTGTGTATTTTCCATCACTAGAACAATTTAATAACATTCTAGATAACTAGTCAGTGGGTTGGCACTTGGGAGCAGTATAGGGGTTAGATAAGATTTTATTTTGAAGCATTATTCTTTGTTGTTATGGAAGAAAGCAAACTTACAGAATATTTAACCTTTGTTGATCCTCTATTCAGACATCTCCACACATACTTAGGTGTCATATATTTCAACTAAACTATGATGTACATTCAGAAGTGAAACTTTAACTTTGTAACTGAAATATACAGGAAGTATTTCTATTTTGAATGGCAAATAAGCAGCCAATTTTGAGCATTTACAATGCCAATGTGCTTGCTAAAACCTCTGAGCAGTTTCTCTCTATAAATATCATTTGTTAGAGAAAATCTCATTAACTGTATATTACTTGCTATCAAAATAAATGATTCTTTTCCTAATGGGACATGCTTTGCAGATATTACCTTATTTGGATTTTGAAATATGTATACATAGGTATATATGTAAAAAAATCACTCTACTGGTAGATATTTTTCAAAGCATTGTATGCCTTTGGCTCATAATTGTAAAGTTCCTACTAATTGTATAAAATTAATATTCTTTTATTAAAATTAAACATAATTAATTCCAGAATCTTGAGATTGTTTAGAATGTTAAACCCCATTGGAGGTTCTGACCTCCATAAGTCACTTTATCTTATCAATTCTGATTAAATTTCCTGGCAACCAGTCAGCATTTTTAAGCAGTTCACTGGCTAGTCTCCTCGCCTCTCCTCCATGCCGTTATGTCTGACAGTGTGTTAATATGTTGACAAATCAATCTATTCATAAATATTCAGCAGGCTCGCTGGATCTGCAAGGCTCATAAACTGTTACAAACACAGTTTAATTATTAAAATGACAATTGTCTTTCTTTTGTTTCTCGTACCATTGGATTTCTGGGTCTCATCTACCCGAGCCTTATTTTCAATGGGGTTATTTTTTTGTTTTGAACAATATGTTGTGAAAGAGGGACCTACAGCTGGTTCCTTTTCATGGCAAAGTGCTACTTCCAACTTAAGTGTTTAACGTTCTGGAACACTGTTGGATTTTGAAAACATACCATGTGGTAATGGTGCTAGGCTTTTATTTAGCTTTGCTTTGTGTTTGTACTGGCTGTATTTTTCAATCTCCAATTTCTAGAGAAAAACACACTTGTGACCAATTTTATTTGAATTTACCAAGTTGAATGGCAAAAATATTTTAAAGAAAATTAAGATGCCTTGATAAATTTAGTGGTATATTATGATAGCCATTCTATGCCTTGAGATACCATGTATTCTATATTCTATAGTTGAGGATTGAGACCAATTGGAAGAATAAATTATAGCTGTGCTTATCAGGAAAAAGAAGCATAAATACTACCATGGAGGTTGCCAGAGCACACAAGTGGAAGGAACTTGCGTCGCTGTTTGCATCATCACAATCTGATAATTCTGCCTTTAGTGCACTAAAGGCACTAAAGGCAGAATTATAACATTATGATGCACTAAAGGCATTTCCTATGCCTTTGCATTAAACCTAAAGTGTGTGTGTGTGTATGTGTCACCAAATGTCAAGGCTTCCTGTCTGGTCTCAATTCCTGAGAATACCGACAAACCATGTGACTCTGAAGCTGAGCAGAAACAACTCAGCAGGTGACTCGGGAATAGGTGCTTCTTCAGACTTCACCTGAGAACACAGAAAATGATCTTTTGTCTGCAGGGGTCAGGGGCTCATTGTGAGACAATTTCCGAGGCTGCCTCTGTGTTGATTACTGCCTGCTTGCCTCTCTAATGGCATATAAAGGAATATCAAAACTCAGAAGGAAAAAAATAGCAACTTCTCTGGGAATCTTCATGGCCCATTACTAACCTTCCTCAAATTTACTGTGTATCTCTAATTGAACACATCAATTCAATTTGATAATGGAAATGTACTATGACTCTAACAAATGCTTTCCAATCCATCACTACAGGTCTGTCATCATTTTCCTAGTGAAATGACTTGCACTGAAGCAAATTATATCTCACTTTACCAACTATACAATTCATATCGCTTGGTTATCTGTGTCATTTCTTTTCCTCTAAGAATAAACTCTGTGGAAAACAACAGCTATATAATCAAGTCAGCTGTAGGGAAAAATCATTTACGATGTGTGTTAAAATTCTGAGCAAATAAAGGAATGTAGGAAGACAGAATTCATTTGACCTTCACACTTGACTATTCTTCTTTGTGTGGACAGGATAGTTGAGTAACTGAAGATTGCATCTTTCTTCAACTGCTCAGTCACACTGCAGCGATTACAGAAAAAGAACTGTAATCCTACAGCTCCTGAGTGAATATTTACATATAAATATTATACATTATTTATTTCAAATTTTAGACACCTTTTAGACCATGTATGGAAGAATTAGAGTTCTACAAAAGGTTGTACTCTATTTACTCCATTTATCTTTCACGCCATGACCTTTTATTAGTTTTTTAATGAAAGTTATTGTATGCACCTGATAAAGGATCTAAATCAGTAAGACATGTACAAAAGCAAAAACAAAAACAAAAACAAAAAACTCTTATATCTCATTATTGGACCTGCTTTCTAGAGACTACCTATTTTAAATATTTAAAATTCTTCTTCTAATTAGCTCCATACCTCTAAATAATAACTGCAGTATCTTCTATACTTGTTTCATTGACCCTAAACTAGTGCTGCTCAAAGTGATCTAGGAATCAGTGCTGGTCTGAATTGTTTGTAATCAATCAATGATGAGATAAGTATATAAAGTGAGACTAAGTCTTTGGAAATTTTTATAGCTATTTAACATTGCTGTCATATTTTAAATACATTTTACAAAGTACTGGTCCATATGTTTAGAAATTGAAATAAAACTGGTCTTTATCACAGAGAGTTTGAGAAGAACCACTTTGAAAAAGTGTGATTTCTTTCCATCACAGATGAATAATTTCATTCCAGTTTTTCCTATCTTACTGTTTTCCTCTTTCTCCCAAATAATTTAGATATGTTAAATTATAGTAGTGGCCACCTTTGTAACTTAGAATAGTGCCTGGCACACAGTATGGAGGATATTAGATAATCTATGTGATAGTTACTAAAAACTTTAAGCTTTGATGGTTAAATTTTATGTTAAATGATACACATAAACACACATAACACCACTCATTTACTTTGGCAGAATCCCATCATGAACTCGGTGGATGTGAGAGCTCTTACGGCTCTCTTCATTTCTTTGTTCTCCTTATTCCTGGTGTTGTAGAAGTTTCATTATTCATATTCTTTTGCATAATTATAGTTAACTCAGACATGCTTGATTTACAGGTCACATAAAACTTAAAATAAATAAGCAATATGTGGAGCAAGTTATATATAATTATTAACTGATAAATTCTAGGTTATAACCCTTACCTCCTATCGCCTGTAACCCGAAATCTTTAAACCTATACCCAAAGGAGAATTTAAGTATTAAAGAGATTCTCTTTTCCTACATTCCTTTATTCCACTTATTTATTTACTTTTTGAGACAGAGTCTGGCTCTGTCGCCCAAGCTGGAGTGCAGAGGCACTTGTACCCTCTACCTCCTGGGTTCAAGCGATTCTCCTGCCTCAGGCTATCAAGTAGCTGGGACTACAGGTGCGCGCCACCACGCCTGCCTAATTTCTGTTATTTTCAGTAGAGATGGAGTTTTCATGTTGGCCAGGCTGGTCTTGAACTCCTGTCCTCAGGTGATCTGCCCGCCTTGGCCTCCCAAAGTGCTGGGATTACAGGCATGAGCTACCATTTCCAGCCCCTACATTCCTTTAATTGCTTAAAATCATGACACATATGTTAGTTGCATCTTTACTGTACACGACTTTGTTATAAAACCTTTTGTACTTCCCTGGAGTTTATAGCTGTTTCTTCTTTATTCCTGACAAAAGATACTTGTGCTTTTTTCTGTATTCTCACTATTTTCGTGGCAATCTGTACTACAATATATTTGACATTTTGAACAAGTTACATGTCCTGATATTGTATATCTGATAAAGATGATATAGATACAAAAATATTTTAGAAATGACAGAAATTCATAAATGATTTTACAAATTTTATAATGTATCTAACTTTGAATATCAGAAACTTAATTCAAAATTGTTTTAGAGTTCTAGATTATTTCAGGGGATCTGGGCTCTAGAGCAGCAGTTTTGAAAGGGTAGTCCATGGACCGTGGACTTCTTATGCTGTCAGTACAGAACAGCAGTTTAAGGAGGTAGAGCCTGGGAACCTCCATTTTTAACTAGCTCCTCTAATTAACTGCTGGCATGCTAAAGTTAAAAAATGCCTGCTATAGATCTATAGCTAGGCCATGACAGGTTGTTTAAAATAAGGCATTATCAAAGAGGCTCTTTGGCAAAATTATTAGAAATCTCCTGCCTTACAAATATGCTTGTTTTGAGTAATAGCTAGTTTTTCCATTTTGAATTTTTAAGCTCCACACCCCTGCGACCTACTTCTTAAGTCACAGACTGAGTCTTGCTTGCAATTTCCTGAGGTTTTTAGCACTGTCTGGGATTTACCCTTATGACATACCAGACACTACACACATGAGGGATATCTTGATCTATTTCTTGTTCTTGTTTTTAAAAATATGATGAAAGGAGGGGCATGCTGGTAAACGATAAGGTGCAATTCTCCTTAGTTGTACCTGGTCATCTAAAAATACGTTAAAGTGATACTGAGCTGCCCTTTCCACAGATAAAGTAAATTTAAAGCGAATGTTTAAAAATAGGTACACAAGTTCTTTCAAGGAACCGAGAAAGGTAACAAAATGAATGTGCTGACCACTAAGCCTAACCCAGTATGAGATAAAGTTGGAGATGAGGCAAGGCCACGTCTAATTACTGATGGGTAGCGAGGGATATAGTGGATAACAAATGACCACTGACACGGCCATAATGATGAAATGAAATATGGTAGAACATACAACACTGCCTTAGGATAGACTGAAATGTTCCCACACTCTTTCCCCATGATGAGCTAGACTCTCCTTTTGTGCAACTGTTTGTAAACATATAATTCATGCTGGAATGTTTCATTTGTATGCATGCATTTTTATATAGTTATATATGCATAACTATATATATAATGTATGTATGTATTTTGTTATATATTGTTTATAATGTATTTATTTTATAATAATTTATATTACTTAACTATAGTAAGTTATACATAAATGCATTCAGTTATATATCTTTATACACAATTATAGTTTTATATATATGAATGCTTACATTTATAAAAAACTAAATACATACATACAGATAGAAGAAAAGATTGTAAAGTGACTGGGACATGGAAAATTATCAATATTTAAACTAATATAGACATGCCAATCACTGTGCTAAGCAGTTTCCAGCACAATCTCATTTAATACTTACAATAACCCAGTAAGGTAGGAATTAGCATCACCATATCAGAAAAGAAAACTGAGACCTAAGAGAACAAGTAATGTGGATGAGATCACCAAGATACTAAATGGTACAGCTCACAACTCAGTTCTTTATCACAGTGTGATCCTATTTCCCAGTACTTTTAGAAATTATTAAAATTTGTGTTACTACTCTAGCTCTATGCCTGTGAAAGCATTTTAAAAATTTAATGTGACAGCATGGCTAAATCCATTAGAAAGATAATCAAGAGGATGTCAATATCCTGCATAAGAGCATCTGCATTGGAGCCAGCAGACAGGATTTGTACCCTGGCCCAACCCAGACAAGCTACTTAACCCTCTATGCCTGCATTACCTAATCTTCAAAATGCAAACAATAATAAAACAATCCTCTGAGTAAATACTCAAACGCTGGGGTCATTAAACAAATTCACATATGTAGTGTTTAGAATAGTGCCTGGCTACAGGGCAAATGCTGTAAAAGTGTGAGCTATTCACATTTTTTCTTTCATCATTTAATTAATTTCACTATCTCCATTTTACTGGAAACACGATTTGGTAAGTTTTCTTCAAATTTTCTCTCATTTTTCAAGTCATACCTTATTTTGCACCCAAAACATCTATTTTTATAAAGGACATCTGTTAATGCTTTTGTGATTGTTTTTAGCCTAGCATCTTTTCCCTGCAGGAACTTCCTTCCTCCACCTGGAGGTTGTCATCATCATCCATATGGCCAATCAGAGCCAGGCTCCTGGGGCTGCTGAATGATTGTTCCCTGGGTATTAAGGGAGTTAACCATAGCCAATCAGTGCCCCTTCCAGAGACCCTACAGCTATGGAGAGATGATCCCTCTTCCATTCTGATTCATGGACAATAAGTAGCACATAAGCTTGGAGCTGCTAGGGTATCATTGCTTTAAGAAGTCATCTTAAAGTAAAGCAGAGGTGAGAGATGGCGAAACAATAACACTTGAGCTTTAAGATCTAGCTGAATCAGAGGTTTACCTTTTGGACTTCCCAGTTGCATGAGCCAATAAAGTATCTTATTTGCCTAAGTTAGAGATAGGTTTCTGTTATGTAAACACAAGAGTCCTGTTAATTCATTGATAAAGTATTAGCAGGCATATATCCAGAATGCCAATACTCAGCTTATTAAATCATCTTAGCGGGAATAATTAATGAGCAAAATATTCTGTAGCTTCCTAAATATCAAGCCATAAGAAATAAGCACCCTTTTGGTATACAACAATGTATAGTGTAAAGAATGGAGACAAATTATAAATGATTTCCAGTCTAAGCCCTTGATTCCAAGCTCATGAAACCTCTCTGGGTTCTCTCTAACGCAGATACTAAATCAAATCACTTATCAGAGGATTGCTGTGAGGATCAAGCAGTGCAAGGACTACTCAAGTACCCCAATATATAGGTATCATATTGTATCAAGTCAACATCTACAATAACAGAAAAAATTCATAATAAAGAAATTTGTAATTCTGACACATCTATGCAAGTTATTAAGATCTTACCTTACAACATTTTCTTTTGCTTTTTCATACCAGGAAAAAAAAAATACATTACAACTAGTAATATGTCCAAAGAACACTAAGGAATCCTGCACATCGTTTCTAAAATGATACAATCAATTTTTGGTTACCAGCCAGGGCAAGTGCTTAGTGTTCTGCTGTCTTCCTTCTGATGCAAATTCTTGGCTCACCCCACGCCTGCCTTTATAGATGCCTTTCATAACCTTTATCTCATTCAGTCTTTGTTAAAACCGCATTATGTAGGCGGGAATCATTTCCCACTTTACAGTTGAGGAACTGAAGCCCAAGGAAGGTAAGTGATGACTACTCAGAATGGCAGACAGGACTCTCTATCTCAAACTACTCGACTGTTGACATTTTATCTTTGGCAAAATCGTGGAGGTGCTTGGGTTTTTATTTCCCTGGATCTGGATTCTTAGTGTTTCTGGTGTGGTTTAAAGTATCCTGAGACTAAAAATTAATCTAATATCAGTTGTGACCACCCTGTGCCAGATACTATTAATAGTTTTGCTGGTGTGTTTGTCAGGTCCTACATGCTTAAAATTAAAATTATTTGGTCTCAACTCCATTATAACTTCTAATGATGGAATTATTTGTTCTCAATATGATAATGGGATAGAACCTGGGCCAATAACCACTTTTGTGACACCTTAACTGATATTATGATGTAATTTAACTAACTTTTCTCTATATTCAAGCATGAGTTCTATGCATACATCAGCAGCTAGATAACTTTTTTTGCCATCCAGAGCTTTAGTTCGCAAACAGTATAATGCCTGTGCCTCAAAGGCAAGAGTGAGCCATAAGGAGGTACTGAGTCATTTGGAAAACTGAGGGTTCTATCTCCCATATGAGCTGGTCTCCATATCACTTCATCTGAGTGGTAGGAAATTTTTAGTGCTTAGACATTTCCATAGCCAAGTAAAATGTGTACTTCCTAGTCAAATATAAATGCCTTTTGAATTATCCTGTATAATTCCCTCTCGCTAAAATGCTATGTCTCTTTCTTTCTATTCTTCACTGACTGGCCTAAATTCTATCTCCTCTGAAAGTGGAGTCCTAACTGGTAAAGTCCACAGTGATTCTCCTTCCCCTGAACTTGGAGGCCCTGATTTTCCACCTAGGTAACAATTCAAGGAAATAAATTATTATCTTATCCAACATCACATAACTCGTCTCCCCAACTAACATTCAAGTTCTGTGAAGCACATCTGATGTTCTGTCCTCTACTTTCGTATTACCTACTGCGTATGCGTATTGTGGTTTCCCAACAAGGGTTTCCTGAGCCTTTGACATCTAGTCCTCTGGTGCCTATTACTAGTGATAGTTAAAAGTTCATAATTTGTAACTATTCATTTCTGGCCTGAATAGGTTTTGTCTTAATAGGCTATAGCTATATAGCAAGTCAAATTTTCACAAAAGCAGAGAGAGGGGCATCATTTGTTCCACTACTCCAAGAAAAAGGGTTTAAAAACGTGAAGGTTATTTCCCCAACGCCCAGTTCCTGTAGAACAGGAAAGTGTCTGATTGGCTTCAGTGGTATTCCAGATTTGCGTTCTGATAACAGGATCAACTTATTTTGCTGGATCTCTGAATGAGCAGTATCAGGCATAATGGTGAGCTCTATTTAGATGTAATGTTTCCTAACAAGGGTCACAAGGTTATTTGATAATTCTGTCTCCTGAGAAAGAAACATAATTACACTTTACTTTTCATCTTTGTTGAATTGTGAAAAATGTTTAATTATTCCTTTGGCAAACATGGTAGTTCTTTTGTAGGCCACAGTTTCCTTTAAGATATATCCATCTACCTATGATTTACAACTAATTAGAGGATGTTAAAGGTTGTTGCTAATGGTAACTTAAAGCTCTGATAATGGATAGCTCTTGGCATTTAATACCAACAGCAGTCTAAGAACTTAATTTCTCCTAGGCAGTTTATACATTCTTTTCTCATTGCTATACCAACATATGCAGTAACAGACGTCACATAAGAGATGTTTACAAATGTACTAGCCTTTTTACATGGTGAACGTCCGAACAAACAGAATGAACCTAGAATGAGATATTGCCGGTAAACTAGAAAAGAAGTAGGGCTACTAGTGAAAGAAGTATGTTCAGACTTCCTGGGTATGAATTGTACCCCTGCTACTTACTAGCTTTGTATTTTAACCAGTGGTGTCACTTCTCTCTCTCTTTTTTTTTTCTTTTTGAGACAGAGTCTTACTCTGTTGCCCAGGCTGGAGTGCAGTGGTGCAATCTCAGCTCATTGCAACCTCCGCCTCCCGGGTTCAAGTGATTCTCCTGCCTCAGCCTCCTGAGTAGCTGGGACTACAGGTGTGTGCCACCATGCCCAGCTAATTTTTGTATTTTTAGTAGAGACAGGGTTTCACCATATTGGCCAGGCTGGTCTCGAACCTCTGACCTCATGATCCACACTTGAAATATAGCCACCATAGTAACACCTATCTTATGGAATTTTTATGAGAATTAAATACACTCCAACGTATGTTAACGGAGGAACTTGTTTCCGAAGTACTGAATGAGTCACTTTTTCTGCCCTGTCAGTCCCTGCAATTTCTTTTAAACAATCTTTTTTCCTTTAAGAGGAAGGAAGTGATTATTAAGAATATAACTCTAAACAATGCAACATTGCCAAGGTAATCTATTCTAAAGAAATCATCAGAGATATATATAGGAATGATACATCAGGATGTTCTAATACTAAACAGAAAGAAATAACCTAAAAATTCCAGGGGAATGGCCAGGTAAAATATTACACATATTTTAATGCCACAGAGAGAAAATCAGTAGACAAAGAACTTGGTATACTAATATATGTAATATGATCATTAAAATATCAATATCATAACATTTTTGTGTTGACAATAGTTGAAAAGTTTTTAACACAGAACTAGGCACATATAAGTAAGCCTTTACTAATGATTCATTATTACCATTATATTAAGGTATAAATATTTATAAGTTCTAATGAAATGAGCCAAAATACATTCTCTCTGGTTGTTCACTTACTTCTTAATATACATAACCCAATTTCCGTTATATGTACGTGTCCCACCCAAATTAATTCGTGTCTTTGTGTTTCCATTCTGGTGGGCACTTTACAATGAGCATTTATCAAGTTAACAATTTACAATTAAATTAATTTAAATTAATAACATAAATACATAAGGATTAGATCATTATCATTTTTGAATGGAAGATATTACCTTCATGAGAGATTTCCTTCCAGGGATTTGGTGGATACATGAAAGCTGCGTTCTGAATTTGATCGTGTATGTCTTCATCTTCATTAAATGGGAATGTGCCACTCAGGCTTACATAGATGATGACCCCAACAGACCACATGTCGAGAGAGCGATTGTAGCCCTTGTTCCTTAGGACCTCAGGAGCCAGGTAAGCTGGGGTACCCACCACTGACCTCCGGAAAGACTTTTCTCCAATGATCCGGGCAAAACCAAAATCACAGAGTTTCACCTGTTGATAAAAGGATTTGCAGAAATACTCTGTTCGCAATTGTGTATGTGTGTGTCTTAGTTCATGTTCACCAGATACAACCATAATATTTTAAATACTTTACCTTTACATTAAATGATATGGATTTCTTAAAGTAATAGCTATTTTCTATTTTAGGTATTTGAAGACAGTGGTTTATGTAGTGATACAAAAGTATGTTTTCATTCATAAAAATATCATCTAAACAGTCTCCCTTGGCAGGGCACAGTGGCTCATGCCTGTAATCCTAACACTTTGGGAGGCTAAGGCAGGAGGATTGCTTGAGGACAGGAGTTCAAGGTCAGTCTAGGCAACACAGAGAGACCCCCATCTCTACAAAAAATTTAAAAATTAGCCCGGCATAGTGGTGTGTGGCTATAGTCCCAGCTATTCGGGAGGCTGAGGTGGGAGGACTGATTGAGCCTGCAAGGCAGAGGTTGCTGTGAGCTGAGACTGCACCACTGCACTCCAGCCAGGGGCAACAGAGTGCTCTGTCTGAAAAAATAAATAAATATATAAATAAATAAAAATAAATGAAAAAAAAACCCACAAAACCAAAAAGCAGTCTTCCTTCTCCAAAACCCGAGAGACAAATATGAAGAAGGTAAGTGTACTCAGAAGTGGGTAATATCGTATACAAGGCATGAAAGCATTATGCAAATCAGGGAAGTGATGATTTGATTTGGGCTTATTATGAGTAGAAGGGCTACTTATGAGTAGAAGGGCTTATTATGAGTAGAAGATGAAGGATAAGTACAAAGATGTGTCATGTCATCCACAATAATCCTCAAAATTAGCTCTGCACTGGCACATATATAGGCAGGACCAGAAGGTGTTAGGGAAGCAAGGCAGGACAGTCATCTCAGTCAGGTCACTTGAGATCTATAATTCCCTGAAGAGAGCTGGTTTCCCACTCTCTAAGTTGAGGAAAGGAAAAACGTTTTTCCCTTGTCCTTGAGAACAACAGTGAGGTTTAATATCTTGCCCATTAGTGAGCTGGTAACATCTCTGGGACTCTCAAGTGTTGTCACTCAGGCCACTTCTAGAAAAGCCAAAAGGCATAATGAGAAGGAACTTTTGTGTATAATCAGGCTGGCTTCACCAAAAAACCACATGGCCATAGTCCCAAAGGTAAAAGAAGGTAACAAATGGATAAAAATGAATAGAAAACACTTGCAACAAATAAAGGTTTTAAGGGAAAAATGGAAGGTGACAAGATGCCACATGGAAGCCAGCGATGCTGTCAACTGGCTTTTTGCTGAGAGAGGCTTTTATACTTGCCTGAGGAAAAGGATCAGCTGATGCTAGCAACACATTTTCTGGTTTGAGGTCACAGTGAACTATATTTTTAAAATGAAGGTGCCGCAAAGCCACAAGTATCTATAAAGAAGAAAAATCACCAAAATAATTTCATTCCAGTTTATTAATTTCAAAATGTCTTCTACCAGTTAAAAGGCCAAGAAAAAAACTGACAATGAACATTCAAATTTCTTTATGTTAAAGACACTGAAATGAGCTAGATTAACATAGGTTTCTAAAGAAATTTCAATGAAAAAATTATCATATGATGGTATTCATACAGCAGCCAAGACAGATGTAGATAAAAGACCTATATCTAACAGGGACACCATTCTTAAATATTCTCAAATAATCAAAACTAAACAAATGTACATTTTAAATTTTCATGAAAAGTGTGAATATATGGACCTGCAAATATGTTACTAATTTGGTAGACTGTAGAGTCTGATTAATTTAGATATAAATCACATAATACCATAAGCCACTACAACCTTTTCTAGTGTCGTTTAGACTGGAAGTAGGGACTAAACAACAAAGGCTAGAAAGCTGTGGTTAAACAGTGATAACACTTGATATTAAATATTGTATTTTTTCTGTCTCTAATTTATTTCTTACCTGAGTAATTAAAAACTTCGTTATGTGCTCTGGCAACCTGCCCTTTTCACTTGACAAGATCATTTCCAGCATGTCTCCATGGAGTTTTTCCATAACAACAAACACTCTTTCAGGCGTCTCAAACATACACTCCAAATTTACAACACCAGGGTGATGAAGGTTCTATTAAAGATAAATAAAGCACTTGAAGAAAATGAGTTTTTTGATACTGTTTGGCAAGCTCGTTGATTATACAAAACTGTTCAAGCTTAGAGCTATAGAGAAACCCACACTTAAGATTTTTAACACCTCTACATTCCACATGTGCTGCCTTATATTTTTGAAATTCTAATGTCTCCAAAAAATACATCTTTACTTTCCATGCATAGTGAAATTATTTCTATGTGAAAAAATCCAAGTTCTAGCACAGTGAATTGCTAATTAGGTTTTAATTAGAATACCATATTGAGAAATCTATAATTTCTTAAGATCATCCCCAATATTAAACATATTGTCCTAACTAAGCATACTAGGTTATTTCTATACAACTGGTAGAAATCTAATGTAGTAAAGATGAAATTTATACATGTAGTGCATCGGGCCATGCACTGATGAAGTACCTTAGTCAAAATCTTTTAGAAATGCTTTGCTACTGGTACTGGAGGTTGCAGTTTTTGACAGAAGCTTTTATACTAAGTGAAGATCATAAAAACAGCAAAAAAAAGAAAAAAATTGAGCCTATGCTTTGTCTATGATACCATCCTACCTGCTTGGCTTTCAAGCACGAAACAAATATAGCTAATCCTTGAGAAACACAAATTTGAACTGCGTGGGTCCACTTACATGTGGATATTTTTCAATAAGCACAGTTGGCCCTCAGTATCTGTGGGTTCTGCATCCACAACCAAGTGAGGATTGAAAATACAGCGTTCACAGGATCCAAAAACCTGCGGATAAGGAAGACCAACTTTTCCCACAGGGAAGTTCTGCAGAGCCAAATGTGGGATGTAAGTATGCATGGATTTTGATATCTGGGGCGGGGGTTCTGGAACAAATCCCAGGCCAATACCAAGGGACTACTGTATTTCTACAATAAAGTAATGATTAGTAAGGGTAAGCAGCATTTTGCCTGACACATTAATTGCCACATGTGTCAAGTAAAATTACTCTTAGCATGAGATGATCCCTTGTAATAATGCTTAAATCTGAACGCTCTTCTAGGTCATCGACAAATGCCTTTGATCATTTGACCTTTATCTTTTTTTCTCCGCACAACAACAAATCCTAACATCACAAAAATAATTATATATTCCACTTCTATCCCAATGAGCGAGAGAAGAAAAAATCATCGTGAACAAAAACTACCTAAACAAAAAAAGCAGGAACTAACTTAAATGTGCTAACAGCTGAAGAGAGAAAAAAATTAAATGCTTCTTTATTTTAGAAAAAAAATCTCAGTGAGTGATAAAATTGTACGTACAATGAAATTTAAAACCTGAAATGGCTCACTGTTCAGAAACCTCACAGATGGGTGCTGGGTGGGGAGCAGCAGAAGGGGCTGTGGGTGAGTCTGCATTGTTGTAGTTGTCCTCTTGCTACCACTTGCAAGGAAATCCTGGCATCAACTGGATATAGAACCAGGCTATGGCTAGCAGGAGATCTGATGATGGTAAGTTGTTTCTCAGAGAGTCCTTTTTCTACTTTGCCCATTTTGATCCCTGCCTCAGGCATCCTACGGGTCTCTTTGATTCTGATGCCTTGGGGTCAAATCTTACAGCATAATAGAGCCATGGAATTGCAAGTTTATTATGAATGTGATCTGAGCAGATGCCTACACATCTACCTAATAGCCTTTAACCTCTAAAGGGCTAGAGTCATTGTTCTTCAAACTGTTGCACTGTTAACTGGTCAAATCTGGCAACTTCGGATAGACCTCACCTCCTGAGTTGCTCTCTCCTGGTCAGAGCTGAAGCACATGGAGAGAGCTGGGGTTCACAAAGCTCGTATTAACAACCCTCTTACTTTACTTTTCCTGACTGCTTGCAAATAAGAGCAGATATCCAGATGGCTTTGAATATTATGGGAGGGCCAGTTGCTAAGGAGGAGACTAATATGACCATACACACTTGTTTGATAGGCACTATGGAACATGTGATAACATTGCTCATACTTGAACTTGTGCCCCAGGCTGTCTCATTTCCTTTTCTTTATATGCCTTTCCCTGTTAGAGAAGCCACACTAACTGCACAGACCACTGGCCTCTGAATTGTCAAAGGTCTCAGCTGCCCTCTTTTAATCAATAATCATAGCATGAGCTTTAAGGATTACATGAGTTCTGCCAGAGTTCTGATTCTCCTAGGACAAGTCCACTATGAGATGTACAAAGTACACGTTCCTCTTTGAGCATCTTCTTCATTGATTCTTTTATTTTTCTATTTAATATAACTGTAAACACTTAAGCAGTGTTCTGGGGAGTCTGGCTTCCTTAAATAGCTAAGCTTTGCCATATGGGTGGGAAGCAGAAGCAATGAATAGGAAAGGAGCAGAGCAACAGCAGTAGACAGAAAGGGTAGGTGTCCTCTGTGTGTGTGCAGAGGAAAAACTAGTAAGATGAAGAAGAGATAAAGGTTCAGGGAGAGTGACCTCGGGGGCCCAGGGAGGGCAGGGAGCACAGGAGTGGTGCTGGAGCTGCACAGCCTGCTGCTTCTGCTGATCTTAGGTTCTGAAAGCTGGAGAAGAGGGGAGAGTCGTAATGACTGGGGAGCCCTCCTAATTAAATTATCACAATGATGTGATTCCTTATGTTCCTCTACCTGTATTCCTCTTTTTTTCTTTTTTTTATATGGAGTTTCACTCTTACTGCCCAAGTTGGAGTGCAATGGCAAATCTCGGCTCACCACAACTTCTGCCTGCCAGGTTCAAGCGACTCTCCTGCCTCAGCCTCCCGGGTAGCTGGGATTACAGGCATGCGCCACCACGTCTGGCTAATTTTATATTTTTCATAGAGATGGGGTTTCTCTATGTTGGTCAGGATGGTGTCTGACTCCTGACTTGAGGTGATCCGCCCACCTTGGCCTCCCAAAGTGCTGGGATTACAGGCATGAGCCACTGCACCTGGCCAGTACATGAGTTCTCAGAGGTACTGAAGTCCTTCACTCAATTTATTCCTTTTTCCTACTCTACAACATGACCGGAGGTGCCCCTGTACAGAGGGTAGAACTTTAATACCTGTTTATTTCCAGAATTGGGGTATTTACAGAATGTTCTAAGTCAAAAGTAAGGGACAGATTAATGACAGTGTTCATTTAATGTCAACTATTTTGTGCTATGTTCACTGTCAGCTCCGAAGGGCTCTACAAATGTTCTTTAATAGCATCTTGATGTAAAGGACAAGGGAACATTTTGTTATTTCCCAATAATGGGCTTTGAATGTGGTTAGATATATAGATTTTTTAAAATACATATTCAATGAAACCTCAGACTCAAGGCCAAGTATACACAACTGATAAAAAGAAGTCTTAGAAAACTTTAAATTCATTTCACTTGGTCCTTGCTCTTTTATGAGCATATTTATACTTTACAGTTTTCCCAAAGTACATATTGAATGACAGCTGAAAAATCTTCCCAGTAGCGAAGTGATTTTGCTTTATCTGAAGAGTTGATATACAACAAGTTTATTTTAACATTTATTGTATATGGTTGAGACAAGGTCATCATAGATACTTGCTTATGAACTCTATTTTTTCTTGCATTGAAACAAATGACCAAACTTGCTTTTATATTTGATAGTAACAAAATAAAATAAAACAGAATACATGGATCATGACTTATTTAGTCAAACTTCTTATACTGCACTGATAAGAATATGTCATTAGCCTACAGAATACATTTGAAGACTGGAAATAAGAAAAAAGTTTTAGCTATTATTTCTCTATTTTCATGCGTAATTATTTTTTTAATACCTTAAGTACAACTTTAAGTTCAACCAAGGTGGTCCATGTGACTTTTCATGAACAGTTTTAATTTTTCATATAAAATATGAAACAGCCTTTAAACCATTTCCTCCTAATGTCCAAAGTAACAGATTAATAATTTTAAAATGGCTAGAAGACTGCAACATCAACTATGGCATAGTAGTGTGCAAAGAGATTTTTGCCCAACTTCTCAGGCTTTCACAGAAATGCAGATAAATTTCATGGCAGAGCAAGCTACTACAGGACTCTCTGGCCATCTGTTTGTTGCATTTAAGTAATTTAATTTTCAGGAAATGAAACATTTGGCCAAGTACAGGAAAAAATAGTGTCCATTCACACATAACAGATTGATGACATATCCACGGGGTGAATATAAGTTGTTTCGAAGCCTGGGAGGAAATATCATTTGTAGATAAAGACAAAAACTCTCCTGACCCAAGTTGCCTAGAAAATGTGTATATAATCAATGGAAATTAGTCACTAGAAGCAAAGACTTTTATAAAAGTAATATCTCAAGAAAATAAAGAATTGACTAATTCTAATTTTTTTGTGTATATGTAATTCTCATTTATATTTTTTGATTTGTGTTAAAGGATATTCTTTAATATTGATATCTAAGTACTAATATTTTTTAAGTCTAACATTGTTGCTTTATTGTAAATCTAGAGTTTATAATTTATTCCATATATGTAGCTTCCACCTTCTATCTTTAGGATTATTCTACTCAAACATATGAGAGGTAGGATAGAGGAGAATTAGATTCAATCTATCTTTTCAACAGGTCTTTAGGAGCAGTGCAATCTTAACATGGGAATTCTGACTAACTTTTTGTCAAAGAACAAACTGACTTAGTTCACAATGAGATAGAAAAACTAAATAAAAATGTGATGAGCCTAGGATCTACATTCTAAATGGCATGCAAATCAGAAGGAAGAATATTCCATTACACAATGGAATGGGTGGGAGCATGAGGTACAGTACTGAAGCAGTGGCCTTGTTGACTCTCATTCCTGCCAGTTTGCCAGGGTCAAGAGACGAGCATACCTTCTTATCCATTTTCTAATTACAGTCTCTTATAATTTATGCTTCATGTCATGGTCTTAGAAATCACAATACTTTAATACCTTATTAAAGGGAAATAGACTATACTTACCTGATAGAGACTAAAAAGCCATCTTGCAGAGAACAGACAATTATAAAAGTACTTGTTAAAGATGATACCCACATTGATATAGTAAGATCTCCTAAATTCCACAGTCTTATATTCAATTGTCTTTTGGGTATGTTCACTTAAATGAAAGAGGTCCAACAATGAAATCAGTGTCTCTCCACCCAAACTTACTCTTCTAGAATTTCTTCACTTGGTGAATGGTGAATCGCCTAGGTCAGCAACCTTCAGCTCATCCTAAATGTTAACTTCTCTTTCATTTCCAACAACCCGCTGGTCTCTAAAACTAATAGAGCCCACTTCCTTCATCTCTCACACTGACCCCTTACCTTCATCCTCACCACTGCTGCCTGGTTTGAGCCCTCATCTCTTTTTTAGGGATCCGCTACAGCATCCCAACTGATCTTGCCTTAGGTCTTGTTCTCCAACCCAGTCTTCAAAAGGCTGCCACTGTGATCTTCCCAAAGGTGATTCTGATGTTACCATCTTGCTTCAAGCCCACAAGTGAATCACCACCAACTTCTGGATAAGGTGCCTACCCTTAGTGAGGTATATGAAACACTTCAATATCAGCTCCTTTTTCTCTTTCTGCTGAAGTATTTCTCCAGCTTCTTCTCTTCTTCACCAAATATCCACCCTTTTTGTTGCCACCCTAAAACCATTTTTATACCAAGCCACACTCTCTCCTTTCTATGTTTTCATACATACTACCCTTCAGCCTGAATGCGAACATTTGTCTGGTGTGAATATTCAGCTGTCAGGTAGCTTTCATTGACTCTCCCAGTCTGTCTTGGATGTCTCTCTACTCTCACTCTTTACTATAATCCCCTTTCATAACACTTATCCTATCATATTTGATTATTGGTGGACCTATTTGTCTTACTTACAAGACTACAAGCTCCCTAAGGGCTATCATTTATCATTTTGTATTCCCAGTCAGTATAAGTCTAGTCGACTGGTACATACTAAATATTCAACACAAGTTTTGTTAAATTTGATTGAAAGATGAAGAGTCTCTACTTCTCCTTACTTTTCATTAAGTGAATAATATTCTTTAAGATTTCCATGGCTTTTAGATATGCTAGTATATGTTTGACAGACTTAGTGACAGTACATTTTGCATCAAATATGATATATGGTGACAGCCTCTCTTCAGAAAAAAATACAGTACATGGCTTTTTAGTTGAGTTCTCTTAAATCTGTTAGTAGGAAATTTCAGGATTCTGATGACAAATATACTCATAAGTAATGACTTTTTTTTTGGAGACAGATTCTCACTCTTGCTCAGACTGGAGTGCAGTGGCACAGTCTCACTTCACCACAGCCTCTCCCTCCTGGGTTCAAGTGATTATCCTGCTTCAGTCTCCTGAGTAGCTGGGATTACAGGTGCCTGCCACCACGTGTGGTTAATTTTTGTATTTTTGGTGGAGATGGGGTTTCACCATGTTAGTTAGGCTGGTCATGAACTCCTGACCTCAAGTGATCTGCTGGCCTCGGCCTCCCAAAGTGCTGGGATTACAGGCATGAGCCACCCTGCACCTGGCCAGTAATTACTTTTTTGATAAATACGAATAATATGGATGTCCTCTGAGAGATGTCACCACTGATGAGTTGCAACGATTTCCCTAGGACCAAGGATATGATAAAGACAGTCTCTTTCACTTTCTAGGTACAACCCCCTCAAAATCTACCAGTTTTGATCAGTGTTTTTTAAGATTTCAACATCTTTGATAGGAAGAAACATGATTTTCCTACTATTTAGGAGACTGGTATTTGTTTAATATCTGCTCTTAATAAGGAGATACTTTAGATTCAGATCATTCTCAAAAGCCACCAGGAAACAGTTATCAGCAAGAGATAAGCAACGTAGTAGCACAGTCAGGATATTCCCTTCCCTCCACGCCAACCCTCCTTTACATTGTGAAAACCTTACTATGATTCCATCATTGTCCTGAGAATGAGAATAAAGAACTGAAAATGGGCTATTCAGATGATAATGGTCACTGTACCTGTTTTACTTCTTACTTAGAAAAGGTCTTTCAACTCCTCTTATTTTTTTATTTAACCCAGAACAGGTATGACTACAAGTAAAAGCCTGGAGACCTGGAGCTTAGTTTCAGGAGCAAGTTCTCTGAAGACAGATGGCCTGAGTTTGAATTCCAGCTCTGCCTCTTCCCAGCTTCTGCCTTCAGGTGAGTTATCTAAACTCTCTGAGGTGCTTCCAATTCTTATGTAAAATAGGATGATAATAATGTATCAACTCATAACACAGTCAGGTCTTATTAGTTAATGTAACAAAATAGTTGGAATTGTGCCTGACACAGAGTAAGGGTTACTTATTATTACTGGGTAAATTTTATGGCATTTAAAAATGATTTGGGCCCAATGTCCCTCTTTAGCTTGATAACTGAAAGTTTACAGTAAGCCACAGAGAAGAAAACTTCCTTTAGCCTTTCACCCAACGGAGGCTGTATCAGATTAAGTATGAACTGCCACAGACTCGCACCTTCTAGTTAGTCAATCCCCGTCTTTCCCCTTACTGTGTGTGTTTTTTTAAACAACAAATTTATTAGCTCACAGTTCTGTAGGTCAGAAGTCTGGTGAGCTCAGCAGTTTTGACTGGTCTGGGTTTCATAGACAGAAATCAAGTTGTTGGCAAGCTGCTCTCTTATCTGGAGGCTCTGAGGGAGAACCGCTTCCAAGCTCACTCAGGTTGTTGACAGAGTCCAGTTATTTGGGCTGCAGGGGTGAGGTCCCTGTTTCCTTGTTGGCTGTGAGCCAAGTGTCTGTCTCAGCTCCTTGAAGCTGCCTGAATTCCTCATGATGTTGCTCCCCATATCTAACCAGCTACTGTGCGTGGAGTCCTTCACACACTTCGAATCTTTGTGACTACTACATCTCTTCTGCCTCCAGTGGGAGAAGGTGCTCTGCTTTTAGGGGCGCATGTGATTAGATTGATCACACCTGAATAATCCAAATGACTCTTCCTATTATAAGGTCTGCAACTTTAATTATACCTGTAAAGTTCCTTTTGCCACCTCAGGTAACATACTCATTGGTGCCTGAGATTAGGGTGCAGACATCTTTGGCGGTGCAGGGGTGGGTGGGAGAGCATTCTGCCTACCACGCCATACAAAGTCTCCACGATTTGGTCTGCCTAACACATTCCTCAATTCTAGGGCAGGAGTCTTTGTCCTTTGGAACTGAGGGAAAGAGTTCACAAACAACTGTAATAAGATTTATTTATTAGTTATATTATTTATAAATGAACACGTTCAAATATACTCAAAAGTAAAGTGAACACTATAAAGACATCCATGTATCTGCCAATCTGGATGCATCCATTTTGCCAATCTGGATGCATCTACTTTTTCACACCTTGCTTTTTTTCTTTTGATGTATCTTCAGATGGAAGACAGTATCTTTATTTGTGAAGACGTATAAGGCTTCATATTTTATTGGAAATTGTAATCATTTCAAATAATACAAATTAAAGAACAAAAGGATACCAGCAAAACAAAACAAAAAGAATACTCATACTTAATCCTCATTTAGTGAAAGAAAAATAAACTTTCAGGTATTAAAATCTTGCCCAACTTACATATTACCATTATAGTTCATTAATATTTTATACTAACATAAAAATCTTTTATTTTATTCTTATGCAGTTATGTAAAGGAAAGATGAATGAAAGGGAATGGGAAAAGTAGGCTGCTTTTTTTCAGATAATTAAAAATATGAAGCCCAAATTATACATTTTTCTCAAGGATGGTTACTTTTCTCCCTTTTTTCTTGTTGCTAACCCTAAGGTATTTTCAGGATACTATATAACCTACTTATGAAGATGTTTTACTATAATAACATAATTATTTCCCATCATGGGGTACCTTGCTGTGTTTTCAGAGCTCAGTAATGGCAGAGGTGCTTCTACTCTGAGGTCAATTAAGGGAAAGGCTGTGTGTTGTATCACATGGAAGTTATCCTGGTCTAAAGTGAGAACAGAGGTCATTTGGTTATTGCCTATGAACACGTCCCCATTTCATCTTCGGCTGGCAAAAAGTTTACAATTAAAACAGGATTATTCTTCATTAATCATCTTTTCGGGGGTAGCATGTTTTGAGAAATTTCATCTACAGTATTTTAGAAATTCACATTGATATTAACTTAGAACAAATTATGTTAATACGTACTGTCAGAGGAATAAATGCACATGACATGACTTCAACAAGACCAAATAGAACAATCTACCCTCTTGTGAACAGGTGTCACTGGTTGACTGTTATATCAATGAGGTCATGATCAAATTTAACTCACTGGACTCTGAGAATTCAGAAATTCTCACATCACTCCTATTAAGAACAATTTGCTCAAACCATCCATTGGAACTAGAGTATAATTCTACTTTTGTTGTGCCACTAATTAGCAGAGATTTATCCTGGTTTAATATAGTTCAAAATTTTGTAGAAAAAATAGTAAGTTGAAGTATCTCCATTAACTGTTAATGACAACATATATATTGTGCCCTCATATCTAGAAAGGGAGTCAACTTTGAGGTGGCTAGCTTATAATGCACAAAGTATGATTACAATGTTTTCATCCTAAATTAGTTGTAGTATTGTGCATTCTGTTAAGTAAAATTGGCCCTAAGTGCCGGGGAGAGGTGAGGACCAATTCAATGTTTTCATAGCAAAATAAATCACTTGAGGACTAATCTGTGTGTGTGTGTGCATATATATATATACACATACATATTTTTTTTTTTTTTTAATTTTTTGAGACAGAGTCTTGCTCTGTCAGCCAGGCTGGAGTTTAGTGTTGTGATCTCCACTCACTGCAACCTCCGCCTCCTAGACTCAAGGAATTCTCCCACTTCAGCCTCCCAAGTAGCTGGGACTACAAGCGAGCACCGCCACACCCAGGTGTTTTTTTTGTTTGTTTGTTTTTGGGTTTTTTTTGTATTTCTAGTAGAGACAGGGTTTCACTATGTTACCCAGGCTGGTCTCGAACTCCTGGCCTCAAGTGATCCGTCTGCCTCAGCCTCCCAAAGTGCTGAAATTATAGGCATAAGCCACTATGCCCGGCCAACATCCATGTATATTCAAAAACCTATCCACACACCTCACAGTCATTCTTCATTTCTTACATTCTAGAAATGATTCAATCTAGATTTAGATCCAGGATTGCTGCAGACACATGATAAATATAATGAGTCCTCTCTTTTCCCTATAAAAGGAGAAGTAGCTAAATGTAGAGGGGTGAGAGGAGTATGCAGAAAGCAACACTTATAAATACTCTTTCATCATCTTTCATTTTTTCTAGCCTTTTTTGACTTTTCCACATAGAAATAGTATAAAAATATTTGACATTTTCTACCCATCACCAGGCATCCTTCAGAAAAGATGAATGGAAAATTTTAAAAACAAAACCAATCAAGAAAATGAGAAAAAAGCCACAGACTGGGAGAAAATATTCGAAAAAGACACAAATGTCTTTGTGATATAGAACTATTATCTAAAATATACAAAGAACTACTAAAACACAACAAGAAAACAAACAGCCAGATTAAAAAATGGGCCAAAAACCTTAACAGACGCCCCTCACCAAAGAAGCTATACAGATGGAAAATAAGTACATGAAAAGTTGCTCAATATCAGATGTCATCAGGGAAATGCAAAATAAAATACCAGTAAGATACTATTACACACCTATTAGAATTGCCAAAATCTGGAACTCTAACAAGGCCCAATGCTGGCAAGGATGTGGAGTAACAAGAACTTTAATTCATTGCTGGTGGGAATATAAAATGGTACAGCAACTTTGGGAGACAATTTAGTAGTTTCCTACAAAACCAAACAAATACTTAATATACCATCATACTTCTGGGTATTTACCCAAAGAAGTTTAAAACTTACATTCACACAGAAACCTGCAGAGATAATTGCCAAAACCTGGAAGCAAACAAGATGTCTTTCAGTAGGTGAATGAACAAACTGTGGTACATCCAGGGAATATTATTCAGTGCTAAAAGGAACTAAACTCTCGAACCATGAAAAAATATGGGGGAAACTTAAATGTATATTACTAAGTGAAAGAAAGCAACCTGAAAAGGCCACATACGATGTGATTCCAGCTATGTGACATTCTGGAAAGACAAAAAGAGAAAACTATGCTGACAATAGAAAGATCAGTGGCTGACAGGGGTTGGGCTAAAGGATGGTTGAATATGTGAAGCACAGACGACTTTTAAGGCAAGGAAAATACTCTGTACGATACTATATGATGGATATATGTAATTATACATTTGTCCAAACCCATGGAAAGTTCAACATCAAGAGTAAACCATGATGTAAACTATGGACTTTAGGTAATTATGATTTGTTAAGGTGGGTTCATCCACTGTAACAAATGTACCACTGTGGTGGGGGAGATTCATAGGGGGCGAAGGTATACATGTGTGGGGGCAAGGTGTATATGGGAAATCACTGTATCTTCCTCTTAATTTTGCTGTGACATTAAAATTGCTCTAAAAAATAAAGTCTTTTAAAAATATCACTTTAAATAAAAGAAACAATAAAACCCCAGTGAAATCTAGATGCTCTAAGCCCATCATCTGGACTCATACACTGAGGAATCATTGGCATTAATGCCTGTATATGCTTGAATTCGATACTGTAATTTTCGGGGTGGGGGGAGTGAGAACTCAAGAAAGATTCACATAGCAAGGATCTTGTATGCATGCATCCCAGTTCCCACCTTCTAACTCCCAACCAAGGTCAAAAGAGTGTAATGTTGGAAAATCAGAAAAAAAAAAAAAAGGCCACAAAAACAGAAAATTAATGACTAACTAATTCATTTCTAAAAATGTGGTGTTAATAAACATTCCGTTCTTCAAGTATGACCCCCTTCCCTTCATACCATTATTGGGTTTGTGTTTAGGAGACACAGAATGTTAAAAGTGTGAATTATTACCAAAAAATAAAAACCACTGGAATCTACATGAAGCTGTTTAATTGTTTACAAAAATTGAAAAATGGAGCAAATATTTGGATTTTTCTTCTACTTGGCATGAAATGTCTGGAAATGAAGACGCCTATGGAAAACTTTTTATTTCCTGTTAATCTACCTGGCTGGAAACAGTAACACAAAAATCCAATCTAGGCTTGGCATTAGATTTTAAGTGTAATTTTTGACAAATCCTATTACTGTAGTATAGCTTCTACATTTAGATGTCAGCACACCAAAAAGCATAACATTCCATGATGTGTTAAATAATGTGTGCAGACACATAATCCTTCAGACGTATTATATACCAGATAATGGTAACTAAAGTGAGCACGTAGGGTCTACTGGACAAGGTTAGATGACAGAATAGTATGTGCAAAAAGTCAAATGGTAATACCTTACATCTGTATAAGCTTCTATGGCAAAATGAGTTTAACTAACATATTCTTCAAGTTAAACAAGTTTCCAATTATAGGATTTCTCAGAATTGTTAATAAGTAAAAGGCTATGTTTACTTCTAAGACACGACTCTTAGAACATTTTCCATACACAACATACACAACATTTTCCAAATTTTCTTGATGAAAAAATGTGCTTCCGCCCCTTCTATGAAGGAGCTCAAAAGACTAGTGTTCTTTGAAAAATATACTGGGAAATAATGATTTTTAAAATGTTTTATATAGGATTTAATTGAGTCCCCAAAAACTCCTATGAAGGAAATAGACCAAGTCAGCATGATTTCCAATGCACAGTTAAGAAAACCAAGGTTGAAAGAGATTTACTAAAAAACGGAAAATTTTTACTTGAAACCTAGCCTTTTGACACTTAACTTTTCACTATGACTTAACTTCTAACAGAATATCTATCTGGAAAATTTTCTAAATTAATTTTCTTTTTCTTATAATAGATAGTTGTTTTTCTCTATTTTAGACATATATATATATAACCTATACACTTTATTTTTGGAACATGCAAAAGACAGTAAGATTTCCTTAGAGCTCCAAAACATGTCTTGCCTATAGAAACAGTTTCATAAAAATTCTTCATGTAATAAAACGCAAGGAAAGAAATATTTGAAGAAATATAGTACAAATTAGATGAAACAACAGAAATACAAACCAGCATCTCAATACACACTGAAAGAGAAAGCATCCACATTTTGCACATTTTCCTCTAGAGAAATAATTGATTTCTTTGTGATTTAAAAAGAAGTCTCTAGTTTCCAAAAATTTTCATTTTCCCGTGCAGACTTAGCAAGATAATTCTCTGGTTTTCTGTCATAATTATCTCCTCTCTACTTACTCCTGATCATCCAGAAGATATATATTTAATCTTGTTCCATGAAGACAAGTTACTATGTTTTTTAGACAAAAAAAGAATGATGGTAAGAAATGCTTTATTCTCTTATTGCCATGCCCTGCAAATTTGTATCCCCTGGTTCCCTCAGTTGTGGCTACATATTTCATTCAACAAATATTTCCTGAGTGCCTACCAGGGGCCAGCATTATGCTAAGGCATGTTCAGCTCCATCCCACTTAAAATTTTTTCTTACCTTTAAACTTTCTTCTCTGTAATACATAAACCCAAAACACTGATCTGATCATAACAATTTCTTTTTGAAAACTTTTCAATAATTCATCATTGCCCAGGCATAATAAAATCCAACTGACTTGGTAACAAATCAAAGGTTCTCCATGAACTCACACTAAGCCCATTTCCTCGTCTCATTGCAGGCTTTGTCCCACTAAAGCAGTCTCCAAACTAAGGAAAGCATACTCTGGGAGATAAAAAGGAGTTTTTACGAGATATGTGAGCACAGAGATGGTTTTAAGAAAATCTATTTTGTTTACATTTATATCCCTACTATGTGGAACACCCTGGCCATTCAATAATTATACTTTGAATGAACACATGCATGAATGAATCCTAACAGTCCACACATACTCTTCTAATACAGACCTGTCTAAGAATATCCTGTGGTCTGAAAATTTTCCATCCCCAAGTTTGCTTTCATGATGATTTTTCTCCAGTTTTCTAAAAGGAAGGCATGGATGTCATACATTCCAAATATTACTATGGTGCTTTGCTATGGGGAGAAAAATACTTTCTTCCATGGGGAGAACAATAATGGGAAAATTTGAAATACTGTGTTGGTATGAAGTGAATGACCCTAATGAATTGGAAATCAATTCTTTTGCAACTTAGTTTCTAATTCAGGCTTTCAACAATAGTAAAGAAGGATTTAATGAATTTATAAACAGAGGAAGGATTCAAATGAACTTCTGAAGATAAATATAAATCACTGAGGTTTTTCTTTTTTTTACAACTCAGCTCCTATATTTTAAAAAAAGGAATAAAATTATTTCTGAACCCTGTCTCATTTGAGTAACAAGTAATGTTCACTCACCAATTTATGAACTACATTTAAATCAATTTCATTAAATAATGCATTTCCAGTGATATTTTACTTTTTATGTTATACAAGCATAAAGATTTACAGAATATTTATCTTGCTGAATAATATCTATATAGTTATATAAGTAATAAGTGACAAGAGTTATGATAATAAATTAATCATGGAGAATATTTGAAACATTTAAAATGTTGCCACCCGGGCGCCTGTAGTCCCAGCTACTCGGGAGGCTGAGGCAGGAGAATGGCGTAAACCCAGGAGGCGGAGCTTGCAGTGAGCTGAGATCCGGCCACTGCACTCCAGCCTGGGCGACCCAGAGCCAGACTCCATCTCAAAAAAAAAAAAAAAAAAAAAAAAAATGTTGCCACCAAGACATTTAAAAATACACACATGTACTTTTGTTTTTGAGACACAGTCTCGCTTTGTCGCCCAGGCTGGAGTGCAGTGGCATGATCTTGACTCACTGCAATCTCCGCCTCCAAGGGTCTCCTGCCTCAGCCTCCTGAGTAGCTGGGACTACAGGCATGTGGCACCATGCCCAACTACTTTTTTTTTTTTTTTGTATTTTTAGTACAGACAAGGTTTGCCATGTTGCCTAGGCTGGTCTTGAACTCCTGAGCTCAGGCAATTTGCCCGCCTCAGCCTCCCAAAGTGCTTGGATTACAGGCCGGAGCCACCGTACCCAGTCGATGTACACATATTTTTATTGCAAAGAATTATGAAAAGTAGGGCAAGACAAGACTTCAAAGTATAAAAACTCATTAAATTGAAATATAATTCTGTGGGGAAAGTGGAATAGGCTCAAGGAAAACAAGGAATGTTGCAAAATGTACTGTTGTTAAAGAAAAGCCTATTCACGTATTTTAAAAAATAGTTGATAAAGGGTATCAAATGTCTATAATATTTATATTATAATGGGTACATTTAAAGGAGTGATATGACAGCTTTATTGTGAAATACCAATATTTTCCATCCACTAGAAAATTAAAACAATTTTTGACAAAATAGTTCTAGATGCCAACTTAAAAATACACAAGGAGGTACAAAGTTTTCAGAATTCTTTTTGAGAGCACATGAAGAAAAATGTTTGAAGATCACTCTTATAAAATAATCCAAAGTTTTCCGCTCAGCTTTTCAAAACTGTTTATGTTGCTGACGTGGTTGCTTGGCCCTAATGACCCTTTCCACCGTTTCTCTGCCTATGAAAACCGTATGAATCTTTCCAGGTTTTGCCAATGCCAGGCTTCTCTTCGAAGCTCTCCCTGAATCTGTGGTAATCCATAACTTCTTCTACTGTGCTTCCACAGCGATTCTGACTTCTAACTACTTGTATCTGACTGCCCAGAGTATCAACATTTTAAAGGGTTTTATTAATGTTTATATGGCCCGAAGGCCCAGCAAATCACTTTGTATAAAGGAATGAAAGGCTTCACAGGTACTGTCGAATGACTTAATATTTTCAATAATTGAAGGAAGAGTTCTTGCCTTCTTGAGAAATTGGAAGAATGATAGAAAAATACACAAAGGGAGAGAATATCTTGTGGGGAAAAATATTAGGGTCACATGTTTGGCTTTAGGCTGACTGGGTTCGGGTGGGGGCAGCACAGCAAAGTGGAGATGTCCTAAGGATGGAAAGTGAGACTGAAGTGCCTGTGGAAGGCTGGACTCAAGAGCTGTATTAAGGAATGGCCTAAGAAATGACAGGTGACTCTCTCAAAATGGATGACCTCACTCTGGGAATGAGCTTCGAATGTGCGTAAATCCTTCAGATAAATGGAGGGAGAAGTTTAGGAAGATAGAGGAGTTAGCAAGGAAGGAAAAGTTGGTTCTGGTAAGTACAGGGATGAAGTGAGAAGAGAGATTTAAAAAGGAAGGAGTGAGCCTTAGAAATCAAGGGTATGGCAAAAAAAAAAAAAAAAAAAGAAAGAAAGAAAGAAAGAAAAAAGCCATGCATTGTCGTGTATTTTCTTTAAGAAAGGTGGAGAAACCAATGACAAGAGGGGAATTTATAAACAAGAAATGAAAGAAGAGCAGAGTACAAATTTGAAGTGTGGCAGAGATTTGACCATAGCTATGAGAGGCAGCCTAGACAAATCAAGACCACACTTTGTTGTTATCGTTTGTGGCTTTTTTCCAGGAGACAAGGTCTCACTCTGTTGCACAGGCTGGAGTGCAGTGGTGTGATCATAGCTCATGGCAGCCTTGAATTCCCAGGCTCAAGTGATCCTCCTGCCTCAGTCCAAGTAGCTAGGACTACAGGTGCATACTACCACACCGACTTAATTTTTTATTGAACAATACAGATTTATTATCTTACAGTCTGGGGGTTAGAAAACAAACATGGTTCTTACTGGACTAAAATCAAAGGGTTGGCAGGGCTGTCTTGTTTTCTGGAGGTTCTAGAGGGGGATCTGTTTTCTTCCCTTGAATTTGAGTACCAAAAATGCTAATGTGAATATTTCACACCTTTCAAAAATATTTTATTTTAGGTTCATAGTGTTTGTTATATATGTGAATTGAGTGTTGTAGGGGTTTGGTATACAGATGGTTTCACTATCCAGGTAATAAGCATTAGTACTCAATAGGTAGTTTTTCAAACCTCACCCTCTTCCCATACTCCTCCCTCAAGTAGGATCTAGTATCTATTGTTCCCTTCTTTGTGTCCACATGTACTCAGTGTTTAGTTCCCACTTATACGTGAGAACATGTAGTGTTTTGTTTTCTGTTCCTGTGTTAGTTTGCCTAGGATAATAGCCTCCAGCTCTATCCATGTTGCTACAAAGACATTATCTCCTTTTTTATGGCTATATAGTATTCCATGGTATATGTGTACCACATGTTCTTTATCCAGTCTACCATTTTTTGCCATTTAGGTTGATTCTGTGTCTTTCCTATCGTGAGTTGTGAGTTACCTCTAGGCTGGTCTCTAACTTCTGGCCTCAACTGATCCTCTCACTTTGAGAGGGATTATAGGTGTGAGCCATTGTTCTGTTTTTAAATGACGACAGACTTGGATGAGAAGAGAATATAAACCAGGAAAGTAGAGGTAATTTTATGAGATAAATATAGGAGAATAATTTATGAACCCTAAAATTCATTTTTTCTACATTCTGTATTCTATATTCAGTACTTTTAAAATTCCAAAATGCTTTTATGTATTATCAATAGGAGCTCTAGTATTGTTCCTTGTATCAATAAATGAAAGTTACAATACAAGAAAAGGAGAAAAATATTAGTGAATCCATTAGAATTATATATACATGTATTTTTCTTAACCTTCATATGCACTGTGATATTCTAAAATTAGAAAATAAAAATTAGTTTTGACTGAATAAGTCTGTTGATTTAAATGAAAAAATACATAAAATATATCATACCAGTGTTATTTGCTTCAGATTTTAACCTTCTAACTCGCCTGGTGTGGTGTCTCATGCCTGTAATCCTAGCATTTGGGGAGGCTGAGGTGGGAGGATGGCTTAAGTTCAGGAGTTCAAGGCCAGCCTGGATAACATTGTGAGGCTCTGTCTCTACCAAAAATAAAAAAATTAGCCAAGCCTAGTGGGGCACACCTGTAGTTCCAGTTAATCAAGAGGCCAAGGTGGGAAGATTGCGTGAGCCTGTGTCAAGGCTGCAGTGAGCTGTGATCGTGCCACTACATTCCAGTGAGATGACAGAGTAAGACCCTTTCTCCCAAAAAACAAAAAAAGCTTTTAAGTGCTCTAACATATATTTGCATGTCCTTATGAAGGTCAGTTTTCTGTGATATCCTTAATAATCATAAAACATCCTTTTATTTTTATTTTGAAATGAATAACAAAAAATTCAAAAACAATATACACGGGATGATGGAAATGTTATGAAATAAGCTTAATGTCTACGGTAATTTTTTTGTTTTGAGATGAGTCTCACTCTGTCATCCAGGCTGGGGTGTAGTGGTACAATGTCGCCTCACTGCAACCTCTGCCTCCTGAAGGGCTCAAGTTATTCTCCTACCGCAGCTTCCTGAGTAGCTGGGACTACAGGTGTGCACCACCACACCTGGCCAATTTTTGTATTTTTTAGTAGAGATGGGGTTTCACCATGTTGGTCAGGCTGGTCTCAAACTCCTGACCTCAGGTGATCTGGCTGTCTCGGCCACACAGCATGCTGGGATTACAGGCATGAGCCAGCGCACCTGGCCAGTACCTACATTAATTAACACCCATTGAAACATAATAATAATGAAGTATTTACAGATAATAAAAATAGAGCTATTCCAAATGGTATGAGATATAAATGATATGCCATAACACTTAGACTTGCCTTAATTTATATTATTCAAAAATATCTAATGAGTTTAGTTTTCTAATGATTAAATCGGATCTTGGAAGGCCTTCATCTAAGTTATACAGAGAAAATGAAATGGAAAAAAAAAAAACGAAGAGCTCTACCTTTTCTCACATTCCCTATTCACACAACTTCGAAGTCTTCTACAAGCTCAGGTGCTTTTTCACAAGAACAGAAACAAATCAAAATTTGATCTGAGGACCTAGCAGAGCTGAATGAGGAGGATTTTGCCCCACTGGCATTTCAACCCACATGGTTGCCTCTGGAGAATGAGGAGGAGGAAGAGGGAGGGCAAAACTTCTCAGGCCCTACTAGGGCACCAGCTTTCATAAGCTAGAGGACCACAAGGTAGAAGATACCAAATGCTTCTGGGTACTACCTATGTATATGCAGAGGATTAGAATTTTATTTCTCAAGATTAGTAAAAGAAAATCTTCCTCTCCATTCAATTGACTTCAATCATGGTACTTTTTTTTTTTTTTTTTTTTTAACATATGAGAGTTAGTGAGTTGGAAGCCAACCCCCACTCCCATCCTCATTAATATTTTGTCTCTTCAGGTTCAAGGTGGTGAGCTCTAGTTTTAATAATAATATAAAATGACACAGTGAGGGTTTCTGCAGAGCGAACACACATAATCCTTTCTAACTAACTAACCAGCCTTTTGCTACCTAGTTGGATACTATGAATGTCACTTTACATAAGATGGTGTTTCTGTACAACTTTAATTAATTAATTCAACAAAAATTTATTTAGCAGCTGATGTATGCCAGGAACAATTTCTGGCAGTGGGGATACATTATTAAACAAATCAATGGTAACTGTCCCCCTGAAGTGTGTATTCTAGTGGTAGGTTCAAGGTTGACAGTGGTGAGAGGAACTTGCAACAAATATAATAAATATAATTCTATAGCAGGTTAGAAAGTGATAACTGCTACAGAAAACAAAACAGATCAGGGTAAGAGAAGTATGGAGAAGGGGGTTTGGACTGCAATTTTAAATAGGGTGTTAGAATAGTGCTCATGTATCTGTAGAGAGTGATATATGAGCAAGGACTCAAAATAGGTGAGCTTGAACTTCATTGTCTTCGGATACCGAATTACTATCTTTCCTGAGAGACTAATGTATCTGACAATGGTAAAAAGGAGTTCAAAAGGGTTTCTTTCTCTCTCTCTCTCTGTCTCTCTCTCTCTGTCTCTCTCTCTTTCTCTTCTTTCTTTCCTTCCTTTCTTCCTTCCTTTTCTTTCTTGGTTTATTTTCATTTGGGAGACATGATTAGTTTCCTATTCTTGATGGACATATTTTAAAATAATTGGCAGTTTTATAATAAAGTATGAACTACTGAACCTAGTATCTGTATATAATTAAACCAAGCCTAGACATGACCCATTGTACAGGTTATGAGATTGAAAATTCAATACATAAATTTGTTGCAAATATCCAACTCAGCATAACTGAGCATAGCTGAGTGATACAATTTAAAGACCCATGACAGCAAAGACCTGTGTGCCTTTGTCCGTGCTGTATCTACTGGACCTAGAACAGTGCTTGGCTCATCATATGTACTCAGTAAATACTAGTTTGATGAATAAGGCAAAGAATGGTTAGGGGCAGTGAAGTTAAGTATAAGTAACGGAAACTTTTGGGATTTCAGGCTATCAGAGATGTTTGACCTTTTCGTGTGCTCTAGGAGCAGAACTGGACTTTCAACCTAACTAAACTCTTTAGAAAACTTTATTATGATGAAGATTTTCCAAAAGTATATTTATTGCATCTGAGTTGTCTGCATCTAATATTTTAGAGCCATGGTCCCCAACCTTTTTGGCAACAGGGATGGGCTTAGTGGAAGACAATTTTTCCAGGGAAGCATGGCGGCAGGAGTCGGGGAGGGTGGGCATTTAATTCTCATAATGAGTGCACAACCAGAAGATCCCTTTCTTGCACAGTTCACAATGGGGTTTGCACTCCTATGACAATCTAATGCTGCTGTTGATCTGACAGGAGGTGGAACTCAGACGGTAATGCTTTCTTGCCCACCACACACCTCCTACTGTGTGGCCCAGTTCCTAACAGGCCACGTATAGTTACAGGTCCACGGCCCGGGGACTGGGGACCTCTGTTTTAGAAGAGGAATTGGGAGGTAGTTTACATTTCAGGTGTATTTTTCTCCTTCCTTCTTTTTTTTTTTTTTTTTTCAGGAGTCTTGCTCTGTTGCCCAGGCCGGAGTACAATGGCATAATCTTGGCTTACTGCAACCTCCACCTCTCAGGTTCAAGTGACTCTTCTACCTCAGGCTCCCAAGTAGCTGGGACTACAGGCACCTGCCATCACACCCGGCTAATTTTGTATTTTTAGTAGAGATGGGGTTTCACCATGTTGGCCAGGCTCGTCTCAAACTCCTGACATCAGGTGATCTGCCCGCCTCGGCCTCCCAAAGTGCTAGGATTACAGGTGTGAGCCACCACGCCCGGCTGTATTTTATTTTTCTACCTCTGGAGTCAGTTGCTGATACTGTGTTGACAGACTTGGGGAAAGCCAATTAAAAGGCCAAGGCACAGAAAATTAGAAACCCAACATCTAGTCAGTTTTCTGCAACTGCAGTAAAATAGAGAAAGATGTAACCATGTTAACCATGAAGCTCTTTTCTCCTATCCTATAATGAAGAATAAATATCTCCTGTACACACGCTGACTCTGGATTCCTTCCCTGCAATAGTATCTTCCTTCAGGAGACCACAGTGAGGTGGACACTGGAAGTGCAAGGGCCGGGTTAGGAAAGATGTCATTTACTAGAGTTTCAGATGTCATCTGCACCTCAATGTTCCAGTTGTTTGTAACTGATTAACAGACACTAAGCCATGAATCCATTAATTAGTATGTTCACATCCATGGTTCTTTTCTTCCCCATGTAAGCAGACAGCATTGTGAGTTCTCTGTGCTACATTAGTTGTCTTAGAGACACAAAAACATCATCTTTGGAAATTCCAAGTCCCAGAAAAGTCTATGTTATTTTTCTCTGTATAGCAGGCAATATTTGTGGCTGTCTCTGTGTACATGAGCTCCTTTAGGGCAGAAATCATATCTTTTTCAGCTTTTTATTATATGAAACTCAATAAATGGCAGTTAAATGAAACTATAAATGAAGAAATGAAAAGTTCTGTTTTGTGAAAAAAACTGTCCATTAAAACTGGGAATTAAAAATCATGACATGCTTGCATGAGAAGTAAAAAATTATGTCAGTTATATAAAAATAGGAACTTATCAATGATCTCAATTGAGTAGCCTAGATAGCCATGATGACTACATGTAGCAAACAACTGCTCTATTTCCCTTTGGTCTGCAAAAAAATTTTAATGGTGACAAAAATCTTTATCGCATAATATATTTTATTATCGAATTCTGGTTTGAAAAAAGGGACTGTTATTAATGAGAGAAGTTAAGTGACATGCTCGATGTCAAATGAAAGGCTTACAGTGAGAGACAAAGAGGACATTAATAACATCAAGATGATCTGCTTCTCAGACACATCTCACTCCCGTAACTGATATGCTGACAGTAACACACCCAATTCATATAATTATCACAGCACAAAGAAGACGTGTTTATGACAGCAAGGTCATTTGTAATATAAAATAAAATGGTCTCAGCATGTCCACTACGAGTAAATGCTGAAACATTACCCATTTAATGAATATTAATTATATATTGAAACCTAGAATTAAATACATAAAAAAGAACAACTGCTGCCTAGACTCAGGAAAGACACTATTCAGGCAAGTTCGGATACTTGATCTGCCATTTCAGTTATTTTAAAGTGTTCCCAAATATTTACGCCACAGGTCTTTAGAGAACATTTCTTCGCTTTGCAGAAGTAAAGGATGAGGGATTTTATGCCCTTCCCCTGAATGAGAACCAAAGAAGTACCTGTAGAATTGCAACCTCGTTACGAAGCTGGCTTTCTTGTTTTGTTGGAAATCGTAATTTGTCAATGATTTTAATAGCTACATCTCTTCCTGTTTTACGATGTTTTCCTTTAAAATGAAAAAGGGGAGCATTAGTATGTTATTAAATAGGATCTATCTTAAAGAACACTAAAATTTGCAAGGACATTTAAAGAAATGATAAACATATTTCACTGAATAAATTAACATTTCTAAAGAGCACTGATTTACACATATATATAAAGATTTCATTATTCTAAATCAAATATGTGCTTTAAAATTAGCCATAATTTAGAACGCAAAAGAATTGGGGCATTAAAAGCTATATGTATCAACAGCCTGGTATTTTTTCACAAAAATATATGTTTTAGAAACAGAATATTGAGCTACTTAATATAGAAAATATTTGTTTCACCAGCAAATTAACTCCCCTTTAGAAAGTATAATTTTAAAGTCCTGATAAGATAATGTATGTTATAGGGGAAAGAATTAAAGTCTTGGCTCTGCCACTTATTAGCTGTGTGATCTTGAGCAAATCCCTCACTCTTTCTGAATTCTAGGTTCCTCATCTACAATGAGGAGAAGATTGGATGAAAGAAGGCATATAAAGTATACAAAATACCCTGGTAACTGTGCACACTCAAAAAATGTTAGTTATCATAATCATCATTATCACCACATAATAGGCCCTTTATGTGTATTACACCTCATTAACTACTGCAACAAACTTTTCAGGAATTCTGCGGGGCACCCCCAAGTTCTTAACTTCTACACTACTCTATTGTGGTAGGTACAAAATGTAGCAGGGTTAAATGAATCTGAATATAAGAAATGAAAATGAATCAGAAAATAGAAATGGAAAATGCATCTAATTACTCAAACTTTTTGGTTACATACAAATGAACTTGAAATTCCAGTCTTCCAACACTTGTAAATCTAGTGTTCACTCACCCGATATCCCACTCTCACTATTCTTTCTCTTTCCAGACTGTTTTCCTTCACTATCAAATCAGCTTGTGTTCATGTTCTCTACTTCCTTAATATCATTTCTTACTCTATGATTGACTGCAGTCTCTATTCAACTCAGCTATTTTCCTGCAAGTACTTTTTTCAAGGCCATAACTTCTTTTGTCTCTACTCCTCTGTCACTGTAGTACTTGACCTCTCTTCTGAGACTCTTCTCATCTACTTTACCCCATTTGTGTCTAATCTTAAAGTTTCGGTCTTCCATGTGGTAGCCGCCTCCTATTCCTGGTCTTCAGTGTTGGACGTCCCAAATTATCTGGCATCTGGTGGTCTCTCTACTCTCATTTGTCACCCTTGTCTCACCCCTATATGATGTGCAGTTATGTATATTTACCATGATCTATCTACTATAATTTTTTTTTGCATGCAACTATTACACTGTAGAGCAATAATCGAACAATCGGTCCCCTCTATTATACAGTTATGCATTAACAAACGGTACAATGGTTAGTGACTCATGATAGGTTTCTCATCAAAGAAACCACTGGAGCATTTTATAAGATTCAACATTACATTGTAAAATAGAGTAGAACTTAATTACTTTTTAAATTAAAAAGTACAATATTATATGGTGATAAATAAAATTGAATGGAACATTGTGATTATATCAGAACACTCAACCTCACCACAAGAAATAATTTATTACTGATAATATTAAGGAACTGAAAGTTATGAAGTCATTTTACAGGGCAAATAAAGCATTAATATTAAATATTTTTTAAAGACTTGAAAAATATTCTTTAACTGGCTGGAATCTAAAATAGCAGAAGTTAGAATAATAAACTTACCAAAGAGCTTGACAATAAGAAAATAGGTAAAGACTTGATATTTCACCTCAAAAATTAAAAAAAATTCAATCCTTCAGGAAACAAATATATTGTTAAAGACACTGGAAGGTTAAATTTTGTTTTGTCTACTAACATGAATGGACTTCTGATCAAGTACGCCAAAAGAAAATGGAATTAATTTGTTTACAAGTCATAACTTCCTTGTTTTCTCAATATTTTGTCTGATATTCCAAACTTCTTTAGTACTGTGTGTAGAGTTTGTCTATATTAAGAAAAAAGGTTTTTCGGGAGTATGAAACTTTCTCTTTCGAAACAGAAATATACCAATTTTCCAAGTAGGAACTATCTCAAAAAAATTTTTTAAAGACAGAACACAGAAAGATACACAGAAATATATACACATAGGACTTCCCTTTTATGTTTTTCCTGGAAATATGCTTTTAAAAATATAACTAGCGAAAACTTTAAGTTCATAAAAATGCTCAGTGAGATAACCTACCTCCATAAACAATTCCAAACTGTCCAGAACCCAGTACTTCATCAGGAAAAATCTGATATACTGTGCTGATGTCCTAGAGGTACAAGTCCAATGAAAAAAAAACATGAAGCAGAACAAAACATTAGTCCTAAAAATTAATACAATTCTATTAAATATATTATAAACATTAAATATTTTTAAAATAAATCAGAAATGCTAGAAATCTGAGATGACTGTAATATTCAAAGCACATTCTTTTTTTTTTTTTGAGATGGAGTCTCGCTCTGTTGCTCAGGCTGGAGTGCAGTGGTGCAATCTCGGCTCACTGCAACCTCCACCTCCTGGGTTCAAGAGATTCTTCTGCCTCAGCCTCCTGAGTAGCTGGGATTACAGGCACGCACCACCACGCCCAGCTAATTTTTGTATTTTTAGTAGAGACAGGGTTTCACCATGTTGGTCAGGCTGGTCTGGAGCTCCTTACCTCGTGATCTGCCTGCCTTGGCCTCCCAAAATGCTAGGATTACAGGTGTGAGCCACCATGCCTGGCCTCAAAGCACACTCTTTAATTAATGTAATAACATAATGTTATGAAAACTGTTCTGATCTTAAGTGGCAGAGGTTTTCTAATGTGCTAACACATATGTTTCATTAGAAAGAAAGATGACTAAAAACCATACAATGTGATTTACTATAAGTATTAAAAAAGATATTTGCCTGTTGAGATGGCTATTTGGAAATGTCATTAAATAATCACGGTTCCCAAACACATGTCTGTGTGAATCCTGATTCCAACCACTTCTCCCCGTATGACTAGAATGAAAAGGTTGCTCCCTTATTAGTCACCCACATGCAGATGAACCTAAAGTGACGGAAGAGGAGGCTGAATCACTGTGAGTGAGCTGGAGAGGCTGCAGAAGGATGGCAACCCATATGAAATTCTCATCTGTGAAGTAGCTAAACTCGTCCAATTTCATCACTTCGGGAGCTAGCAAGTTCCAAAAGTCTAATGCTTTCTCTTTGAAATAATAACTGTTAAATAAAGCATCTTTTAAATCTATGCTTTATTGTCTGTGATTTCATGCTGACGAAATCACAAGGTAATACTTTTTTCCTTTATATATTCCTATTACATCCTATCGGATTTTCCACCTATCTTCTACCCTTATACTTGACTTTATTTTTTTTAAGTCCTTCTGCACATGTACCCTAGAAGTTAATATGTATAATAAAAAAAGAAGTCCTTTAATATCAAATCCTACCCTCTCCTTGGCCTACAAATCCTTATCTTTTTCCTTTGTTCTTCCGCCTAGAAAATAACTACAAGTTGTCTCCATCCTGTGATTCTTCAAAGTATCCACAGGATGAGTTCAAGGCTGTCTAGGGACAAGACAAGTAATATTAATACGATTCTATTATTCTGATTTCAAGCTACTTCATCTGTTAAGAGAAGTGTTCTTTAGGCTTTCTGATAACTCAATGGCCGATCCAAAATTTTCAGTAGACAACAGTGGCTGAAGAGAGTGGAACAACTCCACAGCTATCAGGAATTTCCCAAGAGGCTTATACAATAACTTGTATTTCCTAAAATGTCCCTGGCTAAGCAAAGGCAATAGGAGTCTGCAGAAAAGAAATTATTTTAGGAATCCATCTCATGATTGACAGCACAAGAATTTATCTAACCTTCACTATAAAGTTTACCTAGTCCTCTCTAATTCGTATTTGGCTGTTTACTTTATGCCACTTTAATGTAGGCTTCAAAGATAAAGTAAGGATGAATAGAGTTTCATGAAGTTAATTTTTTTAAACAAATTTTTATAAACTATAAGCTGTAAACTGCATCCTTTTGGCCATAGGTACAGCAGGTAAAATAGAGAAAAGGGTCTGGGTCACAGGAGGAGGTAGAAGGCCTTATTACTTTTTGGCTACTTGCCTTAGGGATAAAATATAACAAATAAAGCAAACATTTGACAGACTGTAAAATATTTCATAATATGGCTGATCTACAATTTTCAAAAACTAAGCTGCAAGGATGGAGTTACGTGGCACAGGTGACTAGGGTGCTAAAATGAGAACCCATAAGATTTGATTTATGCAACTTTCTTAAAGTCTCCTTGATGTGTACAAGTGACTATAAGAGCATTTGCAACTCCTTGTCATAATACAGCACTTCTAGGTAGCAACTAAGGAATGAGAACAATGGCATTTTTAAGCTACTCATGCAAATCAAGAAATTTGTCTTATTCTGCTGCTGTATTTATTTTACTGTGTAATATCAACCATTAAAATTCCAGTACCAAGAAGGGCAAATATGTGAGAAATCAGGCATCACATTATAATTGCCTAGCTGAGATAAACAGATATTTGACTCTATATTACAGAATTGATTATAAAAAAATTACTAAACAAATCTATATCATTTAATGTTTCTAAAATATCACAGAAAAATATCCAAATTCTATTTTGCTTTTCAAAATTTACTAAAAAATTAAAATGAATTTTAAAACCTATTTTATGATGCTTTTATTTTCCAGTAATCACATTACCAAGTTTTATATTAGTAGGTACATACTTACCACATTTTCTTGAATCTGGCAATTTGATACCGAAATACTCACAGAGATATCTCCTGGAAATGCAGGTGAAACAATATGCACACAAAAAGTCAGTAAGAGATGTGATAGCAACACAAGTAAATACATGCTTACAAATCATCCTGCAAAAGTGGTTTTAAATAAATCACAGCAATTAGGGTTTTCTAAGAAAATGTCATTAGAATATGTATTTCTTTTCAAAATTACATATTCGCCATATTTGGTTTTGAAAAATAACATTCTGTGAATTTAGGGTTTGGTGCCAGGACTTGGATTCAAATACTGGCTTTGCTACTTCACAGCTTTGGTACAAGCTCGGACAACTTAATCTCGCTCGAGAGACACTGATTTCCTCAGTTGTAAAACAGGCCAATCGTTAAAGTCTACCTGTTGGAATTGGATTAGGAATTAAAATAGAGATCTCATGTAAAGTGCTTAGCACCAAAATAGGCATATATATTCTATTAATACGTATTTTGATTGTAGAGATAAACTAAAAAATTATGACACATCAACAGATAACACTATAATGTAAAAAATCAGAGGTTAATTCATAGGTTTCATTATAAGTAACTATTATGAAATTTAAAAACAAATGACTTTTTTATTCAAATATTCCTCTAAAATTTCTTCTTTAAAATTTATCCTCAATATTGGATCTAGGTTGCATTTTAGCAAATGTATCTCATTCAATTAATGAACAGAGATTTCTTCCTGGGATAAAATGATCAAGAATTACCAATTACCACGTACTCTGCACATCAAATTACCATATCCTGCACAGAATACTAGGTGAGGTGTCTTTAGGGAAACTTATTAATTCAGATTTGCAAATAACAAGGCTTGCACTCCATGTCAAGCTAAAGTTGACTAGATTTCTTCCTCCTCTTTCTTCTTTCTTTCCTTCCTTCCTTCCTTCCTTTCTTCTTCTTTTCTTCTTCTCTTCTTCCTCCTCCTCCTCTTCTTTTCTTCTTCTTCCTCTTCTTCCTCTTCCTCTCCATCTCCTCCTTCTATCTTCTTCTTCTTCTCTCACATTCCATGTCAAGCTGAAGCTGGCTAGATTTCTCCTCCTCCTCCCCCTCCCCCTCCTTCCTCTCCTCCTTTTTGCCCAGGCAGGAATACAATGGCTTGATCTTGGCTCGCTGTAACCTGTGCTTCCTGAGCTCAAGCAGTTCTCCTGCCTCAGGCTCCAGAGTAGCTGGGAACACAGGCGCATGCCACCATGTCTGGCTAATTTTTATATTTTTTTGTAGAGACAGGGTTTCTTCATGTTGCCCAGGCTGGACTAGAACTCCTGGGCTCAAGTCCTCCACCTACCTTGGCCCCACACCTGGGGTTAGAGGTGTGAGCCACTGAGCCTGGCCAGATTGCTTCTTCTTTTACAACCAATAGCTCTAGAGGTCTGTAATTGCCTAATACATGGTGTTTATCTGAATTTGTTAAATTTTAATATAAAATACCTACAATAAAATAGGATAATTTAACAAACTAAACATCTTAGTATGTGCAGCAGCTTTTATTTAGAGACTGTACATTCTCCAATAAACTAAATCATCCCCAAGGAGTCTTTCTTCATTCTGTTCTTAGGAAGGACAGGGCACATGTTTACTAAGCAATGGGTAGGCACATGATGAGCTTTGGGCTGGTTAGAAAACTGGCAGACTCACTGTGCAAGTTGGTTCCTGTACCCACGGACGAGCCCTTGGGAATGACGGGCATGAGGGCATGCTGGATGGCTATCTCCCACATCCTGGCCACATCTGCACCAATGCCACTGGTGAGGACACTGTTATTTGGTGGTGGGCTGGAAGGATTGAGTACATTTTCTCCCACATAATACACTACATTTGCCGTAGTGATTTCAAAACAATGAGGATTGGCTCCATTAGGAATTAAAGCTGAAGTTTTTGCTGGTTCCAGAGATAAAATTTCAGATAAAGGAATTTCCTGTGAAAGAAAAAAAGTGCTAAAGGTAGTTTACCAAAAGTATGTAAACTTTCAAAGAAAGTTCATGCCAAGAACATGTGAAAAATGACATCACAAATAACGACCATTTATATAAAATAGTTTTAAACTATAAAACACAGAATATTGCTAAGCAAAATTTTAAAAATAGCTTTACTATGGGAAACCTTATTTCCTTTTTCTAGAAAATGTGACTTTTTATGCTATGTTCATGTGGCAAGAGTAAGTATGGTTAGGAATAATGATTTTGAATCTTCACCACAATCTAAGACTTAGAAAATAAATGATAACTTTTATAACAGTGAGGTAGAATCACAACACTTTTGAAACGCATTTAGGTAGACATGGCTATTTTTAAATTTTAACCTATTCTTTAAGGCACTCAATACATGTTAATGTAATAACATAGCCAAGTGAATAGTTTAAGTGAGGACAACTAGACACTGGTTTTAAAACGGTCTTTTTTTTTTCTGAGACAGAATCTTGCTCTGTCATCTGAGCTGGAGTGCAGTGGCGTGATCTCGGCTCTTTGCAACCTCCACCTCCCGGGTTCAAGTAGTTCTTCTGCCTCAGCCTCCCAAGTAGCTGGAATTTCAGGCGCCTGCCACTACACCTGGCTAATTTTTATATTTTTAGTAGAGATAGGGTTTCAACATGTTGGCCAGGCTGGTCTTGAATTCCTGACCTCACGCTACCCGCCTCAGTCTCCCAAAGTCCTAGGATTACAGGAGTGAGCCACTGCACCCAGCCATTTATTTATTTATTTATTCATTTATATTTATTTTTGAGATGGAGTCTTATTCTGTTACTCAAGCTGGAGTGCAGTGGTGCAATCCTGGCTCACTGCAAACTCCGCCTCCTGGATTCAGGTGATTCTCCTGCCTCAGCCTCCTGAGTAGCTGAGATTACAGGTGCATCCCATCACGCCTGGCTAATTTGTGTATTTCTGTAAAGACGAGGTTTCATCATGTTGGCCAGGCTGGTCTAGAACTCCTGACCTCAAGTGATCCACCTGCCTCGGCCTCCCAAAGTGCTGGGATTACAGGCATGAGCCACTGCACCTGGCCAATAGTCATCATTTTTAAGGCAATTCATATTAAAAAAAATTAATCACTACCGTGTCTTCCAGGAAGTATGCAGGGACTAAAAAATAATAACTTTTAAAACAAACTTTTAATTTTAAAATTAGTGAGGTTTCCATTTTCTGTGACAGCTGTGCAAAATGGCTATGGAGAATCAAATCAACCATTCCACAGTCTGCATTCATTTTGAAGGACCACGTATCTACCCTTTTCTCTCTTTTTTTTTTTTTTTTTTTTGAGACAGAGTCTGGCTCTGTTGCCTAGGCTGGAGTGTAGTGGCGTGATCTCAACCCACTGCAAGCTCCGCCTCCCGGGTTCACGCCATTCTCCTGCTTCAGCCTCCGGAGTAGCTGGGACTACAGGCGCCCACCACCACGCCCAACTAATTTTTTGTATTTTTTAGTAGAGACGGGGTTTCACCGTGTTAGCCAGGATGGTCTCGATCTCCTGACCTCATGATCCGCCCGAGTCACCGCGCCCGGCATACCCTTTTCTCTATGAAGATTTTTTTTTTGGAGTTGTGTTTTTCTGGGTGATATAATATGCCATATCTGTATTACTTAATGTAGAGGGACAGAATAAAAATTACTGCCATTTTTTTCTCTAGAGGAAAGTGCTCTTTGTGAATACTGACATGCATGGAGAAATCATACAATGTTTCTTCCCTCCTGGCAGTGTGCTAGATGCAGTGGATATCAGGAGTTTACTTTGAGCTGATCTGCTGTGACCATTAATTTTCTAGTTAAATCAGACATCTTTGCTAAAATATTCATTAATCTTTGCCTCCCTCCCTCTCCCATCATCCCATGGTACCAGAAGCACTCCTTGGGGAAATGTAAAATTCACATATGAATCAAGGGGTCCCAACCTGAATCCCAAGAAATTTGTAGACTGTAGAAAAGAAAAAAAAAAAATAACTCCTGGAGGAAGCACAAAAATAGTCACGCTTGTTGGATGTATTTCCTATTTCTTACACTCTACATTCCCAAGAAAAAGCAATAAGAGGTATGAAACTCCAAAGAAAGAGCCCCCTCTTACCTTATAGTACCTGCTTCCTGTGTCATTTTGAAAGAGGGTAATACATTTGCTATCCAATCTCCAATAGTGCCGTTTCCGCTGAAACACAAGTTAGATCCAAGATCCTTTTTAAAAAACCTCAAAAATATCCACAATTGATAAAACAAATAGATTTCCCCAATGGGGACATAAGATTTGAGAGTGGAAAGTGCATGGGCTTTGGAAAAGGCAGACTCATGCTCAATTTCAGGCTCTGGAGGCTATTTAGCCACATGTCTGATAAGTATCTGGATTTACGTTACAGGGTTGTGAGTAATAAAGAAGATGAAGTATTAGCACCCAATAAGAGCCTGGCATTTAGAAAGTGCATAGTAAACAGAAAACATCATTTTTAAGCTTATTTCACTGCATGAAGGGCTAAAGGCAGATGTATAGTTTATAATAAAATAAGGTTTACTAGGAGATGCAATGTTTATTATTATTATTTTAGGACATAAGAAATGCCATGCTGATGGAACCAGGTATTCTCACTTCCATTGGCAATGGGCAAATTCTGAATGTTAGAGTAGAAGTAAAGAATATTTTGCTGGACAGTAAGTTTGACTCCATGACATCAACTTAAAGTCAGGGGAATGCATCAAACAACCAACTGTACCTTCTCTCCAGCTCACTAGAAATCTAACCACTATGATTTGGTGATCAGGTCCTTCTTCACTGTAGGTATATTTTTCAGGATTTTAGGTTGTGTGTGTATTTTTATCTTATAAAAGACCCCAAAGCTCTATTCTGCTCTTTTTCCCCACAACCAATTTCAGGCCAGTCAAATATATTAAATATATTACACCATGTATAAAAAGAACTAGGTGGTATTCAATTGAGCCCTATAATATCAGGTAAGTCTTCTCTCTCTAACAGAGATGATCGAAATTATAGATAGATCAATTAGATTATAGGTGTCTGCTTATCTGTAGTGATCCTTAGGTAAGAGATGAGAAAAGCAATACAGTAAAATAAATCAGTCAATTGTCAATTTAACTTTGAAACGTGAATCAAGTTGTTCTCTCTTATGTACATACACAACTTCATTCATCAACTATTAAGAAAATCTGGAGACATGAACACTCAGGATACAGGCTTCCAATGTTCCTGAATGGGTCGGTTCTTCAGGGAAAACTTAGTTAAGGACTTAGGAAGTATAAGATAGTTATCACTATTTTATTCTCTGCCTAGAATGCAGTCTTTCTTATAAAATTCTAAATTGCAGTGGAACATTCTGAAAGCACATACTGTGGCTTCCACAAGTACTATAAAATGGCAGGTAGACATCTCAGGTAATCAAGGTCAACGAATTTGTTTGCCTGAAATTGCTTTCCACATTTTTTCCTAACTCCATTGCTTGCTCAACTACATCTGACACCCTGAGACTGTAATGCACCTTACCTAATCCTGTGTCATGCCTGTGCTGAGGTTTACTCTGAGTAATGAAGGCATCTCACAGCCCTCACAGGACATTAGCAACTCCTCTAATTAAAGCTAGCAAGGCAAGAGAACATTGTTCCCTGTGGATCTTACCAGCGTGTCCTTGCTGGTGTAGTGGACCATCCATCCTTCTTTCATGACTGTGCTGCTTTTCCTCTTCGTGTGTTTGACAGACTGCACTACTCTCATGAGTGGGATATTGTTGCTTGTTGATGGACTTGAGAAGTCAAAATATTGTAGGAGAAAAATGTTTTCAGGTACATTTTATGTATTTTCATGCATAAAACCTTATGTCAGCTAATCCAAGTGAAACTTTACAAAAATTCACATCTCAATTTTAGTAAAGCGTATTGTCAGGCACTATGGTTCTGAAAGTGGGTTACTCTGAAGAGTGATAGGCACTTTATTCGTACACCTTAAAAAATCCCAGCCGGGCGCAGTGGCTCACATCTGTAATCCCAGCACTTTGGGAGGCCGAGACGGGTGGATCACAAAGTCAGGAGTTCAAGACCAGCCTGGCCAAGATGGTGAAACTCCGTCTCTACTAAAAGTACAAAAACATCAGCCAGGCATGGTGGCGGGTGCCTGTAATCCCAGCTACTCCAGAGGCTGAGGCAGAGAATTGCTTGAACTTGGGAGGTAGAGGTTGCAGTTAGCCGAGACTGCGCCACTGCACTCCAGCCTGGGCGACAGAGCAAGACACCGTCTAAAAAAAAAAAAACCCAAGGCTGGGTAATAAGCACCTCATCTTTTGGGTTGAACTGTATGGTGTTCAGTTTTCAGGTCAACCTGAGGAAGAATACTTCCTAGTCTACTGAGGCCACACTATTCAGACTCACACATGAAAGCTTATTTGCTTATTTATTTCCTATTATAGGTACATTATCAATCATTTAGAGATTACATTATTCAACATGAATTTTTAGTTTCTCGCATAATGTCATAATAATTGGAATCTGCTAGTCTCTGTTTCTTTCTCTCTTCATCCCTCTCTCCTTGTCCCCCTCCCCACAACATGAATATATATGTTATTTCACCCACTTCCCCCACCCCCCACCATGCAAACTCTTTGGCACTAAAGAAGTGTATGTCTTCAAAAGACAGGTCATAAGACAATTATTTCCCACTATTTTAAAAATGTTCATTATGCCATTAAATGGAAAAAAATCATTTCATTGCTCTACTCTCATGAACAATTTCTGTTTGTCAATAAACATGGCATTTGTAAAATGGACACAAAAATTTCAATAGGCTTTATGATATAAATCAGAGACTAGGAAACATTTTCTGTAAAGGGCCAGGTAATAAATATTTTAGTTTTTGCAAAAGACCTAACTTTACCAATATAGTGCAAAAGCAGCCAGAGACAATATGAATGGGCATGGCTATGTTCCAATAAAACTTTACTACAAATTGGGCAGCAGTCCGTCCAATCTGTCCTGGTGGCCACATTGTGCTGACTCCTGATATAAAAAGTGGGGATCATCCAGTAACCAAAAGCAAAAATTAGATAACAGATATAAAATTGAACATACTTCTGAAATAATATCAAGAACAGTGAAGTATACAGAGACTATGATATTTGTAACAGGGCCCAGCTAATAAAATAGATGTCTGCTGAGTTTGATCTTGATCTTTGTTGTTTCTACACAATGAGCTTCAAATTAATATTAACTTAGTAATAAACTTGTGGATGGCAAGCATGAGCATCTCTCACATGCAAAAGAAAATGGGTCAATGAATGAGGTGATGCTAGGAAAGGATGGAAACCACACTTCTCCCAGGGAACCCAGACCTCCTAACTTCAAAGGCTCTCACCTACAGCACACAGCTCATTCATAAGAAATTAAACATGTGCTTCACATTTCTACTATAATCTATTAAAATATCAAAGAGGTTTAAAGAGAAAATACTGCTTGGGGTTCCCCCATTTGCTGAGGCTAGCAGTGCTGCTCTCACCTGATGGTTCTGTTGGCATCCTCGTGGTCTGGGTCTGGATCTTGCATCTCACCACTGTCATTCTGGCACTCTGCCATTGCCATCTCTGCATCTTGGACCATTGCTTCTTCCATGTCATCCATGAGCCTACTGTTCCTTTCACTATCATTGTCATCACTCCCTTCTTCCATGACCACATCAGACTCTGCCCCAGGGCTAAGCAAATCTAGAAAATTATTTTGACCCATGAAGATAAGCCTGGAATCTTGGAATCAGGGCTTAAGAAACAGTCAGGTGATCCCAAAACAAATCAACTGGAAGCCCCAAAAAGGCAGTTCTGTGAAGAGATTATTTTCTTTTTTTTTTTAACTTTTAAGTTTAGGGGTACATGTACAGGTTTATTACCTAGGTAAACTTGTGTCATAGGGGTTTGTTGTACAGATTATTTCATCACCCAGGTATTAAGCCTGGTACCCATTAGTTATTTTTCCTGATCCTCCCTCCTCCCACACTCCAACCTTGAAGGGCCCCAGTGTGTGTTATTCCCCACTATGTGACCATGTGTTCTCATTATTTAGCTCCCACTTATAAGAACATGTGGTATTTGCTTTTCTGTTCCTAGGTTAGTTTGCTAAAGATAATGGCCTCCAGATCCACCCATGATTTTCAATTTCCTTTTTTATTTCAGTTTATAAGCATCTTAATTTATGAGAGGTTGAATATGTAATTTTATAGGTAGATGCTCGTTTTCCGTTCTTCTAAGCCTGAAAACATGAAAAGTCATGAAAAGCCTTGGAAGGAAGCCAAGGCTGAGATAGAAGTAAAATGCTAGAAGGCAAAGTGATACCAGGCCCCAGTGACTGGGAAGCTGCTCATATTTTAGAAACACAGCCCTGGTGGGAAAAAACGTATGTAAGAGGATGACAGAAACTTTCACATGAAAGAAGACTCAAGCCACTGATTCTTACTATTGGAGTAACTTTGAAAATCACAAATTCCAATATATTAAATTGGTCACATAGCTACAGCTTTTAAGTAAGACATTTGATATTTGAAGTAATATTGAACCCTGTCATTATACAGTTGATGGTAATGGTTAAAAATTATAATCACTTACTAATGCAAAGTACTCATTTTAAAATTAAAACATAGATTAATGAGAAACTCTAGCCTGCCAAGCTTGGAAAATTCACACTTTACCAGATTTTTCTGGATGTATGAGAAAATACCATTTCAAAGTAATTAACAACATCAAAAACTGTTCTGCTTCCCCTTAGTTATAGTTATCCAGTATACACTGACATTCCCTGAGCCTGAACAAAGTCAACACCACATGCCACAGAAAGTGGGACGATCGCCAAGCTTTCAATTTTGGCAGCTAATTCATGAATCTCCAAGCCAGAAACAAGTGTGACAATGTTTTCCTGGAGAGCTCTTCCTTCTTCTTCTTTTAGGTACAGTATATATTTCTTCTAGAGAAGAAAGTTCTAGAGCAAAGATACTCATTCATTCTTCTTAGTTCATCATTCATCAGCTTCTTAGTAACAAAAATACTCAACTAAAAGTATCTGTGGTCTTTTATAGCCATTTTTCTTTCCAGAGGAATTGGAAAACTGGTAGCAGACTAAAGGTACAAAGACGACCACTATCTGCAGAAAAAGCTAACCTGGGATTCTAAGTCAAATATTTTGGTAGTGATCCATTAGCATGCTACCTAGGAAGAAAATGTAAGCTCTTTGTTTAGATATGGCATTTTTCTTAGCAGTCCTTCAAAGTTAATTTATACAGTTAGAATTTTCTTGAAGGAATATTGCCAAATATAGAAAATATATCTATTTTTTTGTTGGCTGACAAAGTTCCTTTTATTATTAAAGATGACTGAAATGAGAAGGACAGAGGAAAAGAGACTGAGAGCTACAACTTGTAGGCAGCCCAACAACATCCACATTTCTGGGCAAACTAGGATAAAAGTATAAGAAAATAAAGCTGTGAAATAAAGTATGGCTACCCAAGTTTTCAATACTAGCTGCTCACCACGTAAAGATCATGAAAGGGTCTTTGACTGTTATCAAAACTCCATGGATGCTTTTCTATGGTAAAGTAGAACAAACACTGGCCATAATTCACTTTGGGACTGTGTCTGAAATATCTGAACCAAAACCAGAACCAAACCCAAAAACCCCAACTAAAATCATCATCACCACACTCTCTAATAGGGAACAAGCACAGACATGACAGCTGATCTTTTACCTACCTCCATTAATAGTCACTTCGCCAAGGCAGTTGTTTGGTACTTTTGGTGCACAACGTTTATGGCAGTTGAATCTGCAATCTAATCCCAGCGATTTTCAAACAAAACAAAATGAGAATTTGTCAGAAAGAGAAGTGGTAACCAGAAAATACTTATGTCAGATGAATGAGGGTGATCAAAGTTCGACAGGTGACAAAATCATCCTTACCTTTGCACTGCAAGCCCTGCCTGAAAAGCCCCTTCAGAAGCTTCTTGCAGTACTGGCATACTGTGGGCCGGGTGTAGGAGTGGATGACAAATGTATGCGGCACTTTAACTTTAGACATCAAAATCTTATCAAGTTGAATTGGTCGTCCAATGTATGACTGAGAATTTGACCTCTTCTCTCGACCAATAAATGACTCTGATGGTGATTTTTGCTACATTTTGGAAAACAATAAAGGAAGTAAGATTGCAAAAGGCTATTTGATTTATATATTTACATATTTTAAGATCTCGGTTTACTCTTGTATTTAGTACTTTGATGTTTAATAATATGAAAGAAATAATACTATATTTCTGTTAATTAATATAATTTACTTGCTTTCTCCATTTCTATTTGAGTTACTTTGCTTGTATAATCTTAAAAAAAGAGAGAGAATTGGAGATCAGAACATTTAAACATGATTTCTAGGTCTTTCAAATATGTTTTTGCTTTAAAAAAGTGGTTCTAATACAAAAATACAAAGTTGGAGGTAAATAAACAGTGCACATATACCGTTGACATTTTCTACAGTATTACATGCACATGGTTACAAAATGCAAGCATTTAAGAAAGACAGAAAATGAAAAGTAAATGCCTCCTGTTTGCCCTACATGGTACTTCATCGAAAAAATGCTGTAATCCCAGCACTTTGGGAGGCCAAGGCGGGAGGATCGTTTGGGGTCAGGAATTCAAGACCAGCCTGACTAACATGGTGAAACCCCATCTCTACTAAAAATAAAAAAATTAGCTGAGTGTGGTGGTGCATGCCTGTAATTCCAGCTACTCAGTAGGCTGAGGCAGGAGAATTGCTTGAACCTGGGAGATGGAGGTTGCAGTGAGCCAAGATCGTGCCACTGCACTCCAGCCTGGGCAACAAGAGTGAAACTCGAAAGAAAGGAAAGAAAGAAAGAAAGAGAAAGAAAGAGAGAGAGAGAGAGAGAGAGAGAGGAAGGAAGGAAGGAAGAAAGGAAGGAAAGAAGGAAGGAGGGAGGCAGGTAAGGAGGGAGGGAGGGAGGGAAGGAGGGAAGGAAGGCAGGCTTACAGTTCCTTTGGTTTGCCTAAAGAAAAAAAATAAACATGATTTTACATTTTTCCTCAGCCATACAATAAAAGATTTGTATTACTGAAAACAGAACTAATATACTATACAAGGAATATAAAAGTGGATGTTTTGGATATAATTATATCTCTGTGCACTCTTGTCCATCATTTTGGATTTAATCAGTTCCATATATAGATTTTTGAAAATTAAATTAACTAAAGTTAACCGTGTTTTCAATTTTTTGGATAATTTCACGGTACCTCTTATATCCTGTGATCTATTTGAGAATAAATATATCCCATCAGAATAAATGTATTTTAGAATCATCAGAATAAGATAAACCAAATTGCTTTTGAACCGTTGTTATAATTATATATCTCATTTACATATGTCAGTTACTAAGTTCCTACTCTATAGCAATAACTGTGTTAGGTGCCTTAAAACATAGGCCTTATTATCTACAGTTGAGGCATCTAAGCTCATAAAGTTTAAATAGATACCTCGGGGTCAAATGCTAGTAAATAGCTCAGCCAAAATGTGAACCTACATTTGTTTGCCTCCAGAGCCCTTGTTTTATCACCACACTTGGTTAATTTCTAATTTTAAATGATTACTGATAAGACAAGCAATAAATCACATTTACAAAAAATTTCTATCCCTTTCAATCCCTATCTGCACCAAAAGGTTAAATACTATTACCAAAAGTGAAAACTATTATTTTCAGATTCAACAGTTACAGTAAAAAGAAACTTAAAATGAAGTTCTACACAGGAATATTAGGCCTACAGCTACATTCACAAGTATAATTCCATAAAGAAAAACTGTAAAGCATAATTATTCTGGAAAGGTTCAACTCTTGCAGAGAAGTCTAGGGAGATTATAAAAATAGCCAAACGTTTGCCAAACCAGAATCATGAATATATTGAATAAATACCTTCAATGGAATTAAAGAATAATTAAATCCACAGTGTAAGGTCCCTGTTCCAGTGTCCTCTAGTAACTGTAGCCAATGGGCCAGTTTTAAGCATAGACTAAAATGAAAATGATATTTTTCCATAGTTGAAAAGTTTTAACACTCAGAATAAAAGATAACCTGATGTCACACTTTCTTAGCAGATTTAACACGTTATCAGATTTGGAAAATCCTATGAAAAGCTGAACAAATCACTGTTCAGTTACTTTCCTTAATTTAACATACCTAATTGAAGGCTGTGCTAACAGAGTCAGTTTGACATTTACTATACCATGGTGCAAATTCATTAGAAAAGCAAGAGGGAATCTAGTAAACTGAGTATTTTCTTTTCATCCAACATAAACGCTGCCATAAACTATAAGAACTAGAATTATTTTTGAGAGGTTATTTCATTTATTACCTTCAAGGTAAGATCATGTAAGAAATTTAAAAATATTCCAAGTTTAGGCAAAAGAAATTAGCTGTCACTCTGTAGCCCAGAGACTACACTACACACATATTGGGGCAATAATGAGATTTACACAGCCAGCCACATGTGTCCTTGGCACAGAATATGTAATTTATAGTGTCAGAAATTAAGATTTTAATAGCATTAATAAACAGTGCCCTCATACCATTCATGCCATTTTAAATTTCAAAATCAGAGAGCAATCCAATCAGACTTATCATTACCTTTTCTTATAGTCCCAAATATAAGTAATCATTTTCAATATGGCCCATATTTCTAAATGAAAAAGTAAAGCTTTACAATATTGACACAGGGGACATGCATAGTAACTTATCTTGTAGAAATTGATTTACTGCTGGAAGGAGACTGTTTGAGTCATTTAATTTTACTAGATAACAAACACCTTGGGAAAGGGAGCATGGAGAAGCTGTCTGAAGTTCTGTTTTCATTATTCAATTCTATGTTTCTGGGAGTGTATACACACACATTCGCATGTGCTTTCCCTAACACGAGGCAAATCTAAAGTGCGATAACAAAAAGAAAAACTGGGTCATTATCTGATGATTTCCTAAGCACTTATAGGGTTTTTATCCTTCCTTCAATCAAAAATGTAAAACAAGGACTTTGTTGATATATAACAGATTATTTAAAAAACCAACTGGCTATGGAATAAGGCCAGTACCCTGTAATATACATTTATCAATATTTACCTAAATGTTTAAGAACCACCCTTTCTGTAATACTGCCATCATCCCTTTAAAAATATTTCTTTTTTTATTTTTATTTTTTGAGATGGAGTTTCGCTCTTGTTTCCCAGGCTGGAGTGCAATGGGGCAATCTTGGCTCACTGCAGCCTCCGCCTCCGCCTCCCAGGTTCAAATGATTCTCCTGCCTCAGCCTCCTGAGTAGCTGGGATTATAGGCATGTGTCACCACGCCCAGCTAATTTTATATTTTTAGTAGAGACGTGGTTTCTCCATGTTGGTCAGGCTGGTCTCCAACTCCTGACCTCAGATGATCCTCCCGCCTCAGCCTCCCAAACTGCTGGGATTACAGGCATGAGCCACTGCGCCCAGCTGGCGAAAGTATTTCTAATGATGTGGTCACAGACTAAGACTTAAAGATTTTCAGAATCAATGACACATTTTGTCATTAATAATTAATAACCAGTTGTTATTTTGAGCAAAAATATAAAATTCCAATTATTATGTGAAGTTTTATGTGAAGGCATGTACACCATAAAGCATAATTACAGTATGTTTTTGTTTAATATATCAAGCTACAGAGCAGGCAAAAATTCAGAAATTAATAGTTTTAAAGGAAATGATACTTTTAAAAAATCTCATTGATCTTTGGATTTTAAGATAATTTCAACAGGAAACTAGATAGTAATTTGAATCATAATGCTGACAGAAATAATTGGAAATTTTTGTATGAAATGCATTATTATACAAAGTAAAGAGATTTCATCATATACCAAGTGTATATGTTATAAAAACTTTATTATACATAAATAAAATTCAAATTCTTCATTAACTTACTATATTTTCTTGCCTTACTTTTATATGTAATTACAATGTGCACAGTACTTTAGAGTTTTAAATAACACTTTTCTTTAAAGCTAACTACAATAAAATGAAAATTCTTCCCTACCCATCAACACTACTGAAGGTTTCGCTGGGTTTATTAGGTTAACTACATGGTGTTTAAATTAATTTTCACTCTTAGTTTCTATTCCAATTTGACCCCATGTAGTTGGTGAACCTGAAAAATCTGCAGAATGATTTTTTTTTAACGAGAAGAGGAGGGAACGTTGAAATGCCTTGGAACATCTGTTTTATTCTGCTTCATTAATATGTTCAGAGAAAAAATGGCTCAAAACTTAAAGAGCACATTTAAAATTTTGTTTTCCATAACTATGGGAAACACATATAAGAGAATGCAGTTTTAAAAATTTTATATTTTTATATTAGCCATATGTTCTATGAATCGGAGGAGTTTGGATCAACTTACAGATGTGGAACTTTTGTAAGAATTGACCTCACTGTAAAATATGGTATTGAGATAGATGCATATAAATGATTTGATTTGACAAATTATATATAATGACAAATATAAAGGTATTTTTTGTGTTAGAAGTGTAAGAGTTAACATATCATGCATGGGAGATAATATGAGAACAGAATGATGAAAGTTGTATTTTAAAGCCAGGAATAGAGATTAAATAAAAAAAATTATGGAGATCAATTTTTTTTTAAGTTTGTGGTTTCACAAAGCATCTTTAACATTCTTTTATCAAGTGTTTCATTTTAAATTACTGCCAAAGCTGGAACTCTGTGCACTGAACACCTACTCAGAGAGACAATGTATCCTGCTCTTCTAGAGACTGAATTTGTTTTTCAACCTAGTGTGCTAAATTAATGACTCAGCAAGTTTGGAACCTTCCCAGGAAATGATTGCTTAGATTACATTGTGGAAACTCCAACTGCCAGCACGTCTTTAAACATTTAACAGGACTGAAATAATTTCCCAACAAGGTATATTCCACTTAGCAGTTCAAAATGAACTCTCTTCATGAGTTAAGCTAGAAAACACAGAAGAAAGGTTGCCTTTACTTGTGGTTTGTTTATTGTCACTTGTGTAAAAAATCAAACATAAAATTATCTGAGATAAAAGTCACTTGACAATAAAAAATGGTTCAAATGAAAATGTGTGCATTATTAAAATATTTCTGTGTGTTAACTAAAATTCATTTCACAGCCACTCACTGTGTCTGGATTTTGGGAGACAACCTCCCTTTAAGTTAAAGAGAAATAGAAAGAGAATACTTTAGCATACACGCGAATATCTCTTTATGGATTTGTCTGAATCGTTTGATAATAAGCTCCTATGGAAGAACAATGTCCATGACAAACAGTAAGCAGTTTCACCTGAGATAAATATATGTTTTCAAGAAGTAAATGCATAGGATGAGTTCATGAGACATTTCAATAGAAATATTTAATATACAGACTGTACTAAAAGATTTTTACAGTTTAAAGTTACATAAATTGTAACACTGACATATTTGCTTTACAGGATTTCAGTTTTAAGAGAGGACACCTGGCTAAGGAATGTTTTCCACTGCAAATGTTCTGTACTTGTCTGCCTGCTCCTCGCCCCGACTTCAACATGAAAATCTGTGCAGAACTCTTCTGCTACCAAACTCAAACACTTAATAAGCTGTTCATATTAATGGGTGGCCCTCAGCATCAAGGATGCAATGGGGAATGGTTGAGACTATAGTAATTTGGAGAGGACAGTGTCACTGTAAAAGGGATGGCTACAGCTCAATTAGTTCTAACAGCTGCCCTGTGAACATGTAAATCCATTGTTGATGGATTTTTTAGTTTTTCAAAAGAAGCAGGGAATCTAGGTGTGTTATAAAATAACTTGATCCAGATGTTAGCAACTGAAAAAGAAATTTAAAAACTTTGTGCCTGTCAGTTTATCTGGGGACTAAATCTAGTTCAAATGGAGATCTTTGAGGTTATAAAAAGTGTTTTCTATCATTATCTAGTTCAGCCAGAGACCTTCATATATGCCAAACTATTTTCATAGCACTTTACATGGATTTCATTTCTACCTCATGTATAAATAAACTATAAATACAACTATTTATACATTTTATACAACTATTTTCATAGCACTTTACATAGATTTCATTTTATACCTCATGTATAAATAAACTATAAATACAACTATTTATACATTTTATACAACTATTTTTATAGCACTTTACATGGATTTCATTTATGTATACCTCCATGTTACACCTAAAGAAACTGAATTACTGAGTGATTAAATCATTTTCCCAAGATCACACAACTTGTAAGTAGCAGAACTATGAATTCAGGTAGTTTTGCTCCAGATAACAATGATTCCTTTCTCCTTTGATCCTCCCCCGCTCTCACATTCCTTGATTTTATGCTAATATAGAAAACAGCAAATATTTTCTTCCTCTCAGTTAGTCAATAAGGACGACAAAAGAGGCAATAAGACAAGAATAACCAAATAGTAGTATGTTTTATGTGCCAAAAATGGAATGCAGAATATCACGAACCCCTTAACCTTGACCTACAGAAGAGATTTCTAACCAGCTTGTCTGTGCTTAGATGATAGGACCTGAGTCATGTATGTTTTCCAGAACACAATAACTAGTGGAATAAAGGGCTGCTATTCCATAAACATCACTCAGTTGGCTGCCTACTTTCCTATTCAGGTGTTATTATGCTTAAAAGATACTAGCATAACTATGCAAAAATAGATGCAAGCCAATGTTAATCTTTTATTCCAGAAGTTTCAAGATCTAGCATTTTGGACTATCATTCAAAGAACAGTGCCGAGTAACAGCTTAAGACAGTTCTCTCCTATTGCCATCGAGATGGATCTATCGAATTTAGCAAGTGTTTCCTGGGGAAAATTTTACCTGAAAGTTCAATTCAGAGGCTTCAGGACTTATAAAAATGAGGAAATAACATGCTCTGTGCCCAATTAGTTTACTAGCCAGTACAGTCCTAGGCACAGTATAACTGTTATTACTGTTGTCCTTTATATTTACTCTTTCCCTTTTTCATAGATGGTTTCCTCCTTATTCTTCAGATTTCAGTTTCCACGACCCCTTCTCTGAGAGGCCTCCACACCACCTAACTTATTGCTTACCCCCACTCCATACTCTATTACTCTCTCGCATCATCCTGTCTCCTCGAAAGTCATTAATGCAGCATGCAACTGCATTTACCTATTTGTTTACTGGATTTTTATTGCCTCCCTTCAACAGAATATAGGTTCCAGGAGGGCAGCATCTTTATTATTTTATCATCATTGTATCATCAATTTCTGGAATACTGTGTCACAAAGAATAAGTGCTTTTATATATATATATAAAAACATATACACACACACACACACACACATATATATATATATGAAAGTTTAAAGGAAAGCTAAACCATATTCATGGTGGAGGCGGGGGGTCATTCAGAATGGGGGTTTCCTGAAGAAAAGACATTTGCATGGACCCCAAGGTGAGTCTTGCCATACCATGACTATGTTGAGTATTATTAGTAATTAAAATTTTGTTCGTGTGTGGGGTGGGGAGGAAGGAGGGATGGCTAATGGGTGCAAAAAAATAGCACAGTGAATAAAACCAAGTATTTGCTATCACAACAAGGTGACTATAGTTAAAAATAATTTAACTGTGCATTTTTAAATAACTAGAAGAGTATGATTGGATTGCCTGTAACACAAAGGACAAATCGTTGAAGTGAATGGATACCCCATTTACTGTGATGTGATTATTAAACACCACATGACTGTATGAAAATATCTCCTATAACCCAAAAATATATATATACTTACTATGTACCCACAAAAATTAGATAGATAGATAGACAGATAGATAGATAGATAGATAGACAGATAGATAGATAGACAGATAGATAGATAGAATCTTTCAGGACAATTCAGTCCCATCAATCTGCAAACTGTCCAGAGATTTCTTTTTTATACTTCAAAACTGTCCATCTCACTTAGGGATGATGACCTAACCTGCTGTCAGGAAAACATCACTGTGAACACTCAGTCTGAGGCTACTTTCTGAAGCAAAAAACAAACAAACAAAAAAACAGAAAAAAAAACCCCACACAGTCATCTGTAACAACACCTACATGAATATATGACCTCTCACACAGGAGTGGGGATTTTCCAGCACAGAGTTCTTTGACAACAGAAAAATATGAAAACCCTTGAGAAATGGAGTTCATATAGGAATGAACATGTTTCCAGGCTCTATAATTCAGGCAGTAGAGAGTAGGGTGTTTGCTGTGTTTCAGGTTGTTTGGTGATATTCTGATTATCCCTTGAGCTACCTGTCAAATATCCTAAATATATAGCATAAATAAAAGCTAATCAACAACTTTTCATAACAGTAAAAGGGTGGCTACCAGGAAAGTAAAAAAAATATGTGCCCACTGCTTAGCGGTGATAGATACTGTGTTATACCGCGGAGAATCCATATCTTAACATTTGCAGCAATTTGTGAAAGCTTTCAAAGTAATAATATATATGATCTCTTACTAAAATACAAGGGGATCTAGATTTGCTGAGTGCTAAAGTAATCGTGGAAGTTACATTAACTTTTATATTGCCTCACTCTTCTCAAGTAAACCAAAATGAAAGGTAAAGGAACCTTGATATTTCCTTAAGTGGTCTACCCATTGCAGGGAAAGCACCAGAACTGTTCAAAAATTGTGGCAAATTACATGTACATTTCCACTGAGGAAGAATATAACTGCATGTCAACTTCTACTTTGGGGCTTTAAGTGTCAGAAAGTGAAATGGAGGGTAAACAGATTATGTGGGAAAACCAAGGGCAGCAATGTTAGAGGTAAGTATTCCCATAGTATTTGACATTGCCTGAAGAGACAGGGACTTGACCTGAGTTTATGATCTCACTGGAAAGCTGAATGAAATAGTCTGAAAAGAGACTGTGGCATTGATTACTACTGCCTTGGAGACATCGAACAGCTGGGAAAGTATGCGATAAACACAGTCCTAGGCCACAAAGGCAAAGTCTCTCCCTTCAAAAATGGCCCGTAAGGATAACTTTATAGTGTTGCAGGAAATAAGGGGCCAGAGAGACCAAATAGGGGTGCAGGAGAGTTTATTTAAGGTGTACACTGGCTTAGTGGACATGTGTCCTGAAAGACTGAGCACCAGACAAAGAAAGCAGTGGCCTTTTAAGCAGTTTATGGCGGGAACTACGTGATGCAGGAATGAGGCTCACAGAAGCAAGAACAAAAGCAGTTAATCATTAGGTAACATTCTTGAGATTCAGCTTATACATCTTGGGAAAAACATGTCCTATAACTTATGCTCATCTATGTTTTGACCTTGTAGCTGCAAAGCAAGAAGAAAAACAGAAACTTACAGACCTTACAAAATATGTGGGAACGAGATAAGGTTAATTAATGTCTTACAGTTTTTACAGAAAGGTGTTAACATTCTTTTTTAACTTTTACTTCAAGGGGGTTCACCAATGCCTTACAGTTAAACTTCTTATTATTTTTTCTATTTCACAAGGACAATCAATTCTTTAATTTTTCTACTTCAATAGTACATTATAGAATCCTAGCCCATAACACTCAATGTCAAACAGGTAGTGCTGTGTGTGTCTGTGTGTATGTGCTCATGTGCTTCTGAAACAACATGGTAAGACCAAAGACTAGATTTTAATGCAACTTAATTACAAAAGAGAAAGAGACAAAAGATAAGAGACTTTTTCCCTCTATCTATCCCATATCCCCAAAAGAGCTTTGGGTTTTAAAAATACAGAAAAGCACTCACTCAATGAAATTATATCACTCAAGTGATATTTTCAGTGCATGACTACACAAAAATAGATACCACTAAACACTTGGCTATTTAGAGAAAGAGGCATATTTGTTCATCATTCCCAGACATTGTCTCATCTTACATTTCACTATATTTATTATCAAAATGGCAACATCGTCACTCTTTTTGAGAAGGCAAGAAGGAATTCATCTGATTAGATTAAATCAAGTATCAGAATACTATGTCTAAGGGGTTGAGTAAAATAATGTATCTAAATATTTGTGAAAAGACACAAATATTTTAAAGGCTGAATTTTCCCTAGTTTCTAGAAGTCTAATTTATAGCACCAATTCCAATCTTCCACTCTCCTCTCTCCTTCTCATTATTATTTCTTCTATACAAATCTTTCTTTTTTTTTTCCTGGGTAGGCACATTCATGAGGATGTATAAACTCTGGAAGTGAACATAAGTAACCTTTTTTCATATTTTTATTTATTATTTTATTTATATATTTATTTTTGAGACAGAGTTTTGCTCTTATTGTGCAGGCTAGAGTGCAATGGCTATGATATCTGCTCACTGCAACCTTCACCTCCCAGGTTCAAGTGATTCTCCTGCCTCAGCCTTCCGACTAGCTGGGATTACAGGCATACACCACCATGCCCAGCTAATTTTTTGTGTTTTTAGTAGATGGGGTTTCATCATGTTGACCAGGCTGGTCTTGAACTCCCAACCTCAGGTGAGTCACCTGCCTTGGCCTCGCAAAGTGTTGGGATTACAGGTGTGAACCACCGTGCCTGGCCCTTTTTTTCATATTACTCAGGTAGCAGTTCAGAAGTTATGAGCAGTCAGGAATTAAGGGAGAAGAGACTTAAATCTGTCCCAGCCTAGAACATTAGATGGATGCAGATGCTCACTAAGTAAATGCCTGTGCTTCGTAACAGTGGAAGGCTCTGTTTTGTGTCTTGTCAGGGGTGCTATGGAGGTCATGGTACCTTGCCTGAGAGTTGCACAGGACCTTCCGTTACTAAAAATCTGATTGCTTTTAAGACCTACATATTAGTAAGTGTGGGGCAATTGGTATATGATGCCAGCCCCTCCCAGCAGGGTTCATGAAGAACTCTCTAGTAGTATTCACATTTACAATCACACATCTGCAAGGTTTTGTTCAGAGCATGAACAAACTTAAGAATGGACATATATGATAAACCAGGCTTGTGGAATGAAATCACGTAATAGTAACTCAAAGCAGGCCTCACAATCTTATTCATTTTACTAAAGGACACTTTCCCCAGAAACTCACTACTGCACAGTCTCAGGAAGCAGGGAAGTTCTGGTTAAAAAATTTTTGGGCCTCTTTCCTCACTGAAAGTACATACTGCCCAGGTTTGAATGTGAAAAACGAGTTGATACAATCATCAAAGGAAAATTTGTAATATCTGGCAAATGTACTACATGGGTGTCATGGTGCATATTTAAATGGAAAAATGACTCTTTAATTCAGAGAAATCACCAGGATTCCTGGAATTCCAGAACATAAGAGTTAAGTCTCTACTTCTAAATAGACTTTTACTACATTGAAAAATATCCTGGAAAATGTTCACCTAGGCAGTAAATATCATCGTAGTTAAGAAATAGCTTTTTGTCCATTATTTGCATATTTGAAAAGAAACTACTTTGACTATTATAAAATGTATCAGGATCATATCTAATTATAGATAGAAAATGCAATGCTGTATTCTCTTGTTTTCATTTTTTAAATAAATGAAAACAGTAACTAAATGAATCATTTTTGAGGGGAGATTTTCTATGAACGTATGCAGCCTAGCACTCATTTTAGTACAATCCGTGTCTTAATTACATGTGAGTCAGTAAACCTGTATGAAAATAATAGCAGTTTATGGCAAATTGTTATTTAGAAAATATGCAACCTCACATAAAATGTTAAACTGAATATTGTCCAAATTTCATAAAATTAAAGGATATAAAATGGTCAAACACAGAGAAACCTTTTAGAATGAGTGATTTATTTCCTAATAATTTCTGTAAGGTGGCCTGAATGTTAAGAATAACCAAAAAGATTAGGCTAGAAGCATTTAATTCCAAGAAAAAGAAGTTCTTTGTAGAGTCTCCTAACTTCAAAGCTAAATTAGTAGATAACACCTTAAAGTCACTGAAAAACATTTAAGATAACTTTAGTAAAACTATTTAATTTTTTTTTTAAGTCCATCATGTAAAAAATGCTGTGTCGTCAATTATATCCTATGGTCACAAAAGTCATCCAGTATCTTAAATTCTGCTTCATTTTCTACTTTGACTTCAGCTCTTTTACCTCAAGAAAAGATCATTCTTGTCAATCGCTTGACAAAAAAATTATATTTAATCTGGCCGTGTTGATTTATTTTCAACATGTCTCCATATGGTTAAGTCTCTATATGGTAAGCAAATGAATGAAAATATGTCTTCTCCATGTTAAAAAATCAATATGGGAAAAGACATAAAAAGCATACAGATCATAGATTGATGGAGGATAACAGTCACAATACATAAAGACTATAAACCAACAAGCAATTCAATGGAAAAAGGGAAAGGCAATTCACCACAGCTGAAACACAAATGGTCAATTAATGTATGAAAAGCCTTTATTCTCTCCAATAAAGATATATATAGTTAGGCACAGATTATATATATTTCAAATTAGCAGCGAGGAAAAGCCTTTTAAAATATTGACAACACCTGTTGTTGGGAAGCATCTAAGGAAATGGAAACTCTCATATACCATTTTCAGTAGAGTTAAAAATGTAAACTTTTACACTTTTGAATAACCATTTTTTTAAAAAAATATGCAGTATAACCTATTTGGATTATAATAATATTATCTACTAACTCATTCAGTAAATAATTTTTATTTTTATTTTATTATTTTTTTGAGACAGTCTCATTCTATCACCCAGGCTGGAGTGCAGTGGCATAATCTCGGCTCAATGCAACCTCTGCCCCCCGGGTTCAAGCAATTCTCATGCCTCAGCTTCCTGAGTAGCCGGGATTACAGGTATGTGACACCTGCATGGCTAATTTTTGTATGTTTTTAGGAGAGGCGGGGTTTCACCATGTTGACCAGGCTGGTCTTGAACTCCTAGCCTCAAGTGATCTGCCTGCCTCGGCCTCCTAAAGTGCTAGGATTACAGGTGTGAGCCACTGTGCTTGGCCAAATAAATATTTACTCAGAATTTACTAATGCTTTTACAAATATGCAAAAAATACGTAGAGATGCTTATTTTTTGCATTATTTTCAAATTTAAAATGGAAACAGGAGGAGAGATTGGTTACATAAATCAATATATTTCATTGTAATATAATACCAGGAAGCTTATACAAAGACATATACTGTATTTACTTGTTGGTTTATGGTTTACCTATGCAAGCTCCATGAAGGCAGATAATTTATCTATTTTTGCATACTTGTGCACCTCAGGGTTACAGACATAAACGTGTAAACTGACCAGGACATGCTGAACGTGGAGCAATGGCCAGGTTTCTATAACCATTCTGCTACTTGCACAACTGTCACTAAGACATTTCTCTGAAGAAATTTTGGTCGAATTTTATGCATCAGTTTCTTCCAAGACATTTATAAAGAGAAAAGTCTGTTATCTTTTTGACAAACTAGACGTAAACAAAGTTCAAGAAAAATAGCTCATGCCGAAAACACATCTTATTTCCATCAGGAGCTAGCCTGTGAAGGCCTGGTTGCTTTTAATTTGTACGACTTGCACAGAAAATCAGACTACTCTTCAGTCCTCCTTTATGCAATCTGTTCCCAACTGCAATGTGGGAGAAAGAAGTGAAAAATGTTTCCCATCCTTCTTTGGCTTTATGCCCAAAGGATTATTTGAAGGGAAAGATACTAATTCACATTTAAAATTATGTCTAGAAGGCATTTTAAATTACAAACCAAATTTACAAGACTATAAAAATTACACTCACCTAGCTTTCACACTGGACTTATTCTAAGTAGGACACTTTTTGAATAAGAATGATTTTCCAAAAATAGGAATTTACTATTATTGAAGCAGATGTCTTCATCCTGTAGCTTATGAATCAGAAATCCTGACTCATCAATCTTAATTAACCCAGAACATGTTCTAGTTGTGTTTTCATTAGCTTCCTTTGTTAGAGTTACCTTAACAAATCCATCTTAGAATGGATACTAATAATAATATTTAAAATTTATAGTCCCATGAGGGAAAATAACAGTATGTCAACTCTCAATTGACCAAGATACAGAAATAAAAGACACTAAACATTCACAAGTCAACTGACCAAAACAAACCATCACCAGAAGAGCACTGTTGTATGCTCTAATACTTGACCTAAATACTTCTCCTCTATGTTCATATCATTCATTGCTTAAGATAGAAAAAAGGCCAATTTTGGAGGGGGGCTTAACTAAAACCTTTTTTGAAGGAAATTTGTGTCTTTTCCATATATAATTTCTGTCTCAATTGAGAGACTGACATTTCCATTTGTATACCATTTTTAAAAAACAATTAATAGACTGTGATAACACAAAAGGATGGAAAGATACTTTATTGAAAAGGTAAGTTCAGGAACTGTAAACAAGCAGTTACAGCCATCTTTAGGCAATATACTGGGATGGTGTCCTCACTTTGCAGGCCTCTGTGGTACCTGGGATTAGGACATAGTTCCTATGTGCATGAGATTCATTTAACATAACATCGTATAAGTGAGGGCTGATGTGGTCTTCTTTATTCTCAACGTGTCTGTAGTGTTTCATTAATAAAACACCAATGTTACGAAATCAAGCAGTCACAGGGCAAAATTTGACCTGACAAACCTAATTCTATTACTCTAATGACTTCATTGCCCTTCAGCTTATTGGGACTGTGAAAAGTTAAACATAACCACAAAAGCAAGGAAAACCTGAGGGCTTTCTGTGGGTCAATGTGTTGAATTTTGAGCTAAACTTTGACCTGATTTTTCTCATAAAGTCAACACAGACAATTGTCTGCTGTCAGCCTAATATGCTGGTTTGAAAAAGATAGTGAAGCAAATTTCTAGTGCCAGGTAGCATTAGTACCTACCTCAAAGCCAGGACTCACAGGAGACTGAAACATGAAGTTGTAAGAGCAAAAAGCAGGCAAAGGTGCAGAATCAAAGGAGAAAAAGACAGGAAAATAACGTTATTGGATGAAAGTAAAGCACATTATTCAATAATGTTTCATATAGGCATGTTTTAAAAGAAAAGCAAAATGTTATACTAATCAGTCTTTATAACTACAGAAAATCTGAGTTGGAAACTACATTTAATATTTAAATGGAATTATAGACACTAAGTAAAAATTGCAAAAATAGTTTACAGTTGTGAGTTGGTAGATGTTTAAAAAAAAACAACTCTACTTGTCATGGTCTCAGTGATGAACGATGGTTCTTTCACCTTATTGAAAATAAATTACAGTCAAAATGAAGCATTTTTGACCTTTAAGCGTAAGATTAGATTTTCTTCACAATAATTCATATTCTCAATGGGAAAAGAAAGAAAAAGGTCATCAAAGTAATCAAATGATACAAAGTTGTTAGATGCTTGCAAGCAAGAATAAGCTGATGAATAATCAGTAGCAGTCAGTGGTTTCCAAACCTAGAAAGTCCAATAGCGGGTTAGAGTTTTAAGGAGAAAAGTATGTCTATGGTGTATTCTTTGTTCATTTTACAATCTTTGTTGCATATAATTATTTTCTATCTGATTCCATTCAAGGTTGAAATATAATTCAAAAGCAGTAAGGTTACTCTGAATGATTTTTTAAAAGAGAAGAGGTAATATCAATGAAAAATATGACAGAGCTTAATTAAGTAGGTAACACTTAACTGGTAATTTAAATTATGTATGTTGTTTTTCATCTCCATTCTCCCAAGCTTTTTTCGGGCAGCTCTATCTGATAACTAGAAACAAAATCAAAACTTCAATATAGTTCACTCTTTTTCTTAACAAAAATGCATGACTGAGCTTTGAAATGTGATTTTTTTGCAGTGTTGAATAAAAGACCCCACATTGAGAAAAATCCTAGTATCTGTTTTTTTTTTTGAATCCTCAGTCCTCATTTGAAATCTGCAGCTAACCCATTTTGTCAGAAATTTTGGAAAGTCATGAGCATTTAGACTGAAGTTCTACCAAGACTGATTGGTTATCCAGTATTACCTGCTACAGGCTGGGTGCGGTGGCTCACGCCTGTAATCCGAGCACTTTGGGAGGCCAAGGCAGGGGGATCACGAGGTCAGGAGATCGAGATCATCCTGGCTAACATGGTGAAACCCCATCTCTATTTAAAAATACAAAAAATTAGCTTGCGTGGTGGCGGGCGCCTGTAGTGCCAGCTACTCAGAAGGCTGAGGCAAGAGAATGGAGTGAACCCAGCAGGTGGAGCTTGCAGTGAGCCAAGATTGTGCCACTGCACTCCAGCCTGGGTCACAGAGCGAGACTCCATCTCGAAAAAAAATACAAAAAAAATACCTGCCACATTTCTGGATTGACATGAAGCATGTGCAGAGCTCAAGGGCAACAACCACTCATTTGAAAATAACCAAACATGAGTCTCAGGGAAAAATTACAACCTTGTTTGCAGGTATTCTTAGGGCACATTCACATGCAGAAATGGCAAAGTTAGCTCTTTGGGAGAGGAAATCAATTTCTTCATTTCCAAAGTAAGATATTATACTTGCCATCTACATATCTGATATCCAAAGTGTATGTATTTTCCCCAGTTAGCAGCCCTGAATATCTTTTTTCTGGGCCGTCATCACAATTCAGCTTCATTTTTGAAGCTCATATTTGAAGATGGTCTACGCAACATGCATTCATGTACTCATCCTTCTAAGTTATTGTTTCCCAGAGGGCATGCATTTCCCACACAATATTAATGGGTTTTATGAGAAAAGGGTGCCATGTTGGAGTGGATTTAAGAACACTAATTTCAGCACTGTCAGACTTCTTAGACCCTTAATTATGCATAATAATTCCTAGGATGCCCAATATTTGGATGGACCAAGAAGCATTTCCTAATCTTATTTGACCAATATTTTTTTCAGAATATTTTATGGGGCCATTATTTTTAAGAAAAACTTTGAGAAACACAGAGACAGCTCTATCTTTTCATCTTGTTATCAAGTTAGAATCACCAGAAATGTCTATAAATCACCAAGGAAAAGAGAGCGACCTGTTTCATTCCTAATTAGTTGTAAATTATACCACAGTTTTGTTTTTGTTTGGTGTTTCCCTTAAATGAAGGTCATATAATTACAGTTTTGTATCTGTGATGAAACTACTGTAGGTGACAATGTTTATTATGCAAATGAATACTAGAATGTATCCCAGGATGATGTGGCATATTACTTTTAATTTAGCACCCAAAGAATTTCTTTTCAATTATTGAATAATGTAAATTTTATAGCTCCATTTTCTTTTAATTGACTGATAGGAATCTTATAACATAATGTATTAATTATTATGATATAACATTTCATTCTTTTCTCACATGACCTGTGTTGAAGAATCTCAATGACTTTATAACTTGCTATTTGGAGATCTATTGTTATTATCATTTTAAAACATTTTTACTGAGGTACAATTCATATGGAATAAAGTATACAACATTCTAGGTGTATGGCTTGATGAAGTTTTGCATGTGCATAAACCCATGTAACCTCTGCCCAGATCAAGATATATAATATTGCCAGCATCCTAGAAAGCTCACTTCTGCTCCTTCCCAGTTGACATCCCACCTTAGTTTTATTTTGAAGTATCTTGCCATAAATTGGTTTTGCTTGATTTGAACTTCATATACTGGATTCATAACTATGTACCCTTTGTCTGACTTCTTTCTTTAAATATCATTTTGTGGGATTCAACAATGTTGTAGAGTGAATCAACAGTTCATTAATTCCATGGCTGTATCATTCATACAATCCATTGTATGACTACACCACTACTGGTTTCTAATTTTTAGCTATTATGCATAAAGATGTCAAAAACATCTTGTAACATATCCTTCTGTCAATGACTCTATATTTCTATTGGATATATACCTGGAAGTAGAACTGATGAGTCACACCATATGCATGTGTTCAGCTTTACAAGATAACTGCCAACAAGTTTTCCAAAGTTGTTTGGGCCAATATACAATCCCAGTAGTAGTGTATGTACATTTAGTTGCTCAGTATCTTCCCCAGTACCTGTTATTAACAGGTGCTCTTTCAATGTCAGACAATCTGATGCAGACATAGGTCATTACAGACTGAACTTTACAGTCCTTGATAACTAATGATGTTAAGCACATTTTCATGTTTATTGTCTACCTTGTAATGTGCTGGTTAAGTATATTGCTATATTTTAAATAACGTTGTCTGTCTTCTAACCTTTTTGTAAATGTTCTTTATGTGCTCTGTATATAAGTTTTTATATGATATATTGTATCGAAAATGTCTTCTCCCACTCACTTTTCTATTTTCTTAATGACATTTTGATTAAAATGATTTCTTAGTTTTAATGATATCCAATTTATCAATCTTTTTCCATTGTCATCAGTGATTTAAATCCTGTTTAAAAAAGGTTTTCCTACTCGAAGTTCTTGTAGATATACTTTCTGTGTTACCTCCTAGAAGCTTCCAAGCTACCTACAATTGATTTCGTGTATGGTATAAAATAGGGTCAAGATTCTTCTTTGCCATATAGATATCCAATTGGTCACAGAAATGTTTGTTGAAAAGACAATTTGGTTCTCACAGCAGTTCTTCCCTTGTCATAAATCAGTTGGTTTGTGTATGCACATACTTCCTGGACTCTATTTCATCGGTTAATTTTTCTGTCTTTGTGTAACAGCACATTGCCTTAATACTTTATACTTAACTTTATGTAATGCTACCTTGTCTTTACTGCACCTCTATAATATGTTTGGCAATTCTCTGGTTTGTTCTACATCAGGGGTGCTCAACCTCAGTACTATTGACATTTTGGGCTGGATGCTTCTTCATTGTGGGAGCCTGCCCTGTGTATTGACCTCTCTGTGATTGATCACTCAAATCCAATATGCTTGGTTCTCTTGGGCGCCTTCAAATAGTGTTTTGTTCTTTTATGTCGTATTTTATTCAGCTTTTATCATCTTCCCTCATGGGACAGTTTATCTGATTAAAGTTTTCCTTTATACCTAAGAATAGATGTTCTAGAACAGATTATTATATTGTAATAACTTTTTACCTAAGACTAACTCTTGCCTGGTGTGGGTTCAATTGGCTTTGACTTTTCCCAAATACCACAAGAACACATGTAAATAAAATAAAAAGATGAGTAAAGCATATAGAAATAATAGAATCACATAATACTCACTTCCTCTACAATTGCCCAAAAGTCCATAAAATTGATATAATTTGATAAATAAACTTACAAACAATGATACAGTGTATTAATGTGTTCCACTTCAGGATCCGCTGAGTGTTTCTTGTTTCCTTCTAATACTGATGATAGTTTACAAAAAAGAGAGAAAAATCCATGCCCACAAAACTGTTATAAATTGACCATATTTTGGATTTTTTAAAAGATGGACTGCTTTATGGATGGCATAATGGATAGTTTACTGCCAAAGTTGATGACAGTTGAAGTCTGTCATGTGATCTATGCTGTTATAATATTTTTTCTGTCTTAACATTAGAGAAATCTGAGATTGAATTTCTGTGCCCAAATGGATACACAAACAGAATTACCAATGTTGTAATCTGTATCTGAAAAAGGAATTTTATAGTCAAAATAGGCGATCATTTATGGAAAATATAACTTTCTTATATATGAGAGAAAATACACTTACTATGGCAGATTTGCAAAATGGATGGTCTAGTGGCATTAATGAGCAATGCCGTCTTCACAAGGGTCAGACCATCATTCTTTTTGGAAATGGAAATTATTCTTTAGTGTATATAGAACCCAAAGGTTTTACTATTATTGCCATAATATCACTTCTTATTAGGCACCCACTATAACTTTTAAACTATAGTTATTGGTGTTATTGGGTTGTAAAGGGACATAGGCATGATACTCCCAGTGTGCCTTGGTCGAACAGGGTGCTTTTGTTCCCGTATGGAGTGAAGACATGAAAGGGAACAAAGGCAACATGTAAATATGTGTCCTCCTCAAGGTGGGCCAATGTTTCCTACTTTCTCTGGGATTGGATAAAAACAGAGACAACCAGGCACCCTATAAGGACACAAAGGGCTTTGCTGTGTTTAAAACATGATTCTGAGAACCAATGTGTCAAATAGTGTCACAAACATTACTTCCAAAGGCATTTCTCATTTAAAGTTTACCTGAAGGCATTTTATACAAAGTTATGAAAGCTTATGACTCCCATCCCAGTAGCTTTAAAAAGTGCCTTGTGGCTCCAATATTTTCTCACTTAGTAAACATCTGATTTGATCATAATTTTACAAGCATTCTTGACAGACACAGTTAAAGTCTAATTTTAAAAATATGTATTTATAAAATAGATTTTAAGTATTTTACAAAAAGATTTTAATTCACCATTTAATTTCAACATTTTATGTAATGTACCAAGTAATTCAGATAATTTAGTAGTTATTTAATTTGGTTACATAAAGCAATAAAATAAGTTGGTTTAAAAACACAAAAATCTGTGTTAAATTATACTTACATAAGCTAAATTAGATTTATATAGAAACCATACATTTATATACATATATGCATAATTTACAATTTTGTTTCTTAAACTTATTTTTAAACGTCTGTCTTATAAACATCATGACTCACAGCAGCTATACTTAAAAGCAAGAGTAACTGCTGTAACTTGTAAAATCACTAATTGCAAAAATTCAAACTCAAAGAACTTCTGAGCTGAGAAGATGACATAGGATTATTTTAAAACACAGACTTTGACTTAAGCACCTTTCAGTAAGATTATCATAATTTCAATTAATAGAACTTTATGGAATAATATATGGTCACGCATACACATTCTGAATAGGTACGAAGTTATAATATGTTCTTCTAGTTATTGGTGAAATTTAGTACCTGCCTTCTCCAACTAGGTTCACTTAATGATGTACTGAAAACACAAAAAACTCCTAAAAGAGAGCCCTATAAAAGAGTATGGGATTTTCCTAATTATTAATATAATTCATTTGACTTATACTCCTAGCTTACACTGTAAAAAAAATTTGGTGATATAAAGATCACGATCGCAAAAATTTTTTTCCAAACAGGTAATTTATATAACTTCTTATACTTTTTATAGATGTCTTCAGAATTTATTACCACTCTCCACTCCAAGAGGGATCTATTCAACCTAAATGTTTTAGTATTTTCAAAATTTTTTCTAATTGATTTTTACAATAACAGGATTATGAAGCATCATTGTAATATCCACTGGGAGATAGAAGGGGTAAATATGGGAAATTTAAATCCTCAAACTATCAGCCTATTTCAGAATGTGTTTTTCTTTTAAATAATTCACATAATTACCACAATTTTTATTTTGTTTTGAATGTTTGGAAAATCCAAATTTAACTTTCTTAAAGAAGAATATTAACCATATCCATAAGATGTGTGTGCATGTGGGGGGGGGGGTGGGTGTATATATATACACCCACACACAGTCTAAAGCTAATGGAAATATTTAAAGTGTTAAGTCCTAATTTTCTCAGAGGACATATCAATCAGTTTTTGACAACAAGCCTGCATGTATGCCAGTATGCCAAGCAATAAAGACATAAAGACTTTCATGGTTTCACAAGAGCAAATTTCAAGTTTCCTCTCAAAATAAATATTCAGCCATGCCACAGATTCCTCTAATAATCTTCAGAGAACATTTTGTATCTCTCTGGTTTCCAAATTTTGACAAGCGATGTTTTGCAACATTAACACATTAGTTCGTGCTGCTCTGGCCCTGTGACCACGATAAAACCTCACATATTTTACAATTTCCCTAAGCTCAGAGAGAAAAGCAAACTCAAAACTGTTGGATATTTGATGAGGCACTGACCAATCTACAGCACAAGCCCTGAAGAAACACTGTCATTAACACCCTGGCTGCATTCTCCCTCCTAGGGCCCTGTCTTGGATTGACATTGCTATCACATCATCCCACAGATTTCTCATGTAAATGGGGAAATGGGTAAACAGGAGGCCTTACCAGAAGGGGCTCATCAGGGGCACTGGTAGAGAGTTCAGCAGATGATGTGCGGATGGTGCTGAGCCCAGTGAGGGAAACATTCGAGAGTCTTCTCCGCCTCACACCACTGCAATTGTTGGGTATTTTAAATGCACATCTTTTATGGTAATTCAGACCACATCCTGGAGAGGGAAAATAAAAATTATTTTTGTTGAGCCATAAATTAAAAAGTGATTCCAATATTAGTATAAAGTAGAATTTCAAAAAAATAGTACAGCTTCCGTTTTTCTTGAGGGTATTTGTAAATTCAAATTTTCTTTTGAATATTCTCTGATTTTTTTTTTCCCATTTGTTAATGGGTTTTGAATTCTGATCTTATTGCACAAGTTCAGGAACTATACTAGTTATCATTTTTAAAAAATGTTCTGTGATATAACAGAGTTAGGCTTTAGGGGATATAGAAATTAACTCAAGTTAGATTATCTGAGCCACTTTTAGCTGCCACAAGTTCAAATGTGAGTGGACACATAAAGGAATATTAATCACAGCACATCACAAGTTTTAGACAACACTAATTTGAATCTGGGTCTCATAACTTGCTTGTCTACATGGCCTTGAACAAAGTTTTCACCTCAGTTTTCTCATCTCTAAAATGGAGGTAATTCTAAAACCTTGTTGAATTACTAAGAAGATATATAAAGTACCTCACATGCTGGTTTCCACATGGTAGGTGATCGATAATTGGAAACAGATTTCCCACCTAGGCAAGTGTCAGTTTCCTTTCAATATTTTTACTATTCATATTCCCCATGTAGTTGGAGGCCATTACTTAGAACACAGCAGTCCGGACAGACAAATTTTCATAAAACTACATTTTAGGCAGAGTTTCTTCCAGATCATTGTCTCCTAGCTTCCCTCCTCACAGAGAGAAGTTCAAAAATTGCAGATAGCTTATTTGTAGGTTGCATAATAAATGCTCAGTTATATTTGTCAAAGTTCAAAGAGCTCCATCCCTGCCCTCCCAATCCAAAGAGAATAGAGTACAATTGCGCAAGTTTTAAAGATTATATCATGGTGTCCTAGTACCTTGAATTGTGCAGCTCAAAATGTTCTCTCCACATTATAATAAAACTATGTTGTTGGTGCAGAAATGCGGGTACGTGTTCTAGTTCGCGACTCAACAGCTGAGTGAACTTAGATGGTTTAATTTCCCAAATCTCTGCTCATTTCAACAAATGTGTATTCAATGTCTACTATTCCAATTTCTGACTTACTTACTAGGCAAATTTTATTTTTAGTTGGCTGATAAAATATCGAGCACCATATAGGGGTGAAACATGTCCACATGATAAAGGAGAAAAGATGTGAGAATAAGGGCTCCCAGGTCAGACCAACTTTGTTCAAGACAGGAAACTTAAAGAAATGAACAGAAGACAATCCATGTACCCCTAAATGCCTGGAAGATACTTCCGCGGGAGATACTGCTACATTACTGCAGAGTGCACAACACAAGCAGATAGCTCCAGCATGCGTTATTATTTAATTTTTTACTATTTTGTTAGCTTTAGGTGTACAAGTGGTTTTCAGTACGTGAATGAATTATATAGTGGTAAAGTCTGGGCTTTTAGTGTAGATGTCACCCAAATAGTGTATGTTCATTGCACACAATAGGTAATTTTTCATCCCCCAGCCACCTCTGAACCTCCTGCTTCTGATTCTCCAATGTCTATTACACCACACTCTGTGCCCCTGTGTACCCACAACTTAGCTTCCACCTAAAAATGAGAACACGCAGAAATTGGTTTTTGTTCCTGAGTTACTTCAGTTAGGATAATGGCCTCCAGTTCTATCCAAGTTGCTGCAAAAGACATTATTTTGTTCTTTTTCATGGCTGAGTAGTACTTCATGGGGGGTGTGTGTGTGTGTGTGTGTGTGTATATATATGTGTATATATATATAAAATGTATATTTGAACTGTATTCACAATTGCAAAGGTATAGAATCAACCTAAGTGCCCATCAACCATGAGTGGATAAAGAGAATGTGGAGTGCATATACGCACACATACCAATGTATATACATGTTTGTATATATGTGTGTGTATGTATATATGTGTATATATACATAGATCTATGTAAATAGGTGTATATATACATAGACTTATGTATATAGGTGTATATATAGATAGATCTATGTATGCACACACACACACAAAACCATATTTTCTCAACCAACGAGATGAAAATAATGTATATATATATGTGCGTATATATATGTATATATGTACCACATTTTCTTTATCCACTCATTGGTTGATGGGCACTTAGCTTTTACATGTCTTTGCAATTGTGAATTCTGCTGCGATAAACATAGGAGAACAGCATACATTTAACTTGCATGGGAAGAAAATAACTTACCCTCACATTTAAGACCTTGACGCACTAGCCCCCACAGCATTTCTCCACAGTGATCACAGAAAGCTGGAGCTCTGTATGAATGAACAAAGAGGGCGTGGGGACGAATCTGAAAGTCTTCAAAGGTGGCGGAAGCTGTAAAAACAGTGACATTTTAAAGTAAGTTGAATAGGCACTCTGATCTGTAAATAAAAAGTATGAAAGATAATAAATATGCCAGTACAGATATAACTCTCTAGCCAAAGTTAGGGAAGATAAGATGCAACAAAGCTTGCACTTTCAGTCATTAGACATTATTCCCAGCCACAGTTTTACAGTTGGTGGCACAGCAACCATCTCTCTTCTCCTCTTCCTGCTTGACCAAGTTTCAGACCACTTTAAAAATGGCCAAAAAACTAGCAGAAAGCATGAATGAAAGTATAAGTAAACCTGATTTACAAATACCTGATGATACTTAAAAAATACGTTACTTTTTATCTTACTTAAGTGAACCAGAAAGGTATTCAAAAATATTAATGAAAAGTTGATGAATTGAATTCAGACAGATCTGAAAAATAGTACACTTGAGTATGACCATGAAGAAGTACATTAACAGGGTCCAGCTGAAAGACAGATATAAAATATGAGTGGCTTCCTTATATAGGGATAGAGCTGTTTGAACTCTTGGGCAATGTATAATAACTAAGCATTTAAATCATGACTGAGCAACAACCAAGCAGCCACTTCACCAACATTCCAAAGAGAGGGATTTAATACATATGCTGGTGAATTGCAGTCCATTCTGAAAAATACACTTTAATCAACCATATTCATGTTGTAGGGAACTTTTTGGTGTTGCTTCCTGTTGCTTATTCTGTATGGTACTCATGCAGGATATTAAAATCCATTTTTATTACATTTTTCCATATGATATTTTTTATTATATTATAAAAGTGGTTTGTGCTTTTTTTGTTGTTGCTCAAATCAAGAAATAGAAAGGTATAGACAGCAGAAAGATTAGCTTTTTTCTCAACGTCCTAATGGAAAGTGGTGGATCTTTCCAGACCTATGTGCACGCAGTAAGCCTGAGGTTGAGGCTGCACAGTATAGCACCTGGCAGTTAGAAGACCTGGGGGAAGCCTGACCTTTACTGGAGTGACATCTCAATAAGCACAAGCCTCAGTTTCTCATACCTAAAAAGAGACAGTCTGTCTGATGACGACTTCTCCAGTCCCTTAAAATTTAAACTCTGTCTGATGACGACTTCTCCATTCCCTTAAAATTTAAACTTCCATTAATATAAGAACAGAACCATATGAACTTAATTTTGTAAGATTTTATTTTAAGATAATTTTGGGGAAAACTGAGGCCTTCAATATATTCCTTATCTTCTGCCGTCCTTTCCTTCCTCCTCAATTCAAATGAGTTTAGGAAATTGCATATCACATTTCCCACTTCAAGATCCACAATATAATTGTCAATGCTTACTCCAAGTAGATCAGGAAAAAAACTATGGTTTGGGTACCAATCATCTACCTTGGTGGTTTGGTCAAAATGTGTCCAATTGGGAGAATGCTAAATTCTCTTTAAAATTGGTCTCTCATACTCATGTAGAAAATTTATTTTTAAAATATCAAAGAAAATAATCAAAGATAAAACTTTATGCCAATTCTTAACTTCTAGCTTCTCCCCTCAGTCCCAAAATCATCCCTCCAGACCAAACAACTATGACAATAATATGACAATGATTAGTTGAATAATTACTGTAGTATTCAAAATAAGCAACATTAGAATTTGACAATACGAATACCAAGCTGGATTCAGACATTTTTGGAATTAATGAGAAGGAATATAAATAATTAAACTAAAGATTTTCAGTGACACTCCCCCAATTTATGCCAGGTAATTTCTTTTTTATTTTTTGAAGAGGATTAACATTCATAAGCAGTTAGCACCCTTGACTTATGTTTAAATGCCATATTTCTAAAGTTCAATTTTAATATTCTCCTGTTAATTTTAGAATAATTAAATACATTTTTAAAATAAAACTACACAGTGTGGTGAGGTTTTACATCCATTTGAAATCAAAGCACAACATCCATTCATTATGAATTTACCTGTTCTGCACCCTGGGGGAAATCAGCATTAGTTGAGAGTATGCATGCCATCTCGCCTAATCACAAAATTGCACTTCACAGATAATCACTTAGCACAGGAAAACAAAGTGAATGCTGTAATTCCATTTCATTTAAGTTTAGGAATCAAAATGGACAGATAAGAATAGGAATATTAAAGTGTCTAAAGATTCTAAGAGAGGAACAATGGGCTATCTGTTAGTCTGTCATAATCAATCAGCCAACCTAAATTAAAACCATATGACAGGGCAACAAACTAAACACAATAGACCCCTTATACTGGTATTTGTGTCTCTCTGATTTGCTCTATTCACAGCCTATTGTTATACTCCAGTGTGCAAGAGAAGAGAAAATGACATGCTTTTCTTAGTCATTGAGCATTTGAAACAGGTAATTGAGCCAAAAACCCTAAGATAATCAGTTCTTTAATGGTTCATTATAAATTGTTGCACAAATGAAGTAAACTGTTTGGTTAGCAGTACAGAAGAAATAAGGCTTCTGAAGCAAAATAATCTCTGAAGGTCAAAATTATTTGCATAGTAAAATAAAATAATGTCAGATCTTCCAAGATTTTCAGTACCGTTTTTTAAAACTGGTAATTTTGTCAATGGGAGAAGCATAAACTCTTTCTGGCTATGACAAGTTGGAACTGATATAATGAGAGGAAATGCTTAAGCAATCTATAAGGTAGTTATTATGCCTACCCCCATTTTACAGATGAGAAAACTGATACTCAGAAATTAAGGAGCTACACTAGGTAATACAGAATCTGAACTCAGGCAGTCCTGACACCAGAACCATATAAACTCTCTCAGCCACTATTACTCAACTTATATTTCTTTGACTATTTAAACACTATGGATTATAAGCTGTACCTTTATTTTATGTATCACTGAAAAATATTTTTTAGAGAGTGCAATTAAATATGTATAAATCATAACCCCTTGTAACACGCATTATTATCTTATAACAATGTTGGGAAAATAAGAAGCCATGAAATAAAGTATACAAAAAATGTATCCAGTTCTCAAGATAAAAAATTCTTTTAGTATGCTTTTTGCATGAGTTCCATGTTTAGAAACCCTCCTTTCCAAACAAATTGAGGAACAGTAATTGGTTTTTCAACTTTTACAAAAGTCAATGGTAATGATACATAGGTGAGCTAACAGCCAACTGAAGCTTTGTGTCCACATGATAACATGTCACTACATTGAATTGATTAGTTTGTTCTGTTCCAAAGCAAAACACTTTGAAGTTTCCAAAAGTTGTGAAGCTTTGTTGTGGGCAATTTTTATTTCTTTAGTGTCTAGAATATTGAAAATAGTTTCTGGATACCACTCCTACACAAAACCACATACTTGCCATTTTTAAGGTATTCTGTAGATTAAAAACAAAACAAAACAATATTGGCTGGGTGCAGTGGCTCACGCCTGTGATCCCAACACTTTGGGAGGCCAAGGCAGACAGATCACCTGAGGTCAGGAGTTCGAGACCAGCCTGGTCAACATGGTAAAATCCCATCTCTACTAAAAATACAAAAATTAGCTGGGCATGGTGGCATGCACCTGTAATCCCAGCTACTCAGGAGGCTGAGGCAGGAGAATCACTTGAACCTGGGAGGCAGAGGTTGCAATGAACCAAGATCACACCGCTGCACTCCAGCCTGGAAAACAGAGTGAGACTCCGTCTCAAAAAACAAAAAACAAAAACAAAACAAAACAAAACAAAAAACCAATATGTGAAATGTGAGATTAATTTGAACAACGGTTGCATGAAGTGAGACTCTGATATAAAACTGGCTTGGAGAGACTGGGACCAACAGAGAAGCAGGAAAAAATGACCAACCTTGGGGGTCGGCCATATCTTCTTTAAACTTCCTTTCATTCACCCATAAACACACATCACTGGTGGAATGATCACTACTCATAGTCAGTTTATTACATTTGTGAATATCTCAAATTATTAGAAAGTTCTTTTTATTGAGGCCCTAATATACTTCTCTAACTTTTACTTACTAATTACAGTGCTAAAAGCAAGCCTTTAAAAATAAGGCTTTTTTATGCATTTAAGTGAGCTCATGTAAGTAAAGCAGTCCTAATAATTTCAAGCTAACATAGTTTATTTACATTACGTGTTATTAATATATCTAGAATCTACTAGGTAATATAGTATATGTTGAAAATAGAAAAACGACTAAGGAACGATATCTGTAGTTGAGAGTTGAAAGTCAAAATGAGGATGACAGTCCCATGTATATTTATAATACCAAATGCAGGGATGGAACACAAGACAAAGGGTGGCTAAGTCTGTCTAGGTCTGTCAGGGAAAGTTTCATCCAAGAGAGGAATTGTACAGAATCCTGAAAGTTGAACAGTATTTTGAAAAGCAGAGAACAGGATAAAAGAGGGAACATTTCTATCTAGTCTGATTTTAACTATAAATAACATAGGGTTGTCTGTGTATTTCTTTACAGTTATTGTGGGTTCTTGATACTTTATCATCTTTGGTGCACTGTCAGGGTAATCAGTAAGAATGACTACAAATTGTCCATGAGGCAGGGAACTGAGAGATGACAACAGATCAATTCCACACTATTGTGACCCAGGTGTGTGACGGTGCTTGTAAAATTAAGCTTGCACATGTCTATACTCCCTCCCCTTCACGCAATACACACATACCCAACCCCCAAGGTTGGTCATTTTTTCCTGCTTCTCTATTGGTCCCAGTCTTTCCAAGCCAGTTTTATTTCAGATTCTCCCTTCATGCAACCGTTGTTCAAATTAATCTCACATTTCACATTTTTGTTATACCTGAAAACACCCTCACAACTCTCCAACAACAAGAACATTCAATAAACTCCTGTAGAGGGACTTGCAATAACATCTTTCAGATGGGTGATGAAATGAAGGGCATCTCCATTTTTGAGTTAACACCTGACCAGAAAATTGTTAGTGAGGTGCAATGATGGGAATTTGGGAGGCTGTGAGTATATCATCTCAGAGATCATAGTAGCCAAGAGAAAAAAATGTCTTTAGATATGTTGACTAGGCAGCTCAGAAGTTTCTGGGAAGTTATTTCCTAAGTTTGTGGTTAGAGATTAAAAAAAAATATGGCTACAAGAGAAAAAGGTCTCACAAGCCAGACTGAGAACACAATAGCAAGTTGCCCTAATTAGGAAGAAAAGGGAGTGGTAACTAGATAAATGATGTGACTGCCCAGGGAACTGTCTGATAAGCTCAGGTTCACAAAAATAAAGTATCAACAACAGAAGGAGCAGCACAGAGTCAGACTGAATGCAAGTAAGTGGCTCCAGCCAGAGAACCACCCTGGAAGGTCAAAAGAAGGAAAAGCTGAAGCTTTTTAAAAGCTAAAAGAGAACAGAAGGGCTTTCAGCTGTGTGTTTCATGTGGAAAGAATGAAGCAGAGATAGGCCTCAAACAGAGAAATAGTTTAATGAAAACAGACAAAATAGAAAAAGCTATTCGATTATATTTTCGTTTTTATCTTTTCTAGAAAAATAGATCATGGTTAAACTAAAAGAAAAAAAATAAGAAATAACATATCAAGAAGAAAAAAAAGTCTAGGATGGATGAGAAAGGGGCTTTAAAGAAATTATTTTCAATAGGCCCAAATGAATTATAGATGAGTACTTAAAAGCTTATTTTTAACTTTAAGTATCAGGAGAACCCGCTCCCGATGTTTAACGTGGGTTTTTTTCTATTTCCTAAGTGTCTCGGCTGGGTTGAGAAATAAAGGGAACAAGCACAAGAGAGAGAAATTTAAAGTTGGGTGTCGGGGGAGACATCACTTGTCGGCAGGATCCGTGATGTTCCCCGAGCTGTAAAACCAGCAAGTTTTCATTAGCGATTTTCAAAAGGGGAGGGAGTGCACGAATAGGGTGTGGGTCACAGAGGTCACATACTTCACAAGGTAATAAAATATCACAAAGCAAATGGAGGCAGAGGAGATCACAGGACCACTGGATGAGGTGAAATTAAAATTGCTAATAAAGTTTTGAGCACGCATTGTCATTGATAACATCTTATCAGGAAACAGGGTTTGAGAGCAGATAACCTGTCTGACCACAATTTATTAGGCGGGAATTTTCCTCCACCTAAAAAGCCTGGGAGCGCTACAGGAGACCCGGGCTTATTTCATCCCCTCGGCTTCAACCATAAAAGACAGGACGCCTTAAAAGGGGCCGTCTATAAGCCTACCTTCAGTGCACGTTCTCTTTCTCAGGGATGTTCCTTGCTGAGAAAAAGAATTCAGTGATATTTCTCCTATTTGCTTATGAAAGAGGAGAAATATAGCTCTGTTCTGTCCTGCTCACCTGCGGCCAGTTCAAAGTTACCTCTCTTGTTCCCTGAACATCGCAGTTATCCTGTTCTTTTTTTAAGATGCCCAGATTTCATATTGTTCAAACACACATGCTCTACAAACAATTTGTGCAGTTGATACAATCACAGGGTCCTGAGGCAACATGTACCCTCCTCAGTTTAAGAAGAAGATGATGGGATTAAGAGATTTAAGTAAAGACAGGCATAGGACATCACAAGGATATTCACTGGGGAAGTGATAAGTGTCCATGAAATCTTCACAATTTATGTTCAGAGATTACAGAAAAGACAGGTGTAAGAAATTATAAAAGTATTAATTTGGGGAACTAATAAATGTCCATGAAATCTTCACAATTTATATTCTTCTGCCCCGGCTTCAGCCGGTCCCTCCGTTCGGAGTCCCTAACTTCCTGCAACATTTAAGAAAACATCTATCTCAATATCCTAACAGAATGATGTTTGCTTAATGAAATTATTCTAAAGCCCTTTTGTAAGAAGAATAGAACATATTCTAATAATAGAAAAATGTAACAGAAAAGTAAATAAATTCTGCTCTACTTGCTATTAAAATATTCTATAAAATGTTGATATTTTAAAATATGGGTGGCTGTGAAAGACAAAAGAGAGAGATCAGTAGGCTAGAATTAGTGACCCAGAAATCTACTCTACGTATATATCTAAAATATAAGTCTTAACGGAAATCAACGTCAAAGGTGGAGATATCATTTAAAAATAATTAACAAATTGGCCAGGCGCGGTGGCTCATGCCTGTAATCCCAGCACTTTGTGAGGCTGAGGCGGGTGGATCACGAGGTCAGGAGATCGAGACCATCCTGGCTAACACGGTGAAACCCCGTCTCTACTAAAATACAAAAAATTAGCTGGGCGCGGTGGCAGGTGCCTGTAGTCCCAGCTACTCGGGAGGCTGAGGCAGGAGAATGGCGTGAACCTGGGAGGCAGAGCTTGCAGTGAGCCAAGATTGTGCCACTGCACTCCAGCCTGGGTGACAGAGCGAGACTCTGTCTCAAAAAATAAAATAAAATAAAATAAAAAAATAATTAACAATTAGCAACGATTAGCAATATAGGGGAAAATACTACTTGAAACAATATTTCCTCTCTTATACTAAAATAATTACCTGCTGACCAAAAAGTTAAATAAAAATATAAAATCATAGAAAACCTAGAAGAGAACAGAGTGAAATCTTATTAAATCTTTGGTGACAAGATGACTTAGAAACAGGAGGTCATAAATCTGCAGTGATGCAAGAAATCAAATGAGAAAGACTCATTAGCATGATCATGTAGGCACTACCGGTGACTTGCCAAGGAGTCATATAATAGTCTCTTTAATTTAGCATAGTTAGAGTAGATTTATTTATAATAATTATATATTCTAGGTTGCGGAAATCTAATTATGCTTAATAACTCCAGGTATATAGAACATAATTACTAACATTCAAGGAGAGATCCCTAGGCAGTTTTGGATTCCAGACAAGCAGGTAACAAGGCCTATGTTCTATTATGAAAATTAAGAAAGTTAACATGTATTCACTCCTCAGAAAAAAAAAGAAATTATTTTTTTAATTTTTTAAAACCAGAAGGATGCACCGGGACAGCAAGAGTGTTTGATGGCAGGGCTAAAGCCTTGCTCAAGAAATAGCTTAGGATCTACTCATGAACCCACAGAGCTGTTACAGTTAACACGTGAAGGATCCTTTAGTTCTTTTCTAGGCAACTGAGCTCTATGGCTGCTGCAAAACATCTGCTTGAGAAGCAGCAATGCCTCCTGCCAGGAAGATGTTGCTTGAATAAAACAGATACAAAATATACACAATTATTATCTGTCCATTAAAATAAATAAATTTATTTTTAAAAGCTTTATAAAAAATAAAGTTATCTTTACAAAATGGAGCCTTATGTAGCTAAACGACGAGAGAGCTATAAAATGGGATTATTTTATGCCATCTACCTCCACACTGAGTTGGCCAAGGATACTCTCCTCAACATACTTTTTCTCCAGTCATTTCTAAGAATGCTTCACTGTCTTTCACGTCAATCTCTCCTTCTGTTTTGCATACATACTTCTCAGGTAGCCACGTTCCACCCGACCCACACCTCAGCTCAGTGTCACCTATTCTGGGATATGCCTACCCCCACCTGCAGAAGACTGCCCTCTTCTCTGTTTCATAGCGTCCTGGACACTTCTGTCATAAAATGTGTCACTGAATATTGCCACCCCTTAATTGTTTATTTGTTCACACATAACATTACACATTGCAAGACCACAACTTCTCTAACTGCGCATGCACATATAAAAGTAATTAATTCTCATAAACATGTTGCTTCCCTGCAGTTCTAAGGCTCTACATTTTATTTAAGTCTCAGTAATCAGTAAATACAGTATTTCAAGTTCAAAAGTAAAGTCCATCAGAACAATATCTTGGATCACATTTTAAAAAGTGTCTAGCATTGCCTTCCAGAGATGTTTTGGCTAGTACCTTGTTATTCTAAGTGCAATATGGTGTCAGTAGTGATAAAAAACACGGACAGAGTGCCAGGGAAGACCTGGGCTCTGATCCTGGTCACAGCAAATGCATGACCTGGGGGAAGTTACTTCACCTCTCTGAACCTCAGTGTCCTTTTCTATAAAACAGGCTTCGTGTAATGAATCTCACTGGATTATAATGAGGATATAAAGTAACTAGTATCATCCTTAGCATACTGGTGGGAGCTGTCACAAAGAGTTCTTAGCACAAGGATGAAGTATATGGGCTTTGTGGTCAGAAAGACCTGGGTTTGAATCCCAGTTATTATTAATAATAATTACTGGCACAATCATCATTACTAATGAAGGGGAATGCTGTTTCTAAGTCTGTTGCCAATTCAGAGCCCTTAAAAACTAAGGGCTATAAAAACTAGCATTATTTGTTCCTTCTACTACCTTATAAAGCCTATGTTTCCACTCCAGAAGAAACTGCTTTTCTATCTACTGTTCTGGTTAACACTAATTAAATGGAGCTGGGTCCATAGGGCTGTGTCTAGTTCCTTCCCTAAAATGAATCAATTAACAGTTGGGAATTGCAGTGGGGAAAGAAGGGTCACCATATCCTGATGTGACTGAACGACAAATGCCACAGCTGGAAAGAGATTAGAGAGCATCTTAGGTCAAGAAAGACTATAAATGGTTGCCCCATGTGTCCAACATAGAGGAAAAAGAAAATTAAGTAAAAATGTCATGGAGTCAAATTCTAGCTAATGAGTACAAGCACTGCAGGCACCCTGAATAGAGGGAAAGAAAGGTCAAATCTGTTTTTCTTAGAAAGCTCCATCGTGTACAGGAGGCTTTATACCTTTAAAAGGATAATGACCTAATTTACATGAGGAACACCAGCATGCAAATTACCTTTAAACTTCTTACAAAAGGTTGGTAGACAAAGGCTAGGTACAGTATTATTCAGAAATATTCTGATAGGCAGCAGGGCTTCTCAGGACAAATAGCATCACTGTTATCAAATACAATACATTTGCAGTTACAGACACAGGACGAGGTTCTATGTGCTTTACTTCAAGTTGCTTTAAGTCTCACTGTACTTTTCATACAAACAGATGCTTATTTTTGATTCACGAACAACAAAACCTTTAAAAGCTGTGAAATATTCAGGGTATACCCACCCCAGAAGAAGCAACAGTTCTACAATTGCTGAATCCAATTCAGCGCTGTTGGCCAAGGAACCTGCTGTGTGCAGGAATTGTCCCAGTTATGGCTCTGGGGCACTGAAAGGAGGGAACCTTGGTACTTAGAGACTCCCCCTATTCTTCAAGAAGAACAAAGCTGACTGATTCAGTTGGTCCACTCTGGTTCATTAGAATAAAAGAAGAACTTTATGAAAAATCTGATTTTCTGCTTTTTCATCAGGTTGAGATAATAGCTTATAGAAAGTAAAATTTATTCCTTTTTGTGTACATTCTTGATAAACACATACACACAACTCAGGACCAAAATTGAGATCCAGAACAATTCCCAAATTTTCTGTGCCCTTTTGTAGACAATTGCTTCCCCATCCCCATTCCTCTGACCATCACTGATTTATTTTCTGTCCCTTATCTAATGTATCATATACATGTAACCTTTTGAGTCTAGCTTCTGTCGGTATAATGCATTTGAAAGTCATCTACATCGTTGTAGGCATGCATAGTTCATTACATTTTTTTTGCTGAGTTGTATTTCATTTTGTTAAGATCGTACTGCTCATCCATTCACCAGCTGAATCCTTTCAGTGGCATCAGTTTACTCATTCACCTGGGAATTAGGGTAGGAGGTCAGCTAGGATTTGTGGAAAGTGGAGATCAAGTCAAGAGTAGTAGGCTCCAATGAGGTGGAGGTCAAAGGAGTCTCCCTATGTCGCCAGGCCAATCAATCCAGGCCTACACATGGATTTTCTAAGTAATCATATCAACTGCAAATAAGTATCACTTTGTCCTTCTCCAGTATTTCCACTTCATTTCATTTTGTGGTGTTAACTCCATTTGCAAAGAACTTCCTGAAGAATGTTAAATACTAGTAAAGTATTTAACTTTAACAAACAGTCCTGTTTTGTTGTTGTAGTTGTTCGTTTTGAGACAGGATCTCCCTCTGTCACCCAGACTGGAGTGCAGCAGCAGGATCTCAGCTCACTGCAACCTCCGCCTCCCAGATTAAGTGATTCTCCTGCCTCAGCCTCCCGAATAGCTGGGATTACAGACATGTGGCACCATGCCCAGCTAATTTAGTAGAGACGAGATTTCACCATGTTGGCCAGGCAGGTCTCTAACTCCTGGCCTCAAGTGATCCACCAGCCTTGGCCTCCCAAAGTGCTGGGATTACAGGCGTATGCCACCGTGCCCAGCCCAGTTCTTTTTTTCTTAACCTTGAATGGACTGTGCCTTAGATTATCTAGTTAAACATGATGCTGTTGATTTGAGTTAGTTATTCTTTATTATTTTGAAAGGGGACATTTTTATTTCTAACCAATGATTTTTCACTGTAAGTTGATGTTGAATTTATAAGTAATTATAAAACTCATGCTAGATTATAAAAACTGATTCACTAATAATGTCAAATCATCTTATTTCTATAACTTACTTGGATATTTTATATTATTCTTTTGTAAGCTTATTGATTCCACTTTTTTAAAAAAATTTTATTTAGAATTTTTGCATCCAGGAGACAAAAATAAAACATCATTAATTGCATGTAGGCTCCAAATTCAGATATCCCTGGAATTTATGTACAATTTTGCTACTAACTTGAGGAGTTAGTAGTAAATTCCTTGATGTCTCTACATCTTGGTAAAAGGCTCATTATCACGCCTAGTGAATACTAAATGCTCATAAACATCAGCTATTCCATAGTGGACAGAATCTATAGTATTCTTTCCTTTTCTTGTACAGTCTTTTTCAGCTTTGGGGTAGTAAAATTCTGCAATGTTTGAATAATTTATTGGACAAGTTTTTTAAATTGCATGCATTCTGGAACAGTTTCTGCTTGTGTTTGACAGAAATTTCACCTAAGGTTTCCTGAAACAGTGCTCTCTGGGAGGGGCAGGTGGGAACTTGGTACATCTTAAACACATTTCCAATTTCAAAGTGTTTCAAAAGTTTCCAATTCAAATTTCAAAAAGTATGTATGTGCACATTTTAGGGTAAAGAGGACATTCCAATGAATTCTCACAATCTAAATTATAAAGTAGGTATGTTTCTAATAAAATATATTTCAATACTTAACTAAATTTAATTGTATCTCTGATAAAAAAATGCATTTTAACATATATATGCAGGTCTAAATTAATAAACTGATTATTTGCATCACAATGTAATTAGCACACATTTAACATGACAATCCTAATTTTAAAGCAGAAATATTATTAGAAATAAGTAAGCATTAAAATAAATATTAAAAACAGAGGACAATTTGTATACTAACTTCCAGCTTTAGGTAAGTAAAAAGTTTCAACCACTATTAAAAGCTGCCTGTTAATCAGAAGGCCACAGGGCAATCATTTTCTTGGACTCTTTTTTAGTATTTGTCCTAGACAAAAGTGATAAAGAAAAAAAGTATAAAACTCTGAAAACTAACCATGTGCTGCATTTATTTTGTAAAAAGCTGATAAAAATGAACCTAAAAATGGAAATTTAAGATGGAAGAAAATTTAATAATAAGCAAAGAGTAGATTAAACATGTACCATATGGAAACTTTAGCCCATCTTCCTAAAGTGTGCTGTAAATATAACATTAGCATAAACGATTCTGAGCAAAAATGTTCCAAAAGATGATTTTGCCTGTGGGTTTTTACATTTGGTAGAGCTTTGATGTCATTTTCAAAAGCCATTGTTCTCAGCACTCAAAGATTGTATCTAACCTTCAACTTTTTTGGCTCCTTCCACATTTACAGTGACATTGTCTGGATTATTTCAACACTCAGCATGATAAAACTAAACAAATACAGCATTCTCCAGCATATTTAAAACAAAGTGGAATTCATATTTTATTTAGTAGATTCATAGTCAACCTTCTAGGATTATATATTCTAGCTAAAGAGCTGTGATAAATCTAATAACAAACAAAACAGGTCAAGTAAACTATAACATAATATAAGCGAACATGGATTTGGAGATTGTCAACATCAGGAAGAGATGCAGGCAAAGAAAAGTGAGGGTATAGAGAAAGATTAGCTGTAAAGGATGAAGGAAGATACAAATCTTTTTTTTTTTTTTTTTTTTCTGATCTGGAGTCTCACTCTGTTATCCAGGCTGGAGAGCAGTGGTGCAATCTCAGCTCACTGCAACCTCTGCCTCCCAGGTTCCAGCAATTCTCCTGCCTCAGCCTCCCGAGTAGCTGGGAATACAGGCATGCACCACCATGCCTGGTTAATTTTTGTATGGAAGGTACAAATCTTGGCTGGAACAAGAAAAAGAATTTCTTAGGAAGAAACACAGTGGAATAAGGCGCAGAAGAAGAAACAAATGTGGGAAGTGAGGGGTACCGAAGGAATCAACATCACTGCAAAGGAAGGTTAATAAAGGTAAGCAGTGGTAAAGACTGGTTCAGTGATTTGGAATTCGCTGATGGACAACTTTAGCATTTCAAGTTGAGGATCTAGAATGCAATAACATAGTCGGGAGTCTTTCAAAATGTACTATCATTTATTTTAGTTAAAAGTATCACACATGTAAAAGAGCACATATAACAAGTACAATTTTAAAAATAATAACCCCAATTGTACTCTCCATACAACTAAAGTAAAGGACACACCATTATCTTTGAAGCTGACTTGTGATCCCCTCCCCAACTACGTAGATTAAATAGAGAAGTGTCAGTGTTTAGTGAGTATTATTTAGGAGGATATAATGGGAGATGCAGAAAGAATAGAGACACTAGAGACGAGTAGGAATCCTGGTTGGCCGGGCTCGGTGGCTCAAGCCTGTAATCCCAGCACTTTGGGAGGCCGAGACAGGCGGATCATCCTGGCTAACACGGTGAAACCCCGTCTCTACTAAAAAAAAAAATACAAAAAACTAGCCGGGCGAGGTGGCGGGCGCCTCAAGCCTGTAATCCCAGCATTTTGGGAGGCCGAGACAGGCGGATCACCCTGGCTAACACGGTGAAACCCCGTCTCTACTAAAAAAAAAATACAAAAAACTAGCCGGGCGAGGTGGCTGGCGCCTGTAGTCCCAGCTACTCGGGAGGCTGAGAGCAGAGAGGCAGAAGAATGGCGTAAACCCGGGAGGCGGAGCTTGCAGTGAGCTGAGATCCAGCCACTGGGCTCCACCCTGGGCTGCGACAGAGCGAAACTCCGTCTCAAAAAAAAAAAAAAAAAAGAATCCTGGTTGCCTTAAACTAAGCAACAAGAGGAATATATAAGAAAGAAAAAAACCTACAACGCACTGTTACTAAGTACGGAAAGGCAAATATGACTCCATTTGTTGTTTATCTTGCTGCTTTGTTTATTGTTGGGGTTGTTCTAGGTTGGCTGATTTTTGCATGAAAGAAACAAAATACTGGTACTACTAACAGAAATAAGAGAGGAACATTTGAAGGGAAAGCCCATGTTTTAGACCCACGGTTGAGGGAATAAGACATTTAAGTGTGAAAACTCCATTAGCAGAAGTAAATTTAAAATGAAGCCAAAATGAAGCCCAGGGGTTCAAGAAACAATTTCCAAAAACTGCCTGTTGACGAAGATGAGACAAACGAGTCTTTTGAGATATAAAAAATCAACCAAAGAGTTCAGATTTGAGGTTGGAGGGCTAAGAAAGAAGTAAATGGAGGAATCGATTGTAAGATGTGAAAACATGGGGAGGAGGAGAACCAGGAGTACTCAGTGTCACAGGTAAAGAAAGAGGAAAGCCTTTCGAAAAGGATGAATTGGGTGGCCTAAGAAAACACTTCTATATTTTTTACCATCTGGTTAGTTACAGATGCTTGTAAAAGGGAGCAAAGGAGCAGAATCCAGCCTACTGCAAATGAGAAAGAAAAAGGTGAGAGAATAAGAGATGGTCTAGGGACTTCTTCCATTATTTAAAACTGTAAGAAAAGCTTGTGTTGTTTTAAGCCAGTAAGTTTCTCATCATTTGTAAAAGCAGCAAAAGAAAATTAAAATAGACAAGCACTGTTTCATTTATTTCCTCATAGCTCTGTTGAGTTCTATATTGGTATTCTGGGACAAATTTCCTGTTGCAAATAAAACAAAGTTTTCTTGTGTCTTTAAGTGGGCTTCCTGGCCCTTTCTGTCACTTCATGAAAATGAGAATATGTGGTGAGTTAAAAAGCTCAAGAAGCAAAAGGAAAAAAAAAAAAAAATAGGAGAAGTTAGATTACTGGAAAATTTATTTTGCTTCTGAGTAATCACAATTTTATTACATTTATGTGTTTCCATAACTGAGATGAATAATATTGTCACATGGGATGAAGGGAAGAATGAATAAGCTGTCTGTGTCACTGTTATAAAGAATGTCTGCATGGGACCAACTCTCCCTCCCTCATGTACCAGTCAGGGCTGGCTTAAAATGGCCTTAGGACCAGCATTATTCTCCAATGCATCCTGAGGAATAGGAACCAAGCAGAGGCATTTATTACGCTGAAATTATTAGGAGGGAACTTAGATATGTTAAGTAATTATACACTTAAATATCTTCAAATAAAATAAACAATAATATCACTGAGAAAGGCTTCCTTTTTTGTCATAGTTACATTGTCCTGTGTAAAAACCAAACTCACTCTCATGGATCATAGCTTTAATTCTGTGCTTTTGATTCCAATATGCAATTTATATTCCAGAATTCACATACTTAATGGTAAAAATGCTTTTAAAAGGATTAGTACAAGCCAATAATACTAACAGTATGCTGAGAAAATGAACAGTTAAGCTTTCAAAATTGCTGAGTATAGATGGCAATTCTCAATTACACTACCAATGACATTTTCCCTAGCAAAAATCTACACTGCATCTAAAGATAATGAACAAATAGAAAGTGAGAACTAGAAAAATGGCCGTGGATGATTGTACGTAATTTGATATCGACTGAATCATAAAGTCTGTGTGTCTGTACGTGCTAGTATTCTTGTAATTAAGAATTTAGATATGCAATTTGACTCCTGGTTTTTGTTATACTAGGTCATCCAAAAATTTAAATGCCACATCTGGGAATATCAACGTGGCTTGGTGACTATGATGCACTTACTTACTTAGCATCAGTTAAAGTGGGTATATTGAACTATAAACTTTGGTAGGAGAGAATATACAAATTAGAAGAATTTCCTTCAACCTCTATTCCAAGGCTTTATTTAAAGCCTCCCTACTACTTAAAGTATAAATCAGGTTCAGAGTCTCATTAACACAATTTTATTCTTTTGTAACTTTCAAATATTCTGAAAAATTAGCTCATATCCTTCATGTAATTGTACCGGGCTAACCTTTCCTGAATCCCACTTTCATCAATATCCCTCCTTGCTTTATTAAATGGCTTTATGTTTCCCACTACATTATTCATTCAGAAAACATTTTTTGAACAGCAGTTACAGGAAAGACACAGTTTTAGGAAGCAGCAGGGAAACAAGAAAAATAAAATACCATTCATGTGCTCATGGCACTTAGGACCTAATAGAAGATTAAAAAATGTATAAACACAATTATAGGTAGAATGGGACAAATTCTGTAAGAATAAAGGGGCAACTTCATGCAGAACTTGGCATCTCAGCTGAGTCTTAAAGGGTAAATGTGATGCTTAAAATGCAAAGCTGGGAGGAGGCAGGCACTGGAGACAGAAAGACATGCCCAGAGTCAAAATGCAAAGGGCAGTTGAAGGAGTATTAGTTATTCAGTTTGGCTGGTTAACAGAATGCCCAAAGGATATGTGTGCAAGTGTGCCAGAGCAAAGCTGGAAGGGGAGCCAGGTCTTGTGTAGAAAGGCCTGGATGCCTGCTTAAAGAAACTATTCAGCAGACAGTGAACGGGAAAGCACTGGAGGCTTCTGAGCAGAGATGGTGTGAGATCATGGCCAGGTTACTGGAAGACTGATGTGCAGGATGGACTGCAGAGAGGAAGGATTGCAGAGAAGATGGACTATAGAGGAGCGAGGACACTAGTCAGAAAGAGTTATAGGGTTCCCATATGGGGCTGTAGCAATAGAAACAGAAAAGAGAAAAATAAATGCAAGCTATAGATTTGACAACTAATATGATGAGAATTGAAAAAAGCAGTCAACACTGACAATGAGATCTTACAACTGACCAGGAACCAATTGGTACCATTAATGATGAGTGATCACTAGCAGGAGATGTGAGTCGAGCAGAAGGAATGATGGGCTCTGCTCTAGATATGTTCAGCTCCAGGGCCAGTGGGATATCCAAGTGGAAAAGTCCAGCAGATGTCTAGAAATGTAATTCAGCACAGAGGTTAGGGGAAAGAGTAAAATTGTTCTTAAAGACATGTGTGTGAAAAAAAATCACCAATACAAAGAAGAAAGAAGCCAAGTGAAGTTCTTCTGAGCCAAGTAAAGAGCCATAAAGAGGAGGCAAGAATTCAAGGGATGATAAAAGAGAAGCAATATCCAAATAAAAGGATTTAAAAACACTATCAAATATGGAAAAGATGACTATTGGGTAAAATATGGACTGAAAAATAATACAAAATAACATTATTATGCATATCCCATGGCATGGCTACATAGTGCAAATGCAGGCACTATGTTAAACACTTTATATGTTAGATCTTATTTAATCCTGATCCCAGACCATAGCCAGGTTGATTTTTGTGTCATCGTCAATCAACAAATAAGAAGTCTAAGGCTTTTGGAATTTAAAGAATCTGTCCTAGGACATAATGTTATAAGTATGGACAGAGCAGAAATGAGCCTAGTGGTACCTGAACCCAATGGCCATTTTCTCACAATTAACAAACCCCTATGCCCAAATGTCCTAATGCCATGGGATTTCCTTAGCTAAAATGTCCCTCACACTCCTCAAAACCAGCCCTGAGAGTCTAGTTCAAGAACCATCATTTCCACAAAGTCTCCCCAGACTCTTCCAGTATTTTTTCTTTAGAATTTTTTTTTCTTTTTTCTGAGATGGAGTCTCACTCTATCGCCCAGGCTGGAGTGAAGTGGTACCATCTCGGCTCACTGCAACCTCTGCCTCCTGGTTTCAAGTGATTCTCCTGCCTCAGCCTCCCAAGTAGCTGGGATTACAGATGTGTGCCACCACACCTGGCTAATTAGAGAAGGGGTTTCACCATTTTGGCCTGGCAGAATGTTCACAGCGTTCGGTCTTTGAGACATAGATGAACATTTAATTATATGTCATGTCCTATATTTTGCACCAGTAATTTAAGTCTATTGTTCTTTTCTGAACTAAATAGCTATCTCCTTCAGACATTTTTATCACCTTTCATATTTCTTCTGTATCCTACGTAGCAAATTGTCAGTGAGTGAAACAGCATGCCCAGTGAGGAAACATTTGTTATGAATCAACTCATGTCTTCAGATTCTAAATGAAATCAAAATTGCACTGAGGGTTAATCAGGCAGAAATGTCCCCAGCTATATCTGTTTACCAAGATGATTCTAAGACAACAGAAGGATAGTCTGAGTCTGCTAAAATGTGCAGGCCTGAATGGACAATGACTAGGAAGGAAAGACAGTGTTCATTGGGTAGGGCTAAGGCAGGCTGCTCCTTGCTAAAAGTTCTGAAAATATACTTGGCTTCTCCTGCAGTTACCACACCCCTGAGATTGTTAGCAAATTAAGGCATGCAATTTTTCCAGTGGACTAACAGTTTAAGCTTAGTTTAGATGATTTTCTTGCCTTTCATGCTTGATTTCTAAATTCCAAAAGAACCTTCTCCCCCTTTATAGAGCGTATTCTACAAAAAGCATATCTCAAACAAAGCTTTATTATTATTGTTTATAGGATGGAGTCCTTCTTTGGTGTAATGTTTGGACAAACTCTAAAATGTAATCCCTCGGATTCCCTGGCTTATATCTATTTGGCAGCATTTCTCAGGCCTCAGGGCCAATGTGGCTTCTTGCCATTTCCCATTCAAAGTGAGAAGAGTGGTCCACTTGGTAGAAGCTTGACTGCCCTCGGGGTTAGGGACACCTTATTTGTATACAGAATATCTAACTTGATGACTGCTAGGATGTATGTCTTTCCCTTGCATTGAGTGCTTGTTTTTAGCTTGATTAAGTATACTCCACTATGTTATTCCAAATGTATTTGAGAAAGTGAATGCCAAACTAAATGCGTTTAAAAGGGTGTTTCTTTCATCATCTGCAGGGAAGCTTCATTCTGATAAAAGGGATAGAATAGCACATTGAAACATCTGAAAATCTTTATATTGGTGAAAAAAAAAGACCATTGCAAGGGAAGCTGATCTTCCACACTCTTTTAGGGTAAGAGGAGTATATTATTCAATTTTGGCCTCACCTTATTTGAGATTCTTCGAACTGAACAAAAATGGGGATGGTTAAAATTCCAAATATCGAGATACACATTCTAACATATTTCCCAGTAAAGGTGATATATTTTTGGAGGCAAATAGCATTCTTTGTGGATCTTTGGTTTAATATTTTAGAAAGATGAGCAATTATAACTCAAAGAATGAGCAAAAGATGTATCCTCATCTGTGTGTATGTGTGAACAGTCTTTTCTATGCAATACTGGACCAGCTAACTATAACTCAAGTTCAGATGTTTATGCTTAGGAAAAAAACATTTCTATTTTGGACTGTATAAGCTCTCATCAGCATTTAGTTTTAGAAATAGAAACTTTTTTAACTCAGAATTTCTAACAGTAAGACAGATTCTCATTTTGATGATGATAGCTGATTTGAGGAAAATGTTTATTTCCATTTTAAAGTCTTCAAAAACGCACATATAATATCTTTCCATAGTAACAGTATTATAAGGGGGGAAGACACGATGCCATTTTGGATTTGGTTTGCACAATTCTTATAAAAGGCTTCCTACTTTCTTTAATAGTTTTGTGAAAATCCTTTAATAGGATACACCCTGTCCCACTGATAGCTTGAAACCTCTCTACGCCTTCTTCTTTATAATTTGAATCATTTGGGGTTCTCTTTGTATAAATGGAGAGTGTGGTCCACAACTTGGCTGGTGATACATTTGATGTGCCCAACTCTGACTGGATGGACTTGCGAGCGCCAGGTTCCTCAAACAGGGCCTGAGGTGGAAGCGTCTAGGGGAATGACCACAGGCAGTGTGGTCAGTTGGGAGTGAGGGGCCTTAAGCTCTACACTCTGGCATGTTATCTAGCTACTCTTGGTAGGCAGTTGACAACTGTGCTTCTTTAGCCATCATCTCCACACTCAGGGTGCTCCAGATACCCACTTCTGATGGTTGCATTATTTTCCCATTGTTGATGCTAAGATGTCAGCTTTCCTCCTGGAGGTTCAGCCTCAGAAACCAAACTGGGGCCAGGCCCTTGCTATTGTCTGATAGATGTTCTACTCTAAAGAACGCAAATTCTTAGATTCCAGGTTGAGGGCTTTGCCAGTATGCCACGTGACTCTACTAGCCCCCTACCAGGTGTATGACCTTGGATGATTAGTGGACTGCTCTATACTTCAGTTTCTCCATCTGTAAAGTGGGAGTGATAATCACATTACTTACTTAAGGAAATATTTTGAGGATTACTTGTAACATGATTAAGATAGTCCTTGGCACACAATTAAGTACTCCAGAAGGAAATACATTATTTTCATTGCTGTTCTTGCTACTTGAGGTTAGGGTTGATGCGGATCATGGCACAGAACTTACCACTACCTGACTGTTAACAACATACCATGACTTTTTTTGTCACAGCCTTCTTCCACCTAGCTTCTAAAGCTCAGTCTGTTTTACTTCATTCTCCATATCCTTCCCAGGTTCTGTGGCTTGCTGGCCTAAGTCCTCCTGAGGCAAAGGTCATGCTCAGGTCAGCAACCCCAACTCTGTTTTTCTTAAGGTCTGGTGTCTGGTATTGTCTGCAACATATTTCTTTCAATACCACGAACTTAAAAAAAAAAAAAAAAAAACAGAACAGAGAACTTGCATAGTATTTAAAAACACACTCTAATCTCTTATGATGATGTATGAGGAAAAGCAAAGTGCTTGCGGTAATTCTACCAGCGCTACTAAAGTCCAGCTGAAACCAGTAATCTTCAGATTTTTTATGGGAAGAGAAATTGGTTGAGATTAGGAGTGGAGAGAAGAGAAAATGGGGAAAAAATGAAATATATACTTATCTCTTCAGAGTAGCTCTATAAGCTAGGTATACCAGAGACTCAAAAAGTTTTGTTAATTTCTTCAAGGTCAATAGCCTGAAGCTCAAGCTCATCTAAGACTCCAGCACAAGTCGTTGCAGAGACAGTTAAGCCCTTGAACAGTCTGGAAGAGGGGCCTGAATGTGGGCCGACCTTCCTTGACGTGGAGAAGTTGTCTTTAGTTACTACAGCCACTCTGACACGCCACTTAGAAGTCCAGAGATACCTAAATACCAGCATTCTCTTTGTTAAATGAGTATTTATGTGCCTTTGTCTTCTGATCATCTTCCCTGTTAACACAGTAACTGCTTAAGAGTCTAATGTTAAAACCAACCACACCTGGAACAACAATTTACCCACATCTAGTGCTCAATTATCTGTCACTGGAATGAGTAGATGAGCACATAAACATGCCCTCATAAGCATGTCCATTTGCCTATCCATTTGCTGTCTTCCAGACCAATTCATATCCATAATCTGATTTCATCTACCTAATACTTATATTAGTTTCCTATTGATGCTACAGCAATAGGACTGTAAACTTAGTGGCTTAAAATAACACACATTTATTATTACACAGTTCAGAAAGTCAAAAGTCCAAAATGGGTCTCAGTGAGCTAAAATCAAACTGTCAGCAGGCTGCATTTCTTCTGGAGTTTCTTAGAAATAATACATTTTCTTACCTTACCAGCTTTTGCATTTCTTGGCTCATGGCACATTCCTCCTTGGAAGCCGAAAATGTTAGGCCAATCCCTTTTCACCCTATCGTCTCTCTGGTTCTCTCTCTTCTGCCTCCTGCCTCCACATTTAAGAACCCTTGTGATTACTTTGGGCCCACTAGGATAACCTCCCTAACTTAACATCAGCTGACAGCAACTTAATTACATATACAACATTAATTCTCTTTTTTTCATATACCCTGACAACTTCACAGGTTCCAGGAAATAGAACATGGACATCTCTGGGGTACCACCATTCAGCCCATTGCACAACTTTACAAGGTAGGTGGGGGCGGGAGTTTCTCCTGGTATGGATTAGGAAAATGAAATGAGAACAATTAAATCCTTTACCCATGGCATAGTTATAGGCAGTGGCAAAGTCAGAACTACAAACTAGTTATAGTGATATCCAGTGTAGTAACCTAGTATTCCTACCATGATCCCTTTTATTCCTTAAACTTTAAGAAGAGAGGCATAAATTAAGTCAAGATGGATTAAAGACTTAAATTTAAAACCTGAAGCCGGGCATGACGGTTCACACCTGTAATCCCACCACTTTGGGAAGCCAAGGCAGGCCGATTGCCTGAGCTCAGGAGTTCACGACCAGCCTGGGCAACACGGTGAAACTCCGTCTCTACTAAAACATAAAAAATTAGCCGGGCATGGTGGTGTGCACCTGTAGTCCCAGCTACTCGAGAGGCTGAGGCAGGAGAACTGCGTGAACCCGGGAGGCGGAGGCTGGAGTAGGCGGAGACTGTGCCACTGCACTCCAGCCTGGGCGACAGAGCGAGACTCTGTCTCAAAAAAAAAAAAAAAAAAAAAAAAAGAAAGAAAGAAAAAGAAAAGAAAAAGAAAAAAGTAAAACCCGAAACTATACAAACCCCAGAAGAAAATCTATGCTATACCATTCAGGACATAGGCACAGGCGAAGATTTCATGATGAAAATGCCAAAAGCAATTGCAACAAAAGCCAAAAAATGACAAATAGGATCTAATCAAACTAAAGAGCTTCTGCACAACAAAAGAAACTATCATCAGAGTGAACAGACAACCTACAGAATGGGAGAAAATTTTTGCAATCTACCAATCTGACAAAGGTATAATATCCAGAGTCTATAAGAAACTTAAACAAATTTACAAGAAAAAAAAAAAAAAACAACATTAAAAAGTGGGCAAATGACATGAACAGACATTTCTCAAAAGAAGACATTCAGGCAGCCAATAAACATTTTTTTTAAAAAAGCCTAACATTACTACTGATCATTACAGAAATACAAATCGAAATTTCAATGAGATACCTTCTCACACCACTCAGAATGGCAATTATTAAAAAGTCAAGAAACAACAAGGTTGTAGAGAAAAAGGAACACTTTTACACTATTAGTAGAAGTATAAATTAATTCAGCCACTATGTAAGACAGTGTGGTGATTCCTCAAAGATCTAGAGTCAGAAATACCCATTTGACCCAGCAATCCCATTATGGGGTACATACCAAAGGGAATATAAATCATTCTACTATACAGATGCATGGACGTGTATGTTCACTGCAGCACTAGTCACAATAACAAAGACATGGAATCAACACAAATGCTCATCAACGATAGCCTGGATAAAGAAAATGTGGCACGTACATATCATGGAATACTATGCAGCCATAAAAAGGAACAAGAGCATGTCTTTTGCAGGGATGTGGATGGAGCTGGAAGCCACTATCCTCAGCAAATTAATGAACAGAAAACCAAACACCACATGTTCTCACTTATATGTGGGAGCTAAACAGTGAGAACACATAGACACAGGTGGGGGAATAACACACACTGGGGCCTATCACCGGGTTGTAGGAGGGAGAGTATCAGGAAGAAAAACTAATGCATGTTGGGCTTTATTCCTAGGTGACAGGTTGATCTATATAGCAAACCACCATGGCATGCATTTACCTATGTAACAAACCTGCACATGCTGCACATGTATCCCAGAACTTAAAAGTTGAAGGAAAAAAAAAAAAAAGAAGAACTTCTCTTCAGAGGTCTCCCTCTCTTCTCACTTTCTAGATAAGGTCATCCACTCCCATGGTTTAATTACTCTGTGAATGTTTATACCCTCCAAGTCCACCCCTACCCCCAATATCTGCCACAAACTTTAGGTTTATGTTATCAGCTATCTACCACACAGTTCATCTGTTCATTTCACAAGAGCCTTCAATGGAATATATTCAACACCAAATTCATCAACTTCTCTAAACCTGTTTCTCTTCTATGCTTATTTTAATTTTGTCAAATTCCCACACCCAAAACATGGGTGTCATCCTTGCTTCTTTCCACTTTTCTGTCTCCAAATACTCAGTATCCAAAACTCCTACTTCTCAAATTGGCTTACTTTTCTCCAATTCTACTTCTGTGAATAAAGCCACCATCATCTCTTACCTAAATTTCTGCTTCAGTGTCTCTTTCCCCTGCTTCACTCTTCCTGCTTTTCCAATCTGTTCTCAATGCTGAAGCAAAACTTGAAGCAATGCTTGTATGGATAATGGTATGACCCTTTATGTAATCCTTCAATCTGTTGATCTGTTTAAACTCATCTAACTCTTCTAATCTTGGGACTCCTCTCTCTAGCACAATTTGAATTCTCCTTTTTTGTGACATGTATGTGCACTCTCTAGGTTCTGGCCTTTTAGTATCTCAGAATACTCCCATTCTTACACCCTCATCTGGCTAAATCCTAGTCATCCTTCAGTTTTCAGCTTAAACTTCATTGGACTTCTCCTAACTTCTCTTTTCTCTTCCTTCTGGATAAATATTTCCCCCATGTGCTTGTCTTTACTGTGGTAATCTATGATAACTGGTGAATCATTTAGTTTTGACTTGAACAACTGCAGGGCTGTCCTGAGCACCATTTTATCCTCATGCTTAGCACAGGGCATGGCATCAAGTACATGGTCAATACACACTTGTAACATGAATAAATGACATGTTCAATTATATTAAGTTCCAAATTCAAATGCAGGGCAAGAAAGAGCCCAGTCATTTTTAATACAATTCTATTGGGGTCTTTCATACATCTAGTTGTCCCTAGTTTTCTGACTCCCTAAAACTCCCACCCAAACTATCTAGAACACCAGACCAGTTCCCATGGCCAGTGGTTCTATACAGCCCACTTGTGATTAACTTGTGTTTGCACATTGAAATCACCTGAGGGACTTTTAAAGTATATCCATGCTGGACCTATAGAAATTGGTTATGTCTGGGGGTGGGGAAGTATAGGTATTTAAAACAGTTCCCCAAGTGATTGTAATGAGCAGTCAAAGTTAAAAACCACTAATGTGTAATTTTAAAATACTCCCATGACATTAAGGGCTTTCTGAGAGTACGTGGTCCAAAGTGACCTCAACAGTTCAAAGTCCATATTGCCTTGCAGAGGATGGCTAAAACAATTATTAGGTTGGTGCAAAATTAATTGCACCCAAAGTAACAATTGTTAGGTTGGTGCAATTATTAGGTTGGTGCAAAAGTAATTAGGTTGGTGCAAAAGTAAAACCACAATTACTTTTGCAACAACCTAATACAATAACAGCATCTCCTACTAGGGCTGGTGCTTTGAGGGGAAGAATTAGTTGGATTAGGTATATACAAAGTGTAAAAAGTGATGATCACTTAATATTTATATAATTAAAACAAAGATTCCTGCTATTTGTCATCACCATATCACAAACTTTGAAGATATATTTAGAATGGTCTAAGCTGGAACACAAATTATGGGGGCTAAAAAAGGAGGTTTTACCCTCCCCACCATCTATTTTAGTGAAGAGGCAGCCTTCTTCCAGGGCTTTTGAAGATGCGAACATACAATTTTAGGTCAGTGCTCCACCAGAACAAGTAGCATATTCAGCTTTCATGGATGTGTATAAATTCAATATTTTAAATGTGAAACTTAACCCATATTTTGAGTCCAACTTAAATATTCCTATGTGTGAGTCATTAATTTATTGAGTTACCCCCTTATAAAAGTGGGTCATTTTAGATACATAAAAATCTCTTTAAATTGGGTTCAGAAAAACTTCCTGTTCCTTTTTTAAAATGTAGAGGTCCTTTAGTTCAAATGCACCTGTTGGATGATTCCATTCCTGCCATTAAATCTCCCTGTGTACACGGTTAAATACAAACTTAAATGCCCCTAGCACTTCAGTTTTTGTCAGCATTTGACCTCAGTTGTAATACTGAAAGTCAGATAACTCTATGACTTAAGCACTAGGTTTTAATGAAGGAGAAACTTTCAGAATGGTCATCCTCTTAGTTGTTTTTAAGGAAAGAATTGCTTTTATTTATAGGTGGGAGGGAAAATAATTACAAAATTTGGTGGCCACCAGAAAGAGGAATGTGAAACTGTTTGGTAAGAGGGGGAAATCTGAATATTTTCCTTTTGTAATTAAAGTTCAGTTTAAATGTGTATTACGGGAAACATATACCTGCTTAAAAAAAAAGATGGCATCACCTTCCACATCTTCACTAATTCAGATTACTCTGAATGCTACTTCACAGACACTTAATTCACTCATCCTTCCCCTTTGCCCTTTCAAAAAACAAATGTCATCATGTCCTTATAGGGGGCCTGATAAATAAAAATTTTACAACTTTGGAAGTTATTTGAGATATAACTTGGCCAAATAACTGCAGTACTTTTTTATGTGTTGGCTAATATTGATTCATTTCCTCGTAACTAAACTGTAAATCACAACAAATATCCACATATAAAGAAGTGAAGTATAGGCCATATGCAATAAGGCAATTATCTTATGGCCTTGACATTTCCTAAACGATTGCTCAATAATACAATGCATGATATATTTTAAAATCTGTTACTTGGTAAATAATTTCGGCATTTTTTTGATGCAAATGAGAAACATCTATTATTTACTTAGAAACAATTTCTAGAAAGTATCTGAACTCAACAAACAGTGCAGTTCTGGTATTCTTACTAACTGGTTAAATTCTAAAAATGTTGAAACTCATGTTGTCACAGTTTAATGTTGATATTCAGAAAATACCTCTTCTAAGTCAGAAATTTGGAACTTTCAAGTGCTTTGTGTTCTAAACGCTATCAGGTCTCAATTTTGGTGGCCAAGGATTGTTGAGAACTCTGTTAAATCTCATATTATTTGCTGCGAGCTTGGGTCAAATCAGTCCATTTATTTCCCTAGAGATGTAAAACATGTAAATTTCCATATTATAACAAATATTAATCCCATGGAACCCAAAAATCAATGCAAAAAAATGGCAGTGTAAACTCTGAAAACTAAGTTGCTACTGAGATTGTTGGAAAGTTTGAATGACTTTGTAAACTGTTACACATAAGAAAAGAGTCTTGATATAATCAATTCCGAATTTCAAGCAGGAATTCAGTCTTCCATAGACTGTAAGCACTTTATGACATCAGTCAAAAAAAAAAAAAAAAAAATCAACACCATGGCTAAAAATCCTGATATCATTACAATAAGGACAAGTAAATTTCAAATCCATATTATCTTGTAAGAAGAAATTACTGTCTGAGGATAAGACTTTATAGGTCATCCAATCCAACCTCTCAACATTATCACTCACAGACCATTACCCAGATGGTTTCCCGCAATAGGCAATTTATTTGCTCAGAAGAGAACTTCTTCCATTTTGGATAGTCTTTTCAGTAAGACTTTTCCACAGGCTAAGCCAAAATATGCCTCCTACTGGTCTTACTTGTTCTTACTATAGCTATACAAGCTAAATCTCACCCTTACCCTTTTTAATAAATCTTTCAAATATTTGAAAATATGCATCAGCCTTCATAGGAACCCTCCACCTTCTACAATCTGAATCTCTACCTTTGACAGGAGGAGACTCTAGATCCTCCAACAGTTCTTCCTACTGTTTCTAGGTTTTTGCCAGGCAAGCATCCTCTGTAGAATACCACAATTTATTGAAATAATGTTAAAAATGTGGTGTCCAGAACTGAAAATAATACATGTTCCAACTATGCAGAATACAGTAAAATTGTTATCGCCTTTCTTCTATGCTAACAAATAACCACTTTCACTTTCTAGGTAGACATATCACACTGTTAGTTCACATAGAATATGGGTCAGCTAAACCCACTATTTATTTGTCACACACTTCAGCTAAAAAAGTTAACTTGCCCAATTATGAGATAGAACAGACTTTGCTTAACAGCAGCTTAATATGCCACGGGTGAAATTTCTTGTGGACCATTTCTCAATGTTTTGATATTAAAGGATGAAAAGGTTGCATTCTTCTAAGCAAGAAATATTTACTGATCATCTACTATGTTCCAAAAACTGTGAAGCACTGAAGATAAGGCAGTGAAAAATAACAGATAGAGATGTTTCCTCTAGTAAAGACTGCATTCCACTGGAGGAGACAGATAATTAAAATAGATTAATACCTAATAATGTTAGGTAGTGATAAGTATGAGGAGAAAATATAAAGCAAGAAGCGGGGCGATGGGAAGTATCAGGGATTCTTAGACAGAAAAATGTTGGAAAGGGTGGCCAGAGGACTCACTGAGAAGATGCCATTTGAGTAAGAATGAGAAAATGCAGAGTGAACCAGGTAGATGTTTGAGGCAAGAGAATTCCAGGTAAAGGGAACAGCATGCACAAAGACCCAGAAGCGGGAGCAGACTTGGTGTATTCAAGGATTAACAAAGAGACCAATGAGAGAATATAAAGCCATGTAAATTACAGTCTTAAAAAGACTGCCGGGCCAGGTGCAGTGGCTCGCACCTGTAATCTCAGCACTTTGGGAGGCCCAGGCGGGCAGATCATCTGAGGACAGGAGTTTAAGACCAGACTGCACAATATGGCGAAACCCTGTCTCTACTAAAAATACAAAAAAATTAGCGGGGCATGGTGGCGGATGCCTGTAATCCCCCCTACTCAGGAAGCTGAGGCAGGATAATCGCTTCAACCCGGGAGGCGAAGGTTGCAGTGAGCTGAGATCCCGCCACTGCACTCCAGCCTGGGCAACAGGAGGAAAACTCCATCTAAAAAAAAAAAAAAAAAAAGGACTGCCAATTGGTATATCTGTGAATGAATGAGGTGGAAAATGACTATAGACATTTGAACAAAAGAGTGACATGATCCAGTGTAGAATTTAATCTGGTCTTCTAGCTGTTGTATCAGGAGTAATGTGCTTGATGGCAAGAGCAGAGGCAGGTGAGAGTTGATGCTGACTTGGACCAGGGTAAAAGCAGCAGAGGAAGCGCGAACTGATATGTTGAATGGAAAGTAGATACAATTTAATAACAGAGCAGAGGTAGAGTATGAAAAAGAGAAAGCAAAGATGACTCCAAAGTTGTAGACCAAGCAACAGAAAGCCTGAATGTGCCATTTACTGAGATGGGAAGAGCCAAAGAGCTGCAGGTCCGGAGGAAACTATGAGCAGTTCGGTTTTGGGTACGTTGTCTTTGCAAAGCTTCTTAGACATGCCAAGCGGAGATGTTGAGTTAGAGGAAGCTGGGTATGAGAGTCTGAAGCTAAGGAGAGACATCTTTAAACTGGAAAGAGTTTAGAGTTAATCTTTAGGGAAATATCAGAAAAGAGAAAGAGTGCCAGCCAATGCAAACTGGCAAGTGCTATTGCAGATTTTAAAAAGGAGAAACAAAGAGAGAAAATGACAGATCAATAAATGTAAAATGGAAATATCTGGAATGTCAGAGGTTGAGAGCATTTTACAATAAACGTAAAATGGAAATTTTTGGAATATCAGAGGTTGAGAGCATTTAGGGGAAAAAATAGTAATTAGGTGATCAGTTTGAGCCAGATAAAATCACTTTTTCTTAGGAGTGAGTGAGTCTTACATTAGTCTTCTTTTGCGATTTCTGAAAGATAAAGCAATAACTAGCAAATAACGCATTGCATTTTCAGCAAATCGCATGTTACAGTGACTCGGGGTAGTCTAGTAAGTTAAAAAACAAAGCATGAGCTGAACATTACACATATGGATTGCTGATGAAATGATTCATGTCTATCGCTGTGAAATTATCTAGTAATAGAGTCATGAACTTGGCCTATATATGTGCATATGTACAAAGTTTTTATATTTTTCAAATCAGTATCTTAGATGAAGAGATAAAATGCTATTTAGTATAAAATATAAAGGATATACAAAGCTAGAAAAGGACAGTTGTTTATAAGATATGAAAATCAAGTTTCCCAAATTTGAAATAAAATTTGGATTACAGACTAGAGCTGATTCCTATGTTTCACATTTTTTAGTAGGTTCATACTTTAAAATGCCTATAAAGACTGCTAATCATTATGGGTTCCTTTTTGTGATGATGGAAATTTCTAAAGTTAGATAGTGATGACTGCATAACTTTGTGAATATATTAAAAACCACTGATTTGTAAATTTTATATGACTGAATTTTATGGTATATGAATTATATCCCAATAAAATGTTTTTTAAATATCTCTAAAACTTGGCAGGAAATAAACCAAAATAAATGAAGTAAATCACTTTCTATTACTTCAACAATTCTGCTTGAAATATTCAGTCATCTCAATTTGTTGTTTTCTCATTTCCTAGACATGCAGTTTCTGCTAAATATTTCTGGATTGTGAGAGATATAATTTGTAATTACAAAAATGAGTGGTAACTTATACTCAGCTTCCATGGAAGGAAGATACAGCAGTGGAGGTGACTGTACTGTAAACAGAGAAGTTCAAGAACCATCAGAAGAGAGGCCACCTACTTCACATAGTGGCAACCATGGGATGCCGTGCTTGAGTGCCATTTTCCTTTGGATTTTCAAGAAAACCCTGGAATCCAGTTTTTTATGTGAAATCCCTATAATTTTTTCATGTCTTCGCTGATTTTCTAGAAAAAGAAGCTGTTTGGGCCCAAGATATCCCATCTGCAGGTCCTATCTGGCCCATGCACTGACAGTTTGTAACCACATTTCAAAACATAGTAAAAAAAACCAAAAAACCAAACACCACCACCACCACCAACAAAAACACATGTACCTATATTTAAATCCATTCCTACTCTGACAATGTAAGTTACATTCACGGTATCATGAACTAATATATATAGTTATATCTTTTGAAAACTATTCTTCTTACACCATGTTTCAAGGCAAATGAGCTCTTATACTCAGAGAGCAAATAACAGCATTAGCACAACTCCTAACGTTTCTATAGCATAAACGAATACATGTACACAAGACTAAACATTTAATTAAAAGCTAAAATTTCATCTGAATAACATTTTCTAAAATCAGTGTGGTGTGTGTGCATCATGTATGCAGATTTGCTTTTACTAACATTTTAAATTCCACAAAGTAGTTTCAGGACAGTCACTGCTTAGCAGTGTGTTAACCCACTGCAAACATCTATTTTATTAAAATTTATGTGCAAAATCACTTTTTGGGAAAGGCAATGACAGCGTAATACACAATGTTGTTTCATGAATTGGACTAAGAAAATTTTAGAAGATCACACTTTAGTTCCTTTTCATTTTTTTTTTGACATGATTGTGCTTGAATTTCTCCAGCAATTTCAGCAAATGTATTTTTAACTTTAACAAACAGTAAGCTTTAATGTATTCCTGTTTGACATAATGAAATTGTATAACTCCCACGACTTTCTGCTTTTTTGATATTATATAAGAACCCTGTAATTTTAAATGCCAGAGAAGACAGAGCACCTGAGAATAAATGCTATTCAAACTTGTAGAGCAATATCTGAAGATGCACTATGCATTTCTAAAGTAACCTGAGGTCAAAATTCACAAGAAAACAAGAGATGTTCAAATAAACTTTATTGAAATGTGTTTTTCTGATTACATCTTATCTTTCAAATTTTCCCAAACACTGTTGTCAGTATTCACATGGGATCTGTCAATGCACAGATGTTTACAGCACTAACCTATTGTCTCCCCACTTCAAAGAGTTGGGTATTTGAAATTAAGTTTTGGAAAAATTGAAAAATGACATTTGAAACATAAACAAATGTTTATAATCACTATTATCTGGATAATCACATATGATATACAACTTTTTAAATTGTTAAAATTAAGCAAACTATGGATGGTTCTCCAGGATGTCATTTTTTAATGAAGGGAGCAAAAGTAACAAGTATAACAGTATTATTTATAAGGAAAGCTTTTTTTTTACAGTTTTGAAATTTCATAAAGCAAGCTTTATCAAGCTTGACAAGGGGGAAAAGAGGTATTAAAAATTACTTCTTAAGGAAAAATCCTAGATGGTAGATACAGATTGGCCTTCTAACTTAATTTCTGCTTTCCAGGTTGTCATGTAAGTTTAAATAGTACAGAAAACCCTAACTTTTCCAATTCCTTTTTAGCTCTCAAATAATGAAACTCTTTATTACTCTCGAAATTGGTAGAGGGCTGGCCCTCCTCTTTAGAAGAATGTCATCCAACACCTTCATCTGCTTGCATTTAAAGCCATTTGATAATGTAAGCGCCTCCCAGACACAGCTCCATGCAATGTGTGACAGAGCTGCTTGCTGATTTGTGAGTCTTGACAATTGACTTAATCATGGTCTCTTTTCCCTAAAATTAAAGACAAAATCAATAGCATCCAGGATCCTATTTAAAAATACATCACAACATTCAGTCTGCACTGACCTTATGAAGTAAAAGAAACTGTTTGGGATGAAGTAAATAATGCCTTTTCCTGTTAGATGCTAAAGTGCAAAAATAGATTCTCATTGTTAAGTATAGCCTTTGACAAAGTGCAACCCACGGAATACAATCTGCTTACTCTTTTACACTTAATGCCATGAATACTGCCATGTCAATCACTACAGATTTCCTTCAGTCTTCCTTCTATTATATAGCATTTAATGGCAATGACATATCAAAATTTGGTTACTGATAGCCACTTATCATAGTGGATTTCTAATTTGTTGCTAATATCCTCATAAGAAGTATATCTACATGTTAGAGTATTTCTAAAGAGTAAAAATGAATTGCTTGGTCAATGAGTTTTTGTTTTACAATTTTTGAAGAGTACTATCAAGTTGCCTAACAAATGAGCTTTACCAATTTACCTTCCAACCAACAGTTTGTAAGGCTGCATATTTCCTTGCACCCTCATCAGTACTGTATATCCAATACTGGGCTTTTAATTTTTTACTATCTGCTAGGTGAAAAATTAATTTGCATTTTGTAGATTACAGATGAGGTTGACCTTTTTTTTCAATTGATTATTCATCTTCCATTTGTCTTCACATATTTTTAGTTCTTTTGTGAACAGTCTGTCCAGACCTTTGCAAATTTTTCCTTTTATTATCTACTTGTTTTTATTTCTGAATGAGGCTCCATGTGTATCTTGTTAATCCTTTGCCTTTTATAGCAAAATTTTCTCCAATTTTTATGCTAAAGCTTTATATTTAAGATATTTTTAATTGTTCAGGAGTTTAAATATCTTAGTAGGTTTGAATTGGGCAATGATTTCTCTTAATATTTTAGAGTTTTGACATTTGTTTCTTAGCTCTTAACTGCTTAGAATTTATTTTCTTTTTTATATATATATTTTAAGTTCTAGGGTACCTGTGCACAATGTGCAGCTTTCTTACATATGTATACATGTGCCATATTGGTTTGCTGCACCCATTAACTTGTCATTTACATTAGGTATATCTCCTAATGCTATCCCTCCCCACTACCCCACCACACAACAGGCCCCTGTGTGTGCTGTTCCCCTTCCTGTGTCCAAGTGTTCTCACTGTTCAGTTCCCACCTGTGAGTGAGAACATGTGGTGTTTGGTTTTTTGTCCTTGAGATAGTTTGCTGAGAATGGTTTCCAGCTTCATCCATGTCCCTACAAAGCACATGAATTCATATTTTTACATGGCTGCATAGTATTCCATGGTGTATATGTGCCACATTTTCTTTATGCAGTCTATCATTGATGGACATCTGGGTTGGTTCCAAGTCTTTGCTATTGTGAATAGTGCTACAATAAACATACGTGTGCATGTGTCTTTATAGCAGCATGATTTATAATCCTTTGGGTATATACCTAGTAATGGGATGGCTGGGTCAAATCGTATTTCTAGTTCTAGATCCTTGAGGAATTGCCACACTGTCTTCCACAATGGTTGAACTAGTTTACAGTCCCACCAACAGTGTAAAAGTGTTCCTGTTTCTCCACATCCTCTCCAGCACCTGTTGTTTCCTGACTTTTTAATGATTGCCATTCTAACTGGCATGAGATGGTATCTCATTGTGGATTTGATTTGCATTTCTCTGATGGGCAGTGATGATGAGTATTTTTTCATGTGTCTGCTGACTGCATAAATGTCTTCTTTTGAGAAATGTCTGTTCATATCCTTCACCTACTTTTTGATGGAGTTGTTTGTTTTTTCTTCTAAATTTGTTTGAGTTATTTGTAGATTCTGGATATTAGCCCTTTGTCAGATGAGTAGATTGCAAAAATTTTCTCCCATTCTGTATGTTGCCTGTTCACTCTGATGGTAGTTTCTTTGGCTGTGCAGAAGCTCTTCAGTTCAATTAGATCCCATTTGTCAATTTTGGCTTTTGTTGCCACTGCTTTTGGTGTTTTAGTGATGAAGTCCTTGCCCATGCCTATGTCCTGAATGGTATTGCCTAGGTTTTCTTCTAGGGATTTTATGGTTTTAGGTCTAACACTTAAGTCTTTAATCCATCTTGAATTAATTTTTGTATAAGGTGTAAGGAAGGGATCCAGTTTCAGCTTTCTACATATGGCTAGCCAGTTTCCCCAGCACCATTTATTAAATAGAGAATCCTCTCCCCATTTCTTTATTTTGGCAGGTTGGTCAAAGACCAGGTGATTGTAGATGCGTGGTATTATGTCTGAGGGCTCTGTTCTGTTCCATTGGTCTATATCTCTGTTTTGGTACCATTACCATGCTGTTTTGGTTACTGTAGCCTTGTAGTATAGTTTGAAGTCAGGTAGCATGATGCCTCCAGCTTTGTTCTTTGGGCCTAGGATTGACTTGGCAATGCAGGCTCTTTATTGGTTCCATATGAACTTTAAAGTAGCTTTTTTCAATTCTGTGAAGAAAGTCATTGATAGCTTGATGGAGATGGCATTAAATCTATGAATTACCTTGGGCAATATGGCCGTTTTCATGATATTGATTCTTCCTATCCATGAGCATGGAATCAATTCCATTTGTTTGTGTCCTCTTTTATTTCATTGAGCAGTGGTTTGTAGTTCTCCTTGAAGAGGTCCTTCACATCCCTTGTAAGTTGAATTCCTGGGTATTGTATTCTCTTTGAAGCAATTGTGAATGGGAGTTCACTCATGATTTCACTCGCTGTTTGTCTGCTATTGGTGTATAGAAATGCTTGCGATTTTTGCATATTTATTTTGTATCCTGAGACTTTGCTGAAGTTGCTTATCAACTTAAGGAGATTTTGGGCTAAGACCATGGGGTTTTCTAGAGACACAATCATGTCATTTGCAAACAGGGACAATTTGACTTCCTCTTTTCCTAACTGAATACCCTTTATTTCTTTCTCCTGCCTGATTGCCCTGGCCAGAACTTCCAACACTATGTTGAATAGGTGTGGTGAGAGAGGGCATCCCTGTCTTGTGCCAGTTTTCAAAGGGAATGCTTCCAGGTTTTGCCCATTCAGTATGATATTGGCTGTGGATTTGTCATAAATAGCTCTTATTATTTTGAGATATGTCCCATCAATACATAATTTATTGAGAATTTTTAGCATGAAGGGCCATTAAATTTTGTCAAAGGCCTTTTCTGCATCTACTGAGATACTCATGTGGTTTTTGTCTTTGGTTCTGTTTATATGCTGGATTACATTTATTGATTTGTATATGTTGAACCAGCCTTGCATCCCAGGAATGAAGCCCACTTGATCATGGTGGATAAGCTTTTTGATGTGCTGCTGGATCTGGTTTGCCAGTATTTTATTGAGGATTTTTGCATTGATGTTCATCAGGGATATTGTTCTAAAATTCTCTGTTTTTGTTGTGTCTCTGCCAGGCTTTGGTATCAGGATGATGCAGATATTGTCACCACCAGGCCTGCCCTACAAGAACTCCTGAAGGAAGCACTAAACATGGAAAGGAACAACCAGTACCAGCCACTGCAAAAGCCTGCCAAATTGTAAAGACCATCAATGCCAGGAAGAAACTGCATCAACTAATGAGCAAAACAACCAGTTAACATCATAATGACAGGATCAAATTCACATATAACAATATTAACCTTAAATGTAAATGGGCTACATGCTCCAATTAAAAGACACAGACTGGCAAATTGGATAAAGAGTCAAGACCCATCAGTGTGCTGTATTCAGGAGACCCATCTCATGTGCAGAGACACACATAGGCTCAAAATAAAGGGATAGAGGAAGATCTACCAAGAAAATGGAAAACAAAAAAAGGCAGGGGTTGCAATCCTAGTATCTGATAAAACAGACTTTAAACCAACAAAGATCAAAAGAGACAAAAAAGGCCATTACATAATGGTAAAGGGATCAATTCAACAAGAAGACCTAACTATCCTAAATATATATGCACCCAATACAGGAGCACCCAGATTCATAAAGCAAGTCCTTAGAGACCTACAAAGAGACTTAGACTCCCATACAACAATAATGGGAGACTTTAACACCCCACTGTCAATATTAGACAGATCAATGAGACCCAAAAGTTAACAAGGATATCCAGGAATTGAATTCAGCTCTTCACCAAGCAGACCGAATAGACATCTACAGAACTCTCCACCCCAAATCAACAGAATATACATTCTTCTCAGCATCACATTGCACTTATTCCAAAACTGACCACATGGTTGGAAGTAAAGGACTCCTTAGCAAATGTAAAAGAATGGAAATTATAACAAACTGTCTCTCAGACAACAGTGCAATCAAACTAGAACTCAGAATTAAGAAATTCACTCAAAACCTCTCAACTACATGGAAATTGAACAACCTGCTCCTGAATCACTACTGGGTACATAATGAAATGAAGGCAAAAATAAAGATGTTCTTTGAAACTGATGAGAACAAAGACACAACATACCAGAATCTCTGGGGCACATTTAAAGCTGTGTGTAGCACTAAATGCCCATAAGAGAAAGCAGGAAAGATGTATAATCGACACCCTAACATCACAATTAAAAGAACTAGAGAAGCAACAGCAAACACATTCAAAAACTAGCAGAAGGCAAGAAATAACTAAGATCAGAACAGAACTGAAGGAGAAGAGAAACAAAAAACCCTTCAAAAAATCAGTGAGTCTAGGAGCTGGTTTTTTAAAAGATCAACAAAATTGATAGACTGCTAGTGAGACTAATATAAAGAAGAAAAGAGGGAAGAATCAAATAGACGCAATAAAAAAATATAAAGGGGATATCATCACTGATCCCACAGAAATACAATCTACCATCAGAGAATACTATAAATACCTCTATGCAAATAAACTAGAAAATGTAGAAGAAATGGATAAATTCATGGACACATACACCCGCCCAGTACTAACCAGGAAGAAGTTCATTCTCTGCATAGACCAATAACAAGCTCTGAAATTGAGGCAATAATTAATAGTTTACCAACCACAAAAAGTCCAGGACCAGACAGATTCACAGCTGAACTCTAACAGAGGTACAAGGAGGAGCTGGTACCATTCCTTCTGAAACTATTCCAATCAACAGAAAAAGAGGGAATCATTCCTAACTCATTTTATGAGAATTTATTTTCTAAATGGATATCCAGTTGTTCCAACCTCACCTATTGTATAATACATTCTTTGTTTTATTGATTCAAAGTGACACTACATTTTTATACACAAATATATCTCTGGATGCTCTAGATCTATCTTTAAGGCAAAACCACATTGTTTTAATTATATAGTTGTATAGCATATTTTGATATCTGGATGAGTAAGTGCTCCTTTATCATTCTTCTTTTGGAACGTATTCTTTTCGGTATTTTAAATTTTTATTTAAAAGATTTTAAAACCAAAAGAAAGAGTAATAGAGTAAGCTCCCATATCTCACACTAGGTTCAAAAATTATCAAGATTTTCCTACATTTGCTTAGCTTATCCCTTCTTTTTTTTTTCCTTGATGAAGTATTTTAAAGCAAATTCCAGATATTTTGTCATTATACCCCTCCAAATTTTAGAGTGCATTTCTCTAAAGAAAATAGACATTTACATATATAAAAACACAATAATCATATTAACTGAAACCAACAATTTCAATTATCAATATCACCTAATTTCTATTCCATAAATAAATGTCCCCCAATAGTTTTAAAACTTGTTTTGATAATTGATTTGTTTGAATAAGAGTTGAACAAATTCAATACATCACATTTGGTTGTTATGTCTCTTAAATCTCTTTTGGTCTAGAGCAGTCCACCTCCTTTTTCTTTATTTTTTAAATGCTGCTGACACGTAGAAGAAGCCTAATCACTTCTGCGCCTTGTTTTTTCATTTAACTTGTTCCTATTTTTCCTGTATTTCATGTAAAAGAAAGTTACCTCTGGAGGACTAATTAAATTCAGGTTCAACTTTTTGGGCAAGAATGCTTTGTGTCTGTGTGATGGTTAATCTTATGTGCCAACTTGGCTAAACTATGCTATCCAGACATGTGGTCAAACATTATTCTAGATATTTCTGTGAAGGTATTTTTTGATAAGATTACAGTAGACTTTGAGTAAAGCAGTTTACCCTCCATAATATGGGAGAACCTCATCCAATCAGTTGAAGGCATTAACAGAGAAAAGCCTGACTGCACCTGAAGAAGAGGGAATTCTGTCAGCAGACTGCCTTGGGACTCCAGCTGCAAGATCAGTTCTTCCCTGGGTCTCTGCTACCCTATCTTAGAGATTTTGGACTTGTCAGCCTCCACAGTGACCTGTACCAACTCCTCTCGCTGTCTCTCTCTCCCTCCCCTTCCTCCCAAGGCATTTGTGTGTACGTGTGCACATACACACACAGACACACACACACACACACCCCGTTGTGTGTGTGGGAACTCTCGGAACCCTACCTAATAGAGTTCAGAACTGTGTACTTCATTTTGCATAACATCTTGAGGCCCACAATGTCTACTTTAGTACTGACTGAAAAGTAGATTCAGGTGGTTATACCTGATCTTTTCATTTTGAACTTCCTTACCAAAATTTTATCTAAAACTGAGGCTCTCGAAGTATGATCTTCAGACTAGCAGCATCAGCATCACCTGGAAATTTGTTAGAAATGTATGTTCTTGGCCACACCCCAAACATACTGAATGAGAAACTACAGGAGTGAGGCCCAACAATCGATGTTTTCACAAGTCCTCCAGGAGATTCTGATGCACAGTACATTTGAGAAGCAATGCCGTAATCATTTATCCATTGATGAACACTGCCTGGATCAATGATTTTATTAAAGGCTGCAAAATCAAGACTTTCTCTTTCTCCCATTCATTCCACATTACTAGCTGAATTTTTTTTCATAACGAATATCTTTTCCTCATAAATTAGTGCTATTTGGTTATTTGCAATTCAGTTCATACATGAAAGGCTACATAAATTCTGAATTCCTTATACTTGTTTTTTTTTTTTTCCCAATAATTAGTTGGTACCCTAATTATTTCTAGTGGTAGTCAATACTTTTTTTTTTTCCTTTTTAACTCTTGCATACTATGAACTCACAAATTTGTATATATTCAGTATGTTTCTAGCAATTGAATTTTTTAGTCTTTTTGATGCTTAAATTGTTCCACATTTACTCAGTTGGTGATCCTTCAGTTGGTAACTATATCTTTTCAATGAGACTCAGTTTTTGATAATTTCTTTGGTACCTAGCACAACATGATCTGAGGCCAATATTCTATATTTCTGGTCTCACACTTAAATCCTCCTGTCTTCTCAGAATCACAAGAGCCCAAAATTAGGATACTGAAGATATTCTCTCACATTTCCCCTTTCAGATCAGTTTATCAAATGAAATAAATTCCTTTGATATTTATCAGGATTGCAATAAATTAATGATTAATCTGGGAAGAACTAAAATGTTTATGTTATTGAACCTCTCTATCTAGAAATACGGAATCGTCTCCTTTGCTCTTCTTTCATTGTAATCCAAGAATATATCACAGTTTTCCTCTAGAAGTATGGATGTTTCTAAGGTTTAATCCTAACTATTTTATGGATTTCTCTGATGATTTATGGTTTATTATGAACCCCATTCTAAACCCTCTAATTCCTTGTAGGAGCTTTTCAGTTTAATTTCTTAGGTTTAACCATCAAATTGTGTAGAAAAAATAGTTATTGGTTTTTTCCTTTCTAATGCGTATATACAATTTCTCTTTATGTCATTAGCTAAGACCTCCTGTATAATATTTAGTAACGTGATATTAGACCATTCTACTTTATTTCAGACTTTTATGAAAATAATTCTTTCTCACTTCCTTGTTATATGAGGTACTTGATACAGGTTAAGAAAGTTTATCTTTATTCCTAACTTGCTACACATTTATCTCAGAAATAGATGCAAAGTTTTCCAGTACCTATTGAAATGATCATATCGTTTTCTCTTTTAATCTATTAATGTAAGAATTTTGCAATAATACATTTATAGAAACTGTACCACCCTTCACTTCTAGAACAGACTTCATTTAGATTTTCAAAGGTATTGATAACAAGTTATGTATAGTATTATCTTTAATATTTTGTGATTCCCTTATTTTATTGTTCTCTTAAATGTTCTTTAGCGAAATGACTCATTCATTATTTCTAAATATTTTTGTACAATAATAAATGCATTTAAGGGTATCTATTTTCTTCCTAAGATCATTTTAGCAATATCCTAAAAGTGCATAATGCATAGTGCTCTCACCATTCATTTCAAATTAGCTGTAATTTCATGATTTGTTTGTTCTTTTTAACCTGAAGTTTCAGAATGATATTTTAAAATGTCCAAGTTAATAAATTTTGTTTGTCCTTTGTATTTTTATTTTATTTTACTGTACTAAGGTTGAGGCACATAGCCTGGGAGGTTTCTACTTTGAGGAATTTATTATGATTTTCTTTGCCACATGGTCAAATCTGTGATTTTTTTTTCCCCATAGGTTTTTGACCATTCTTTGTCTATGCCTTCCTCTCAGTTCCTCATCAATATTTACCAATCCTCAACCCAACAAGCTTTCCTATTTAAATCCCAGCATCTCCTATCACCTTCCATGCAAAAACGGTGGTAACATCTCTAACTATGCCTACTAGACTTTGGAATAAAGTTAATGTCTACTTTTTACTTTCTCCCTTTTCAGCCTTCAAGAAATCCACTTCAACTCTACTAAGCCCTACGCTGCACAGGGTATGACAATTAAATTTGAGGGCTGCTATTTGGTAGGAAGATTGTGTAAGCCTGGAGCTACCTGTGAATCATTACACTCCACTGGGTTTTGGGACGGTTTCCACTGCTCTTAACTCAAATGATTGTAGTATTCGCTGTTACGTGTTATGTCAGAAAATGAGACATTGAACATAACTTTATTCTTCTTTGGGAAAGAAATAACAAATTTAGAAGGGTTTTGATGATTACTATCCCATTATCAAAAAATAAGAATTTAGAAGAACATACTGGAGAGCAGAAAAGGAAGACGTAGGTGTAAAGGAAGATGATAAGATTTATGTGTATATCTTTTTCCCCCCTCATGTTAGAGTCTATGTACTCATATAAATACATGTTAATGAATATACCTTTGGGGTGACAACTAATCAGTCATGCAAACATAAACAAGACAGAGGGAATAAACATCTCTAGGGATGCTTCAGAGCAAAGGTCCAGGCTCAAGGGATGCTCTCAAACTCTTTCCTGTGACCAAGATTTGAATATTTGTGGCCATGGCCTTTCACATGGCCTCTCCTAAACCCCAAAACACATACAGAGTTGTTTGTATTCTGAAGTAAAAACATCAGAGTGAGCAAGCTAGTGCTTTCATTGGGTGCTGGATTTGGAGTATCAGAATATTTAGGAAAACACAGATCTTATATTTGAATATCTTTATGATAGGTCACTGAATATTTCCACAACAAATGTAAACAATAGAATACAGGACAAAACCATTCGACAAAGAGTTTTTGGGCTGTGAGGAGCTGAGGCTGAGGAGGGTGTCTAGTGAAGAGACAGTCAGGTTCCTTACTATATCTGACAGAGACCCAGGGGAAAGGCCTGTTTATAAAAGAAGACCCATGACTCAGAAATAAAACACATAATTATGGCATAACCATAGAAAGGACCCACTATCAGAAAAATATAAAATAAGGGCTACACAGCTCCTATGGAATGGTCTCTCATCTTTGTACTACTAGCCACTCATCCTTTATACCTGGATATCTGGATAACAGCATTTGGTATCTAGTCCAATTAATCTCTTTATCATTCTTGCCAAAGTAAAATCCTAATTTACAATACATTACTATCCTACTTTGAATGACAAGAAATTTACTTTCTGATTGGAGAACTACACTCTAAGGAATCTTTCAAAAAGCCTTCAAAGAGGTCAGAGAATCAGACCAAAGTGCATCTGACTCCAAAGCCCTTACCACTGCACAATAATTCCGCCCACCCCCTGCCCCAGTTTCAATGTTGTTTTAACACAAATCTCAAGAGCATTCACGTGGGAGCCTGGGTATCCCCTCAACAATAATTAGTTTTTTGTTTTGTTTTGTTTGAGACCCCAAACTTCCATTCTATATGTTCAATGACTTCATATTTATGCACATTTACTCAGGTATTTTAAAAGAGTTATTTTTTCTCATTTTTTTTTTTTGTGTAGATGGCATAATTAAAAAGTTTAAATAAGTTGAAAGAGCAGACACATGTATCTAGAAGGATTTGGTATATCTCTTTTATACACACAGACATACACACACACACACACAAATAGACTCACACACAATTCGATCCATGTGATATTTGTCCTATCAAGGCTAAAGATGTAGTGTTATTCCATTAAAAATACCACTGCATAAAATGCCACTGTAGATTGCTCTGCACTGACAAGAGTGGAAAGCCTCTGCTTCACAGAAGCAAAGCATAACTCTACTTCAGGACTGCAAGGTACTGTAGCCAAATCCTTTGAATCACTCACGTCAATATGTTATCTTCTAAAGAGGATGATCTGAATAACCACGATCCCTATGTAGGTCCCAAGAAATAAATTTATTTCAGCTTCTCGACATTCTAATCCTTATATTCCACAGAACTTAAGCAATTAAAATTATGAATGACCTCCATGCTATTTTAATATAGGAAGTTCCTGCAAAAGTAATTGTGGTTTTCACCACTGCTTTCATTTCAGAGATTAATTGAAAGTAATGGCAAAAACTGCAATTGCTTTTGCACCAACCTGACCCTCCCTTTATCAAACTTTTATCCTCTTGGTGAATAGAAAAGCCAGATTCTATTTAATTTTTTTTGTGTTTATTGAGATATAATTCACATCCTATACAATTAACCCATTTAAAGTATACAGCTGAGTGGTTTTAAAAATATTCATAAGGTTGATGAACCATTGCTGCTATCTAATTCCAAAATATTTCATCACTGCAAAATGAAACCCCATCACCATTAGTAGTCATGACACATTCTTCCCTCCCTCAGCCCATAGCAACCACTAATCTACTTTCTGTTTCTATGGTTGTACTGATTCCAGACATTTCATATAAATGTCATACAACATATAAACTGTGACTGGCTTCTTCATTTTGTCATAATGTTTTCCAGGTTCATCCATGATGTAACAAGTATCTGTACTTCATTTTTATAGTCAACTAATATTCTACTGAATGGGTATACCACATTTTCTTTAACCACTCCTTAGTTAATGAGTATCAATTTTTTCTACTTTTGGCTATAATTAATAATGCTACTATGAATATTTGTGTACAAGCTTTTGTATGAACATATGTTTTCAATTCTTTGGGGTATAAACCGAAAAGTAGAATTGCTGCGAACTTCTTGAGGAACTGCCAAACTGTTTTCCAAAGCAGCTGCACCATTTTACATTCCATTAACAATTTATGAGGGTTACAATCTTTCCACATTCTTGCCAAAACTTGTTTTGTCTGTCTACTTGATTATAGTCATCCTACTGGATGTGAAATAATATCTCACTGTAGTTTTGACTTGCATTTTCCTAATGACGAATGATGCTGAGTACCTTTCCATGTGCTTATTGGTCATATGTGTATCTTCTTTGGATAAATGTCTATTCAAATTCTTTGCCCATTTTATAAAATTGGTTTCCCCAATTCTTTTTAAGCCTTTGAATTTCAATGGAAATTCAATCCATATGTTCATTATTCTTGTTCACTGATGAGTGTTTTTCAGGAAATCTTGTTAGATGCTGTTAAAGTTATGAGTTTTAAAACCCCACGCTAACATCCATTAAAAGAATGTTGTCTTTGGAGTGACAGGTAATAATGATAATGTTCTAAACTGATTATCATCCATATCAAATTTAAATTCAAATCTGACTTAAGCGCCCATGACAACAACCAGTGTGAAACTTTAATATATTCAAAAATAATTATTTAGCAACACTTATTGCCAAGGCACCAAGGATGATAATAAGAAGAAAAAATGTTAAAACATGTAAGTGGCTTATAGTATCTCATATAATCTTTACCAAAAAATCCTATGATATTATTATCACACTTACAAATTAGATAATCATGGTCCCTTCTTTCACAGAGTATCATCTACTTTAAAACCAGCAAAAGTGTAATTATAAACAAAGTGAGATAAATGTTAATGAAGGGAACAACTGGTAGAAAAAGTTGTCTCACCCAAATGTGATATTTCAGGTGAGTTTCTTAGGGAAGGATATATGTGCTGAGTCATGAAGGATGAATTGAAATTAGCCAGGCAAATCAAATGAGGATGAAAAGGCATACAAATAGTACAGGTTGAAGGACTAGCAGGTGTAAAAGGGAACTGGAAGCAAGGCAAAGCATTTCTTCTAATGTATTAGAAGAGTTGAGTTTGTATATGAAACTCACTACTGGATTACTTCATGATATTGTAACTTTTCACTGACTCCTGACTCTAGATTGTGTCTGTTGGCTTTATGAATGTTGATGTTCCATCCTGGATCGTTGTTTATTCATCATCATAAGATGGCCCCTGGGATACATCTTTCAGGCTAATAGATTACTGACCCTGCCAAGACCTCTCAAAAATATCTGGCTAATGACATATCAATCTTCATTAACCAACCACCCATCTCTTCTAACAGCAGCTCCTTGACCATCAAAGGTAATTTTGTCAACCTTACATTTGGAGGCTCACCTTTTATTAAAAACACAAATGTTGCTGAATAAATGCTGTTAGTCATTCCAGAATGTTTATCATTCCTACCTAAGGAATTAACTAACACATAATGATGTCCTCATCAAGCAGATAAGATGACATTAGGAAGGACAATTTAACAAGATGACCAAATCAAGTCCCCAAATGAGGCAATGGGGAGTTGAAGGAACTGAGAAAGCACAACCTAGAAATAATAAGACTTTAGGGCACTGAATATTTAAAGGATGACATTAAAGAGTGGCATTAGGATAATTTTATATATCTTCAGAGGGAACCAATAATGAAACAGAAGATTGAAACTATTATTAGAATTTGAATCTACGAGTCTTCATTTTTGTGACTGAATAGGTATTGTTTTAAGTGCATGAGCATTTAAATTTTTTGAAAACTTAATTTCAAAATGTATTGGTGGCCATGATGTTAAATAAAAGCTTTGTCTAGATATTTTGTTCTTACTAATTAGTCTCAGTGAGGTAAAGGGATCAAGCATCCTCACAGGTTAGAATATTTGCTTAAGAAAAAAAACTTTAGGCTGGGTGCACTGGCTCACACCTGTAATCCCAGCACTTTGGGAGCGGGTGGATCCTTTTAGCTCAGGAGTTCAAGACCAGTCTGGGCAACATGGCAAAACCTCCTCTCTATAAAACATACAAAAATTAGCCGGGCATGGTGGCTCACATGCCAGTAGTCCCAGCTACGGAAGTGGGGAGGGTGCTGAGGTGGCAGGTTCACTTGAGACCCGGAGGTCTAGGCTACAGTGAACAATGTTCACACGGCTGCACTCCGGCCTGGGTCACAGAGCAAGACCCTGGCACAAAAACAAACAAACAAACAAAACTTTAGGTCTTTAAATAAAAATAAAGCTACAACCAGTCCCAAGATAGCAAAATTTTTAATATTTATTATAAGATATATTTTGGTGTACTTTATTCACTTTTACTATAGCATTAATATGCCAAGTTTCTTCAGGATGAGTTTACTATCTTGTTTACTATCTCCGTATAGTATGCTTGGAAATTGTTATTAAGCAAATTCCCTTTGTTGATGGCAAATTCAGACCTAAAGAGAAGAGCTTCCTATATCTATTGATTAGCACCTGTTTCAGAAGCAGATTAGTTACGGAATAAAGTTGTCCCATAAAGTTAGTTTACTCAGTAAACAGAGTATGTTTCATTATTGTTACTAGTAAAGAATTTTAAAAGACATACAATTTATTTCCCTAAGTAAAAGGGAAAAATAGAAAAATATAGAATAATTATTTTACAGTTTTTGTTGCATTAAGAACCATACCTACTTAATCATCCTAGAATTACAATTCATAAATTTTTAAATCCCACCATATAAAAAATAAATTCAAGGAGATTATTAACACAAATTTCAAGACAGCGAGAAGGGACAGAGTCAGGGAAGGGGCACACAAACGTTTTTCAGGATTATAGCATTGCTCTCATTGTTCAGTGGGACAGTTGTTGTATTAGGATTCTCCAGAGAAACAGAACCAATAAGAGAAGTAGATAGATACAGATGCAGATACATAAAAAGACTTATTATAAGAAACTGGCTCAAATAATTATAGAGTCTGAGAAACCCCAAGATCCGCAGTTGGTAAGCTGGTGACCCAGGAGAGCAATGGTATAGTTCCAGTCCAACTCTAAGATCTAAGGCAGGAGAAGGCTGATGCAACAGCTTGGAAACAGGCAGAGAGAGCAACATTTCCCCTAGTGATTCTTTTTATTCTATTCAGGCCTTCAATTTATTGGATGATGCCCACACACATCAGGGAGGGCAATCTACTTTATTCCGTCTACCGATTTAAATGTTAATCTCATCCAGAAACACCCTCACAGACACACCCGGAATAACCTTTAACCAAACATCTGAGAACTCCATGGCCCCATCAAGTTGTCACAAAATTAGCAATCCCAGTTGGTTATAATGATAGTCACTAGTGTTCACGATTACTTCTTTACACGGTGTGTGTGTGTGTGTGTTTATTCTATGTTTAAGAAGGAAAGTTGAATTAAAAAACAGAACTATGGCAAGAAGCACTAGAATTCATGTTATCAAATGCAGTAAAAAATAATAAAGACCTAAAATTGGGTTTTGAATAAATAAATGGAGAAGAGACAAATCTTCCTGATGGAAGAATTCTATTTAATATATGCAGACACTCCACTCTCCAGAGGGTGGACCTTTTCTTCCCTGCATTGAGGGTGAGAAGATTTAGTGACAGAGTTGGGCAAAGGAAGAAAACAGAAACTGTACAGCGGAGAAACCTGACAAACACAACTTTAACCAAGTGATAAAGGTTAACATTATCAGTGATGTCATGTGGATATCATGTACCCCTACGTGACGTGATAAGAAAGCTACTTCACTTCTATGGTATTCTTCCACAAAATCTGTAACCCCAGTTTAATTATGAGAAATACATCAGATAAACCCAGATTGGGTGACCATTCTACAGGATACCTGGCCTGTATTACTCAAGATGGTTAAGTCCATGAAAAATGAGGAAAGTCTGAGAAACCGACACAGACCAGACCCCCAACAGACCAGAGGAGACTGCGAAAATATAACAACAAAATGCAATGTGCTAGAGATTGAGTCCTGAACAGAAATAGGACATTAATGAAAAAGACTGGTAAGTTCAAATCACATACCAATGTTGATTTCTTAGTTTTCACAAATGTACCATGACAATGTAAGATGATAATATTAGGGGAAAATAAATCTGGGTGAGGCAAACTGTGTATATTTTGCTACTTTTCTGTAAATCTAAAATTATTCCAAAATACAAGTTTGTTAACAAAATATATTAGGTTGGCTACTGAAACCCTTGCTAGGGTCATATCATCTATGAAGGACAATCTGATTTCCAAACTAGAAAGATGCATTTGTGCTTGTCTCCCTCGTTCTGCATGTTAAGTACTCCAGGAGACCAAGAATAGATTTCAGTCATTAGAGATGGCAAACCAAGACCTCTGCTCAGCACTAAAAGTTTTTAAAAGCAAAGAACCAACAAGAATAGAGATTTATACATGAGATAAGCCCAAGTTTGCTGTTGACCTTGAAGGACAAAAGAGATGAATCTATTTGGCTCAATAGATAAACATTACACATTTGTCCTGGGTGGAAAAGGTGGTATATTGAGGCTATATAATTAAATATTTTTCATTAAAATTTTATAACAATTGTTATAACATGTTAGAAAGTCCAGTGCATTCTAAAGAGTAAGACAGGCCAGGACTATGCTAATTAGTGTAAAGGAAGGGAATAATATTTTAACTTCAGAAACCTAAGAATACATGGACTTAAACTGCACTGCACTATTTGGTAGTTAAGACAGCAATTGACAGTTACACAGCTATAAACTAGATCCAACACAATATATAATGCAAATACAGAAGTAAATAAGACAGTGGAATAATGTGGGGTTTTTTTTTGCCTTCATTAGTGGTTAGAAACCACTATATGCAACATGAAACGAGAGTCACAGAATTTTAACTTTGGGATTTTCCACATATATTAACTGCTTAAAACCAAATTAAAATTTTTAAAAATTGAGATCCAATTATGAAATATTAAATTGCCAAGCAAACATATCAATCATGAACAAGTCTTTTCAGAATGACTACCTTCTATCTGGTACTGACCTAACTGTCATGGATCTTTTAAGAACCACAGCTTACAGTCCTTGTTCTTCAGTACTGTTAATCTTGATGGAGACGTAAGGTAAATAAACGCCTATCAAGTAAATCTATTTTAGTAAGTTTGTGTCATGCTCAACCATTACTTTTCATGCCCTGACTTCATAGAAAGAAAACAACTTTTTACAGGTTGATTCTCACAAATATAAATTATGTTTTTAAGTCTGTGAAATTCACATGATGAAAGATCTCATGTGGGATCACCATTAGCACATAGCCAAATGAATCCAACTTAGACCTTTAAACTTATATGAATATTGAAAAGGATTAAGCAAAGCAATTTCCAACTATCCAACTTTTGTCCCAGAACATGTATGTCTAACTCACTGTGAAGAAAGGTGTCTTTGGAAAGTAATACCAGATCTTTATTGTTTCCTAACACCTATCATTCCCAAATAATGTGATTGCAGAGAGCACAGTGAAACAAAAGGTAGTTTTTGGATTTCATTTTTCAGCACCACAAGATTAGTATGGGGGAGAAAATTCTTTTTTTTCTCTTCATCATTTTTTTTCCCCTAAATAGGGGACTAACTAACTGCTTGCCTCATTGAGAATTCTTCACACAGTTCTACATGATAAGTTTTTCTCTGGATTAACAAGTTATAATGATCAGAACCTCAAGAAACTTCTGAGGAAAATAAAAATAGGATAAGATGAGACCCGGGGTTAGCCAGAAATTTTTCATTTTCTAGAAACTGAAAAGCTGAAATTGCTTTATAACATGAAAAATAATTCAAAGCTGATTCAAATCCCAATTCTTGTATTAAAAGATATGTACTAAAGAAGCTATTTGGTATATTTGTGTCAACTTTAAGCCTGAAGTCAGCACTGGTAGCAGACTGTAGATGTCTTGAATGTTAAAAAAGTGAAGGTACAAATACATTCTGGTGTAGCATTGCTCTTTTCAAATACATTTTTCTATTTTATTCCTCTATACTGGCATAATGAATAGTGCTATTGCTGTTTAAGACTTAAAACAGCTGCATTTCTAATTTTGGCAGATTATGAGGGATTTTTATATGGGTTGCATGTTAAAAGCAAATAAATGACATGCCAACCAGCAGAATGAGAGTGCTGGGCAGATGGTGGCATGGCTGAGTTATTGAACTGAAGTGTTATGCGCCACCAATCATGGAACAAAAGGAATATCTGGCAGCTTTTCAAGTGAAGCCCAATCTTTTACCTCCAACAAAAATAATTAGTGTCCATGAAGTCTTCAGATAGCCATTTAGTAGCCATTCTCCAATTGGCTTTGTTAATGTAGGCAGCCTTCAATGACTTTTAATGATCATTGATCTTGAGGGTATGAAGTATTCTGCCTTTCCTTCCTCTCCTCTTCCAGGATCGTTTGTCGTGTGTGTGTGTGTGTTGGGGGGAGGGGGGGGTGGTGTGTGTGTGTGTACAGAGAAAGAGAGACCTGAATATGGAAATAAAGTATTTGTTACGATTTTTCATCACTGCATAGGAAGAAATCAAAAGGCATTCCAATATGACCTCTTAGTAAAAAAGAGCATCTATCCACATAAAACCATAAAACAATCTTGATTGATACTGACCTTCACTGACCAATCCTGATTAATACATTTTTAAACCTGCATTCAGAATGCCACTAGGTACATTTATCCAAAATCTAGATGATTCATTTGTGAATAAACATCAAGGAATTCACCAAAGAAAGATCTGGTCTTTAAGAGCAGGTTTTTATATGATTCAAGGCAGTTTATGAAGTATAAAAATAAAGTTATATGACTGTTTTTAAAATGGATATTCTAGAATTTATATACTTAACCAAATGTTGTCTTTTCTAACTTAGACAACAACCATTGTCAGTTACTGACATTTTATTATATTTTGTATGTTTCTGTAAGCCACCAAAACTTACACCATGCATTTTGGGAAAATATGAGATAAAACAGGGAAACAAAGCCATTCATAAATGGTACTAATAGGCTATATATTTTATCATAATACTGCATTGCTCTTCCTGATCTATTTCTTTTTCTTCTTTCTACTTTCCCTGTATCCTTTCTTTCTAAGATGATTTTACAAAATCCTTATGTCCTAAGCAATGTGCTCGATACTTTACATCATAACCATGATCAATTCTCAGTTTGCAGATCAGGAAACTGTGGTACTCAAACACTAAATAATTTTCCTAATGCCACACAGCTAGTAAACACAGCAGCTACTGAAATTAAACTCAGGCAGATTACTTCTAGACCTGTTCTTTTAATCAGTAGGGTATTCTATGTAGCACAGAATTAAATAAGATACAGATAATTTAAAACCCTGGAGAAACTGGGAATTATGCCAAATACAACAAGTTAGTATAATAAAAGAAATGCAGTATTAACTTATACCATTATTAAAAACAGTCTACAAATTAGATTTGAGAGTCCAAAACCAAAGCAAAAACAAACATTAGATGTAATAAGAGTAATATTTCTCATAAAATAGAGCTATTTGGGGTACTAAGGTATGAGGAATTTGTGCTGTAAGGAAATCACTGGGTGATATAGTAAACAACTTCTTCCACGAGACTTCCACAATATGCTTCCACAATAAATATGGGCAAAGAATATGAACAGACACTTTTCAAAAGAAGACATTTATGCAGCCAACAAACATGAAAAAATGCTCATCATCACTGGTCATTAGAGAAATGCAAATCAAAACCACAATGAGATACCATCTCACACCAGTTAGAATGGCGATCATTAAAAAGTCAGGAAACAACAGGTGCTGGAGAGGATGTGGAGAAATAGGAATGCTCTTACACTGTTGATGGGACTGTAAATTAGTTCAACGATTGTGGAAGACGGTGTGACGATTCCTCAAGGATCGAGACCTAGAAATATCATTTGACCCAACAATCCCTTTACTGGGTATATACCCAAAGGATTACAAATCATTCTACTATAAAGACACATGCACAGGTATGTTTATTGTGGCATTGTTCATAATAGCAAAGACTTGGAACCAACCCAAATGCCCATCAATGAGAGACTGGATAAAGAAAATGTGGCACATATACACCATGGAATACTATGCAGCCATAAAAAAGGATGAGTTCACGTCCTTTGCAGGGACATGGATGCAACTGGAAACCATCATTCTCAGCAAACTAACACAAGAACAGAAAACCAAACACTGCATGTTCTCACTCGTAAGTGGGAGTTGAACAATAAGAACACACGCACACAGGGAGGGGAACATCACACCCTGGGGCCTGTTGGGGGATAGGGGGCTTGGGGAGGGATAACATTAGGAGAAATACCTAACATAGATGATGGATTGATGGGTGCGGCAATCCACCATGGCACATGTATACCTATGTAACAAACCTGCACGTTCTGCACATATACCCCAGAACTTAAAGTATAATTTAAAAAATAAAAATAATTAATTAAATAAATAAATATGCTACCAAAATTTACAAGTGTGTTATTTATAACATCATTCAATTTGTCACATTGAAGGTCATTTTAGCAAAAGTATTTCTGCAGGCTGTGCATATGTGTAAACAGTGTGATCCAGGTTTGTACCCTCTTTGGAGTGAAATTTGATTTATCTAGTTGCTCTGTCCAATAGAATGTTTTTCAGGTACTGAAAATGTGGCAGCCATTAGCCACATGTCTCTATTGAACACTTGAAATGTGGCTATTGTGACTTAGATGTAAATAGTCACATATGGTTTAAAGCTACCACACTGAACAGTGCAGACCTAGATAAATGGTTGCACTGCATATCTCTCAGCCAATTCTCATCAGTGGAATTTCATACTTTTGTAACAAATAGGCAAAATAAAAACCCAAACATTGTTATTCTGTAGTTTAAGCCTCAAGCACAAGAAATTTGTGCTGTCCAACTCAGCAGAAAACCAAAGGTTTTTTCAAACATTCTAACTAAAAACAAATCCTATCACCTCTTTATTGAAGTGAGTCAAAATAATCCCTCTTTGCAAGATAGTGTAATTGCCTAAAACATTTTTCATAGTATTGTCATATTCTATAACTCATACATTTCATTACATCCTATGTGTCAAGCTTTCATTTTTGACATGGATTGTGATATTTTTGAAAATAAACCCCAAATAATCCAGAATCAAATTTAGTAAATAAGCCATGTGTATTTTAGAAGCCAATTTATATAAAGACAAAAATAACAAGCTAATGCTTTACTATGTATTTTTTAGAATGATTCTTAATATCCCAAGTCCTGCTGTGCCATCGAGGCCCTAACATGGCACTTACGTAAATTATACCAGACCATTAAACTTCCAATCTAAGAAGCAAATATAAGGAATTTTTAGCCTCACAGTAACCAGAGAATAGAGATGAAAGTCCCCTTTGTGTGGTTTTCATTGCCCTCGTGTTCTTTTCCTGTTTACATGGGAGACAGTTATAATACTGTCTTCAATTAGCACAGTAATAGATGAAAAGAGAAGAGAAGGAGAAACAATAATTTCTGGCTGAAAATCCACTTGGCAGATGTTGAGGAACTAGGCCTTAGGCTAATTCTGTGTGAAGAGAGGAGCTTGATATGTTCTTCCATGAAAACCACGGCATGTACTGCTGACAGAGATCTATGGAGATTTTGAATCCAGTTCTGGAGCACATGACTCAACTTTTTCTGTAGGTCTTGCTAGTTGACCCTTAGGCAGGGACAGCTGTTCTGCTAAATGGATAAAACTACAGAGCTCTACCATGGGTAGGAGGAGGGGAAGAAGGAACAGCAGGAGAGGTCAGCCAGACTTCAAGGTAACAATCCTCTTTCCTTCCAGACTCTGAAATAGAAAGGCCAGGGCCCAAGGCCATCTTCAGGGCCACCTCTTAGGAGCTGTAACAAAGATATGAAACACAGAGGCTCCAGAAAGGAAAAGACAATGAATAAACTGATGAAGTCAAATGAGACGAGTACTGGGGGATACATCAAAAAGGAGTAACTACTGAATATATCTCAGAAAGCAAGTAAGAATATTTAGGAAGAAAAGAGCAATGGTTGGGAAAACTGATTCACTGAAGAGTGAATTTAGTACAACAGCAAATGGGGTTATTTGGTCATGGTGATGAACACAATCCAGGAGTCATAGAAATTAGGAAAACAATTGGTATTCCATGAATTAAGTATAATTTTGCTTGAGAAATACTGTGAAAGAAACTGCAATGTTTAAAAACAGGACTTTTTAAAATAAACAATTTTCTAAAAGATATTTTTTGACAATATTTAGGTGATAACAAGAGTCCAGAAAAAAAAGAATTAATCAGATTATAATATTAATTTTACTAATAGATTATGTCAAGAAGAACTAATGGTAGACACTAAAATTCAATTCCTATACAACAACATTAACTTTTGGATATCATATATAGGACATCAATTTAATTATTCATGTATTTGCTGGCTTGTACATTTCACTGATTTAAGGATTCCTTCTTTCACTCAATAAATAGATACTGATCGCATGTGATATACCAGATCCTAAAGATTCAAATATTAAAACAAATCACTCCTATTTCAAGAAATGTGTAGTGCAGTGGGCTGGAGTGGGGGGTGAGAGGATTGAGTACTTTACATTTGGCAACAATCTTGTGAAATGCTTTATATTTATTCTCATGAATTCTACAGACCAACCATATATTGGAGATACTGTTAATGCTATTTTACAGCAGATGGATCAAGATTCAGGGAAATGAGGTGGACTTGCTGAACATTATATAAGAAATAAATGACAACTCTGGGACTGAAACCAAAGTATTGACTGAAAATCAGCTACTTATGAAATTGAAGCTATGTGGAGATATAACATAAATATGATGCATATTTCTGAATTAATATATGTGAAGCACTTGGAACAGTGCATAACAACATATTATAAATGCTCTATGTCCTTATATTACCATCACTATTGTTACTATTATTTCTAAAAGAACAATATGTGGCAAGAAACATTATTAATTTAAAAGTATACAGCATGAAGAATATAATGCAGCAGAATGGAAAATGTGCATAAAATTTTCATATGAAATAAAAGGCTTCAAAAGACTTTTCACTTCGGGGTTTGTCTTATTCCCCAGTTGACCTGGACAGAATTTCCAGCACTATTGTGTCATTGCTGTTACATCTCTTCCCTGGAGAATCCCACTTTATAAGGAGATAAATAACCAAGAAAACTATCAAAGGGAGGAAGAAGTGCTCCAAGCACAATATCCCTACTGAAGTCACAAGTAGGGAAAAGTAGGAGTCTATGGAAACATTCCAATCTGTTTGCTGTCTGCATTCTCTTCTCTGAGAAAATGGTTTAGTGTGGCACAAAGAAATTAAAACCATGTTGATACAGTTAGGCTTTGTGTCCCCACCCGAATCTTATCTTTAATTGTAATCCCCACGTGTCGAGGGAGGGAAGTGGTTAAATTATGGAGGTGGTTTTCCCCATGCTGTTCTCATGATGGTGAGTGAATTCTCATAAGATCTGATGGTTTTAGAGACGGTAGTTTTCCCTGAGCTCTCACAGGTACGTCTGCTACTGCCATGTGAAGAAGGTCCTTGCTTCCCCTTCTCCTTCTGCCATGATTGCAGGTTTCCTGAGCTCTCCCCAACCATGTGGAACTGTGAGTCAATTAAGCATCTTTTCTTTATAAATTACTCAGTCTCATGTAGTGTCTTTATAGCAGTATGAAAATGGACTAATACACAGGTTTACTTGAAAGATAAGAATGGAAAGAGAATATTAACAGTCATAAAAAGGAAATGTTGAAGACACATTTAACATAAGCCATACTTGCGAGAAAAGAAAAATGATGTATATTTTCACATTTAAAGTTTCCGCTATTACAAAACCACCTGCAAAGATAATTGCAACTGAAGTTAGATAAGAGTTGGCTCCATTCAGCTTGTAACACTAGTACAAACACAAAGAAATATAAATTGAGCATTGAAGGCTAGGTCTTATAAAACCTTAATTGCCCAAGGAGTAGTAGGGCTGAGAGGGTGTTGCCTATAATTAATTCTGCTTTCTTAAAAGCAAACAAACAAAAACTTTATCTATGTAATGTACTTTTGACAAAATAATACAGTGACTTAATATATCACTCTTGGGGTTTTTATCTTCTGCCTAAATTTGAGAGAAGATAAAATATTGCTACATTGCTAACCAATGTTTTATATCTAAGAGAAATTAATATAACAGGTACAATGCTATACAAAGTCAGTAATTTGCACCTTCTATAAAAGAAAAAAGAAGTTTAATAAAATGGTGTTACCACATATTTTTTTTCTGGTTTAGGCACTGAATCTTAGTAGGAGAAAAACATGCTTATAAGGATTTCTTAAATATAGTGACCCTAAGACGCTATTTCCATTTTGATCAGACTTGTGAGCTCATGATGGGATCCTGGTGATGCAGTGGCACTGTTATACTGCTTTATATTTTGTATTATAACTATAGAGAAGAAGCTTCAGGGTTTCTTAACCTCATTAAAGTTTGAGTATATGAATTAAATATTTACATTTTTATGAGGAAGAGGATGATAATGGTCTATGATAAACATCATCTCAATGGTTCCTGAAGCTCACTGCTACCTTTGCTGTTACAAATATCAATGGTCCCTGAAATATAAACTCATACTGTAGTAGGAATTCTTTGAACAAGTCCTCAACTATTTCTGTTTACTTGTTCAAATTCAAAGGGCTAAATGGTATTGAAATGGTATTCATAGTGACTAAACACTTAGATTCAGACTCTGGTGTTACTCCTACTATCTGCAGGACATAGACAAGTTACAATTTATATTCTATAGCTTCAAATATCTGACTTCTCTACTGTCCAGAGTCATTGTGAAGGAAACAAATTACTTATATAAACTCCTTCAAAAACCTGTGATATTATGTAAGCAAAGATTTCATGCTTCCTAACTCCTACTTTTCTATGGCTCAAATCTTCTGTGTAGAGAGACTGGATCATCCTCTCAGACAATTTCTTCCATGGTCGTAACACAGAGGAGTATCTCTAGAGTGGCCTGCTGAACCAGGACTCACCAGATGCTCAGAGAGGGAAAAAGTATTCCATGAGAAAGTGAACTTGGGCATGATTTTGGAGAGTTATGCTTCATATTAGCATGCATCAAAGGTCTAAAGATTCTTGCAGCAAATAATCCCTTTAAACTTGTTTAGTCCAACATGTCCCAAAGTTAACAGACCAGGATTCCCTTTTGTGGTATGCTTAATAAGCATACACATCATATTTAAAGGCTGCTTAGAGTGTGAGGAGAAGAAGCAATCTTAATAGTTTGCATTTGTTGTGGAGTTGCTGTGTATAGAAACTGTCTGAGATGCTTTACAAGCAATAATTTATTTTAATTTATGTAAACACCTTACAATATAGGTGCTAGGGTTATCCCCATTTTACAGATGAGGAAACGTGGGCACAGAATGATTACATGTCTTGGCAATGATGTAAGTAGTGAAGAATAGAAAAAGGATATGAACTCATATGTTCTGGCCCTGGAAATTATACTCTATCCTCATGTCTAATGCTTTATTTCCAGAATGAAAACAAAAATAGAATGCATGTAATATTATCACTGTATGATATTTTCATCTAGTAGAAGCTTTTTGTTTGATTAAAAAACAAACAAACAAAAAAATCCTGAAGCCCAAGCCAGGCACGGTGGCTCACACCTGTAATCCCAGCACTTTGGGAGGCTGAGATGGGCGGATCACAAGGTCAGGAGTTCAAGACCAGCCTGGCCAATATGGTGAAACCCTGTCTCTACTAAAAATACAAAAATTAGCCGGGCATGGTGGCGTGCACCTGTAATCCCAGCTACTCTGGAGGCTGAGGCAGGAGAATGGCGTGAACCTGGGAGGCGGAGGTTGCAGTGAGCCAAGATTCCAGCCTGGGTGACAGAGCAAGACTCTGCCTCAAAAAAAAAAAAAAAAAAAAAAAAATTCCTGAAGCTCAAAGGTTTTGCAACGTGTACAAAATCACGAAGAAAATCAATGGTACTACCTTCCTGAGAAATTAGTTCTTTAGCCCCTCAGATAAGTACCTGAACCATTTGGCAAATACATTGAACAATGTATGAGGGCAAGACTTGGGGTGAGCTAAAGGAAATGCCATCACACTCTCACAATGCTGTAGCTCTCCTGAGAGTTCTATTCATTTTTTCATTCCTCCTTCATCAACTCCATCAAAAATGGTTATTATGTTTGTTTAATTTTACTTCTTAAATATGTCTTGACCTCTCTGCCTCATTTTCAGCTCTTCCGTCATGGCCCGAGAATAGGCCCACGCCTCTTCTGCCTGGACTACAGGGCCAGCTCTCTAATGAGGCTCCCTTCTCTTGATAGTGAGGACCAAATAACTAACTACATGTGAAAACAGCTTTTTGCAAAAGTTATAATACAAGATAATCTACTGTAAATCTACAATGAAAGAAGCCCAAGAAAAACATCTATTTTTTAACCTTAAATGTAAGAAGGAAAGATTCAACATTTATCTCTCAAACTTTTAAAACTGTGACTTTATTTGAGGAATTCTTGTAGTCCTTGTCTAGTCTCTATTTAATGACCTACAAGATCCATACACATACATACATAAACACACACATATACACACTGATAATTATTAGAGATCAAGCCAAAACCAACCAAACAGAGTTTGAGTCACGTAGATGTAGTCCTGTCACTAATTTGTTTGCTAAGGCTGAATTATCAGAATTTGATAGAGGCCCATCAAGAAGAAGGCTTCAAATACATTCCATAACCTTGATTTTACAGTTCAATACCATACACTTGAACTTGACTTTGGCTTTGGTAAAAAAAAATTTCCATGTTCAGTGTTTTCCTACTTGGTAACAATAGTAAGAATGCTAGTCCTTTGTTTAACACACAAAGAGAATTTGCCAGGAGTGGGGATAGGTGGGGTAGGGAACTTTCATGCAGTTGTTATTTTTTTCCTCAATAACCCAATCCATTTACTCATGAGCTATCTTTTCCTGGCTTACTGCGTTTAAATATACTAGCTCACACTAGTCATGTTTTTCAAAAAGAAAGGGAGGGAGAAAAAAATCAGCAAATTAGCCAGAAGCAGCTTGGTTAGTTTTCACTCCCAAAGCAGTTAAAAGATGATGAAAAGTCTGAGCAGAAAATGATATAAGCAAAGAAAAAATAAAAATCTTGATGTTGTCTGAAGAAACAAAATTAACCTTGAAATTTTTCCCATTTTTTTCTCTCATTTTTACTGCAGTCCTATGTCAGAAAATGTTCCTGCTGGTAGATTGTTAAATATAAAAACAACCAGGTTATGTTTAAGTCAAACTACAGAGTAAAATTTAATTTGTGATAAGGAAAAGATAGTTTGGATAAATAAAATTTAACAGTAAAACTACAGGGCTTCAGAAGGAAAATGTCCACAGCTTGTTTATTCCTTTACCCACTGCAGTTTTGGTGAAACTGATGCTTAACTACACCTCCAGGAAATAGCATATATCCCAGGGCAATCAGCACCCTTCCTGGGACTGGGTCAGGAATGAGTATGTAATCCAAGCTCCCCTGCACCTATGGCCTGAAGTGTCCTTGCTGCTATCACTTGCCTTGCCTCAAATTATAACATGGTATAATGCTGCTCACTTGATAGGCCCTAATTTCTCCTACGTGGGCCAAAAGAATGCATAGCAAGAAGACTTGAAGTTCAGCTTATTTTTGAGGATATATCTATAAATAATACTTTACAACAAATTGATATTTTTATAAAATGTTGTATATGTAGTAACTTTATTCTCATAGCCAGTAGTTAATATGTGAACTCATACATATTTATTGAGAACTGCATATCTATGGATAACAAAAGGATGAGGTGGGGAAAATATTGCTGAACAATGGTTAGGCCAGGTGCAAGCTGCATCTGCATTTACTCAGGTAGGCTGGGAACTGTGTGTCCTATGTGGCTCAGGAAAAGAGTGGCAAAAATGGGTGGTAAAGTAATGCAGATTACTAATAGGTATTACAGGCCCTGGCCGGGTATACAAGGTCACTGAAACTTCATCACAGTGTAGTGTAAGACATGAATATAATAAGCCGCATGCTACGTGGAGAAAAAAGAAATAGAAAAATATAGTCAAAAATGGTAGGCAGTTAATGATTAAAATACAGTGAAAAAGATAGGGAACAGGAATGTGTACTTGGTAGAGATGGACAAGATGGACAGGCTAGAGTAGGAGAAGAGGAGTGCTACCAAGTGGAGATTTTGAAGCTGGAGCCTTGTCTTATTGGTGAAGTCAGGAATGGTACTATGGGTGACTGATAACAAAAATAAGCAATAAGGAATCTGAGGAATCATAAACATGAATGTTAACAAAACCAAAGATGAATGGGTACTTAAAATGGAAAGTAAGATTAGAAATCTGACACCGATTATTGCCATACTTAAGTGGAAATGAGTCTTCAAGGAAAATAAATCACTTCACTGCAAAGATGACATAAATAATTAAATGGTAATGGGAAATCAGAAGAGGGCCATATCACTCAACTCCTCGACTAAGAGTGGAGGAAAATAAGAGGCAAAGCCTCTTGGAAATGGGATATCACCTTCAGGAGAGTCAGGATGCAAGGAAGACATAAAGACTGGGAAAAAGAAAGGAACATCAGGCATTTGATCACAATAGACTCAGGGCCTAAAAAGGCTAAGGGAAAAGAGATAAGAGATATGGGTAAGAAACAGAGTTGTAATACAGGGCAGTGGAATGGTTTAAAAAAACTATTGTAAACATAAACACTTATTGAGCAAATCACAATGTTAAGCAATAGAATGGGAGAGGAGCTGGGAGAACACTGCTGCCGATGGTCATGGGAAAGCGCAGGCGATCTAAACGTAATTGTGTGTGTGTGCAACTGATATACATAATTGAATAATTTAAAGGGTCAATGACATTGAGAAAATGGCCCTATGTCATTCAAAACTAGAATTAAAGTGTTACAGAATAGCTCCTTTTAAATACCAGCAAAATAGCTGGTAAGAGTAAGGGAGCCATTCTGGAATCTGGTGCTGGGAAAGCAGGTAAGGAAACGGGCTGCTCTTAAATGCCCTGTCAACAACTGTGGCCAGGAAAACAGGACAGATGGAATATAAAGGGTAGATGGCAGGGGAGGTGGGGCATATGCACAATGAAGTTCTCAATTTGCAAAGATGGGAGAGGAAAAGCAGAAAGCTGTTCTCATGCAGCAAGGGAATTCTAGAGGACTATATCAGGTCAACACAAGGGAACAGCAGGTCTGGCTCATTAATGCTGGGATAATATGCAAATAGGCAGTCCTCTCCTACATAAATACACCCACACACAGGTTGCATTCAATCTGTCTGCTACTACTCTAAAGTGCTTGATAACAAAAGTAAAATGGAAAGAATAATACATTATATTTAGAAATGCAATTTTAAAAATCCTCATATATTTCTGGACATTGACATAAGGCAAAAGGACTCATAAAACATATTACATTATTTACAAAGCAGCCTAGCTATGAGTTTAATATGAATTATGGCAAGAACTGATCCAGTGCATGATTTCCCTGAATAATTAATTTAGTGTTCAGAAACAGGAAACTTAGAAAACAACATGTCTAGTCCGTACTTTTGAGAGGTCAGGTGCAGTAAGCAAATGTCAAAAGAGCCAAAGGAAAGGAAAAAGGAAAACCCAGACAAAGCAAGTGACTTCTTCAAAAAAAATTAATAAAAAACCATCAAAGCTTTTGCTTTTTTAGTTTGTTTATTTAACAACTGGCAACCCTATAGACAATAGAAAAATAATTACTTTTATCTTGCAAAAAAGTTGTTTTATAGGATCCATCTATACAATGAAATTGTGGCAATCCCAGGATCTCACACAACGGTAGGCAACCAATAAAGATAAAAAGATAACTAGACTGAATCAAAGCAAAGTGAATAAAACAAAGATAATTTGAATTATAATCAGTGCATCCAATTACTAGGTTCTGAACAAGTTGAGGAACTTGAGGAAATAAAGTTGAGGCTCTGTAATGCTACCGGACTTCCTTTATTCAAAGAGATGGTAAGCAAAGAAGTCAGGAGAGGAGAAAAGAGCAAGTCAATCCAAGTTTCTCAATAATTATTATCTTTTTAACAAAAATTAACAATAAAAATTTGGACACATTATCATTGCGTTGAGTATCATTGTAAGGATCTCCACTCTAGCTGTTGTTCTCTGGTGCTTTTTAAGAAAGTTAAATACATCCTTATTTTTTTCTGTTTGGATAGGCACAGTCCTATCACTAACTGCTAAATCCTAAACAAGAAATACAAATGTGAGCAGAGGCAAATGTAGCCATTTCTCAGGGACTGAGTTAACTAGCATCACATGGCATGACCTGACCTGCTCTAACTCCTCGGCTCTGGCTTCCTCCTTGGTCTTGGCTTACCTCACAGCTACTGGACTTTTGACCTTAGTAAGTCAATGGCTTCTTAGCCCTGGTGTTACTTCTTGGCTTCCACACACTCTGTACATTTGCAGCCCTGACAGCTAATTTAGCTTCACTGTTGGTGAGTTTCTTGTTTGCTTTTGCTGCTGTCCGAATGATTCAAGGTGCTGAATGACGCCATCTGTACGTTGCCAGAGGTTGAGAGGGGGCTGGGAGGAAACGTTAAGTCAAGAGACGTGATTGGAGCAGTACTGGGTATGGACACAGTCAATTAAAGGGAAATCTTTTGTTTCCCTTTTTCATGTGGACAGAGCTTCAACATCTCCTCTTGGAGCTGAGTTTGAGATATGCTTTTTATGTTGTCTTAAAAACATATGCCCAAGAATTCTTCAAATACAACTTCTAATCTACGGATAAAGAAAAAGTATAAAAGTATACTACCTGACAAGACCACTTCAATAAGATCGCCTTCCTGGATATCACTGGCCGTTTTCACCAGCTGAAGGATGTTTTCAGAGGTAGGGTCATGACGAAAAAGCAGGATCTTATCATACATTCCATAGAAACCACATTCAGGGAACTGCAAATACAAATACCATGAGAGTGTAAATGTCAAAATCTTTTCAAATATTTTGTTTTAAATATTTCAGGGCACAAATACAAGCTAATTAGAAAATTTCAAAGTGTCTAGATCATTAAAAATTTTTTTAATTAAAAAATAATAAATGGTAGAGTTGATATTGGGAAGACTCCAAATCAGAAGGAAAGAAATCACATAGATCATGGGGGCAGGAATGGTCAAGTGGTTTTCTAATTAGAGAGCAAGAAAACAAGAGGATATGAGATAAGATTAAAATAAGTTCTGGCAGTAAAGTGGTTAAGAAATATAGGTGGGAAGAGGTGTACACCTTCACGTGATTTAGAGCAATCCAATAACATAAAAAATGGGAGTCGCTTCATTCCAATTCTATTACACATAATAATGGCAATTTGTTTGCAAAAAACTGGGTCTGTCTGTTTTGGCATATTCAAAAATAAGAGATGACTCAATAAATCTAAACATATTCCGTATGTGAGCAGTAGCATTATCTAGGTCCTTTGATCAGGAGACCAGGGAAGGCAACCCAACTCTCCCTTCTGCTGCCCCTACTGCATTCCATTCCATTCCGTTTTCATGCAGTCTGTCAATCCACAATCTCATGAGCAGTATAAGACAAGGTCCATCTGCACAGCATGGAGGGTTTTTGTTACAGCAAACAACCTAGGCTAATTCATTATGTGAAAAGTGCCCTTTTCTTGTAATGACTTTTTCACACAATTATTGAAGAATGCTATTTCTGCCATAAATTGACATTTGTAATGCAGTGGGAAAAGATGCAAACTCAGGGAAAAAGAAAATTATCTTTCTTCATCCTGGAATTGATGACAGATCTGACACTTACGTCAATATAGGTGGACTTTAAGAAGCTACTGTCGGGGAGAAATGTCCAGAATTTCTGGAGATAAAAACAATACATTATAAACCTCTCTTTCTTTTTCTTAGTCTAGAATTAGGGGTTAAATTCACATGAATCATTTTGTATGAACTAAAAATAAATATAATGAGAACATCGTATTGCTCTTAGGAGTCAGTGCTGATGACCAGGTTTAAAACTATTTCTGCATGTCACTTAGTAAAGTTAACTTCCCTAAAAAAAACAACAGCTGAAATGATGTCACTGCTTCCAGTGTGCTAATTAAAAGAACAAAAGCTTAGTTCACTTTTTTTTTTAAAGAAATATCTCCAATAATACTATTAGAGCACAAGGAAACAAAGGGAAAATAAAAACAACATTTTCTCCACTTTAAAAAACAATGGATACCTCATGTACCACTTAAAAAATCAACTTCATTGAAGAATAAATTACATGAAATAAATTGATATAAGTGGACGAATCTATGAGTTTTGACAAATATAACTACCCATATAACCAAAATCACAATCAAGTCATGAGACATTTTCATCAACCCCAAAAGTTTTATTGCAGTCTATGCAACCCACAATCTTAACCTCAGGCACAGATCTACTTTCTGTCACCCTAGTTTACCTTGTCTGGCATAGAATTTCATGTAAATGAAATCATACAATATGTTATATGTACTCTTTTCTGGCTGGCTGTTTTTGCTTATTATAAAGTTTTTGAGATTCACACATACATTTGAGTTCTTTCTCCTTTTATTATGTATTAGTATTTCATTAAATGGATCTAGCATAACTGTTTATCTGTTCACTCACAGATGGACATTGTAGTCTTTTTTTCCAGTTTGCAGCTATTACAAATAAAAATGCAATGAATATTATGTACAAGTGTTTCAGTGGGTACATGTTTCCGTTTCTTGTGGGTAAATACCCAGAAGCAGCATTACTGGGTCATATAATAAATTCATGTTTGAGCTATATGTCTATCTTTAATAAATACAACACCACATTTTATTTATTATTGTAGCTTTATCCTAAGCCTGCAATTCAGGTAGTGAGAGCCTTCCAATGTTTTTTCCTTTTCAAAATTGTTTTGGATATATGACCGCTGAATTTCCATATACATTTTAGAAATGCTTTGTTGATTTCTACAAAAAGTTGTGCATTTATAAAAAGCCCACTCTATCATGTATTTCTTTATAGACCATGCTTTTGCTAATACATCTTTGCATAACCAAATATAACACAGATTTCTCCTATATTTTATTCTACAAATTGCACCATTTAAAATTTTACATTTGAGTCTATGATCTACTTCAAGGTAAGTTTTGAATAGGGCAAAATATATGGATTGAGGTTCTTTTTTTTTTTTTGCATATTCTGAAAGATTTGTAAGGACTTGGTATTATATCTTCCGTAAACATTTGGTAGAATTCTCTGCTGCAGCCATGTAAGCCTGGATTTTCCTTTGCTGGAGGGCTTAAAACGTCATATTCAATATCTGTGTAGTACACTTTAGACTTCGATTTCCTCTTAAGTGACTTTTGGCAGTTTGTTTCTTTTCAGAAAACTATGCATTTCATCCAAGTTGTCAAATTTATTGGCATAAAGTTATTCATGTGATTCCCTTACTACCCTTTTAATGACTACCTAGTTTGTAGTGATATCTCTTCATTAATTTCTTATATCCTTTCTTTTTTGTTTGGTCTGGCAAGAAATTTGTCAATCTTATCAATTTTTCAAAAGCTGTAATGAACCAGCTTTTGTTTCATGGAATTTCTCTCTTATTTTTCTATACTTAGTTTCATGGGTTTCTTTTCCTATCTTTATTATTTCCATTCTTTAACTTAACTTTAATTTGTTCTTTTCTTCCTAGATTCTTATAGTGGAAGCTTGTATTATTGATTTGAGACATTTGAGACTTAGTCCTAATATGACCATTTAATGCAATAAATATTTCAGCAATATTTCACAAATTTTGATAAAGCTATGTCTCATTTTCTTTCAGTTCAAAATATTTTCTATCACACCATATATAAAAATAAACTCAAAATAGATTACAGACATAAAGATAAGACCTAAAACTGTAAAATTACTAGAAGATGTGGCAACAACTCCATGACATCGGTATGGGCAATGATTTTTTTTATATGACCTCAAAAGCACAAACAAAAAAAAAGCAAATATAGACAAATGTTAAGACATCAAACTAAAAACCCTCTGCACAGCAAAAGAAACAATCAACAGAGTGATGAGATCATCTGTGGAACAACCCAATGGCAAGAAAACAAATAATCCAATTAAGAAATAGGCAAAAGATCTGAATAGACATGTCTCAAAAGAAGATGTACTAATAGCCAATAGGTATATAAAAAATAGACATTTCTCAAAAGAAGATATACAAATGGACAACAGGTATATGAAAAAATCGCTCAGCATCACCAATCAGAGAAGTGCAAATTAAAAACACAATATTACCTCAACCCTGTTAAAATGGCTACTATAAAAACAAAATGAACAGATAACAGGTATTGATGAAAATACGGAGAAAAGAGAACCCTGTACACTCTGGGGAATGTAAATAGGTACAGCTACTATAAAAACAGTATGGAGATTCTTCAAAAAACGAAACATATAACTACCATATGATCCAGCAATCTGACTTCTGGGTATCCATAAGGAATATCTGGAAGAATTGAAATGAAGATCTCAAAGAGAAAACTGCATTCCCATGTTCATTGCAGCATTATTCACAATAGCCAAGATACGGAATCAACCTTAGTATCCATCAATGAATAAATATATAAAGAAAATGTGGTGTATTGATACAGAATGGAATACCACTCAACCTCAGAAAGAAATATTAACATTTGGGACATGATTAAACCTGGAGAATAATATGCTAAGTGAAATAAGCCAAGCACATAAAAACAACTACCATATGTGGAATCTAAAAAACCTGAATGCATAAAAGCAGAGAGTAGAATAGTGGTTACCGCGGCTAAACGGTGGGTGAGAAATGGTCAGTGATGTTGGTAAAAAGATACAACATTTAAGTTAGGAGGAATAAGTTCAAGATATCTATTGTATAATGAGGTGACTATAGATAATAACACTATATTGTATTTTTCGAAAGTCACTGAGAGTAGAAAAATGTAAGTGTACTCACCACAAAAAAAGTAAGTATGTGAGGTATGTTATGTTAACTACTTTGATGTAGCCATTCCACAATGTATACACAGTTCAAAACACGATGTTGCATATGGTAAATATGCATAAGTTTTGTCAACTAAAACAATTAATTAATTTTAAATATATGTAGTCTAAATTCCCTTGTGAATTTCTCTTTAACCCATAGGTTATTCAGAAGAGTGCTATGTAATTTCCAAATACTCAAGAGATTTTTCCAAATATCTTTATGTTCTTAATTCCTCATTTAATTCTGCTAAGGTCCAAATCCTATTTTGCATAAATCTGACACTTTTATATTTCCTAAGATGTTTTATGGCCCAGGAGGTCAAACTTGGTGAACATTCTATGTGCATTTGAAAATAATGTGTATTCTGTTGTTGTTGGGTGGCAAGTTCTATAAATATCAATTAGATTAAGTTGATTGATAGTTTTTCAGATTTTCTATTTGCTTAATAATTTTCTGTTTGTTCTACAAATTAATGACAAATATTGATGTCTTCACATATACTTGTAGATTTTTTTTTCCTCTTTTTCCTTTCAATTCTTTTATTTGCTTTAAGTATTCTGAAGTTCTGCTCTTAGGTGTATAAACATGAAACTTGGTACATTTTCTTGAATAGTTTATCCGTTTCATAATAGTGGTGTCCCTCTTTATATCTGGCATTATTTATTGTCCTTCATGAACATATTACCATTTTAAACTTCTAAGAATTAATGTTTCCATGGCACTGTGTTGTCATTCTTTTAATCCCTGTGTCTTTATAAAGTTGTTGTACACAACATATATATATATGTCTCCCTCATCTTTTTGTGCAGTCTGACAATCTCTACCTTTTTTTTTTTTTGAGACCAAGTCTCACTCTGTTGCCCAGGCTGGAGTGCAATGGTGCAATCTCGGCTCACAGCAACCTCCAACTCCTGGGTTCAAGTGATTCTCCTGCCTCTGCCTCCCGAGCAGCTGGGATTGCAGGCATGCACAATACGCCCGGCTAATTTTTGTATTTTTAGTAGAGATGGGGTTTCACCATGTTGGCCAGGCTGGTCTTGAACTCCTGACCTCAGGTGATCCATTCACCTTTGCCTCCCAAAGTGCTGGGATTACAGGCATGAGCCATGGCACCCAGCCAACAATCTTTACCTTTTAACTTGTTTCTATTGTTTATATTTTAATGTATACGCAATTAAGGATACTATCTTACCAATTTTTTTCTGTTTGTTACATCTGTTTTTTTGTTGTTACTTTTTTTCCTTTTCTATATTATTTGATATTATTTGTTGGTACTTTACTTCTTTTTATCTTCTCTCCTGGTTTATTACCCAGTTGTACTTCCTTGGATAATTATCCTACATACAATATAATGACCTTAAAACTATATATTTCCATTTCTCCTCTTCCTTCCTTTATGTTATTTTTCTATGTCTTTTACATATACAAATGTTAAAAAAAACCAAAATAGAATGGTATTTTTGCTTTAAATAATTACCTTTAAAATAATTTTTAAAATAAAAAAGTATCTCATTTTACTATTTCTGTCTCACTCTTTATGGATTTGTATAGATCCAGGTTTTCACATGGTATCATTTTCTTCAATCTGATGAATTTTCTTTAGTATTTCATATAAGCTAGATGGCAAACACTTTTCTCAGATTTTCTCTCTGAAAGTTTTTATCTCATCTTTTTTTGGAAAGCTATTTTTGTTGTATACAGAGTTGTATGTTAATGTTTTTAGCTCTTTAAAATGTAATTCCCTTGTCTCCTGCTTTGAATTATTTCTGATGAGAAGTGTGCGTTATCTGTTCCCCTGTATGCAGTGTTTTTTTCTTCCCTAATTAGTTTACAGTTTTAATCTTCATCAGTGACTTTAAACAATTTGATAGTGATGTGCCTTTAAGTGTTTTTTGTTTGTTTGTTTGTTTTTCAGTTTATCTTGGTTGAGGTTCACTGTGCTTTAATCTGTAGATTTATACATTTCATGACATTTAGAAAATTTTCACCACTGTTTTTGTCTTTAAGGGGGGTTCAGTTTGGATTATTTCTATTGCTATGAGTTCACTGATATTTTCTTTTCTTTTCTTTTCTTTGAGACAGAGTATCACTCTGTCACCCAGGCTGTAGTGCAGTGACACAGTCTTGGCTCACTGCAAGCTCCGTCTCCCAGGTTCATGCCATTCTGCTGCCTCAGCCTTTCAAGTAGCTGGGACTACAGGCGCCTGCCACCACGCCCAGCTAATTTTTCGTATTTTTAGTAGAGACCGGTTTTCACTATGTTAGCCAGGATGGTCTCAGTCTCCTGGCCTCATGATCTGCCCACCTTTGCCTCCCAAAGTGCTGGGACTACAGGCGTGAGCCACCATGCCCAGCCAGTTTGCTGATATTTTCTACTATAATGTCTAATCTGCCATTTAAATATACAGTGTTAGTCGGTTCTCACGCTGCTATAAAGAAATACCTGGGGTTGGTTAATTTCTAAAGAAAAGAGGTTTAATTGACTCAGTTCAGCATGGCTTGGGAGGCCTCAGGAAATTTACAATCATGGCAAAGGTGAAGGGGAAGGCAAGATACCTTCTTCACAAGGTGGCAGGAAGGAGAAGCGCTGAGTGAAGGGAAAGAACCCTTATAAAATCATCAGATCTCATAAGAACTCACTCACTATCATGAGAACAGCATGGGAGAAACTGCCCCCGTGATTAAATTACCTCCACGAGGTAATCCCTTGACACGTGGGGATTATGGGGATTACAATTCAAGATGAGATTTGGGTGGGGACACAGAGCCTAGTCATATATACCCAGTAAACTTATCATATAACTATGTTTTTCAGTTCTAAAAGTTGTGTTTGATTCTTTTATATGTGTTCCATTTCTCTCCTTAGTATGTTCATGTTTTCATTTAAATCCTTGATTCATTTTTCCATCAAGTCTATCACCTTTACCGTTTCTGGTCTGTTTCCATTAACTGTTTATATTCTGGTTTTGAGTCATATCTTCCTGCTTTTGTTGTTGTTGTTGTTTTGTTGTTGTTGTTGTTGTTGTTGTTTTTGAGTCAGAGTCTAGCTCTGTTGCTCAGGCTGGAGTGCAATGGCGCAATCTTGGCTCACTGCAACCTCCACCTCCCAGGTTCAAGCAATTCTCCTGCCTCGGCCTCCCGAATAACTGGAATTACAGGCCCGCCACACGCCTGGCTAATTTTTGTATTTTTAGTAGAGAGGGGTTTCACCATACTGGCCAGGCTGGTCTCTTCAAGCTAGTCTCAAACTCCTGACCTTGTGATCCGCCCGCCTTGACCTCCCAAAGTGCTGGGATTACAGGTGTGAGCCACTGTGCCCAGCCTCCTGCTTTTTTGTATGTGTAAGTTAGATGCCAGATATTATAAATTAATATGAGCAGTTGGACTTTGTTGTCTTCTTTTAATGGATATTGATATTTGTCTTGGCAGAACATTAAGTTAATTGCAGATCAGTTTTATCCTTTCAAGGCCTATTTTTAAGCTTTGTTAGGACAGCTCTATAGCAGTCTTTGTTGTGGGGATAGTTTATTCCTAGTACTAATGACTCTTTGAACATCTCTAAATATTCTCCCAAGTGTTTAGTGAACTTTCTCCTATTTCCTTGATAGAAACTCAAATGCCTCTCAGCCCTACGAGAGCCCTAGGAAGAGGTCATTTCACAGATTACCAACAACTGCTCTTTCTCCTGCTTCAGAGTTCCACCCTATGCATACACAGATTTGTATTCAGTCAAATAATAAACCAGATCCTTACACAGATTTCTGGAGCTCTTTCTTTGTGTAAGTCCAACCTTTCCATTATTATTCCCCCAAAATCCTGTTGGCTTGGCCTCCCTGAGCTCTTATCTCTGTCATCTTTAAGCAGCAGGACAATTAGGCTCTGCTTGGGTTCTCCCTTTCTATGCTACACTCTGGTCCTGCTGCGAGGCAGGAAGCTCGGGTGTTTGTAGTACTTACTTGTTTGTTTCCCTTTTCTGAGGGATCACATTACTGCATGGTGTGTTGGCCAATGTCTAAAACAGTATTTTATAAATTCTGTATTGTTTTCCTATTTGTTTAGAGCAAGAGGGCATGTCTCAAACCAGTTACTGCTCATGCACTTTTAAAACAGAATAGTAATACTGTTTACTTAATATTTTGACTATTTAATTCTATGTAAGCTGCATTTTACAAGAAAAGTGAAAGAAAAAGGTAATCTCCATAATTGGTAAGAGTGCATTTTTAGGATAAGCAATAAAATGAAATAAAAATACAAAACGTATGAATTATCATATAACTCTCAGGCTCCAGTTTGAGCTACACTGGGTGGAACTTTAACAGTTATAAGGTTGTCCCTGATTAGAAAACAAATACTTATTAAAATGCAGGACTGTAATTAAGACACAGATCCTCTTTCCATACCCTTTCCCAAACCTTGCGTAGCTAATTCTGATTTAAAGAGTAGAGAGAATTCAAGGGATTTAGTGTTTGGGCTGGGGTGTGTAAGAAAATAATAGCTGGAGAGAAAGATGAAAACAGCAAACTGAATAATTGCTCTTTATAGAGATTTCTAACTCGTGTTAATGTGATGATTTCTAACTCATCACATAATTTGCTTGTGTGATGCAAGAGTCAGGTGGGAAAACTGAAGAGGCTTAGGAGGCAAGGGTTCTACCAGCTCAGCACCATTCCAGTGCAGGCTGGTCTCATTCACATGCCTCTTGCTTTCTTCAAGGACCCCTCTATATTCCATTTCTCTGTTTCTGTACTGCTGACATTTGAACCTCACATGTTGTGTGGTGCTTCTTTGTAAAACGACAGTTACAATGTAATAAATAATTTGGTGTCCAAGTAAGGCTTGAATGCCTCAAATCCTAATTATTATTATGTTTCTTTCTAAGGGTGGCTGAGAAGACATTAAAAAAATTAGGTAGAATAATACCAAAATATGCTGCACATACTAAAGTTATCATTTAAACACTATATTTTTCAGTGAAGATAGTGTTATAAGTGATCATAAAGGTAACCTGCAAAATGACTAAAGTATGAATATTCTCTCTCCTATATCCATCTGTTTCATAGACATGGCTCTTTCCCTTCAAGCCATACAGAAACAGGTTGTAGAGCCCTATGAAGTAGGCTACACATGTGAACGTGGAGGCCTAGCCTCTTAGGACAGTTCTCACGGTAGCAGAAGCTGAAGGTTTACATTTTTTTAGATTGTTCCTTTTATTATTGGATAAAAATATGCATATTGGTCTTTAACTGTTAAGAGAAACATCTGTTTTATTGAACATAACATTTTGCCTAAATAGAAACTATATACAATAAAACTTAGCAAAATCGTACTTTAAAATGATGTCTGGAAGGCGAAAAGTGTACTGAAACAATGCCTGACAACTGAAAAGAGAACATATTGGGGGAACACACTCAGAGAACAACATTCCCTAATTTGGTCATAATCATCTGTTTTTATGTGAAGGTGTGTGAGCTTTGAAATCTGAACACCCTCATTAAACTAAACAGGCTTTCAGAAAGGCTCACAGGCTTGGAAACTCAGCAAGCACTTATTACAAGATCAGTTCTGTGTTTCTCAGAGGCTTTGTGGTTGTGAGTGCAAACATCTGAGACAAGTGATTTCAAGCTCTCTCCAAGTTTGAATCTAACAAAACTGGCCACTGTGAAAATATGGCCAACAATCCAGGCACTGGTCCTAAGCTCTTTAATTCTACCCTATGCTGGAAACCTTTATGCTGCTGTGTGTATCATTTGGCGTTTTTGACCACAGAGCACAATTTACTGTTACATTTCACTATAAATTCATGGTTGGCCAGACAATGTGCTCCAGAGTAGAGTAAATACATGTTTTAATGAGTAGCTGAAATGTGACCTGGCCAACGGGAAACCTAAGGAACAAAGGGTGCTTTTCCATAGTTGGGCCAATCACAAAAGGAAAGCAATACAAGAAACAAATTAATCCATGACTCAGTCAAGTGGAAAAAAAGGGAAAGAGAGACATGGCCCAATTAGGAAATGAAAATACTCTACCAGTTTACTTTTGTTAAAAGGTGAGAATTCAATAAAAGTCCTGAAATTAAATTATTCTGGTCAATAATGGAATACATCAGGCAGCTGAATATTGCAACCTTCTCATTAAATATGATTCTCAAGTCATTTTCCAAGAACTCTTCCTTTCCACAATAATTAGTGACATGACTGCTCCCCCTTAATGAGCAAAGAAATTTAAAAGGTACTTTCACTTTCTAATATAGCCGAAACACTCCTTAAGCGTTGTGTCCCAGGAGTAGGTAGACGATAAGGACACATTGTGTGATCAACTGTTTTAACAAGAGTGCCTAAAAAATTGGGTGAAAATGTCTCTTAATTCCCTTGGTGGAGTGGTTCTAGCATTCAGCTGTAGGGGACAGTCCAAAGTTGTTCTGAAAGCGGTAGATCCTGAGGTCTTCTGGATCATTTGAGAGAACCAAGATAGCAGTCACAAACTTGTATTAACTTCTGCCCAGGAAATAAAACCACCCCCTTTATAATCACCCTTTCAATTTTTAAAAAAGTCATCTAACACCAGATCATAGAGATTTAAGTATATCAATGAAAAGACAACAAATACTTACCCAACTGGGTGGTTATCAAGTATGTAGCAATATAGCTGCAACAACAAAAATGTATGGGATGGTTTAAGCCCACCAATAGCATTACCACTAGAGTTCTACTTAGAAACCATGTTTTAAAGTATAAATGAAAGGAAGTAAAGAGAAAGTGAATAATCCAGTATTATTTGGAGACATATTTCTGAAATGTCTTCAAGTTTGGGTACAGGTTTTTATTTAGTGATTTTATATCCTCAAAAGGAGGAGCAATGAAAAAGAATTCCACACTGTGACCACATAGCTATGTGTCTAGTTTCTGAATGTAATCTTAACAAACAGAAACCAGAAAAAAGACTTTCCTTTTCCCTCTCTTTCTTCCACCTTTTTCCCTCCCTCCTCCACTTATGCCAGTTCCCAACCACCACTACCACTCCCTGCCAAAGTAGGCAGAAAATGATGTTCTATCATACAATAATTGAAAACCACCATCGAAGATAGGGCTTTGCTATCTCTCCTAGTGGCAACTTACACTTTAGACTCTTGGTTGAACTACTGAGGTCTCTGTCCAGAAAATCTGATTTGTGAAGATAAATCTGTAATACCTATTTTCATAAAATATAAAATATTATTTAAAATATTTTACTTTTTATTTTTTTAACTCATTTTACTTTGTTATTTTCTGAGCCATGGGCACGCTGTTCAAATGCAGATAACTGAGAAAAATCACACACCTTGTAATGCTCCTTCTGTGGTTCTTTGTTTCACACCAGCACCTGCAGTCACCTAACCTACTGCTCCACAAACCCAATGCCTCCCTCCCTCCCTCCCTCCCTCCCTCCTTCCCTCCCTTCCTTCCTCCCTCCTTCCCTCCCTCTTCTCTCTCTCTCTCTCTCTTTCTCTCTTTCTCTCTTTCTTTCTTTCTTGATGTTGCCCAAAGCTGAGGTGCAGTGGTGCCGTGATCTTGGCTCAGTGCAACCTCCACTTCCCAGGTTGCAGTGAGTGATTCTTCTGCCTCAGTTGCTGGAGTAGCTGCTATTACAGGCGTGTGCCACCATGCCTGGCTAATTTTTGTATTTTTAGTGGAGACAGGGTTTCACCATGTTGGCTAGGCTGATCTTAAACTCCTTGCTTCAAGTGATCCGCCAGTCTTGGCCTCCCAAAGTGCTGGGAGTACAGGCATGAGCCACTGTGCCGCCCCAATGATTCTTTTGAAAAGGAATGCCTAACACCAGGTGTCTATCAACTTCAGAAATCTTTAGGGTCCAAATTTAGAGACACAAAAATCACTCTAGTTAGTCTTCCTCTCTTCACTGTATTGACAAAATAACTTCCTTTTCTCATTCAAGACAAGACTTTAATTTACTCCACTCTGTTTTCCTAAAGGCAGAGCTAGAATCTGACCCATACACAATCTTCTGCTTAGATCTCTTTTTCATAAGCCACTCTCCTTTCTATTAAGTTCAAAATCTGATTGTTTAAAAACTGTTTTCCTTCATAATTTTAAATTTGGACCTTAACTTTACCTGCTCTATTTGCATTATAGCAAAAAGAAAATAAAATAAATGGGAAAAAGTATCTAAGACAAAAAGGAATATATCTAATTAAAGAAAGGTCTGCCTGGAATCTTTTGAAACTAAAGTTTTGAATATGAAATGGCAGATTTTAGCTATGAGATTCTAAAGTTTGTTGTACTACAAGATATAGAAATACACGTATAACTTGAACTCCTTTAACCTTTGGGGAATAAAGCTAGACTGTAAATCCTCCTTCCTTGGGCATATAAATATATTGATGTTTTGTATCAAGTATTGCTAAAGAAGTATAATAAATTATAGGTTTCTCTTTCAGGCAACAGATAGCAGATGTGACTCAGTGAGATACTTAATAGTTGGCAAAAACCTTCTTTTATTTTAATTTGAATAACATGTCATCTATTAAAAAGATAAAAGCAATAAGATATGACTTAATAAATCATTAACTCTAATGCAGCAACTTCTGTGTATAGACTTCCTGGCGGTAGTTTAAATCATTATTTTGTTGTATATAATTTTTAAGTGTTAAAATAAACGTTCATATCAAGCAATTACAGGAGGTAATAATTAATGAGAGCCTCACTATTGTTGTGTAAAAACATATTATCTTGCATTATACCTTGACAGATTACTAGTTAGTGATAGCTATTAGAAGTCTTAGTAGACACTATGAAATTATTCACACAACAGTAATTAGGCGTGTGGATGTGCAGCTTGGAAATGAAAAAAATGTACTTCACACTTCACACTCTTTGTCTCACTCTGAATAAAACTGTAACTATAGCATAATAAAGACTTTTTATATTTCATAAAGGCTAAATGTTTATTACTTTAACAAATTAAAAATAATGGACGCATGTACTGAACAAAATGAAGGCTATGACAGCAACTAAAAAAGTTTAACCAAAAGTTAAGAATCATTAACTTTAGAGAAGAAAAACTCATTTTAGAGATGAGTAAGTTGATGTCCAGAACATATTAAGGAATATGTTCAAGGTGGCAGGACTAGGTAGTGCCAGAATAACAGCTAAGAGCTAGTCTCTTGAATCTTACTCCTTGATCTTTCCTCTCAATTCTGCTTCTCTTACAAAGGAAATACAGAAAGAATGGCCAAATGTCCAACAAACAGTGATTCAGAACTGAAATCCCTGAGCACGTTTCTTTGCCAGAAAATCCTGGACCCAGGCTTTTGGATTTTGAATAAAACTAAAGTAAACGATTTAATGAGCTTTGTAGCAGCTGTTCCCCACTATCTTCAATTCTACTATTTGACCCAGCAATCCCATTACTGGATATATGCCCAGGGGACTACAAAACATTCAACCATATAAAGACACATGCACATGAATGTTCACTGCAGCACTATTCACAATAGCAAAAACATGGAATCAACCTAAATGACCATCTATGACAGACTGGATTTTTAAAAATGTGGTATCTATACACCACAGAATATGATGCAGTCATTAAAAAGAACGAGATCATGTCTTTTGCAGGACCATGGATGGAGCTGCAGGCCATTATGCTTAGCAAACTAACAGGAACAGAAAACCAAATACCACATCTCACTTATAAGTGGGAGCTAAATGATGAGAACTTAGGGACACAAAGAAAGGAACAACAGACATTACTGGGGCCTAATTGAGGGTGGAGGGTAGGAGGAGGTAGAGGAGCAGAAAAAAATAACGATTAGGTACCAGGCTTAGTACCTGGGCGATAAAATTGTCTGTACAACAAACCTTCGTAACACGAATTTACCTGTGTAACAAATCTGCACATGTACCCTGGAACCTAAAATAAAAATTAAAAAATGACTAAGTTCACTGTGAATATTATCATTATTCCTGTTTATAAACTTGCCTCTCAATCATATTTCTATATTTTACACGTTTATGGATACATATACGACATATGTCATGTGTATATACTTGCATATATACTTCTACTTGTTGGTATACTTATTTCTTCATTGACTGCCTCCCAGGACCACTGCAGAGATTAGATGAACACACATATGTAAAGTAATTACTATTGGCCCAGACTCATAGTAAATGCTTTATATATGTTCGTTGTTGTTATTATAAGTAGCCATGACCTTGAGAAGTTCTTCTAGGCCACTCTGTTCTAGTTAAAAACGTCACATGAGGAACGACACAGCCACGTACATCAGGCACACTCGGTGGTCTGCTATTTCTGCTTGGCTTCTATAACTGCAATACAGCTCCACAGGATTTCTAATTGGCTCTACCTAAGTCCTAAAACCTAAAAAGGCTAAAAACAAAGGTTTTTCTTAACTTCCATTTTGTTAATTTTACTAACACACATATTCATTATATCTATATATCTTTTCATCAAAATTAACCTATATTCAATGAAAAACTGATTTTTTTTTAAAAACTCCCTTTATTTTATTAATATTATGACATTTTTACATTAATTCCATGTATTGTGCCAGAATCAAACAAGGGCCATAGATTTGGATGCTGGCATTGATTCAGTGGAATTCCATTGTTCTGACTGTGCTACAAATGATCCTTTGGTTCCAAGGATAAAAATCTCATTTCCCAAAGTCAAATCCCCAAGGAGGTGGTGTATTTCTTTCTTCTTTGTACTGATAAGTGGGCAGTGCATCTGATTTAAAGGATCAAAATGAAAACAATTTCTCTCATTTACTTTGATGTTCCTTGAGATAGGAAAGAATTTCTTCTCCCCTTGTAAAATGCTATACGGCTTCTGGAAAAAAAATGTCGTAGTATGTAGGAGAGGAAGGGAGAGCCAAACACAATAAAACCACCTGCCACCCCAACGTAAGTGACGTTTATTATTTTGGTCTTTCCGTTCACTCCCAAGTGGCCAGATGTCCTCAGTTGAACTGACGGCCAATAGCAGATTTTGGACCCGCCTACAAAGACCTTTCTATGCTTGTATTAAAAGGGTATCTGCAAAGGTTCTATGAATATGTGATGCCTGGGATCTTGATTCAGGTTAGTAGGTCATAGAGAAATGTATCATACTTCCAGCAAATCTGACTAATGGTCTGTTACTGTCTCTCTTAAAGGCAGATATAATTTACAAAGACTAAATCTAAAGAACAGTGAAAAATAGCAAGTTACACTTGACCCCATGAAAGGTTGAAATAAAAAATGAGATATTGAGGAAAAAAAAACCTATACATGTTCATGTTCTTTGCTTTAGGATACAGTAAAAAAATGAGTATCAAGGTAAAATGTTATACTGTGACTATGCATAAAATAGTTAATTCCTTTCATTTTTCATGCATATAATTGATCAATATATATCCATGCTAATATGAAATAACTTCAATTTTGTTAGAGAAACAATGGCAGCTTACCTACGTAGAGCCAGATAAATACCTTGTCACATAAGTTACTCGGTACAAGTTTGTATCTTCATTTTACTGGGTAACTGGGAACACAGTAGTAAACAATACAAAGAGCCCTTACCCACATGAAGGTCTGAGATATGCCTAAAATTCTTGAGTTTCATGAGATTTTCACAGTCAATCCCCAAAAAGCTAACATCTCGACCTTCTTCATCCTGCTCCCTTTATACTTCTGTAATCCGATTTGCTTATAATCACGAGACTATAAAGGAGTCAGAGAGAGAAATGTTTTAAGCAAGATATTTTGAGAGAAATTTCTTTGCCTTTAAAAGAGGGCAGAACAAACTTTTCTTGAGAGAAATCTAGTTTACACCCGAGATACCTGAGAAATCTAGGCTTGTGAATAGGCTGGCAACTGGAAGTTCTCAAAATCTTTATCATATTCTAGAAGAAACCAGGAGTGCAGAAGAGGCTGGCTGCATGAGTGTGTCATTTCATCTAGATTCAGTCACTGCACTAATTCACATGCCTTTTCACTGGAAGGGAGAGAAAGGGTATATATAAAAATTAAAGCTGAAACATTTGAATTAAACATGGTATTTTATATATATATAACATATATATGAATATATATACATATATAAATATATATACATATATATGGATATATACATATATAAATACATATATATATATGGGGAGAGAGAGAGAGAGAAAGCTAGTTTGAACACAGAGAACCAAGAAGAGAACCAAAAAAATTTTTGATGTCTCACTCTAAATTCATAGGACATAAAATTCACTAGTGGAGACAAGAACATGTTAGGAAACAGAACATCTTGCCTCACAAAACTTCAAACACAACAATCAAAATTCAGATTGCAGACAAAACATTCAAGATATATTGCACTTCAGATTCCACCCCATTTATAGAAATACTCCTTACAAGAAGGATCTGAGTTCCCTGCATGTACGCTCCCTTGAGTCGACTCCAGGCAGGCTGTCTGCCCAACCTCTACTCTCAAATCTCTCTCTTTAAACTGCCAATCAATGCCTTTCACATTGCCAGCTTCTACGGGTAATTCTCAGTTCCTCACAGACATTTCAGCAGCATGTGACCCGGTGGATCACTCCCTCTTTCAAACAACACACTTTCTTCTCTTGATTCCTGAATAGTGTACTCTTTTGTCTTTCCTCCCACTTGACTGGCTATCACTTTTTAGTCACTTTTACTGAACCCTCTTCTTTCCAATCTCTAGATAGGTGCTGGAGTGTTCAGGACTCATTCTTCAGAAAGTTGACTTTCTCTATTTATCATCATGCTCTTAGAGGATCTCATCCAGTCTCCAGACTTTAAATATCATTTATACTCGAGTGACACAAATTTCTAACTCTACCAATAAGCCTCCCTTTAAAACACGGACTCATCTATCTAACTGATACACCATCTCTGCTGAGATATATCTACAAGGTATCACATATTAACATGTTCAGAACAGAACTCTTAATTATCAGCCCCCACTGGCCCTCTTTGCTGCTCCCCATCTCAAGAAATGTCACTACCATCCAGTTGTTCAGTTAGAAACCCTGGATTTATCTTTGAATTTTCTTTTTCTCTCTCACATATCTAATCTGTCACCAGATCTTGTTGCCTGTATATTAAAAGTACAATATACTCCAAATCCAAAGTTTGTCACCATCTCTACTACTGTCTCCCTAGTCCAAGCCATGACCTCTCCAAAACCCCAATTAACTGCACAAGCCACCTGTCCCTTCTCTTGCCCCCAACAATCTACTCTACATAGAGGAATTGGAGTCATTCCTTTTTTTTTTTTTTTTTTTTTAAGACAGAGTTTTGCTCTTTTTGCCCAGGCTGGGGTGCAATGCCATGATCTCAGCTCATTGTAGCCTCCACCTCCCAGGTCCAAGTGATTCTCCTGCTTCAGCCTCCTGAGTAGTTGGGATTACAGGTGCCTGCCACCACACCCAGCTGATTTTTTTTTGTATTTTTAGTAGAGACGAGCTTTCACCATATTGCCAAGCTGGTCTTGAACTCCTAGCCTCAGGTGATCCACTTGCCTTGGCCTCTCAAACTGCTGGGATTACAGGCGTAGCCACTGTGCCCAGCATGGAGTCATTCATCTAAACATGCGTCAGATTAAAGCCTTCTAATGGCTTCCCTTCACACATAGAATCATCCCAAAGTCAACCAGAGCTCATAGGCTCTCATCCAAACTATGACATCACCGCCTCATCTTCTTCTACCTCTCTTCCTCCACTCTGGCCTTATTACTGTTTTTCAAATAAACAATTCTACCTCAGGGCCTTTGTGCCTGTGACTCCTCCACCACCCTAGGATTGCAATATGCTTTTCCTCTAAATTCACATGGCTAATTCCTCATTTTGCTCAAGTGTCACCTCCTTAGAGAGGCTTTCCCTGACCATCCACAAGGAAAATAACAGTTCCTCTTACTCATTTCTGTTGTCCTGCTTCCTTTTAATCTGATAAGTCATGACTACCTACACTTGTATGATATGTCTAACTTTTTTAAAAAGAATTCTGTCTCCATTAGAGTGAGGACTTTTTCCATCCTAGTCACTGTTGTATCCCAAGAGACTAGAACAGTGTCTGGTACACTGTACATGCTCAGTATATATTGTTGAATCAATAAATGAATGAATAAGTCATAACGTGAGCTCTTTTATCTCACAAAGTATTAAAGGAATTAGTTAATTGTTGTTATTATTTTTGAGACAGCGTCTTGCTGCATCACCCAGGCTGGAGTGCAATGGTGCAATCATAGCTCACTGCAACCTTGAACTCCTGCGCTAAAGCAATCCTCCTGCCTCAGCCTCCTGAGTAGCTAGGACTGCAGGCACATGCTGCCACGCCCAACCAATTATTATTATTATTTTTTTTTTTTTTAATTTTTTTGTAGAGACGGCGGGGGGTCGTCTCACTATGTTGCCCAGGCTGGTCTCAAACACCTGGCCTCAAGTGATCCTGCTGCCTTGGCCTCCCAAAGCACTTGGATTACAGGTGTGAGCCACCTGTACCCAGCCCATTTTTTAAAACATTACCAACCCAAGCAACACTGAAAACAGACTCATGATTTATCAATGGAAGTTTTAGGCTCCCTGTATCTGGAGACATTTTAAGAAAATGGTATCTAACTATCTATAGGTTTGAAGAGATTATCTCTCTTCCTATTCCAATTCCACAATTAAAACATTTCAATGACCTGTATTTACTGGGACGGCCTGTTCCCCTTTGACTCTTAAAATAAAAGCAGTATTTATTTTTAGAAATCAGGATTTCCTTTCCTGCAGAGGTTACAGCTCAGACACATTTGAGCACTCAAATGTTTACGATGACTTTGGGAGACTACTCACACTAAAGCAGCACACTTCCCCAGTGTGGAACCTCCGGGTCTCTGAGGGCCTAATTCTCATTTTTGGTGCCACTGTGGGAATTTCCTTCTTTGCCTTATCAGAGTATCTTCATCTTACCCCTCTAGAAAACTTTAGTTAAGCAGGGAAAAACTGAATGCACTTATTCCTAATATCAATAGACAACCACACCAACTTGACTTGGTTCACCTTGCTAATTTATCTGCTATTACCTGCCACGATCCCCTCAGTCACTCTTCTCTAGAACCTTCAACCACCAAGCACTTGGCTTCATGGCCTCTGTTCTTACTGTTAGCTTGGCTTGGAACATTCTTCCACATAAAAGTCCACTGGTACACACTGTCATCTGATTCAGGTTTCTGTCTAAATATCCTTCTATTATTTATCTAATTTTATATATATATATACACACACACACACAATACTTGTAAACACATGTTCATAGCAGCACTATTCACAATAGGCAAAAGGTAGAAAGAGCCTAAATGTCCATCAGCAAATAAATGGATAAGCAAATTATGGTATATACATACAATGTAGTATTATTCAGCTATAATAAGAAATAAAGTACTGATCTACACACTACAATGTGGATGAGCTTCAGAAATACTATGCCAAGTAAAATAATCAAGTTAGAAATGTCAAAAAATTTACACATATATATATAATCTCTCTACTCATCAACATGTGAGCTCATTTGGGGAGCAACTGTGTATGCTTTTGTTCATTACTGTATCCCTGGTACCCAGGCTCAGAGCTGTCAATAAACAGTCATCAAATGAATGTTCAATAAGTAGCTAGCATATTTTCATCATCCCTTCCCAGTTCTGTTCATTATTCAGCGAATGAATTTTCATTTAATTCAGAACCTACTAAAAGCAGACTATTTTGATACCAACATTAGAATATAACTTCCTTTCTCAGTGATGACATGATTCAGTTTATTTATTTGGAGAATAAGACTGGAATGCAAACAAATATTACTCAGAGCTAAGAAATATTAATATATCTTATTAATTTTTAAATTGATATATTTTAAGCATCTGTGATTATATTTCACTACTTCTCTGGAATAATTTCCTAATTTTATTCTACAAGATTCTATTGGCAATATACTGTAAGTAATTTCAATATAAGTAGCTTCAAAAGGTTACATCAAAAAATTAAAAATCCTTAGAATGTTCCTAACCCAAAGAAATGATATATGCTTGAGGTAATGTATACCCCAATTACCCAAATGTGATAATTACACATTAAATGCCTGTATCAAAACATCACATATACCACATAAATATATAAACCTCCAAGTACCCATAACATTAAAAATTAAATTTTTTTTAAATGAGGTACCCAGTAACAGTGGTAGGATGGCTCTAACAATAATAAAAACAAAAAGGGGAAAGGAACAAGTGTTAGGATGTAAAGAAATTGGACCACCTGTTGGTAGAAAAGTACCAGCAGGTACTTTTGATACCTGTTGTTGATAGAAAAGTAAACTACTTCCAACCATTATGAAAAACAATTTGTTGGTTTCTCAAAAAGTTAAACATATCATTACCATATGACCCAGCAATTCCACTCCTAGGTATATACTCAAAAGAACTAAAAACAGGCACTCAAACAAATACTTGTAAACACATGTTCACAGCAGCACTATTCACAATAGGCAAAAGGTAGAAAAAGCCTAAATGTCTATCAGCAAATAAATGGATAAGCAAATTATGGTATATACATACAATGTAATATTATTCAGCTATAATAAGAAATAAAGTACTGATCTACACACTACAATGTGGATGAGCTTCGGAAACACTATGCCAACTAAAATAAGCAAGATAGAAATGTCAAAAAATTTACAATTTTTCTATTTTTTACTTTATTTATTTATTTATTTATTTATTTTGAGAGCCCAGTCTCGCTCCATTGTCCAGGCTGGAGTGCAGTGACACAATCTTGGCATACCGCAACCTCTGCCTCCTGGGCTCAAGCGATTCTCATGCCTCCACCTCCTGAGTAGCTGGGATTACAGGAGCCCACCACCATGCCCAGCTAATTTTGGTATTTTTAGTGGAGATGGGATTTCATCAGGTTAACCAGGCTGGTCTCAAACTCCTGACCTCAAGTGATCCTCCCACCTCCGCCTCCCAAAGTGCTGGGATTACAGACGTGAGCTACCACGCCCAGCCAAAAACTTTACAGTTTTTCTTAAATAAATATCCAAATGCACTTGACACTTGACATACTTTTTGTAACATGTCTGTGAGCACTGTGCGATCTCACTAAAGAATTATTATTATTTGCAATATTTTCCCAATAGAAAATATTCTGATTCACAGCTATAATTTATTGAATGTATGTAATATGCTATGATTTGGGATTTCAAAATATTTGGGGGAAAAAATTTAATGTCTACAACCAACCAAAATGCATGCTAAATGAATTAAATATAAATAGCTAAATAAATAAATTAGAAAGAAATATGAATGCATTTATCTGATTGGTGAAAATCTTTTCAAATCACATAAGCCAAGAAGCCTTCTGGTTCAAGTTGGCAGATGAAGCATACACATTAACCTTTCATCATTTCCGTGACTGAAACAACAGTAAATTACACCGTATCACCACTGAACGTGGGAGTGGAGAGAGCTATCAACGACCAAAACTTTTGACAGATATTAAGAAGATGGACATCTGATGGGATAAGATCTCACATAGGCCCTCAGCTCTTCTGTGCATATAACTATGTTAACTTGAAGCCCCTGTCTACCATTTCCCACCATGTAAGCTTCCAGGAAGCAGGGATCTTGTCTACAACATTCACTGCTGTATCCTTAGCACCTAGGACATGCCAAGCACATAATAGGTATTCAGTAAATATGTGACAATTGAATAAATATAGCCATCAATAGAAAATTAAAGAAATAAAGATGAATCATCTTCAAAATCCAGTACCTATTACACATTAAGTTTTCAATTAAAATATTGTGAAGGAATGAGTAAATGAGAGAGTGGTAAAAAACGAAATCCTTAATATTGTTTTCTCATGAGATTCCAGTAAGTAAAAATAAAATTATAAAATTATATAGATTTTGGAGTTCAAATTTTATTAAAAAACAAATGCACTCATAGATAAAAGACTTGAAATCAAAAATGCTAACTGTAAGTATATGTAGGAGTGGGATTATAGGTAGGAGTGGGATAATAAAGATTGTATTATCTTTTATGCTTTTCTGCATTTTTCCAACTTTCCATTACATATATGTAACCCCTCTGTAATTAAGGAGAGGGAATAAGCTTTTGCACAACAGAAGGACTTCATTCTCCTGTTATCTTAGACCTACTACACTATCGCTTCTCCCACTCTTCAGCTAGCTGGTTCATGCCATGTTATGGGCTAGTCTGTAGTCCCATTCTTCAAAAAAGCATGAAAGAAGTAGGGAAAAAAGGAGGGGTGGTAAACAGGTTGTTACAGAGACAGGCAAGGACCAGGCTATGGGTTGTGCTCCGTCTTCCAGGATAGAAGTTTTGCAGCCTATTCAGGTTGGAATACATGCCAGATATGTCTGTAGTATGTGTGTGTGTCTGTGTTGGGGACGGCACACAGGGGTCACTCTTCCAGTGACTCATTTCCTACCAACATTTTGGAGTGTTCTCTCCACCCACAGTACAGTTACCAGCACCAAAATGCATCATGGGAAGAATATGACTGAGGCAGAGCAAGTCAGGCACATTTAACTCAACTATTTACTTAATGGGTCATTACTGATCCATGCTGGGTGTTACCTCCCTTATCCATGTGTATACAACTCACGTAAAGTTGTTGGTATAGCTTTACATCTGTAAAGTTGTTAGTACAGGGTCTGGTCACAGTAAAGTTTAATAAGTAACCATTGTTATCATAATTATTATATAAGACAAGGAGATGATATAAAAAAATCAATGACTACTAGATAAAACCTTATACCTCTAAATTCTTATTTAATCATAAATTCAGTATTTGTTTTCCTACTATGTGCAAGTTGCTTTAGAGAAAATGTAAGTTGCTGGCAGAATTAGTTGGGGATGTATGCCATACAAACATGAACACTTACATAGCAAAAATATTAGAAAATGTGTTCAAGATTATAATTTAAAAAGTTTCACAGAACAGAATCTGATCAATGGCCAGGGGAACTATCTCCCCCTCCTTGCTCTGAGTAGAACAAGGGTCACTGAAACACAGGTCATGATTTGAGGACTCTCACTCCCTCAGAGTCAGGATCAATATTCTATGAAATGTGAAACAAAGGACGCTTCATAAGAGGATCCATTCATTCTAGTAAAGCAGATTTGTTAAAAAAAATCAACTATGAATTTTTTAAAAAATACTAAGTCTGCCAGAACTCCAAATTATATACAGTAACTCCTCATTCAATGTCATTGATAGGTTCTTGGGAACTGCAACTTCATGCAAAATCATGTATAACAAAACCAATTTTACCATAAGCGAGTTGATATAAACAAAACTTTAGTTCCTACAGCATATTTCCAGTTACAAAAACATCACCAAACTTCTAAGTAAAGACCAAAACACTTCTAATACTAAACATGGAGTTAAATGTGAACTATACATACATTTAAGAAAGATGAAGAAAAACAAGTAAGATATGTATTCACCCAGTTTTTCCAGTTCAGGATCATGAATGGCCAGAGCTTATCCCAGCAACTCAAGGCCAAGGCAGGAACCAGTCCTGAACAGGACACCATCCTATCCCAGGATACACACACACACACACACACACACACACACACACTCAGGCTGGGGCCATGGAGACATGCCAGTTCACCTAATGTGCACATCTTTGTGATGTGGGAGGAAACTGGAGTACCTGGAGAAAATTCACACAGACAGTGGTCCCGGCTGGGAATTGATTCCTTTTTCCCTCAACATTATAATTAAATAATGTTGAATGAAATTATGTTATTTGAGGATCCGCTGTACTTTTGGGCCAGGAGAGTAGGAAATGAAGCATAGGAGATATTTGCAAGTAATTTTTAAAAATGTATCTTCCCATTCAAAAGATGTGTTTTCCCATGACGGTGGACATTTATTGTTGCCATTTTATATCTATTCCTCTTTTGGGGACTGGCATTTCACTTTTTGGTGGACAGAATTACTCTTCCATCTGTTGTTCACTGAATGTAAAAAACTAGAACCTTGTTCTCTATGGTCAAGGGGTAATAACATGAACCAGGCTATGCAAATTAAACTGTTGTGTCTCTAATCCTTGACAGAAAGGCATGAGAGGGGACACTGACTCATTTCGAGTCCTTCTTAAAAACTGTTAGTTGACATATATCCATTAGGTATTTCCACTGCTTCTTTGAAAAAGCCTGAAAACTGCTATTCTCGTTTCCCAAAGTAGGGGAGGCCATGTGATCTGGTTCTGGCTGATAAAACACAAGGGGCAGTCTATAGCTGGCTTCTGGGGTATCTTTTTCCTTCCTGATAAAAAGATGAGGCATGCACATTAAGCTCTCTCACTGCCTTAATGCCTCAGATGCCTCTGCCTTTACTCAGAAATTTATAAGGACATGATGTCTAGATGTTGGCAGCCATCTTGTGACCAAGAGGATAAAGTCAAGGGAATCAGAGATACCAACCTTGCAACTGAAGATTGTGGAGCTGAAGAAGACACTCTAGAACCTCCTACCTACTAACTCCATGTGAAATACATTAAGTATCTTTATAGTTTAACACTGTTATGTGAGCTTTCTATGACATATGGCTGAAGGCATCTATGATGGATTGAATATATACATGGCCAAGAATTATTTCTTTCCTGTATCCATATTGGTTCCCTCACCCTGTAATTTGAAGTGCCCTTTCACTCTGACTTCGAGATTGGCAATGTGATTTGCTTTGGCTAATGGGATACAAGCAAACATTCAAACAGAAGTTTGAAAAGCTCCACGGATTAGGGTTTGTCTCTCTTGATGCTCTTAAAACTTGGCATCACCATGTAAACAGCACATACATATGTGTATACACAAATAAATGGGGATATTTTCTTCCAGTATTCAAAGCTGTAATTTAAGTGAGCAAACAATTCACTTGTCACTTATGAACATTTGAGGTTCTGACAGAAATATTTGCTGTTTCCTTTTCATCTTACTTGTTAACATAAATAAAATTATCAACCAATAGTCATGTCCGAACTACACTCATTGATACTTGCAATCATAGGTTACCTACAGATACAAGATGTTAGAAAAAAAAAATCCCTGAGATATATTTAGCTATACAGAATTTACAATAAAAGTGTTTTGCATTTTATTAATATTTGTAAATCATATGCTACATACCTCTTACATCAATAAAATTTATAAAGAAATTTTCTTTCAGAGTCAGTTGTTAAACATTTATTCCCTCAAGGGTCAGTATGCTGAGTTAGAGAAGTGATTCTTCCAGTTCTCCATTTAAAAAAAGGCTAATAAATTATTTTTCCCTGAGAGAATGCTGCTCAACTCTATAGGAAAAGAATGACATAAGCAGTGGAAGTAGGTTGTAACTTCCCTATAAACCTGCAGGGAAAGATAAAGTAATGGCTGGAGGTGAAGTCAGTAGGTGGATTTCCATATATGAGCACTTTTTACTTGTATTCCTCCTTTTGAATGGACAAGTATTTCTTATTATATCCATATATATAAATATACACACACACACACATATATATATACACATATGTAATTTCTGAAATGTTTGTACCAATTAGAAATAGGAATCAGATAACACTTTCTTATGCAAGCTGCATTTTTAAGAACCCATGAGGGCATCACCAACTTAATATGATGAGGTCAAAGGCCAAAAAATGATGCCAGTTGACACAGTGATTTAATTTCACTTTTCCGTTTGTGTGAAATCATCAAAGAGCAACCTATGGTACTTAAAAAAAGTAAAAAGAATATGTTTAGAAGCAAACTTTTCTGATTTCCGGTTTTTTTCATAACCTTTACTTTCTATTGCTGAAATATGTGCATGAAAATAAGATCAAAAAACCTAGTAGTTTTTGCACTCCTACCACTTTCCTCCCAAAGTCATATTAGGAACAGAGTGTGGGAGGTGTGCAGGATAGTTCTGCAGGCTGAAGAAAATCTCTTTGTAGAAAGAAATGAGGGTATTGAAAGAGAAATAACAAGACAATAGAATTTTCAAAATATAGACAGAAAGGGAGAAAATGCAAATGGAAAAAGCAAGTCAATATGGTTTAAAAAATTGAGAGAACCAATAAATGTGAATGATGGTGTAGAAGGGCAAATAAGATTCAAAACAGACAAAGAGAAAGAAACAATCACAATGAAACAAATTTTACAGAGCTGGAAAGAAATTTCTGCTTGTAAAAATGATGATGGTGCTGGGGCTTACTATGTCATAATGAGTGTCTACTGCCTGCAATGCTTGCCAAACCTTTACCTTAAACTTAAGTAGCTGCTCATTTTCTCCACATTTTTGATGTCCCAGTCCTTGGGTGGCTCTATATGTGAAAGTGACTCTAGGTAAGAAGTCAACATCATGTACCGTAGGCTGGTTTTTCACACAGTATTCTTACATACTCTGCCTATTTGGGTCTACTTTTGACTTCTTGAATATAATGGAAACAATACATGTTGGTCATTTCTGGCCAGAGAGAACTCATTTCCCTTTCTTTTGGAAATGGTGTCTATGCCTATTCTCTTGCCTTTATTTTTCTCCTTTATTCTACATATCCTTTCTCCTCCCCAGCCCAGTGCAAGCCATCATAATGTTTCACGTGTATCTTTTGTTTGTATGACTATGCATTTACTTTGATTTACATAAATACCAGTATACAACACATCACTTTGTTCCTTTTTAGCTTTTGAAATGTATCCATATTGCCATAGGTACATAAGTCCATAGCCTCTACCTGCTGCATCATATACCTTGATGTCTAGAATATTCTACTTACCCACTGTTCCAATGATGTACACCTAGATCTCTTACTAACTTGCTGCCCAAACAATGCTGCAATGGATAGCCTGATGCATGCCTCCTCTTGTACCTGTGTGAGAAATTTTTGGGAACATATGTATGCAAAAGGGCTGAGTTACAGTGTTCATTTATCTTAATTTAATTAAATAGTGCTAGACTGTTCTGTAGGATGATGGCAACAGTTTACACTTCTACCAACAGTGCCTAAGGCTTCCTAAACACAAAACTCTTTGCCAACATAATCTCTTCGTCTATTTCTCTGTTCTTATACAAGTAAAACACTCTTTTAAAAAAAGTTTACTATGACTTGGTATTACATCTTAATACTTAAAGACCAAATACCTCTGCCTTTCTCTTCTTGAGGTCGATTCAGCTATTTGTGGAATTTAATTCTTGCATAAAATTTTTGAAGTTTAGTATTTTTTATCCAACTGATATTGAGATCAAGGTTAATTTAGGGAGATTGATATTTTTATGATACTAACTTATATCATCCCCAAAGTGTGGGTAGTTTCTTCTTATATATATTATCTATTATATTTTTATTAGGGTTTTAGTATTTCACACAGACATCTTACATAAACTCAATTAATTCTTAGATACCTTATATTTTGTAGTGGTGTTTTTCCATTAAAATTTCTAGTCGAGTTTTCCTGGTATAGAAAAATATTATTGATTTATAAAAGTTGATCTTGGATCCAAGACCTTGCTTAACTCTTCATAGCTTTTAACCATTGATCTATGAATTCTGTGTCTGCTTTTTAAGACAGGTGGTCATTTCATCTGCAAATAATGAGAGCCTTATCTCTCCCATTTTGATCCTTCCATGTTTTTCTTTTTTTAAAAGTGCTTTCCTGTATCTATTACCTTTTTCTTGTTTCATAGCTTTAAAAACATGTGCTAAATTTCTCCATAATATATAAGTATTTCTCTAGGTTTCTTGTACCTCACATTTTCTAAATTAATGATGTAGCCTTCTATTCCTTTATTCCTAAGATACATTTTTAATTAGCAGTTATCAAACCTGTGAGTCACATGCTAAGTCAACAAAGCCAAAAGACAAACCCTGGTGACACAGGGTGCTGGAAAAACAACAAACTTACCCCTGGTTGATACAGTTGTGTGTCCCAAGAGAGTCTCTCAAGAGACATTTTTCAACCGGTTTCTGTCACTTGTAATCATAGGATTTCTAAAACTTTGCTCCTAACTCCGTGGCCTGAATAATGGATCTTTCCTGGCTCATGGGTCATTGCCCTCCTGCCCTCCAAAACATTGCCCTTTTTCTGACCAGAGAGAAACTGTTAACTCTGTAGCCTTTGCCTTGATATCAGGAGAACCCATTTTCTACTTGTTCTCATATGTGCTTAGACAAGGCATTATATGCAGTAGCTCTGATCTCACTCTCAGACCTTGACTTTCTTTGGAACCTGTGAACAACCAACTTTCTCTTTAGTTCTCTGCCCAGTCAGCCCAGGTCACACAGTCATTGATTTGCAGGTAACATGGTGATTTACTATTATCACACAAATTCATCACTTAATTTCCATAGCTACTCCCCAATTGTGACACTCCTGTTTCACAAACCTAATGAGAAAGAAATAGGAAAGAAAATCATGTTTATATATAGTCATATCTATATCTATATCTATAAGGTTATACATATGCATTTTTCCTCTAGTAAGTTCTGGCACTCTCAATACCCCCATTGAGTTTCCAGAACATATGATATCATTTCAAAGACATATGACAGAGAAACAATGTTTAGATTTCCAAAAGTGACACAAACTGAATTTTAACTGTAACAAACTGTTGTACCAAGCTATGTTTAAAAACTTTACATTTAGAAACAATGACACATGCTGCCAAAGTCTGTTTGAAGTGTTCTTTCTCTCTACTATGCATAAAGACTTTCTATGTTCTTAAATCAAAATTTACTCAGCGATGAAGGTGTATTCAAAAATTTGAGGTATTTTGTGTGTGCGTGTGTGTGTGTCTAGAATTTTTAAATATGCATGCATATTTAATATTTCATCTCTACAATTTAACTTTTAAGAATAAATGCGATGTTTAAAAAAACACTAATAGCACAGCTAGCTCTTTGGAACGTTAAAGTAAAAAGTAAGACAAAACTCCCACCAGAAACTGCCCAGTGTCTGTCCTTGATCCCTCTTGACGGCACTAGAACCAGTGTGGACACTGGGTACTCATGTGTTTTCAGGAACAATGACAGTAGTCCCACCTGTGCTACACAGCGGACTAGGGACTTTGCCACCCAATCAGAAAGTTCAAGGTCCTACAGACAGACCTATGTGAGCCTGCATGGTTGCAAAGCCAAGGTAGTAGCCCCAGATTGGGGGATACAGTGTTTCAAAAATTATCTGAAAGGCTCAGGACTCCTCATATGAAAGTGCTCTTTGAGTTAGCTATTCACAACTTCATGAAAAGGGCAGAGTGACTGGGACCTCTATGTGTCTTTTACTCTAACATCCTCTGGTAGAACAGATTATTTGTCTTTGAAGTAATTTATAAACTCTGTGTTTTTTAACTTTAGATTTATTTGTCGGTGTAATTAAAAGAGTAAATTATCATTTATTTGTAACCCAAAGTTTTCAACGATATATTTAATTGTAATATGGGTTAAATGAATCAACCACATGTGAATTGTTCTTAATAAATATCAGCAGCGTTAACACATCATATTGCTAGTAATGGGAGCAGCTCTACACCCTGAAGGAAAAAATAACTGAGGTCTGTTAGCTATTATCACCAATCTCAGAGTCTAACACAGTGCCTGGCCATGTAGACAAACATCATGCTAAACCCTAAGGATTCTGGGATGAAAGTTATTTCCTGCTTTTGAGGAGTTTCAAGTCTAGTGAAAGAGCTGCAGAACCATGCAGCTAGATGTAAGGTGCCAAGGAAGTACAGATGCAGGGTACCTAGGCTCACTTGAAGATTACATGGAGAAACTATCATCTCACCTGAGGTTCGAAGCATGATGTGTAGCTGAGCAAAGAGAGAAGAGGCATGTGCAAATACATAGCAATCCAGAAGACTGACTGATGGTTCAATATGCCTGGGATAAATCATATTACAGGAAAATGGCAGGAGAGGTGGCTGGGAATAGTTCTGAGTGCCAAAACAAAGACTTTGCATTTTATTGTGGACACGAAATTTAATTCGTTTTATTGTGGACAGAAAAATTAATTGGTTTTAAAAAATAAACCAATTAATTTTTCTGTCCACAATAAAACCAATTATTAAAAACCAATTTTTAAAAAATAAAACAGGGCCTGATCATAAATGAGGTCTTTCAAAGACTAGCTTAAAGGGAGTGAGAGTGGAGATGGGGGTGAATGGCAATAATCCAAATAGAGAGTTTTGGGGACCCTGCCAAAGTCAGAGCCAGTAGGGATAAAGGGAAGGGCAGCAGATTTGATATGGAGGGTGTAGTGTTTACCAGGAAATGACAGAGATAGGACATGAAGCTTTCAGATCTGGGGCTTCACCCACCAAATCATGTTGACATTCTCTAAAGCTGGGACTACAGGAGGAAGAGTAGACATAGGGGAAAAGATGAGGAACTGTTCTAAGGACCTATGAAATGCAGAACGCAAAATTTGTTTCCTGGGTGTGTCTCTTTCTGATTGCACTGCACAGAAGCCAGTAATTTTCTGCCAAAATTATAGTTTCCTAACGGAGTAAATAAAAATCTCTCCCTACCAAGAGAGGGAGATTAAAGCATGGAAGAGAGAGAGAGGAAAAAAGCTACTTCAATGAGTGGATTGTGCATTGTGGAAGAAAAAGAGGGAAGTGGTAACCACAGAAAGTGGAGAGAGAATAATTAGCAGCAGCAGCAAGACTGAGCCAAACCTTAGCAACTACACAGACTTGACCGAGAGGTGGCTACAGTGAAAGTTTTCAAAAGCTTTTTGACCCAGGAAATCCCAAAAGTAAAACTTCCAGAGATGCCTGGCAGTTCAGCAGGAGGTCAGAGAACTCAGGCACCTCTTGTTAGTAAAGGCCTGTTCCTCTCCCTCTGAGCCAAGTTAGAAAAGATAGAGCAGTGCATATTTCACACCTCTGTTCACAGATGTAGTCAGTTGGCAAATATAGAGCTAGAGAAGGTTAACTGAAACATCAGGACGTATTTACATCTTATTTGTAAAAGGTCAATTCTTCAATTGAGCTCTAGAGCACAAGAGAAAAACTCCACAAAGATATTATACTTAGTCTACACTTTTTCAACCATTATTTTAACATTGGGAGGTTTCACATAATTGCTGATTCCTTTTCAAAAATTACAAGATCTGGCCACATAAAGCCCACTTCCTCCATAACATGTAAAGCCAGGGTTAGAGAAGTCCCTGACTCCAGATGGAGAACATGCAAATTTTGGAGCCTCAGTCTATCACACTTTAAGAATACTCTTGTCACATCAGTTATTTTCCATACTGTAAATACATTTATTTGGTATAAGCACATTCACTTCTATTAGAGAGTTTCTATACTTACAAACTTGCAATTTATAATGTTTCATATATAAGAAGAAAGCTGTGCTCCAAAGCAGTAGTGTCTCAACATTTTAGAAATAGTGACTGTTACTCACATGTGATCCTTTTGGTCTTAACCATCATCAAAGCATTCCCTAGTATAAGGAGACTGTTGTAACTTTGCTGGGTTCTGTGGTGTTGTACAATCACAGTTAACACATTATATTGAGATTAGGTGCATAGGCAGTGAGTGCTAGTAAGAAGAAGTATATTATTAGGATGCAAAAAGAAAAAAAGAAGAAGAAGAAGAGAAAAAAATGAACAGAGAGAGTAACTGGTAATATTCCATGTGCACACCTGAAAGAGCATGTCAATCACCTGGTGTGTGGTGGAAAGCACAGCGCCCATGAAATAGATCCTAATTAATTTAAAAACAGCAATCTTTCTATCAGTGTGAAAGTCAGCTCACTCATTAAACTGGTCATATTGATAAATGTGTTAAGTATCTTCATTCTTCAGATACCTTTAAACACTGTCATAACATTAACACAAAAATGTAAATGTTCCAGAAGCCACGAAAGCCCGAGTAATAACTACATCACTATCCCTCCATATTCTAGCAGTAGTTTAAAAGTTGTGCAATTTAGTGATTATTGGATTAAGTTTGAGTGTCATTTGAGCACAATGGGAAAGCTTCTATTAAAATGTGTAACATAGTACTTTGATGCAAGAAATATGAGAGCTTACCAAGCAAATAGAAAATTTGAGAGTCATGGCACAGTGGCAGAAATTGGCATTGTGTGCTATAAGTCATCGGGCTCATCTAAGTGAAAGCCTTAGATGAAAGTGAAAATTCATTAAGTGAAAACTCTCAAAGAGAGCATTTATATGGAACATTCTGTATGTATATTCTCATTGTGACTAAGGGAGACTGCATATCAGTCACAGGCAAAATATTTTCTATTTATAAAAGTAATGTCAACTTTTTCATATTCAGAGGTTTATGGTCAAAAGTTAAAATAGTCTGGCCAGCCATACCGTTGACTATAAACACATGCAAAGGCTTTAGAAATACAGAGCTACCCAAAGTTATTAAATAAGAGGCCACTGTGTCCAGTTAATGGGTAAGAATCATTGTTTACTATTTTGGTATGCTGGTAGTTTTCAATAGCTCTTTTATTTTTCCCTTTAATACATAGCATTCCATTCAGCCAACTCTAAATTCCCTCTTTACTCATATTGGAGAAATTGTTCTGCATTCTAATTTGCACAGTCACTTCATTATGCCAATAAAGAAGACCACACACATTTCAATCCTGCTTGTACCACTGGTTCATTAAAACAGCTTCTGGATTTCGAACTCAATTTCAGATGACACCTAAGTCTCACTATCTGGGATTTTCTCAACCTTTTTATTTATTTATTTATTTATTTTGAGACTGAATCTTGCTCCACAGTGCAGGCTAGAGTGCAGTGGCACCATTTGCGCTCACTGCAACCTCCGCCTCCCAGGTACAAGCGATTCTCCTGCCTCAGCCTCCCAAGTAGCTGGGACTACAGGTTTGTGCCACCACACCCGGCTAATTTTGTATTTTTAGTAGAGATGGGGTTTCACCATGTTGGCCAGGTTGGTCTCGAACTCCCGACCTCTTGAGCCACCTGCCTCAGCCTCCCAAAGTGCTGGGATTACAGGCGTGAGCCACCACACCTGGCCTTTTCTCACTTTCTTAAACATACCAGTTAAAATGCATATTGATGAATTATTTCTGGATTACTACACCTAGTACTTCCATTCTACCAGGCCTTACAACACAAGTCATTCCACTTTGTTCTTCAGTTTTTCTAAACCCTTTTAAACACAGCATTTGCCTTGATAATAACAATCTTCTTGTTTATGTTTGGGTAGCTTACATTTATATAGTTATATAATAAAAGTTTATCCTAATAGAATTGCTCATCCTAGACATATCTTTGTCAGCCGAACTCTTTACTTTTTTCTTTTTTTTAGAGAGAGTTTCTTGCTCTGTCACCCAGGCTGCAGTGCACTGGTGTGATCATAGTTCACTGCAGCCTCAAACTCCTGCTGAAGCCATCTTCCCATTTCACCCTTCCAAATAGCTAGGGCTACAAGTGCATAACGCTGCACTCAGCTAATTTTTTACTTTTAATTACCATTTTATTCCCTTATTTTAAGCAACCAGTATTAATGGATCACGAGGTCAGGAGATCGAGACCATCCTGGCGAACACGGTGAAACCCCGTCTCTACTAAAAATACAAAAAACTAGCCGGGCGAGGTGGCGGGCGCCTGTAGTCCCAGCTACTCCGGAGGCTGAGGCAGGAGAATGGCGTAAACCCGGGAGGCGGAGCTTGCAGTGAGCTGAGATCCGGCCACTGCACTCCAGCCTGGGCGACAGAGCCAGACTCCGTCTCAAAAAAAAAAAAAAAAAAAAAAAAAAAAAATCTTTCTAATATAGAAAACATGCTTCCTTGCCCCCTTAAGTATATTTTGCTAAAGACAGTTTAAATTTTGAACATTAGAGCTTGAACTGATCACAGGGAACATCAACAATTACTGGAAACAACACAGTAGAGCACAGTAAGAACAAGCAGGTTAAAAGTCCCGAGTGCAATGCTCAAATTCATAAGTAACTTGGGACCGTCTGAGTCTTGGATTGCTTATCTACAAAATGGGAATAAGAGCACATTTCTCATTTCATTGTTGAGACTGTTCGATTACTAATAGCACTCAAACAGGGTAAGAGTGTGTCATTCACCTGGAAGGCTGAGGTGTTTTCAGTATCTGCTGAGATCGATGAGACTTCCACCTCCGCTCTAGACAGATCCAAACCAGTGCACATTTAAAGTTCTCATGCCTGATGTTATTATTACTGTCTATTTTCCTGTGCTATAAGCTCATTATTATTACTGATACACTTATGTTACTCAGTGGTCTAATAAGTAAAAAAGAGAGTATAGTATACAATTTTTAGAAAAGGATCCTCCCTGTGTAAGGCAGAAAAAGTTCTTCCTTTTTACCCTTTCACAGGAGAAGTGGGTTGCCCTAACAGTGATGTTCTTTTTTTTTTTTTTAGACACAAGGTCTCACTCTGTTGCTCAGGCTGGAGTGCAGTGGCACAATCCTAGCTCACTGTCACCTCAAACTCTTGGGCTCAAGCAATCCTCCCACCTCAGCTCCCAAGTAGCTGCTATTGTGCCTCCAAGCCTAGCTATTTTTTATTTTTTGTGGAGAGGGGGTCTCACTATGTTCCCCAGGATGGTCTTGAACTTTGGGGCTCAAACAATCCTCCTGCCTTGGCCTCCCAAAGCACAAGGATTACAGGTGTGAGCCACTGCACTTGGCCCTTAACAGTGGGGTTCTTGAATGAAGATAGGGGAAGAAGAGGTACTACAAACTAATTTAAGCCAATTTGGCCAATCGTAACTCTCTAATTCTTTGGATAAACACACTAGTTTTATAGTATAATCAGGAAACTACGTGTGTAATGAAATCAAGCTCTAGACTGAACTTGGCAACAAGTTCAAACATACATTACAAAGTAGGCATAAATACTATACTACTTATTACTATAGACTCTTGAACTCCACTCTCTTTGTCTGCATAGGCACTCCAGCCACCACTCCACATGAAAGAGTCACCATTCTAGAATGACCAGCTACTCTTCTAGTCAAATCAGAAGACGGGATGCTCCTTTGAGTGAACCCCTTGGAATTCTCAACTTAGAGGCTCTGTTCTGAAGGTATTAGCTATTCTACTTGCAAGATTCTTATATGTCTCTCATGCAAAGGATGAAGGCACTGTATAATTACTAACAGACAACATTCATCTCAACATTGAAGAATTATTTCTGACATCTATTTCACTAATAAATGAATTTCACGGTCATATTTATGTGACTATATTTGAAATGTCTTAGTGACCACTTCTAGATTGCAGACTCCCACTAAGGCCCTTCCTATATAACTTACCATGCCTGTGGTGGAAAATAAACTTGTACATACACATATGTTGCTATCTATACTAAGGTATTTTATTTTATTTTTTGAGGTAGAGTCTCACTCTGTATTGCCCAGGCTGGAGCGCAGAAGCACAATTTCAGCTCACTGCAACCTCCACCTCCTGGGTTCCAGCAATTCTAGTGCCTCAGCCTCCTAAGTAGTTGGGATTACAGGCACATGCCACCATGCCCAGATAATTTTTATATTTTTAGTTAGATGGGGTTTCACCATGTTGCCCAGGTTGATCTTGAACTCCTGGTCTCAAGCAATCCACTCATCTCAGCTTCCCAAAGGGCTGGAATTACAGGCATGAGCCACTGTGCCCAGCCTATACGAAGGTATTTAAAAAGTAAATGAGAAGCACAGGAGTTGGAGACCTGTGCTTAGCAAACATAGCAAAACCCTGCCTCTAAAAAAAAAAGAAAGAAAGAAAGAAAGAAAGAAAGAAAGAAAGAAAGAAAGAAAGAAAGAAAGAAAGAAAGAAAGAAAGAAAGAAAGAAAAAAAGTTAAAAATTATCCAGGCACACCTGCCGTCCCAGCTACTTGGAAGGCTGAGTTGGTAGAATCAGTAGAGCCCAAGAGGTCGAGGCTGCAGTGAGCTGTGATTGTGCCCCTGCATTCCAGCCTGGGTGACAGGGCAATACCCTGTCTCAAAACACAAAACAAAACAGAAGGAAGGAAGGAAGGAAGGAAGGAAGGAAGGAAGGAAGGAAGGAAGGAAGGAAGGAAGGGGGGGAGGGGACGGGAGGGGAGGGGAGAGGAGGGGAGGGGAGGGGAGGGAAGGCAAGGGAAGGGAAGGGAAGGGAAGGGAAGGGAAGGGAAGGGAAGGGAAGGGAAGGGAAGGGAAGGGAAGGGAAGGGAAGGGAAGGGAAGGCAAGGCAAGGGAAGGGAAGGGAAGGCAAGGGAAGGGAAGGGAAGGGAAGCAGAGCAGAGGGGAGGAGAGGGGAGGGAGGATGGGAGGGAAGGGTAAATACAGAAAAAAACAGACTAGTAATAAGAAAGAAGAGAGGCCTTGTGATTGTTGTTAATGTTATGTTCCTGGTGGTAGGTGAAGGACAGAGAAAGAAAGGCAGAAGTAGCTTCAAGGGCAGCAAATGCTCCTGTAGCCTTGGGCTCTGCCCCAGGGTCTTCCACAGATGTTCAAAGTAACTGAGGATTTAGACTGTGTCTCATAGAGGCCACAAGAAAGGATACTAGACAGGAAACTGAGCACTTAACATTCCACTTTTCGCAGTTGCAATTCTTTCTGCTCTCTCCTCCCTCTTTCCTGTGGTCTGTGAATCTACACGGAGTACGGAACTAGTTGCAGCAGCTCCTACTCTACTTAGGACATACTATCTGTTTGATTTTGGCTCATCCTGGATCCAAAGCAACCCTGGCAGCCTAAATTACCCTTCCCTTCTTCTGATTTATTGATTATAATCTGCTCTAAACTTGTAAATTAGAATTGTCTGTATTATTTCTTTGTGCAGGTACATACATATGTGTGTGTATATATACAGAGTTTTTTTTTTTTCTTTTACAATAATACTTGAATCATTCTGCAGAAGAGAATCACCTGGGAGAATTTTAAAAGCATACGGGTCTTATCCTAGAGATATACTCAGTCAAAATCTCTGCAAGGGTCCCAAGTATTACTTTGGGGAGAAGTTTGATTCTAATGTACATGCTTTGTAAAGAACCATTGAAGAACTGCCAGTTTTCAGTAATGATGAACTAAATTTTCAGATCAATCTTTCTCCACTGGAAAAAAATATCTAAAAGGCATTATTTTAAAAATAAATAAAACTCTTTAAATCATTGAAGAGTTGACAAGGTAAGAGGGAAATATCAGATCAATACTGAAGGAAATATTGGAAACAACAGAAGTTAGCTAGACTGCAAGACACCTCTCTATGATTCCATTTCTGCTGCTATAATACAATACCTAAGAGTGGGTAATTTATAAGTAATAGAAATTCATTTCTCACAGTTCTGGAGGCTGGGAAGTCCAAGACCGAGGTGTAGCAGTCTTGATGTCTGGTAAGGGCTGCTCTCTGCTTCAAAGATGGTGCCTTCTTGCTGCATCCTCATTGGCAGAAGGAACGAAAGAGGCAAAAACAAGCTAACTCCCTCTGACACGCCCATTTATAAAGGCACATAATACTATTTATGAGGGTGGAGCTCTCATGATCAATTACATCCTAAAGGCCACACCTCTTAAGAGTTTTGCATCAGGGATTAAGTTTCAATATGAACTTTAGATGGAACAAACCATTCAAATCATAGCAACTGCACTTGCCAATTCTGACAAATTTCAAAATTCCTGTGGATTTGAACTTTTACCTGGATGGCCTTACTAGTGGAAGAGGATCAAAATTAAAGTCTCAGACTGACAAAGAGTAGGAGATCTAATAGGAGATCACCCTGGTAGAAGAAAATATAGATTCTTTTTGGAGTCCCATCATAAACTCAGGTACGAGTGAAACAGAATGAATTGGCAGCCCAGATTTTACTAAAACCCCCAAAGAAACTCAAGCCTTGAACTTGGTTGCTGTTAGACTCAAAGTGTCTCCAGGTGCCTGGTAGAAGCAAATATAGATTATCTCTGTGGGAATGTACCTTCATTCTAGAACTCAAGTAAATCTGAACACATATAACAGACAAAGAATGAGTATCCAGAAGATAAAAACACAGGACTAGTATCGAGAAGACAAAATCCTATACAGGATTTATATAAATATTTCACAAAAGAGGGAATCCAAATGGCAAATAAACACATGCGAAGGTGCTTCACTTCATTAATAAACAGGGAAATACAAAACAAAACTACAATTAATGAACACACCCACCTGAATACTTAGTATCAAGCCTGAGAACAAGACATGCTGTTGAGAACTGAAAAACAGTCACTCTCCTACCCTTCTGGTACAAATATAAATGGGTAAAAACCATTTCAGAGACATTTGGGTTTTTCTTGTAAAGGTGAAGAAACACATATGCTATTGAAGTTCCACTCCTCCATATACCCTACAAAACACCACGTGCGAGGAACATCAAAAGACATACATAACAATGCTCATAGAAGCATTGTTTATGGCTCAATCTGTAAACCACCGAAATGTCCACTAACATAACGGATAAATATTAATAGATTTTTGGTATAGGCACATGGTGAAATTTCATATAGCAATGAGAATAAACAAACTACAACTACAGACAACAATGTAAATAAATCATGATAGTAAATTTAAAAGCAAGTCATTAAAGCATCTACAGTATGATTCCATTTATATAAAATTCAAAAACAAGCAAGACCAAAGAGTATTATTTAGGTATGTACACATAGGTGGTAACATTTTTAAAGAACAGGAGAGGACTTGGGAGAGATTATAACTGAAAAGGGAAACAGGAGAGCTGGCAATATTCCTTTTCTAGACCTGGGGGTGATTGCATGGGTTTGTGTGTTATAATAATTTATTAAACTATACTTTCAGCTTTATAGACTTTCCTGGGTGTATGTTATATTTCACAGTGAAGACAATATTAGAAGAACAAGAAAAAGGAGGAAGAGAAAGAGAGAAGAAGAGAAGAGCAAGGAGGAAGAGAAGGAGGAGAGGAGAAAGGTGAATAAGCGAGCTGCACTGAGTTAAATCCAAAGTTTCATGAGACTAGTGAGCCTTGAGACTACCTTTTTCCCTTGAGTACACAATGTCATATTGGTTCTTACTATCCAATGCCTTTCAAGAAACCGTCTCCACTTCCCCACTGTTCATCAAAGTCTTAATTTGGCTATTGTTCTGACTTTTGATTCTCCTTGACAGCTTTCTCAACCAGCAAATCCTTGCACAATACATGCTGGAAAGAGTATTCAAGGAATAGGGAAACATGGTATCACAGGACGACACTTGCTTAATGCAACTTAGCTTTGTTTAATCTTACAGACAGCATTCTTACAGGTATGATAACAACGTCAACTGTCACTTTGTTTTCATGAGTATTGCCCACTAATTTCATCAATGCTACACAGTGCTGATAATATGCTAATCAATGCCATGGTCACATGACTATTCTCAATCTTAGCAGAAGAAGCACAACCTGTAATTTATGTATGTATACTCCAATGGACCTGTATTTTGAAATATCTTTTAAAAATGTATTTGGAAAAATGTGGCTATCAAATATGATCCAATTCATAGGTTCTTCAGATTCTGAGATAACATTTTAGAATGCAAAAAATTAGATATTTAAGATGTGGAGCATTAATTCAGAATTTAAGATTATAGCTCTTTGGGGGATAGAGGAAGAAAACAAAAACTTTTGTTATAATATTTATTCAAATTGTTACATTTTCTCTGGGGCACTCTGGTGTCACTCAATGCACTGGATTTAGAAATTTACTAATTAGTTCCTGTCTAAAGGGACAAATTCTACTGAAGGTTAGGAATTTGTTTCTTCTCTCAGTTGAATTGTTTTTCACTTATGACACACTCTCAAAAAAGGAATGGCTTATATTCCTTATCATGTGTAAATTTTGAAAGTTTCTTGCAGTTAATCTTACTACTTCTAATTGCAGACCCCAGCCCTCACCTCCAAATCCTGATTTTCATGCCTCCAGACTCTCCTGAATCTTTCCTTCTCCTACAACAAAAAACCTGTCCAGATTGTCTGCTCCACTTGAACAATCTGTCCAGTTTCTGGAGTCCTTGTTTAATCTGTCTATTGAACTACAATTCCGAGAGTCTCCCAAAACTTGCACAGTAATGTCACCTAATTTATCTCTGATAAATATGTATCCAGCTTGAAAAATCTGAGCAATGATGACTTCAGCCGCCCATGAGGTAGGATCCATAATTTGTGTAGCTTAAATTATAAGGATCTTAATATTAATGCTTATAAATAGTATCAGTTGCCCTGTGGTTATACCTTTTGGAGCCATGCAAAACATCTCTAATCTCTCAACCTCATGCTGGTCTCACATATATATATATACACACACACATATATATATATATATATATATATATGAATAGAGTCCTATTTTCTTATTTTCAGGTTAAACACATTTCATTCCTTCAACTGTTGTTCAAACAACATGGTTTTAGGATCCATCACTGGATTCATTCCTCACTCCATTTTAGCCAATGTTCTCTTCAAACTAAAGTGTTCAAACTGAATATGATATTTCATTTAAACCACGTTCCTATTAATGCGGCATGGAATAAAGACGATTTTGGCAGCAACGTCACATTGTTACCTGAAAATCAATTAACAAACACCTCAGAATCTCTCTCTCAGGCACAATTATATTTTAAAGTGACTGATTTCACTTTTAAGTGATTGATTTCAATCACAATTATATTTTGTAAATGATTGACTTTTTTAAAGTTGTTTGGCTTTACAAACCAAACAATTAACAATTGCTACTTTTGAGTTGCTTGAAATACTTATCTTCATTGTTTCAAGCAAGAGGTAAATGGGTTAACATTTATTGAGTATCTACTGTTTATTAACACAGCAAACAAGTATGTTATTTTAAAGATAAGAATTGACAAGTGTTTCTAATATTCACCTAAGTCACTGATAAACTTCTGCATGGAGCAAGACCCAAGGATGGAATCTTGCTTGCAACATATCACTAGAAACCCCCCAGAGGAAGACACATTGACCCATTAACACTCATTGAATGTGTTAATTTCACAACTATAAGAACTAAGCTAATCATTTCAAGTTTATATTTTTCCATCTACTCTGTAGGACTATGATAAGAAATTTTGCAAAAACCAATCCAAACTCACCAAACACATAAAGTTCCCTGCATTTCCAATCAAGTTAACTATTTAACAAGAGATGAAAAGTTAATACAGCATGATTTGTTCTTGCATTTTGGAAGCTAATTCATCCTCTATTAATGACTGCTACATTTGTAAATGCTCATTCAGTTTCATAATATGTTTTGAAATTTTGTTACCATTTGAGATTAAATTTACCCTTCAGTAATTTATAAATTCTTCCATTATCCCTTTTGGAAAATTATCTTTAATTTCTTAGAACCTGTTCAGTTCTTTGAATCTGTAAAGATGACCACTGATGCTTCCACGATCCCCACATGTATATCTGGCCTCAAAACTGAACTACTTCATTTCCGACGAGTTCACTCACTATTTCCAAATATTTTAAGGCATAACATTCGTTAGCTCCAGAGGTTTGTTTTACCTCTGGAGTTTGAAGTTCTTACTCCCTGATTAAAAAAAAAAAAAAAAAAAAAAAAAAAAAAAAAATCAAAGCAAAACAACTGAGCATTCTGCTTTCTCTTTGTCATCTACAAACACTACAAAACAGACCTCAAACATAAGCCTACCTTTCCATGGCCATGTTACTCTGAAACTGGCTTCAAAAGCCAGTTTTAAAAGATTTTCCCTTCTCTTGTATAACTATTCTTGTTACATGCTTCTTAGGATTAGCATGATGTGCATTATCCAGGATCTGGGAGCCCAAGTCAAGTCACGTGTAATCCCTGAACTCTACATTTCCTTCTGCCCACCCTCCCACCACTCTCACATTGTGAAATAGAGCCAAATGTTAGCCTATAAGGAGGAAACTAAAAGCATTACAGTAACTTGTACAAACACCAGGAAATGACAGAAGCATCAACAGGTAAGAGTCCTAAAAAAAAGTGAAAAAGACAGACATGCAGGTCAAGGGAAATTTATGTATCACTAACAGGTGAAAACCAAAGCACCATAGGCCTATCCTTCATGGGATACACTCAGTAACTCCTCCACATGTAACTCTTTTCTCTTTCTCTCTCTCTCTCTTTTAAATAAAAGAATCCATGCCAGCCAGATGCAGTGGCTCACACCTGTCATTCCAGCACTATAGGAGGCTGACGGGGAGGATTGTTCAAGGCCAGGAATTTAAGACCAGCCTGAGCAACACAGTGAGACCCCATCTCTACAAAAAATTTAAATATTAGCCAGATGTGACAGCATGCACATGTCGTCCAGGGAGACTGAGGCAAGAGGATCACTTGAGCCCAGAAACTTGAGGCTACATGAGCTATGATTGTACCACTGCACTCCAGCCTAGGCAGAAGGCAAGACAGTCTCTCGAAAGAAAAAAAAAAAATTAGAGAGAGAGACAGGGATAGACAGTCCATGCATGTCAGTAATTTTCTCCGTGTGGAAAAAGGTAGCAGTTAACTACTTTGACACCCAACCCACTGTATATTTAGGAAACTAACAAACTACATACCACATACACAGGCATATACACAAATATATTGTACAACAGTGGCATGGAATATTATAAACTTAAATGTATGAACATAAACATTCAGAATTCAGACAATACATTATTAAACACTGTAGATGTACATTATATAAGATAATATGCAATGAATTATGTATTATAAATCATGTACATGATACCTGCTGTGATCTAAATGTCTATGTACTACCATAATTCATATGTTGAAACCTAATCCTCAATCTCCAATAGTATTAAGAAGTGGAACCTTTAGGAGGTGATTAGGTATGAAGGTGGAGCCCTCATGAATGGGATTGGTGCCCTTATAAAAGAAGTCTGAAGGAACCTGTTTGCCTCTTCTGCCATTGTGAGGACGTGGCCAGAAGGCGCTACCTATGAAGCGGAGAGCAAGCCTTCACCACACACCGAATCTGTCAACACCCTTGATTTTGGTCTCTCCAGTCTCTAGAACTGAAAGAGAATAAATCTCTGTTGTTTATAAATTACCCAGTTTAAGGTATTTTGTTATAGCCAACCGATGGGACGAATACAGATATTGGTACCAAAAAGTGGTGTTGCTATCACAAATACCTAAAAGCGTGGAAGCAGCGCTGCAAATAGGTAATGAGTAAAGGCTGGGAGAGTCTTGAAGTGAATGCTAGAAAAAGCCTACACTGCTATAAAAGGACTAGAAAAAGTGATTCTGGTGAGGGCTCAGAAGAAGAGAGCTGAAGAGAAAAACCCCAATCTTCTTAGAGATTACCTAAGAGGTCGTGATCAAAATGCTAGGCAGAAATACAGACGGTAAAGGCCATTTTGATGAAATCTGACAGAAGTGAGGAGCATGGTATTGGAAATGGAAGCAAAGGCCATCCAAGTTATAAAGAGGCAAAAAAATTAGTTGAATTGTGTCCATGTTCTGCTGTTTCTGTGTAAAGTAGAACTTATGAGAAGTGAAACAAGATATCTGGTGAAAGAAATATCCAAGGAGGTCAGGCGTTGTGGCTCACACCGGTAATCCCAGCACTTTGAGAGACCGAGGTGGGAGGATCACTTGAGTTCAGGAGTTTCAGACCACCCTGCACACACAGTGAGACCTTGTTTCTACAAAATATAAACAACAACAAAATTAGCCAGGTGTGGTGGCACGTGTCTGTAGTCGCAGCTACTTGAGAGGCTGTGGTGGGAAGATTACTTGAGCCCAGGAGCCATGATCATGCCACTGCACTCCAGCCTGACTGATAGAGTGAGACACTGTCTCAAACAAAACAAAACAAAACAAAACTACAACAACAAAAAACCAGAAAAGAAAATTAAAGAAAAAGAATAAGCAAAGTGTTGAAGGTACAACACAGCTCCTCTCTAAATAGTAACGTGAGAAGATAGGAAGTATTCAAAGACAAAATTTATAATCAAAAAGGAAGCAGAACTTAAAGATTTGGAAAATTCTCAGTCTGGCCACATTTTAAAGAATGAAAAGGCAAGTTCAGGAGAGAACACAAAGGGTGTGGCTAAGCAACCCTTTGATAAAGAGACTGTTATGGTTCTGTGGAAGCCAGGTGCTGTTCATCAACATGATGGAAGAATGGCCCCAGCTACATTTTGGAGATCACTGGGCTGCCCCTCTCATCACAGGCCCAGAGTGCCAAGACCTGGAGAACAGAATTATGTCAAACAAGGGCTCTTGGGCACATGGGGGACTCTGGCAGTTGCCGCCTAGCACTGCCTCAAGTCTCTGCCTCCCACATTCTGGCACAGTGCTCCTCGGCCACTCCACGTTGGTTGCTCTTCCAGTTAGCACAGGTGCTAAACCTTGGTGGTGTTTGTGTGGTGCCATCTCTACCCAAGCACAGAGTGCACAAGCAGCAGGGGCATGGCTACAGCCATCTAGACTTCAAAGGCTTCCTTGGAAAGCATTGAGGCCCAGGTAGAGTCCCTGCTTCAGCAATGCCAGTGGAGCCATGGGAGTGCAGGCACCCAGAAGAACTCAGAACTGTAGATCCAACTTGCATTCAACTCCAGCCTGGGAGAGTCATGAGTATGCCACTCCAACCCATAAGGGTTGTGCTCGGCAAAGTCATGGGGGCTGGAATGCCTGCAAACTTGAGAGCCTAACCCTCACCCCAGTGTGTTGCAAAGGCAGGACACAGAATCAAAGAAGATTATTCACAAGCCTTAAGATTTAATGTTTGCCCTGTTTTGTTTTGGACTTATTGTGACTTGTACTCTTTTCTTCTTTCCCATTTCTCCCTTTCGAAAGAGGAATATCTACCTCGTGCCTATTCCACCACTGTATTTTCAAAATGCATAACTTGTTTGATTTCACAGGCTCACAACTGGAGAGAAATTTGCCTCAGGGTGAATCATACAATGACTCTCAGCCATATCTGATTTAGATATTTGGATGAGACTGGACTTTTGACTTGGGAGTTAATGCTTAAACAAGGTAAGCCTTTGGGGGATATTGGGATGGAATGCATGTATTTAGCATGTGAGAAGAATATTAATTTAGGAGATGAGAGGTGGCATACTATGGTCTCAATTTTTGTGTCTCTCTAAAATTCATATATTGAAACCTAATCCCCAATACAAGAGTATTGAGAAGTGGGGCCTTTAAGATGTGATTAGTAACCCTATATATGAGGCCTCAAGAAGGCCTGTCATCCCTCCCATCAGGTGAGGATGCAGCTAGGAGACAACATCTATGAACCAGAAAGCAAGCACTCACCCAATTCCAAATCTGCTGGTGCTTTCATCTTGGACTTGTGAGCAATACATTTCTGTTGTTTATCAATCACCCAGTGGAAGGTATTTGGTTATAGCCGCCCCAATGGAATAAGGCAATACCGTATCTACTTTATATTTCATATTTCTTTATGTGTATGAGTATACATTTTTCTTCCATTATCATCTGAAATGTTCTTGATACCTACTTAATGCCAATCACATCTTTACTGACATATTACAACTGCCTCTAGGTTGCAAAGCTCTGCGTAACATAAAACTTTTCATGACTGTACACATTAGATCAGCAATAGAAAGCATCATATTTCCCTGCCTCCAAAGACTGTAGACTTAAATTTCTCAGGCATCTTAGCTTCTTTCACCTTTCCTGCAAAAATGATGCCATTTCGCTGTTATCTCCTGTATGTCTAACCTCACAATTTCAGCGCTCACACATTCCTTAGAAAGCATAACTGATAACAAGACTCTTCTTCATAAGATTTTATTCTACAGAAATCTGAGTGAATACATTCTTTATCTTCACTTTACAGTGTCTAGTTGTTTTGGCTCATTTTTTGTTTTAATAATTTTAATTTTATTGGCACTCAGTGCCTTAAGATTTCTTAGTTCTTAAATTTTCCTCTAAAATCTTAAAATGTTTGCACTGTTGAAAATATTTTAAAGGATCAGTAACAAACTAAGATACTTGTTGAGAAATCCTTCTCCAATCATCATTTTAGATGACCCTTTTATACATAACTAGTTTTTTAAAAGAGTGAAAACGGCCGGGTGTGTTGACTCACGCCTGTAATCCCAGCACTTTGGGAGGCCCAGGCAAGTGGATCACTGGAGGTCAGAAGTTCAAGATCAGCCTGGCCAACATGTCAAAACCCCGTCTCTACTAAAAATACAAAAATTAGGCATGGTGGCATGTGCCTGTAATCCTAGCTACTCGGGAGGCTGAGATAGGAGAATCACTTGAATTTGGGAGGTTGCAGTGAGCTGAGATTGTGCCACTGCACTCCAGCCTCGGTGACAAAGTGAGACTCTGTCTCAGAAAAAAAAAAGAGTTAAAAACAATGCAAAAACCATTATATTATGTAGGTAATACACATATGTCTCTATGTGATCCATGAATTACCCTCAAATTTATTTTTCTGAGGAGCTGTCTGTGCTCATCAGATCTGTTTGTTGATTCCTTTTGAAAATATACATATATAATCTCATACAATACAATCCCATTTGATATATTTCTACAGAAAGGAACACAGCAATTGAATCCAAATTTTCTTTAGTTATGACCATTGCTTGTAAATGGATTTTTCCTATTTTGAGAGAATTAAATTCATAAGAGACTGCAAGCTGCACACAAGACAATGAAATGTACCCAGGCAACCTGGAAATAGTTCCAAAGTGACTACTTCTGTACCATTTGTTAATAAAAATAAGCTATTATGACCAGTAATGAGTGTGACACTGTGACTTCTACCCTCCAACACCTCATTCTGCAAGTTAGATACAAACTAATAATATACATTCATAAAAGGAATAGAGCAATCAAGGGTTAAGTCTTATATGTCATAAACATTAGATTGAAGAAAGAAAAGATCAGTTGAGCTACAGTATATGGGAAATGCATCCCAGAAAAGGCGATATCTAAATGGATACTTGAAAATACTGGGGTGTGCATAAGCTCACTGGATAATCAACTGCAAAAACAAACACTTTATCTGCACTGAAAGAATGAATGTGCAGGGCAATGACAAAAGACAGGAAGCTAGTGTGGCACCTGCTGGAGAGAATGAGATGCACCTGACCAGGGAGGATGGGCGCTACAGAAGTGTGAAATGGGAAAAGTTTATATTTAAGAAATAATTTTATGATGTTTTTCTTACTTTCTTTATTATTAAAACATACCTCCTGAAAATACGTACGCCAGTTGACTTTGCAGTAGTAGTAGCAAAGTAAGAGGAAGAGAGGAACAAGGAGAAAGAAGAGGAAAAGGAAGGGGAGGAAATCGGTGCAACCATTACTTGAACATTTTACTACTACTACTACTGATAATAATAACAATAATAATAATAATGATAACACTTCCTGAGGGTTCCTATGACCAGCACCCTCCTAAGCATTTCATATGCATGAGTTAGGTACCGTTTTATCATCACCATTTTGCGGGTGGAAATACTAAGGCATAGTAAAGCAATTTGCTGGAATAGAGTTATTAAGTGGTGGAACTGGAATTTAAGACACAAAGAGTTGACATCATTCTGCATTTTCTCATATCATTCAACTAAATTTCCACAGCAACTATACGTTTTATAAGTCATTATCTTCATTTAAAGAGGAGGAAACTGTGCTGTGGGGAAATGAAGTACCCTATTCATGGTCACATAATCTAGTATAAAGAGGATGACTGCTCACATTCACCTGATTCCAAAGCTTCAAAACAGTTAGAAGATATTAAGAAAGTGTGATTTGGATTCTTCCACAGGAAAGCAACATGATAATAGTGGTGCTTTATGAAGATGTCTGTGAAGGATAAATTAGGGGAGAGGTTGGAAAACCAGACTTATTTACCAAGAAGTTGTAGTTGTAATGCCTAAAGAAATGAGCAATCAGGTGTAGCAGAGGTCATTTTGAGGCATCAGATGACAACATTTGGTAATAGTTTGGATAGAAGAGTTTGTATCATTGAGGGTTCTTAGTTGGAAGCAGCAGAAACAAATTCTGTCTGATTTGTGGGGAAAAAAAATGAACTTACTGAAAGAGATGTGAATAGCTTATAGAATCTTGAAAGGACTGGAAACCAAGTTTGGAAGTTCAGCAGCTATGAACAATGTCTCAAATTATAAGACAGAGGTACTATCACTGCCAGTGACACACCAGTTTACACCCTCAATATTTCCAAGACAAGCCTCTGGCTGGCCATGCCATCAGTTCAGCTACCACTGCTTTTACTGGAAACTGGATGAAATTACTACAGTTGCAGCCACCAAATGCCAGAATAGTCAGGGAGGCACCTGATTCACAAGATCAAAATTTATCTGGCCTCAGCCAAGGTACAAAGAAGACTGGAAAGGCGTCTTCAGTTTTGATAATGGCTGAGGTCTCTCCTTCAAAAGGCAAGGGAGTCTTTAAAATATAGGAGAACCCAAAAGAATGAGAAATGTCTACCACCAAGTTAAAGTAGAAATATTTTGAAAGTTCATTTTGTATATTCACAGATTCTACCTCACATGAACATTTCCTAACATACCATAGAACACGCCTTTACTAAAGTAACTTGACAAGAGAAAAAAGAGCAGTCAACATATTCTCCTGAAGAGTATTTAAAAGGAGACAACTGTATCATTTGTGAATTCTTTTAAAAAGGCACTGAGATATAGAATTCAATCTGTTGCCACTTCTAAAAAGTAGCGGTTTTTAAATTCTTCCTCTGTGATTAAATGATCTTTTCTCTTATCTTGTCAAGAATATCTATATTACATGTATACACAGATTTATGTCTACAATATATTCTTTATGCCCTAATATTCCTTGAATACCTAAAACTATTTGTTTTCCTAAAACAGTGTATCATAATGCTCAGTTCAGTTGAGTACTGGAATCCCACTTGTTTTGAGAAGGTTCTGAATAAAGGAAAAGAGACATTATCAGTGGTACTCTGATGTACTAGTAAACATTTTTTAACATTATCATGATTTGGCTCTCTGTTTGTCTGTTACTGGTGTATAAGAATGCTTGTGATTTTTGCACATTAATTTTGTATCCCGAGACTTTGCTGAAGTTGCTTATCAGCTTAAGGAGATTTTGGGCTGAGACAATGGGGTTTTCTAAATATACAATCATGTCATCTGCAAAGAGGGACAATTTGACTTCAGACACATGAAAAAATGCTCATCATCACTGCCCATCAGAGAAATGCAAATCAAAACCACAATGAGATACCATCTCACACCAGTTAGAATGGCGATCACTAAAAAGTCAGGAAACAACAGGTGCTGGAGAGGATGTGGAGAAATAGGAACACTTTTACACTGTTGGTGGGATTGTAAACTAGTTCAACCATTATGGAAAACAGTATGGCGATTCCTCAAGGATCTAGAACTAGAAGTACCATATGACCCAGCCATCCCATTACTGGGTATATACCCAAAGGATTATAAATCATGCTGCTATAAAGACACATGCACACGTATGTTTATTGCGGCACTATTCACAATAGCAAAGACTTGGAATCAACCCAAATGTCCATCAGTGACAGACTGGATTAAGAAAATGTGGCACATATACACCATGGAATACTATGCAGCCATAAAAAAGGATGAGTTTGTGTCCTTTGTAGGGACATGGATGCAGCTGGAAACCATCATTCTTAGCAAACTATCACAAGAACAGAAAACCAAACACCGCATGTTCTCACTCATAGGTGGGAACTGAACAATGAGATCACTTGGACTCGGGAAGGGGAACATCACACACCGGGGCCTATCATGGGGAGGGGGGAGGGGGGAGGGATTGCACTGGGAGTTATACCTGATGTAAATGATGAGCTGATGGGTGCTGACGAGTTGATGGGTGCAGCACACCAACATGGCACAAGTATACATATGTAACAAACCTGCACGTTATGCACATGTACCCTAGAACTTAAAGTATAATAATAAAAAAAAAACAAAAAACAAAAAACAAAAACGTTATCAATAGTTTTCTGTGTCTTAGTTAAGTGGTCTGCTTTCAAAAGCACTTGCATTAGTTAACTTCGGGTCTAACTCACAAATGCATTGAGGGAAATTTGCTTTATCTTGAAGACTATATTAATTTGATGATTTTCCCTGAGTTTTGAGCATTACTAGCAACAAAAACCTAAAGGTCCTAAACAAACTACTGACTACAATTTTATATAAGATAAATTATAACTACGAGTCTAAACTTTGAACAATTTTTTTTCAGTTTTTATTAAAATGTTAATTCTAATGTAACAGTTAAAAATATTTCAATTGCTTTTGTTTTGTTTTTGTTTTTTTGATACAGGGTCTCCTTCTAGATGCCTAGGCTAGATGTGGTGGTGCTGTCATGGATCACTGCAGCCTCCACCTCCCAGGCTCAAGCGTTATTCCCGCCTCAACTTCCCAAGTTGCCAGGACTACAGACACATGCCACCAGTACCATCATGCCCAGCTAATTTTTTTCTTGTTTTTTTTTTATGGTAGAGATGGGGTTTTGCCATGTTGCTCAGGCTGGTCTTGAACTCCTAGGCTCAAGTAATCCGCTGCCTTGGCCGCCCAAAGTGCTGGTATTACAGGCGTGAGCCACCACGCCTGGCCTATATTGTTTTCTGCTGTACATATCTGATGTGGAAATTTTCAGTTTTTAAAATTGATATGTAACATTGTATATATTTGTGATACAAGCATGCAATCTGTATTGATCAAATCAGGGTATTTAGGATATCTATCACCTCACACATTTATTTCTTTGTGTTAGGAACATTTCAAATGTTCTAACTATTTTGAAATATAAAACAAATCATTGTTAATTATAGTCATCCTACTGTGCTATCAAACGCTAGAATGTATTCTTTCTCTCTAGCTGTGTGTTTGTACCCAATAACTAACCTGTCTTTATTTGCAATCCCACCCTTCCCAGACACTGGTAACCATCCTTCTATTCTCTACCTCCAGTAGATCAAATTTTCTAGCTTCCACATATGAATGAGAACATGGAGTACTTGTCTTTCTGTACCTGGCTTAGTTCACTTAACATAATGACCTCCAGTTCCATCCATATTGCCACAAATGACAAGATTTCATTTTTTATGGCTAAATAGTGTTCTGTTGTACATGCACTCCACATTTTATCTGTTCATCCATTGATGAATTCCTAAGTTGATTCTATACCTTAGCTACTGTGAATAGTGCTGATAAAAATGGGATGTAGATATCCCTTTGATGTACTGATTTCCTTTCCATTGGCTACATACCCAGTAGTGGGATTGCTGGATTATATATATATGGTGGTTCCATTTTAAGTTTCTGAGACACCTCCATATGTTTACCAAAATAGCTATACTAATTCACATTCCCATCAATAGTGTACAAGAGTTCCCTTTCCTCTACTTCCTTGCCAGCATACTGTTTTTTTCATAATAGGCATTCTAATCAGGATGAGATGATATCTCACTGTGGTTTTGATTTGCATTTTCCTGATGATTAGAGAGACGCTGAGCATTTTTTCTTCTGTCTGTTGGCCATTTGTATGTCTTCTGTTGAGAAATGTCCGTTCAGAAGCTTAGCCAACTTTTAAATGGGATTATTTGTATTTTTGCTGTTGGTTGAGTTGGTTGTATATTCTGGATATTAGTCACCTGTTACATGAATAGTTTGCAAATATTTTCTTCCATTGTATAGGTCGTCTACTCATTCTGTTGACTGTATCCTTTGCTGTGCCTAAGCTTTTTCGTTTGTCTACTTTTGTTTTTGTTGGCTGTCCTTTTGAGATCTTAGCCATAAAATCTTCGCCTAGACCAATGTCCTGAAGCATTTTCCTTATGTTTTCTTCTAGGACTTTTATAGTTTCAGGTCTTACATTTAAGTCTTTAGTCCACTTTGAATTGACTCCCTATATGGTGAAAGACAGGGGTCTAGTTTTATTCTTCTGCATATAAATATCCAGTGTTCCAAAGCACCATTTATTGAAGAGGGCATCCTTTCCCCAGTATATGTATTAGGTACTTTTGTCACCAAGATACCATACTGTTTTGGTTGCTACACCTTTGTATTATATTTTGAAGTCAGGTAGTGTGAGGCCTCCAGCTTTGTTCATTTTGCTCAGTATTGCTTTGGATATTCAGGGTCTTTTGTGGTTCCATATGAATTTTAGAATTGATGTTTCTACTTCTGTGAAGAATGTCATTGGTATTTTGATAGAGATTGCATTGAATCTGTAGATTGCTTCATGTAGTATGGTCATTTTAATATTAATTATTTTAATCCATGACCGTGAGATGTTTTTCCATTTGTTTCTGTCCTTTTCAATTACTTTCAAAAGGGTTTTGTAATTTTCATTGTAAAGGACTTTCACTTTGAGATCTGAGAGACCAAAATAGATGTCCCTTTGTCAACTAAGATGAATCCTAAGCTTAAGGATACAAAAGTTGCCTATGGTCTGAGGGTTCAGGGTTTGGCGTTCAGGGATCAGCTGGCATGGCAACTGCCTAAATTCCTATGGCTACAAGAAAAAACACACCTTTGCTAAATTCTCTAACAACAGGCAATATCAAACAAATTATCAGATTGCTTCCTAACTCTGATTTACAACCCAGGCCACTATAACTCTGATTGAAAAGAGAACTGACTTTACACATGCTCTTTCCTGATAAACAACCGTAGACTTCAAGGGAGCTTCAACCAGCTTATAGAGGCTGCATACAAACTGTCTCTGTGTCCTATTGTTCACCTTCTCATGTAAAGAGCCAAATTCCATCTCCTTTTACTGCTATAACCCCGCTCAAAAGTGATCAAGGGATGTATGTTAAATATGTTTACCCATTACACATGCACTCAACTTCCCTCACAAATATGTACAGCTGTCCCTCCAAACCTGCTGAATAATACGTCTACTTTGTTATACAGGCCCTGTGAGGTATAAAACCCAACCTGCCCTTTCCATCTTCGAAGGGAGGTTTGTAAACTGATATTGCCAATAAAGACTTCTTTTCTACCACTTAGCCTTTCTGGTGGTCTTTTGGATGACGACCTCTTTGGTCAAATTTAGGTATTTTTTAAATTTATTTTTGTAACTATTGTAAATGGGTTTGCTTTCCTGATTTCCTTTTTTGGTTACTTTGTTACTGGTATATAAACATGCTATTGATTTTTGTATGTTCATTTTGTATCCTGCAACTTTAAAGTATTTATCGGTTCTAAGAATTTTTGATAGAATCCTAAGGTTTGTCTATATATAAGATCACATCATCTGCAAAGACGGACAATTTGACTTCCTCCTTTCCAATTTGGATGCTCTTTATTTCTTTTTCTTGCCTGATTGTTCTGAATAAGACTTCCAGTACTGTCTTGAAAAGGAGTGGTGAAAGTGGGCATCCTTATCTTGTTCCAGTTCTTAAGAGTAAAGGCTTTCAGTTTTTCCCCATTTAGTATCATGTTAGTCATATATGTTTGTCATATTTGTTCTTTATTATATTGAGGTTTGCTCTTTCTATATCTAATTTGTTCAGAGTTTTTATCATGAAGGGATGTGAAACTTTATCAAATGCTTTTTTTCTGGATCTATTGAGATGATTGCATAATTTCTGTCCATTCTGTTGATGTGATGTATCACATTTATTGATTTATGTATGTTGAACCATCCTGGAATCCCTGGGACAAATCCCACTTTGTCATGGAAGATTATCTTATTGATGTGCTGTTGGATTAATTTTGATAATATTTTGTTGGGTTTTTTTGCACATACGTTCATCAGGAATATGGCTTATAATTTTCTTTTTATGTTGTTGTTTCTTTGTCTGGTTTTGGTGTCAAGGGATGCTGGCATTTTAGACTGGGTTAGGAAGAATTCCCTTCTCTTCAATTTTTTGGAATAGTTTGAGAAGATCTGGTGTTAGTTCTTCAAGTCTGGTATACTTCAGCAGTAAAGCCGTCAGGTATTGGGCTTTTCTTTGGCTGGAGACTGTTTGTTACTGATTCAATCTCATTTCTTGCTAATGGTCTGTTCAGGTTTCCTATTTCTTCTTGGTTCAATCTTGATAGGCTGTGTGTGTCCAGGAATTTGCCTGTTCCCTACAGATTTTCCAATTTTTTAGCATGTAGTGGTTCATAATAGTCTCCAATGATCCTTATTTCTGTGGTATCAGCAGTAATGTTCCTTTTTTGTGTCTGATTTTATTTATTTGGGTTTTCTCTTTTGTTCTCATGGTTAGTCTAAGTAGAGATTTATTGCTCTTTGTTTATCTTTTCAAAAAAAACTTTTCTTTTTGTTGATTTTTTTTTTTTACTTTCTTTTTTGTTTAGTTCTGCTCTGATATTTATTTCTTTCCTTCAACTAATTTTGGATTTTTTTTTTTTTTTTTTTTTTTTTTTGCTTATCTAGTTCCTTGAGCTCCATCACTAGATTGTTTATTTGAAACTTTTTACTCTTTCGGTTTAGGCATTTATTGCTATAAATCTCCCTCTTGGCAGTGCTCTGGCTGTATTCCATATGCTTGGTAAGTTGTTCTTCAATTTTCATTCGTTCTGAGACGTTTTTTAATTTCCTTCTTAATTTCTTCATTGACTCAGTGGTCATATAGGAGCATGCTATTTAATTCCCATGTATTTGTATAGGTCCAAAGTGCCTCTTGGTATTGATTTCTAGTTGTGTTCCACTGTGGTCTGAGAAGGTACTTGTTATAATTTGCTCAGTGTTTTTTTTTTCTTTTTTTTCTTTTTTTGAGGCCTAATATATGGTCTTTCCTAGAGAATGTTCCATGTGCTGATGAGAAGATGTGTATTCTTCAGCTACTGGATGAAATATTATGTAAATATCTGCTAGATCCATTCGGTTTACATATAGTGCAGATTAAGTCCAATGTTACTTTGCTGATTTTCACTCTAGATGATCTTTCCAGTGCTAACAGTGAGGTGCTGAAGTCCCTAGCTAGTACTATATTGGAGTCTATCTGTTTAGCTCTAATAATATTTGCTCTATATATCTGGATACTCCAGTACTGAGTGTATTTATATTTACAACTGTTACACCCTCGTGTAGAATTGATCCTTTTATCATTATATAATGGCCTTCTTTATCTCTTTTTATATATTTTTTAACTTAAAGGCTATTTGGTATAATATTATTATAGCTACTCTTGCACACTTTTGATTTCTGTTTGTGTGAAATATTTTTTTCCATGCATTCACTTTCACTTTATGTGTGTCTACAGTTTCTTATAGGTGAAGCAAGTTTCTTGCAGGCAGTTTATAGCTAGGTCTTTTTTAAAATCCAATCAGCCCAGTCTATATTTTTTAATTGGGGAATTTAAACTGTTTACATTCAAGGTTGCTACTGATAGATGAGGATATACTCCTGTCATTTTGTTAACTGTTTTCTGATTGTTTTGTATTTGCTTCATTCTTTTATTCCTCTTTCATTGTTTACCTTTACAAACTGGTGGGCTTTTTGTTGTGATAACATTTGGCTCCTTTCTCTTTCTCATTTGTATATCTGCAATACTAGTGAGTTGTATACTTTCATATGTTTTCATGTGGTAGATGTCATCCTTTTGCTTCCAGATAAAGGACTACCTTAATATATCTTGAAGAGCTGGTCTAGTGGTGATGAATTCCCTCAGTTTTTGCTTGTTTGAAAAATAATTTATTTCTCCTATATTTTCGAAGGAGAGGTTTCATAAGTATCATGTTCTTAGCTATCATTGTTTTTTCTTTCAATACTTTGAATATAGTATCTCATTCTCTTTAATTTGTAACGTTTCTGCTGAGAAATCCACTATTACTTTAATGGGGATTCCCTTACAGATGACTTGACACTTTTCTCTTGCTGTTTTTAGAATTCTCTCTTGGTGACTTTTGGCAGATTGACTATAATGTGCCTTGGAGAAGACCTTTCTGAATTGAATCAGTTTGGAGACTTTTGACCTTCCTTATTTGAGTATCTATATCTCTTGTAAGACTTGGGAATTTTTAGCTACCATTTTGTTAAACAGGTTTTCTATGCATTTGGCCATATCTTCTCCTTCTGGAACTAAAATTTGAGTATTTGGTTTATGGTGCCCAATATGTTATGTAGGCTTTCTTTATTCTTCTTTTGTCTTTTCTTAATTCTTACTTTGTTATTTCAAAAGACCTGTCTTCCAATTCAGAAATTCATTTTTCTGCTTGATCTAGTCTATTGTTGAAGCTCTCAACTATACTTTTTATTCTCCTCTTTGATTTCTTCACTTCCAGGATTTCTGTTTGGTTCTTATGATATCTAGCCTTTGCTGAACTTCTCATTCAGATCATGACCTGTTTCCTTGATCTCTTTGTATTTTTATCAGGGTATTCCTATATCTCACTGAGTTTCTTTATTTTCTTTTATTTCTTTATTTATTTATGAGACAAGATCTCACGCTATCACTCAGCTGGAGTGCAGTGGCGTGATCATGGCCTACTGCAGCCTCAACCTCCTGGGCTCAAGCAATCCTCCAACATCAGCCTCCCAAGTAGCTGGGACTACAGGTGTGTGCTACTATGCCTAATTTTTAAATTTTTTGTAGAGACAGGGTCTCATATGTTGCCCAGGCCGGTCTTTAACTCCTGGGCTCTAGTGATGCTCCTGCCTCAGTCTCCCAAAGTGCTCAGATTACAGACATGAGCCACCATGCTTTATTGAGTTTCTTTGCTATCATTACTTGGAATTATCTTTTAGGCATTTCATAGATTTCCTTTTTTGGGGTGTCTGCTATGGAAGAATTATTGTGAACCTTGGGAGGTGTCATGTTTCCTTGCTTTTTCACTTTTCTGTGCCCTTATCTTGATATCTGCATATCTAGTTTAACATTCACTCCTTCCAATTTTATGGATGGCTTTTTGGGGGAAAGACTTTTCCCTATAGATATAGCCATAGTGCTGGTTGGGTTGAGTGCTTAGACTTTGATTCTGGGTGGCTGTGTTAGTATAGTGTGTTTATAATTTCTGTGACTCTATCAGCATTAGTGGTGTCTGTGAGTTCCTCAATGGCTTGCGCTGTCATGAGACTTTGCTGGTAGTGGGCTTGGCAGGCTGGTCTCCAGGCACATAGGTGGTACATTTGAGTGAATGCCAATGGCGGCAGGCTGGGCAGGCCAGTCTCTGGGTGCCCAGGAGGCACATGAGCACCAGTGCACATGGGCCTATCTTTACACCCCCAGACAGCATGCATATGTATCGGTGGCAGCAAGAAGGGTGGGCATATTGTCAGGCCCCTGGACAGGAAGTGTAGCCAGTAGTGCCAGTGAGTAAGGTGTGTCAATTCCCAGGCACCCAAATGACATGTTGAGTGCCAGCCACGGCAGGTGGGGTGGACCTGTCTTCAGGCTCCCTGATAGTGTATGCAGACACAAGTGATAGCAAGCCGGGTGGATCAATCCCCAGGCCCTTGGATAACACATTTTCACTGTTTATTTCATAATAAAGATGCAAACTAGCTAGAAGCATTACCAAGGAAGTTGGTTTTTTTTTTTTCTTTTTTTCTTTTTCTTTTTGAGACGGAGTCTCACTCTGTTGCCAGGCTGGAGTGCATGGCACGATCTCGGCTCACTACAACCTCCGCCTCCCGGGTTCAAGCAATTTTCCTGCCTCAGCCTCCTGAGTAGCTTGGACTACAGGCACACGCCACCACGCCCAGCTAATTTTTGTATTTTTAGTAGAGATGGGGTTTCACCATGTTGGCCAGGATGGTCTCGATCTCTTGACCTTGTGATCTGCCCGCCTCAGCCTCCCAGAGTGTTTACAGGATTACAGGTGTGAGCCACCGTGCCCGGCCCACAGTCTAATTATTACTTAGATTTCATCATTCCAGCTAAAAAAAAAGATTCATAATTTATTCAACAACATACTGATCATGTGCTATAAATACCGCTACTTATTTAGTTTTGCTTTTTGAATAAAGAAAGAGTTGATCCCTCTTATTGATACAAGCACTAATCAATTGATTGAGTTTAACAATCCCTGGAATTAGCCAGCCCCAGAGGATTTTTAAATTTGGCTTAACCTATCTACAACATCATGATTTCCCAATGTCTATGCTAGTTTTTAATCTCATTGCTCATATTTCTGTATAGTTTTCTTCCATTTTTAAGCTTAGAATGATCTCTAAACTATACATCCTTCTAAAGAACTTGGAATCACTGTTTCACAAGGCCTTTATTGCCCATACCATAATTAGATTATGATGATATTTTATTCATTCACTCACAGAACAAACAGTATTAAGTTTTAACTATACACAAAGCCCTGTGAAGAAAAAAAAAAATAGGTCTTGCATTTTAAAGAGTAGATCTTAATCTACTAATTATGTAATTCATTACATGATTATGATAGTCATAAGTGTTACAGAGGTGTGCAGGATGTTATGAGACCATGTAAAATGGAAGCTCTGACACAGCTCCTCTTCAGTCTAGGTGACGTCAATGAGCCCTAGCCTCACCAGTCACTTATAGAGTCCACGGTCTCCTATTGTATTCACTCACATGTGTGGAAAACCAGGTGACCAAAACAGAGTAGGGGTAACTTTAATGAATACATACACAAAATAAATATGAACCAGTGTATAAACCAATCTTTAAGTATACACCGTGATTTTCCCATCTAAAGAGAAAACTATTGTTTGACCGCTTTTTCCTTGTAGGGAAAGTGAAACTGTCTCTGATTTTCCCTCTACCTCATCATTTTATCATTTCCATGTAATAACGTGCATTATAATTCCAAAGCAACATGACAGGTGCTTTCATATGTGTTACCTTGTTTAATTATTTGAACTACTTAACCAAGGTAAAGTTGACATAAAGTACACATATTTAAAGTAGACAATTTGATAAACTTTGTTATATCAATGTAACATTGAAATTACCAGATAGTGAACATACCCTTCATCCCAAAGAAACAAATCCATCACCTCTCATATTCCTCTGTACTCTTTCCCTTAGCTCCTTCCTACTTGCCAATTCCAGACAACCACTGATCTGCTTTTCCTCACCATAGATTAAACTGTACTTTCTAGAATTTTCTAAAAATGAATACGTACTCTTTTATGTGTAATGTCTTTCACTCAGCATAATTATTTTCAGATTCACCCATGTTGTAGCACATATCAGTATCTCATTCCTTGTTATTGCCAAATAATATCCTATTGTATGGATATGCCACAATTTGTGCATCCATCTGTTGATGGACATGTCAGTTATTTTCACTTTTAGGTTATTCCAAATAAAGCTATTTTAGACATTTGTATACAATTCATGGTATAGACATACTCAGGATTAGAATCGCTGGAATATATGACAGGTATTTAACATTTTTTAAAAATTGCCAAGCTGTTTTCCAAAGTGATTGTGGTATTATATGTTCTCATGAGCAGTGTATGAAACTTCCAGTTTCTTCAGATACTCACCAACATGGGGTACAGTAAATCATTTTAATATTAGCTATTTTAAAGGTGTGTTTATTGATTTCTTACTCTACAAAAATGACATATAATCCCATGTTACAGATCAACAAAACTGAAGCTCTGCCAACATTTTCCCTCCAATGCAATAAATTACTAAAAGTTCTTTCAAAGTACACAAAATCATGCTCTAATATGAAAATATGAAACTTATAAAGTCAAAATTTTTATGTTAGCTAATATATAATTGAACTCCCTTTCTATAGATTTATGTCACTGTAAAATTAGCACACAAGTTAGTTTTAATCCCAAGCACAGACTAGAACATGAAATTGCATTAAAATGAAATATCTTATGTAAGGTCAGAAGGTCCAAATTTTAATACTGTAATTCTATAGATGTAGGGAGGATGAGATACTGCTTTGGTGTTATTATTCAACATTAGTTAACACTGTGAACACTTCATATATCAATTAGTCTCAAATGTTGTCACAAATATTTATAGAGAATAATTGTATTCACTATTCAAAGTTTCGAAGATCAAACCGTGGCACAATTTGTGCTTGTGAAATTTGGTGACCATTATAAATAAGTCAACAGAAGTGGGAAGGAAATAATTTTGTATCTCAGTGACAGCAGCAGTCAGGAAAATTTCTAAGAGCCAAGACATGACAGTGTTGAAAAACTCAGGCAAAAAGACTAGGTTCATTGTCTATATGGAAACTTGCAACTCACAAATACCTGGACATAGCAATGCTAGTGAAGAAAGCAATAACATGACGGAAACTAGACGGAAAAAATAATTCAAATTGACTTAGCAAGGTTTTAGTAAAATAACCAGTGTTAAAGTGCTGCCAATTTGAGGCCATTGCTTTAAAAAGCCAAACATTCCCCTAATGTTTGCTGGATCAAAGTGATATGATCACAAAATGCATTCAAAAGCATACACGGAAATGTCATGGCAAAATAGAGATAGCTACAAATCAGATTCTTTTTGGAAAAAACTTCACACTCTATCATGAAAAAAATGACAATGTGCAGATTATTAGAGCTGCCAAAATTGGAGAAAGTTCTTGTGGTTAAAATAAAAGCAAAATATGCATAAATATACAAGGGTAACAAAAGCCTATTTTTTGCTTGTAGGAGCACTATAATTTTATCTAAATGGTAGGTGTTTCTACAGAATAGAGAATGCAATCGCACTTAAAAAGACATCCAGTTCTATACCTCATATATAGTAGTAATCTTTAAGCTGTTGACAAAAAAAATGTCCACAGGAAAAAATAAGAAGAGAAAAAATTTTTTAAATTATCCAAACTATAATAACCAAAGAAACATTTCATCTGTTCCCTGTTCTTCCTTCAGATAAATTTGAGATACATTCTTCTTAAAGAAAACAAAAGCCACTAACAAGAATTGATTTGTTCTAAGATACTGTGTGCCCTAAATCTCACATTCTGTAAAGAATATCACAGCTATCTTTTCCATGTGTGTTCTGTGGGAAGAGGTATAAACATTATTTGGCTTGCACAATTTGGTTTCTTACATTGATATGGGAGCAATGTTCAAAATAATCATGTGCATGAACAGTGGGTATTTCTTACACAAATAGGAAGAGATGAACACAAGTTTTTTGTTTTTTTTTTTCCTTAAAGATTTTATAAAATGGAGCTAGTCTCCAAAACTCTTCTACATAACTCTGTTGAATAAACAGTGGATTTTAAAGGCTTCACAGCTGCTGTTTACCCACAGAAAAGGAAATACACAATTTGTTAATTAGAATTTTTTTCTTAAATATATACTATTATTTTTATTCCATGGACAGGTGTATCTTTGCACTAACGGTAAAATTAAGGAGAGAAAATGGAGGCAAGCTAGGGTAATACTTTTTCTGAACATAGTGATTCATGAGCTGTGTTCTGAATTTACTAAGAATCAATGTTTCCCCTAACACAAGCAGATCTTTACTGTGGCCATTTTAAATCAAGCGTATTAGCCGCGTGCAAATCTCTGCTGTGTGCGGTGATTAAGTCTGTTTCATTGCCATAGAATGCAGATGTATTATTAGGTATTTTAAGTTCAAATCTCACCTATAATTTTAGGTTACAATGCTGATTCTATAAAAGGAAGCTCAGAATTTTTAAAAGGTATTTTAGACTATTTTTGAGTTTTTATTTTATTCATACAAAACAAGGGCCATGATTTATAATGCACATTATTTAGCAGAGTATACTTTATTATATAAAATTATTATATTCTTTTTAAAGTATAAAATATGCAATAATTATTATAAATATACATGTAAATTTGTGAAGTAAACAAAGACAAACAGAAATATAAAGTACTCTTGTCCCTAAATAACATCTATAAATTATCAGGGGTTTTTTTTGGGGGGGTTGGCAATTCCTTTCATTCCCCTTCTACATACACACTCTTAGAAATTTACAATAATTGTGTAAATAAAATGTTGTACAGTGATTTACTTATTTATTTAAAACATAGATTTTCATCAGGCTATACTGTACATTCCTAATGGATATAAACAATTTACAAAGCATACTGAGCTTCTATCTGACTTCTTGATGGAATACATATTTGAAAGGCAAAGAGTTCACACACAAAGGCTCATTCTCTCTCTCTCCCCTCTGCCCCTTCTTATCCTTCCCTTCCCTTCCCTCTTATAACCCTCCCCCGCGCTCCCTATATATATGTATCAGTCTGTCTGGTGACTAAGTCTTTGCTGCTGTATTTTATTTTGAGTTGTTTTCTTGAGGAAGTCTCAAAAACAGAAGCCAAAAGATAGAATCAAAGGTCTGATCACAGTTGTAACCCTCCCAATATTGATAAATTCTTCTAATTTATAATACTAGCAGCAATGTGTGAGTTCATAAACATCCCTACAGACTCACTAAAAATCAGATTTATGCTTTTTAGTGATTTAATAATTTAGTAGATGGACAGCAGTACACACCCTGGTTTTAATTTACATTTCTATAATATTACTAAGTTGAACATTTTTCCTTTCACATTTACTATTCATGTTTTCATTTATACCAGCATTTGTTTTCATTCTCTGAACATCTGTCCTTTGAATATTACTCTTAAACATTTTCATTAATTGTCTAAATGACATCAGTATCAATTTTCTAGTCACTAAATGGATCAATAGTTCATCAAACTACTAAATTTATTAAGATTCTAAACATAGAGAAATCCAGAAAATGTCACATCCTAAACCCCATTGCTTTTGTCTCTTTGTATATATTTGAAGTATATATTTATTTATATACACTTATTTAATTACATTCAGTATCTTTTATATACTAAATGTCATCCTGTCATTGAATCTAAAGAGCTATAAGGAAAGTTTATCTTCCTTTGTATTCTTACCTCAATTTTGCAAGAACGTGTTTTAAATAATTCATGTTCCCATTATATGCTCACCTAATTTTCACATAATAAACACTATTAAACATTTATGAAAGCTTTAATTAAACATTGTTTTTTCTTCAACATAAGTAGTACTATTGTAACTTAGAGGATGAGTAAACATTTTGGTGACTCTAAGGTTGAAATGAATCAGTCTGAAATTGCTTTCAAATCGGAGTTCTTTTTTACCGTAAAATTGTAGCAAAACTGACCAACTAAGGAATAATGATAAATACAACAATGTGCAATATTCCCCAATTCCAGATATTAAAACAATCATGTAAGACTCAGAATGCAAAATGTTCTGGAATGCTCATCATTAAAAATTTTTGGACATTTTTATGCCCCAAAATATAAGAAATAGTCCGTGGACTATGCATTTTAGTTATAAATCAACTTTCAATGTGTTTAAGCATTGCAGTTGACTGCCTATTGGTAGATAGGCAAAAGGGACGACGTTTACAAAGGAAGGTAAGCAAAATAAACATAATTCACTAAGATCACTTTAAATGTATCAGCTGGTCATATCAGTATATGTGTCTTTTCTTTAGTTATAAATGCTATACTCTTCTTTCATCTATTGATATATAAATACCAGTGATACTCATATTTGTAACACTCTTCTAAACAAGCAAATGATTTATCTCACTAAATGACATCTCCCATTGGATTACATGGTACATTGTGTTGGCATGAATTAGTTTGTTAGGTAAATAACCTTAAATATCAAATAGCAATCAACAAGTATGCATAAAAATTCTGTAAATATGCATGATGCAGTTTCCTGAATTGAGTGATTCTAGTTTCTCTATCTTATTTTTTTCTATCTTAGGTTAAACTCCCTAACTCTGGAATTTGGAAATTAATATGAATGTTTAATCATAACAATATCAAAATTTTTAAATTATCACTTTATTGACTCCTTTTTGTTTCTGGTGGAAGATCCAAAACTTATCTATTAAAATTTTTGATGTAGAGCTAAAAATTCCTATAGTTCCTGAAATAGGAAAATTGATTGTTTTGAAGAAATGTCTGGGTTAATGACATTAAGTTGGTAGTCATCGGTCTATAAATGATATTTAATGTCATGAGACTGAATGAGATCCCCAACAATAACTGCAAATAGATAAGCAGACTAAGTGCTCACCTTTCAGGGATTCCAAAATTAAAAGGTATGAAAAATGGGGAGGAACAAGTGAGTCACAGGCCTCTAGGAAGATACATGTCTCTAATGCTCTGGATAGGTCAAGTAAGATGAAGGCCAAACACTAACCCACTGATATAGTAACTTAAAGGTCACTGTTTAACCTGACCAGAGTTCTAGGGGAATGGTGAGGGCAACAGTCTGATTTAAGTATGTTTAGGAGTTAATTAAAGGAGAATTAGAGACAACAAGTGTAGACATGTTGAATTGCACTGGGAATTGCAAAGGGAAATGAAGAATGGCACAGAAGCTAGAAGGGCAAGGGAGGTTAACAGATGTGAGAGTTTTTGTCGTTATTTGTTTTTTAAGACAAATGAAAATTTATAACAATTAATTCTTTATAAAGTTCCTAGATAACATACAACCTTAATCCAATTTAGAGCTCTAATGAGGGAGGCCATTAAGAAATGATGACTAAGGTTAAATGGAAGAAAGTATTGTTGCCTAGAAAACTTTGGACCCTCCATTAGACCAGACCTATGATAAAAGGTAATTTACAGGCACTCTAACTACATATCAAAAGCAACAGCCAAGTGTTCTTTTCCCTTTTCTAAATGATAACTTGGGTAAAGGGAACTAGCCTGAGGGACTACTTCAAGAACAGTGAATATGCAAAGCCATATCAAAAGGTCTTTTAGGAGGATATCAGTATGCCTTGTAAACAAATTGTGTGTTAAGTGATGGATTAAAATCTCTTTGGTAATAATTGATCAGATGCAATAAGTTTAAACCAATAAAACAGAGCAATAGGAATTATGTTATTATCTGTCACTGGTTCAATTTGATGTCTAAAATGTACTGTTAGGAATTGTTTAAACATCTGTTTGAAGTATCAGAATTGTACTGTTAGAGCATGTGAAACACGTAAATATCATCTGATTCTGCTCTAACCAGACCCTTACACCAAACCATCACTGAGTGACAAGGTTTTCCGGAACACCCTAAAACTTTTATAAAAGGGAGCTGATGATAACGGGTAATTAATTCAAACTACCCAAGGGGGCCACAATCAGTTGGCGCAGACCCTTCATCCTCTGGGGCCCAGGGAACCTGGAAGCATGTGCACTGCTGCAGACACACACACCACCACAGGAGCTGCTACTGACCGTAGCTTTCCTGTCCCTCCACCCCAACCTGCCCAGGTACCATGACTTACAAGTGGTGCCCATAAAGTGGAACAGATTGCAAATGTACTACCATTTATATTGTATTTCTTTTTCAAGATGAACATGATTTTGAGGTAATCAGTGGTTAATACCAACATCCTGATGAAATACAGACACAAAATCATCCACTATAACTTAAGCTAGACCCAACCCATATATACCAGGAATTCAATCAGCTGCAACTGTAACTACAGAACTCAATGCCATATAAATCTCACTACATATCGAAACTTCAGGCATTCCAGAAACCATCTTGGAGATGTATGTATATTTAAATATAAAGGATTGGCCTCAGAATATTTCCAAGTTGTGAAGATGTCAACAGAAATTTTAACAATTAAAATGGACAAATATCAGCTTTCCTCTTTGGGAAAATTTTATGTTTCTGCAGACATGTCTGAAATGAAAATTTGCCCCTATATTTTTTTCTTTGAGAATTGCACTTTTCTGACAGCAATATGCAGTTCCACGCAGTTCCACCCACTTCCCACTGCTTTTCAGACTCGTGTGGCAGAAGCGCCACCAAAATACACATACATATTCATAAGCTGTCTGAAGCATTAATTCCACACATGGCAATGTATACTTGCATCTGTGGTTGGAGCTTCTAATTTGCAAAAGCAAATATAATGTGTCTAAAAATCTTGATGAGTGAGCCTTTCAAATTCAAGCCCAGAACATTAAGGATCCATGTATACATAATTTCAAGCAGCAATAGGCTAAAGTCCTCTGACTACCTAATATAATTCTCTCCAAGTCAGTGTCACTGTATGAATATGATTATTGCCCATGTTAATTTCTCTAATTTACTTCTTACATCTATTTCAGGTTATAAATATTCATAATTGTAGTCCTCTGGTAGTACCCCCCCACCACTAGTCTAAACTAAATTGTACTTGCTATAATATAAATCTATTTTTTCCCATTCTAATTTATGAAATGGCTGAGAAAAATGGCTTGCAGTATCTTTTCAGAATAAAAATATAACCCAACCTTTTTTATTCAGTGTACAATGAGCTATTGGAGGAAATCTTGATTCACAAAAAAATTCAATAATCTTCCACATCACTGATTCTTTTTCTTTTCTTTTAAATGATAATCTTATCAGTAGTTGAGCTGTCGTACCCCCTCTGTCCTTGAGTTCTAATTTTGCTGCAGGAGCGTAGAAGAGCTCATCTCACTTTTACTCCTCTTTCTTGGGTGGGAGTACCTCCACGATTTGGCAGCTGCTTAAGTCAAGAAAATCCCTGCTTTGCTAATTCAGAATTCTTAAGCAAAGAAATTTGCACATACTAAGTGTTGGACAAATAAAGAATTAAAGGATTGGCATCAACCTAAAAGTACTAAAATAGCATGCAAGAATCAAAGTTGTAGACTTGCTAATTTCTTGGCAAATTTCAATATGACAAAAGTCATTAAAAGGTGAAAACCTCAGTTAAACAAGTAATTGTTTTAACATGGTTAAACAAGTGATATTTTAATGAACTGACTCTGTAAATCTTGGTGAAAGAAAACAAATTGCTTCCCTACTAATATTTTGGAAAAGATAATAAATTACTTTGCTTGAATTCTGATTTTTCGTTTACTTGCGCTGATTTTATTAATCATTCCAGTGGTTCAAAACAGACACCTGAAATTGCTCAGGGATTCCTGGGGAAAGCATACTGCCATTGTTAAAGTTTTCTTATTTACAGCACAGATTTTCTTCTAAAAGGCTGCAATAGCAAGGATTAAAAATGTTTATTAAATAATCTTGCAAATGAACATAAAATCTTTAGAAGCCAAACACTGCTCTTTGGCAGCACTGCACTCTCTTACAGAGTGTCTTTGGGGGAGCTATTTAACTACAAATAGTTTTATCTTCCAGGAAGACCCAAACTACTTATGTAGATCCGATCCTCATTATTTGCCAATTCCTCATTTGCAAATTCATCTACTTGCTAAAATGTATTTATGACAGCAAAATAAACACTGTGGTGCTTTCGGGGTCATTTGCAGACATGCACAGAGTGGCAAAAAAATGAGCTGCCCAACGTGCGCATTCCCAGCTTACACTGCCTTCTTGTTTCAGTTCTCATGCTCTCAACAGTGTTCTTTTCATGGTCTATTTAATGCCACATTTTTTTGCATTTTGTGCTTCTTCTTGGTGATCACGCTGCTCGAAAGGAGCCCCAAGCATAGTGCTGAAGTGCCGTCTAGTGTTCCTAAGTGCAAGAAGGCTGTTATGTGTCTCACAGAGAAAATACATGTGTTAGATAAACTCTGTTCAGGCATGAGTTTGACCACTATTGACCATGAGTAGATTAAATAAAGTGTCTCTAAAACAGAAACACATATAAATGAGATTATGTATAGATCGTTCAGAAAAATGTGACAAGAGACTCACAGGAAGTAACCCACCCTGTATTTCTCCCAGGAGAAATGGTTCAGCATTTGCTAACTAAGATGATGCGACAGAACAGAACTTCCACAAACAATAAGCATCAACTGTATGTCTCCAATCAACTTGGCTGTGATATCCAATTCCAAGGAGAGCTGCCACTGGTCGCACAGAAGCACGCTTGCATTTGTTTAACACTCTGTTCCTCCATGTGTCCATTTCTATTTCATTAAAACCTGTGTTCTAGACCCTGCGGTTTTATTGGTGGGTTAACTCTGATTTGCAACAGACAAAACAACTCTTATGGATTCACCACAATAACTTTGGGCCTAATAATGAAATTTTCGACTGAAATCCAAATTCCTAAAATCACTACTTTTTGCTTTTCAACTCTACATGCAGGAAAATATTTGACTTGCTTTACCTTATGAAACCTAAAAGTAAAATTGTGAACAACGCAGACTACACATAGACATGCTAACGTCAAATTACAGGGGAAAAAAATGTGTGTTTTTTGTTATTTGATTTTTTTGAAATGAGTGTCTTCAACAATTTTATAAATCTTTCCCTGGACAGCTATAATGTGACCACCTTTAGGTTGTGATATCCCTCTATTTTTTCAGTCACCTTGAAAAACAGTCCAGTCCCTCATCCCTTTCCTTCTATCTCCACACTTGGTCCCTTCATGATAAGACCCCTGGCACCAATCCTCCCTTTATAATTTTTAGTAAAATAAAATTACTATATGGCATATACATTTTAAACTTTAAAACACTTTTAATTTGAGAGTTTCAAGTAATGCAGTAAAAACGCTAGTGTAATATTTTGTCTATTTAACTGTCAGAACCTGTATCAGCCCATTAGTCAAGGTTCTCCAGAGAAAGGGGACCCGTGTGTGTGTGTGTGTGTGTGTGTGTGTGTGTGTGTGTGTGTGTGTAAATGTCTCATGCCATTGTAGAGACTGAAAAATCCAAAATCAAAGGGCAGGCAAGCTAGCTAGAAACTCAGGCAGGAATTGGTGCTGCAGTCTTGAGGCAAAACTTCTTTTCAGTTTGTGCTCTTGAGGTCTTCAACTGACCTCAAGTTGAAGGTCAAGTTGATGAGGCCTCCCCACATTATCAAGGCTAATGATTCTACTTACGGCTTACTGAATGTGGATGTTAACCATACCTACAAAAAACCTTCACAGCAACACACAGATAAGTGTTTAATCAACAACTGGCCTCCACAGCCTGGCTAAGTTGACACTTGTAGCTAGCCATCACAGTACCTTAAACCATAAAATTGCCTCCAATGAACATGAATAAGCAGTAGGGAAAAAGAACGACTTGAGGCAACCGCCTTGATCTTAAATCCCAGCTATTTCACTAACTGTGGTTTTAAGAAAGTCAATTTTTTCTATCTGAACTTCAGTATGCTTATTAGAAAACAAAACAAAACAAAAAACAAGTGGGGAGTATTAACACTTACCTTTTGGTGGTCTTACATGAATCACGTGAAGAGCTTAAGGCAATGAGTGGTAGTAACTATGCTATTAGGGTCTACATCTTTTATACCTGTAATCTCAGACATTAACACATTCCTGGCAAATAGTACATGTTTCATAAATGTCTGTGAAAGGAAGAAAGGAGTGAAGGAAGGAAGAAAGGAAGGGAGAGAGGGTGGGAAAGAGGGAAGGAGAGAATGAATAAATAAATGAAGAAATGAACGTAAAGCTACATTTCTGAAAAAAAAAAAAGTGACTCTACTTGAGACTACAGAAAAACCAAACAAGAATAAGTAATAGTCTCAGCTTTTAAGAAATTTAGACCTGACTAGTAAATAAGGCCAGTTTGCCAATAACCATAATACAAATAGATTAAGAAGGGAAGAAGAGAATACATCTAATGCACAAGGCAATTTAATAATTCTTGTGTAAGTTCAGATAAAAAGCACATTCTGAGACTACAAAGGTTCAAAAACAAACATATGATGTATGAGAACAGCCATCCAAAGTTTTTGGCACCATAGTAGATGGACTAGATAGATCTAAATGTGGTTTTCTAGACCTGGATTACTTTACAAGTTCATTGATATGGACAGGAAGTTGTTAAATTTAAAACAAGGTAACAAAGTGACATCTTTAGAATGATACTATCAGAATGGAAGATGTAAAGGAGAACTGTAATTCAGTCAGTTGGAGCGACAGATAAAAGATTGGAACCTGAGGAATCCTCCAGTGTTTACATCAAATTATCCAAGGAAAAGAATCTTATCAGGTGACTCAATAAGATTTTCCCATAACCTGGATGGAATATCCTTCAAGATCAACCAGTTCCTTATGTTTCAATTCTGAGTCAACTGAGCAACTTTCCAGTTTCTGAATCTGCTTTGCAGACAACTTGCTGCAGAAAGGCAATATCCAAGAAAAGCACGTCACTTACTCTAAGTTAGTATACAGGCACTCCAGTCCATAAAAATAATTTTGGGGGCTTACGAGCCTGAATTTGTCTTCTGGAAACTATAGCCACTTAGTTTTATTTTAAAAATGAAGTTTCTAGAACTTAAAATCTGACAACCAGAAACTGCATTTCAATGAGCCGGTCATGAGACAGGCCAGGTCAAAGGCCACGCATGACTGGCCTCTATATACCCCTCCCAAATGGTAGTATTTGGGTCATACTTGAGTGTTGAGGGCTGAAAGGACCCACAGGCTTAAGGAAAAGGATGAAGGATAAGAAGTATTTCAGTGGGCAGAAATTATGAGTAGACCATTCCAGATGGAGGGAAAAACATAGCTAAGGTCCAAATATTGTGAAATACAATGTACATATGGACTAGAATAAACAACCCCATTTTGATGGCACACAAAGTTCATACTTAGAAAGGTCTAGCAAGAACATTTTAAGGTAAACTATGACCATTTGGGGGGATTTTAATTGACCACATTGGGAAATGATTTTTTTGTTTACTGACAATGAGAAGTCACCAAGTTTTAATTTTTTTAGCTAGTTAACATCAAAACTGTAACTCTATATTAGCATAATCAACTTGTTAAAAACATAGTTGGTAACTCTGAAGGAGCGAATGACCCATGAATTGCAACAGTTCAAGTAGGAGGTAATAATAATCCAAGCTGGAAACACAGCTTTTCTAATAAAAACAGAGGACAAGAACTTGAGACTCTAAGAAAAGGATAATTGTTGGGATTCACTGAGCATCTCATTGCATGTGAAAGGTGAGGGATGTGGAAAGGTTAACCCATACTCCACGGCTAGTAATTAGGAGTAAAATAATGATCTTTTGTTTTTCAATTATTTATATGCTGTTCTATAACTTTTGAACATCATTTTACATTAATGGTTAGATTGACTTTATATCATTATTTAACATCTGCAACTGGGTTTACTTAAAGCCAAATTCAAAATGCCTAAACCAAATCTCTTTATCTTTCTTGCTATCCTGTAACAAATAGGGAGCTGAAGATTTTCCAGATGTTTCTACCACCCATAAAAGCAAATGTATGTGGCCAGGCACGGTGACTCATGCCTATAATCCCAGCACTTTGGGAGGCTGAGGGGTGCGGATCACCTGAGGTCAGGAGTTTGAAACCAGCCTGGCCAACGTGGTGAAACCCCATCTCTACTAAAAATGCAAAAATTAGCCGGGCACGGTGGTTGGCACCTGTAATCCCTGCTACTGGGTGTCAGGCCTCTGAGCCCAAGCTAAGCCATCATATCCCCTGTGACCTGCAGGTATACATCCAGATGGCCTGAAGTAACTGAAGAATCACAAAAGAAGTGAAAATGGCCTGTTCCTGCCTTAACTGATGACATTACCTTGTGAAATTCCTTCTCCTGGCTCATCCTGGCTCAAAAGCTCCCCCACTGAGTACCTTGTGACCCCTACCCCTACCTGCCAGAGAACAATCCCCTTTGACTGTAATTTTCCTTTACCTACCCAAATCTTATAAAACAGCCCCACCCCTACCTCCCTTCTCTGACTCTCTTTTCAGACTCAGCCCGCCTGCACCTAGGTGATTAAAAAGCTTTATTGCTCACATAAAGCCTGTTTGGTGGTCTCTTCACACAGACATGAGTGAAATCTGGTGCCATGACTCGGATCGGGGGACCTTCCTTGGGAGATCAATCCCCTGTCCTCCTGCTCTTTGCTCCTTGAGAAAGATCCATCTATGATCTCTGGTCCTCAGACAAACCAGCCCAAGGAACATCTCACCAATTTTAAATCAGGCCTCTCTTTACTCTCTTCTCCAACCTCTCACTATCCCTCAGCCTCTTTCTCCTTTCAATCTTGGCGCCACCTTTCAATCTCTTCCTTCTCCTAATTTCAGTTCCTTTCCTTTTCTGGTAGAGACAAAGGAGACACGTTTTATCTGTGGACCCAAAACTCCGGCGCCGGTCACGGACTCAGGAAGACAGTCTTCCCTTGGTGTTTAACCACGCGGGGACGTCTGCTTGATTATTCACCCACGTTTTAGAGGTGTCTGACCACGTGGGGATGCCTGCCTTGGTCCTTCACCCTTAGCGGCAAGCACCACTTTTCTGGGGGGCAAGCACCCCCCAATTCTCTCCATGTCTCTATACCCCTTTTCCACTTTCCTGGGTGGCAAGCACCTCACATCTCTTCTCAACTTTCCTGGGGGGCAAGTACCCCCACCCCTTCTCTCCATGTCTCTAACCCTTTTCCACTTTCCTGGGGGGCAAGCACCTCCCACCCCTTTCCCACTTTTCTAGGAGGCAAGCACCCCCCACCCCTTCTCCCCATGTCTCTACCCTATCTTTTCTCTGAACTTGCCTCCTTCACTATGGGCAAACTTCCACCCTCCATTCCTCCTTCTTCTCCCTTAGCCTATGTTCTCAAGAAGTTAAAACCTCTTCAATCCACACCTGACCTAAAACCTAAATGCCTTATTTTCTTCTGCAATGACGCTTGGCCCCAGTACAAACTCGACAGTGGTTCCAAACAGCCAGAAAACAGCACTTTTGATTCTTCCATCCTACAAGACCTAGAAAATTCTTGTCATGAAATGGGCAAATGGTCTGAAATGCCTGACATCCAGGCATTTTTTTACACATTAGTCCCACCCTAGTCTCTGTTCCTAGTGCAACTCGTCCCAAATCTTGCTTCTTTCCTTCCCGCCTGTCGCTTCAGTCCCAACCCCAAGAGTCTCTGAGTCTTTTGAATCTTCCCTTTCTATGGACCCATCTGACCTCTCCCCTCCTCCCCAGGCTGCTCCTCGCCAGGCCAAGTTAGGTCCCAATTTTTCCTCAGCCTCTGCTCCCCCACTCTATAATCCTTCTATCACCTCCCCTCCTCACACCCAGTCTGGTTTACAGTTTCGTTCTACGACTAGCCCTCCCCGACCTGCCCAACAATTTCCTCTTTAAAAGGTGACTGGAGCTAAAGACATAGTCAAGGTTAATGCCCCTTTTTCTTTATCCCACCTCTCCCAAATTAGTTAGCGTTTAGGTTGTTTGTCATCAAATATAAAAACCCAGTCCAGTTCATGTCCCTTTTGGCAGCAACCCTGAGACGCTTTACAGCCCTAGACCCTGAAAGGTCAGAAGGCCGTCTTATTCTCAATATGCATTTTATTTTATTACTCAATCTGCTCCCGACATTAAATAAAGCCCCTAAAATTAAATTCCAGCCCCCAAACCTCACAACAGGACTTAATTAACCTCTCCTTCAAGGTATACAATAATACTGTAGAGGCAGTCAAGTAGCAATGTATTTCTGAGTTGCAATTCCTTGCCTCCCCTGTGAGACAAACCCCAGCCACATTTCTAGCACACAAGAATTCCAAACGCCTGAACCGCAGCTGCCAGGGGTTCCTCCAGAACCTCCTCCCCCAGGAGCTTGCTACAAGTGCCAGAAATCTGGCCACTGGGCCAAGGAATGCCTGCAGCCCGGGATTCCTCCTAAGCCGTGTCCCATCTGTGCGGGACCCCACTGGAAATCGGACTGTCCAACTTGCCCGGCAGCCACTCCCAGAGCCCCTGGTACTCTGGCCCAAGGTTCTCTGACTGACTCCTTCCCAGATCTTCTTGGCTTAGCAGCTGAAGACTGACGCTGCCCAATCGCCTCAGAAGCCTACAGGACCACCACAGACGCTTTGGGTAACTCTTACAGTGGAGGGTAGGTTGGTCCCCTTCTTAATCAATACAGAGGCTACCCACTCCACATTACCTTCTTTTCAAGGGCCTGTTTCGCTTGCCTCCATAACTGTTGTGGGTATTGACGACCAGGCTTCTAAACCTCTTAAAACTCCCCAACTCTGGCGCCAACTTGGACAACATTCTTTTATGCACTCCTTTTTAATTATCCCCACCTGCCCAGCTCCCTTATTAGGTCAAGACATTTTAAATAAATTATCTGCTTTCCTGACTATTGCTGGGCTACAGCCACACCTCATTGCCACCTTTCCCCCAGTTCAAAGCCTCCTTCACATCCTCCTCTTGTATCTCCCCACCTTAAACCACAAGTATAGGACACCTCTACTCCCTCCTTAGTGACCAATCATGCACCCCTTACCATCCTATTAAAACCTAATCACCCTTACCCCACTCAACGCCAATATCCCATCCCACAGCATGCTTTAAAAGGATTAAAGACCGTTACCACTTGCCTGCTACAGCATGGGCTTCTAAACCCATAAACTCTCCTTACAGTTCCCCCATTTTACCTGTCCAAAAACTGGACAAGTCTTACAAGTTGGTTCAGGATCTGCACCTTAACAACCAAATTGTCTTGCCTATCCACCCCATGGTGCTAAAATCATATACTCTCCTATCCTCAATACCTCCCTCCACAACCCATTATTCTGTTCTGGATCTCAAACATGCTTTCTTTACTATTCCTTTGCACCCTTCATCCCAGCCTCTCTTTGCTTTCACTTGGACTGACCCTGACACCCATCAGGCTCAGCAAATTACCTGGGCTGTACTGCTGCAAGGCTTCACAGACAGCCTCCATTACCTCAGTCAAGCCCAAATTTCTTCCTCATCTGTTTACCTATTTTGGCATAATTCTCATAAAAACACACGAGCTGTCCCTGCTGACTGTGTCCGACTAATCTCCCAAACCCCAATGCCTTCTGCAAAACAACAACTCCTTTCCTTCCTAGGCATGGTTAGTGCAGTCAGAATTCTTACACAAGAGCTGGGACTACGCCCTGTAGCCTTTTTATCCAAACAACTTGACCTTACTGTTTTAGCCTAGCCCTCATATCTGTGTGTGGTGGCTGCTGTTGCCTTAATATTTTTAGAGGCCCTCCAAATCACAAACTATGCTCAACTCACTCTCTACAGTTCTCATAACTTCTAAAATCTATTTTCTCCCTCCCACCTGATACATATATTTTCTGCTCCCCAGCTCCTTCAGCTATACTCACTCTGTTGAGTCTCCCACAGTTACCATTGTTCCTGGCCTGGACTTCAATCCGGCCTCCCACATTATTCCTGATACCACACCTGACCCCCATGACTCTATCTCTGTGATCCACCTGACATTCACTCCATTTCCCCATATTTCCTTCTTTCCTGTTCCTCACCCTTAACACCCTTGGTTTATTGATGGCAGTTCCACCCAGGTCTAATCGCCACTCACCAAAAAAGGAAGGGTATGCTATACTATCTTCCGCATCTATCATTGAGGCTACCGCTCTGCCCCCTTCTACTACCTCTCAGCAAGCCGAACTCATTGCCCTAACTCAGGCCCTCATTATCGCAAAAGGACTACACATCAATATTTATACTGACTGTAAATACACCTTCCATATCCTGCACCAGCATGCTGTTATATAGGCTGAAAGAGGTTTCCTCACTACACAAGGGTCCTCCATCATTAATGTCTCTTTAATAAAAACACTTCTCAAAGCCGCTTTACTTCCAAAGGAAGCTGGAGTCATTCACTGCAAAGGCCATCAAAAGGCATCAGATATCATTGCTCAGGACAACACTTATTCTGATAAAGTAGCTAAAAAAGCAGCCATCAAAAGGCATCAGATACCACCACTCAGGACAATGCTTATGCTGAAAAGGTAGCTAAAAAAGCAGCTAGCATTCCAACTTCTATCCCTCACGGCAGTTTTTCTCCTTCTCATCTACCCATTCCCAACTACTCCCCCACTAAAACTTCCCCCTATCAATCTCTTCCCACACAAGGCAAATGGTTCTTAGACCAAGGAAAATATCTCCTTCCAGCCTCACAGGCCCATTCTATTGTCATCATTTCATAACCTCTTCCACGTAGGTTACAAACTGCTAGCCTGCCTCTTAGAACCTCTCATTTCCTTTCCATCGTGGGAATCTATCCTTAATGAAATCACTTCTCAGTGTTCCATCTGTTATTCTACTACTCCTCAGGGACTGTTCAGGGCCCCCACCCTTCCCTACACATCAAGTTCGGGGATTTGCCCCTGCCCAGGACTGACAAACTGACTTTACTCACAAGCCTCAAGTCAGGAAACTAAAACACCTCTTGGTCTGGGTAGACACTTTCACTGGATGAAAAGAGGCCTTTCCCACAGGGTCTGAAAAGGCCATAGAGGTCATTTATTCCCTTTTGTAAGCATAATTCCTCAGTTTGGCCTTCCCACCTCTGTATAGTCTGATAACGGATCAGCCTTTATTAGTCAAATCACCCAAGCAGTTTCTCAGGCTCTTGGTATTCAGTGAACTAATGGTCTTTTTAAAACATACCTCACCAAACTCAGCCACCAACTTAAAAAGAACTGGACAATACTTTTAAGACTTTGCATTCTCAGAATTCAGACCTGTCCTCAGAATGCTACAGGGTACAGACCATTTGAGCTCCTGTACGGATGCTCCTTTTTATTAGGCCCCAGTCTCATTCCAGACACCAGACCAACTTGGACTGCACCCCAGAAAACTTGTCATCCCTACTATCTTCTATCTAGTCATACTCCTATTCACCGTTCTACTATCTTCTATCTAGTCATACTCCTATTCACCGTTCTCAACTACTCATAAATGCCCTGCTCTTGTTTACACTGCCGGTTTACACTGTTTTTCCAAGTCATCACAGCTGATATCTCCTGGTGCTATCCCCAAACTGCCACTCTTAACTCTTAAAGTAAATAAATAATCTTTGCTGGCAGGGCTATGCTGAACCTCCTTAGGCACTCTCTAATTGGATGCCCTGGGTCCTCCCAATTCTTAGTCCTTTAATACCTGTTTTTCTCCTTCTCTTATTCCGTTTAGTTTTTCAATTTATAGAAAACCGTATCCACGCCATCACCAATAATTTTATACAACAAATGTTTCTTCTAACAACCCCACAATATCACCCCTTACCACAAAAATCTTCCTTCAGCTTAATCTCTCCCACTATAGGTTCCCATGCTGCCCCTAATCCTGCTTGAAGCAGCCCTGAGAAACATCGCCCATTATCTATCCATACCACCCCCAAAAATTTTCACCGCCGCAACACTTTACTACTATTCATTTTATTTTTCTTATTAATATAAGAAGACAGGAATGTCAGGCTTCAGAGCTCAAGCTAGGCCATCATATCCCCTGTGACCTGCAGATATACATCCAGATGGCCTGAAGCAACTGAAGAATCACAAAAGTGAAAATGGCCTGTTCCTGGCTTAACTGATGACATTACATTGTGAAATTCCTTCTCCTGGCTCATCCTGGCTCAAAAGCTCCCCCACGGAGCACCTTGTGACACCCCACCCCTGCCTGCCAGGGAACAACCCTCTTTGACTGTAATTTCCCTTTATCTGTAATTTTCCTTTACCTACCCAAATCTTATAAAACAGTCCCACCCCTATCTCCCTTCTCTGACTCTCTTTTCAGACTCAGCCCGCCTGCACCCAGGTGATTAAAAAGCCTTATTGCTCACACAAAGCCTGTTTGGTGATCTCTTCACAGGGATGGGGGAGAAACTGGGGAGGCTGAGGCAGCAGAATTGCTTGAACTTGGAAGGCGAAGGTTGCAGTGAGCCGAGATCATGCCATTGCACTCCAGCCTGGGCAACAAGAGCGAAACTAAATATATATATATATATGCAAAAGGCAAGAGAACAATCTAACAACACTGCTATACAAGATTCACAAGAGTAAACTGTTCAAAAAGCAATGTTCCCCAGCTAGTAAATCTAGCACTTTTTTTAGTCCTTTCTTGAGAGCTGACACAGATACCAAGAATCATAACAGTTGCCTGACTTTTCTTATGTCAAGTGTCTAACCCATGAACATGTCCAATGCCTCTTCTTTCCAGAACGTGGTCTCAACAAAGCAATATTTAGAAAACAACAGGAGCATTAGACTATCAAAAAGTAATTCACCAGTAGTACAAGAAGCCCAAATATGCCTCCTTGTGCTACTTTATCCATACACAATCCGAAAAATAAATAAATAAATAAAATGCATCCTAATGTTTAAAACAGAGTTACCACAGTAACAAAGTGAACAGTTAAAAAGCAATGAACTTAATCAATGCAAGTCATTGTTAGAAAGATTATCCCTTGAGATAAACCTCTCAGTGCTAAGATTATTGCTATTTATCTGAAGTATTTTCTGAAAAGCTAAGAATAACTGACTGAGGGCTTCAGATCAATGAGGTGTTTTTTGGTTTTTTTCTTCTCCTTTCAGTGAGCTAAAACTCCCAGTAGACCTAAGCTGTACTTTTAATCATGACATTAATCGATAACAATTACACCCAAGAGAATGCCAACATAGGTTTCCCAGGAAATCTCATAGGGTTTAAAGTGCTAAATTGTAGAAATAGTCAATATTATGTGTTATTAAAATAGAATTCAGGTTGGTTTCTTCCTATTTCCCTACAGCAGAATTATGGTACTCTAGACCTAGACCTAGAAATGTTGGTATAGTGCTTCTCAAATTTTAATAGGCTTAAGAATAACATGGATATCTTGTTAGACTATAGATTATCATCCAGTTGGTCTGCAGTGTGGCCTCTGATCTGCATTTCTACAACCTCCTAAGTATTGACCATGCTGCTATTAATAGTGAGCAGGGAACACCTGCAGTAGCAAGATGTACTCACATTGGCTGAGGGATACTAAGAGGGATTTGACCATAACAGAGAGATGTTACTTCTAGATATTTCAACCTAAGTTGTCCTCCTTGCAAAATAACAGAAAAATGGCAACACTTAACTTACTTCAAAGAGCAGCATTTTCTAAATGCATTACAAAAAAAGAAAATCAATTATCTGGGATATCAGTGGGTGTTGCCAGAAAAATAGAATGCTAATAGAAAGCTGAATGAATGGTCATACAACTGAGCTAAATGAAATTAAGTCATAACAATGGCTAATAGTTATTGAGCACTTACTATGTGCCAAGAATTGTTCTAAATCCATAATGTAGAATAACTCCTTTAATCCTCACAGCATCTCTATGAGGTGGGAACTAGAGCACTGCATTTTTCAGATGTGGAAAGGTAGGCAAGAAGAGGTTTAAAAATTTGTCCAAGTTCACAGTGCTAGTGAGCTGATGGGTGGTAGAGCCAAGAGCCAGGATTCAACCCTTGGCAGGCTGCCTCCAGAGCATGGGCTCTGCTCTCTAGAACATAAGCACTTTTCATTATTAACAGAAAGTGTGATTCACCACAAAGTGATGTAAGTACTTGTAAGTTGCCAATGAAGGGAAATATGCAATGAGGAGGAGAAAAGAAAACTTAAGTTATGGCAAGATAGAGCATGAGAACAAGCCAGAGAAGGGAAAAACAAGAAAGTGGAAGTAATTGTTAGTGAAATAATAGGTGTAGAAGAGTGTACTGTAGTAGCGGAGACATCGCCCACCCAGACATAGATGCGCTAAACAGATCAATCTGCTTGGCAAATAAATGTCCAGGAGAGGAAAGCAAGGCAAGACCCGGATCTCATCAACCACTGGAGGACACAGTTTATTTCCACCAAATATACTGAAAAGCTCTCAATCACACGAGCCATGATTATTCTTAGGTTAAATATGCAATTTACAGATTATCTGGGCCCATTGCTGGGTCTCTTTCTTCTTCCTACAGGATGGATTGGATATTTTGCTTCTAACTAGCAACTTTGTGAAAGTGAGTAAGGACAATTCAGTTTATTTTGATCTCATTCTGAGATTGGGCAATAAGCTTGGGAGAAGGAGGTTATGCTGTGAAACTGATTAAAATACAACCTTATTAATCCTAGATTTCAATGAACCCTCTGCCTGGCATTCAGGTTGCTGGAGGAAAAAAATACACCAAGTAGATCCAATCTGAAATATGTAGTCTGAATCAGAAAACAGCCAGTGCATTACGCCAGAAAACAGCCAGTGCATTACGCAGATTACATTACAGGTCAGGCAGAGTGATAAATAAACAAAGTAGCTGTTTGGTTAGATGAGCATTGGAAAATGGTTCAGACACTTCAAGCAAGTATTAAAACAAAAAGCTAACCTTGAAAACTCCTGAAGTATGCAGATTCCTGAAACATTCTACTGAAAACTTAAATGAAAGAAAAAGTTTAACTGGAGACAAAGCACTGCCTGTAAGCATCCTGAAGGCATCAGATTTGCAAATGTATTTACAGGCACCAAAACAGACATACTTTTGCAACTGAAACAAGAGAGGTCCTTTGGTCTCAAAGATTGAAATGTTACAAAAACGTGCCAGGAATACATTGAATATGTTACGGATTCGGTTCAGATCACAACAATAAAACCAATAAAAACAATAAAACCATATTGTCGCAATATGGCAAATCACACAAATTTTCAGGTTTCCCAATGCATATAAAAGCTATGCTTACCCTATACTGTAGTCAATTAAGTCTGCAATAGCATTATGTCTAAAAAAAAGTCCACATGCCTTAATGAAAAAAATACTTTATTGCTAAAAAATGCTGACAATCGTCTCCAGTGATCTCTTGACAGGGGATGATTTCAGGGTGAAACTGTTCCACCTCAGATCATCAGGCTGTTATGAGAATCTAATGCCACCGATCTAACAGAAGGCCAGAAAGCAGAGCTCAGACGGTAATGCTCACTGGCCCACCAGTCAACTCCTATGGTGTCTATGGATTGAAGTTTGGGGATTCTTGATCTGAGTCTTCAGGGAGTCCTAATCTCTTTGCCAGTGGAGAATCTAGTCTCGATACTGATGGCTGCTGATTGATCAGAGTGGTGATAGCTGAAGGCTGAGGTGGCTGTCAATCTCCTCTTTTTTTTTTTTCAATTGAGACAGGGTTGCACTCCATGGCTCAGGCTGGAGTGCAGTGGCAATTTCTTGGCTCACTGCAACCTCTGCCTCCCAGGCTCAAGTGATCCTCCCACCTCAGCCTCCCAAGTAGCTGGGACTACCGGTGTGTGCCACCAAGCCTGGCTAATTTTTGTATTTTTTTGTAGAGATGGGGTTTCACCATCTCATTGTCCATGCTGGTCTCACACTTCTTGAGCTCAAGTGATCCACCCACCTCAGCCTCCCAAAGTGCTGAGATTACAGACATAAGCCACCACACCAAGACAATTTCTTTTATTTTCTTTCTTTTTTATTTTTATTTTTTTGAGACAGAGTCTTGCTCTATCTCCCAGGCTGGAATGCTGAGGCATGATCTCGGCTCACTGCAACCTCCACCTCCTGAGTTCAAGCACTTCTCGTGCCTTAGCCTCCCGAGTCGCTAGGATTACAGGTGTGTGCCACCAAGACTGGCTAATTTTTGTACTTCTAGTATAGACGGGATTTCACCATGTTGGTCAGGCTGGTCTCAAACTCCTGGCCTCAAGTGATTCGCCCGCCTTGGCCTCCCAAAGTGCTAGAGTTACAGGAGTGAGCCACCGTGCCCGGCCCCAGCCAATTTCTTAACATAAGACAACAATGATGTTTGCTGCATCAATTAACTCTTCATGAAAGATTTCTCTGTAGCATGTGATGCTGTTTGATGGCATTTTACCCACAGTAGAATGTGTTTCAAAATTGGAGTCAATCCTTTCAAATCCTGCCACTGCTTTATTAAGTTTATGTAAAACCCTAAATCCTTTGTTGTCATTTAAATAACGTTAACGGAATCTTCACCAGCAGTAGATTCTATCAAAAGAAATGACTTTATTTTTCATCCGTAAAAAGCTGTTAGTCATCCATTCAAGTTTAATCATTAGATTGCAGCAATTCAGTCCTACTTTCAGGCTCTACATTTTTTTTTTTTTTTTTGAGACGGGAGTTTTGCTCTTGTCACCCATGCTGGAGTACAATAGTGTTGTCTCAGCTCACTACCACCTCTGCCTCCTGGGTTCAAGCAATTCTCCTGCCTCAGCTTCCCAAGTAGCTGGGATTACAGGCGCCTGCCACCACACTCAGCTAGTTTTTGTATTTTTTGTAGAGATGGAGTTTCACCATGTTGGCCAAGATGATCTCGAACTCCTGACCTCAAGCAATCTGCCCATCTTGGCCTCCCCAAGTGCTAGAATTACAAGCGTGAACCACCTTCAGGTTCTACTTCTAATTCTAGTTCTCTTGATAGTTTAACCACATCTGCAGTTACTTCCTCTACTGAAGTCCTGAACCCATCAAAGTCATCCATAAGTGTTGGAATCAACTTCTTCCAAACTCCTCTTAATGTTATGGTTTTAACCACCTCTGATGAATCATGAAGATTCTTAACGGCATTTAGAATGGTGATTCCTATCCAAAATGTTTTCAATTTACTTTGCCCACATCTATCAGAGAAATCACTATATCAATGGCAGCTGTAGCCTTATGAAATATATTTCTTAAATAATAACACTTGAAAGTTGAAATTATTCCCTGATCCATGGGCTGCAGAACGGAGTTCTATTAGCAGCTATGAAAACATTTAACTCTGGTCCATTTCCACCAGAGTTCTTGGGTGACCAGGCGCATTGTCAATGAAAAACAACATTTTGAAAGGAATCTTTTTTTTCTGAATGGTAAGTCTTAACAGTGGCTTAAAATATTCAGAAACCACGCTGCAAACAAATGTGCTGTTACACAGGTTTTATTCCATTTATGGAGCACAGACAATAGATTTATCATAAATCTTAAAGGCCCTAGGATTTTCAGAATGGCCAATGAGCACTGGCCTCAACTTAAAGTCACCAGCTGCTTTTGCCCCTAACAAGGGAGTCAGCCTCTGCTTTGAGGCTTTGAAGCCAGGCATTGACTTCTCCTCTCTAGCTATGAAAGTCCTAGATGCTTCTTCCAATAGAAGGATGTTTTGTCTTCATTGAAAAATTGTTATTTAGTGAAGCCACCTTCATCAATGATCTTAGCTAGATCTTCTGGATAACTTGCTGCTGCTTCTACATCAGCACTTGCTGCTACAACTTGCCCTTTTATGGCTTCTTTCTTTAAACCTTATGAAACAAACTCTGTTAGCTTTCAGCTTTTCTTCTGTAGGTTCCTCACCTCTCTCAGCATTCACAGAATTGAAGAGCATTAAGACCTTGCTCTGGATTAGGTTTTGACTTAAGGGAATGTTGGGGCCGCTTTGATCTTCTATCCAGACCACTAAAACTTTCTCACTATCAGCAATAAGGCTGTTTTGTTTTCTTATCATTTGTGTGTTCACTGGAGTAGCACTTTTAATTTCCTTCAATAACTTTTCCTTGGCACTCACAGTTTGGCTAAGTGTTTGGCACAAGTGTTTGGCACCTTACTAAGCTTAATCATTTATAGCTTTTGATTTACAATGAAAGACATGTGATTCTTCTATTCTTTTTTTTTTTTTTTTTTTTTTTTAGACAGAGTCTCTGAAAGTGCAGTGGTGCGATCTCGGCTCACTACATGCTCTGCCCCCCGGGTTCATGCCATTCTCCTGCCTCAGCCTCCCAAGGAGCTGGGACTACAAGGCGTCCGCCACCGCGTCTGGCTAATTTTTTGTATTTTTAGTAGAGACGGGGTTTCACCGTGTTAGCCAGGATGGTTTTGATCTCCTCACCTCGTGATCCACTCTCCTCCACCTCCCAAAAGTGCTGGGATTACAGGTGTGAGACACCACACGTTGCTGTGATTCTTCCTTTCACTTGACACTTAGAAGCCAGTGTAGAGTTATTAATTGGCTTAATTTGAATATTGTTGTTTATCAGGGAATAGAGAGGCCTAAAGAGAGGGAGTGAGATGAGGGAACGGCCAGTGGATGAACCAGTTAGAACACACACACTTAAGTTTGCTGTCTTACATGGGCACAATTTTTGGTACATCAAAACAATTACAGCAGTAATTACAAAAATCACTCATCACAGATCACCGTAAAAATATAATAAAAGTTTGAAATATTGTGATAATTACCAAAACATGACACAGAGACTTGAAGTGAACATGTGCTGTTGGAAAAATGGCACCAATAGACATGCTTGATGCAACGTTGCCACAAACCTTGAATTGGAAAAAAAAAAAAAAAAACACAATCTGCAAAGGACAATCAAGTGAACAGCAATATAAAGATGTGTGCCTGTATGTATTCTTCGCCGTCACCTCAGCACCTCTAATGTCAGGTTCTAAGGTAATGCAATCTAATTTTCTTATGCTAATAGTTCAATCTACATTTACAAACTTTTCAAATATTTTATCTAAATGTTTTCTATCAGCATGCTCCTTTTTATAAGAATCCTTCATTGTTCCAAGACACAAATCATATCCCTTTGAATTCCAGATGAAAACATTTTAGGCCTATTTAGGATTTATTTCAATAGATATGTATACACATGTAAAGCAGTTTCAATGTTATATAAAAATACACTTCATTGGTCTTATTGTGGTGACATTAACTTGGCACTCAAGAAAATGCTTCCAGGTGGCAGGCACCTGCTCTGGCTTTAAAATGCCAACCTCAAAACCTATAGTCAGGCACCAAAATGGGGAAGTGCAACAAACTACGTATTTCAGCACCTAGCAGTTTTGGCAGCTCATTTGGAACTGGTTATTGCCAGCTGGGCATTTTGCCATTTCCTTGAGGCAAAATTAAAGTGGAAGATGCAAGGGTTTTATTGTAATTTTCCACCACATATTTATATCATTATGGGTTTTGTGCTGCTCTAGTCCCCACACAGTCTCACTGAATATCTTCTTATTATGTCACTGAGATTTGAAGCAAATACAGGATGATGCAGTGAAAACAAGTGGGCACTGTGTATAGTAAATGATTGCTGAAGATAACACTATGCTTATCAGAATGGGCTACATCATTTGCAGGGCCCCTTGTTCACAAAGCAGAGGAAAAGTGCCATTAAAGGTACTAAAATATCAAGTGTTTTCCTTTCTTCCGCAGCTTCCCCTCAACCTGCCATGGTGTTATTTGCTACTTGATGTTGACATCCTTCAGGCACAGGGATATCTGCACAATAAATGCAGACCTTCCAGGGTTCTACCCCACATGCACACCCACCGCTCACACAAACTGCCCACTGGCTAGCAGCTGAGTTCTCTCTCCTTCCAGCTGCCAGAGCAATGCTCTGTGCACCACCTAGGAGAGGTGAGCTGGGCATCTCCCTTTCCACACACAACTCTACTATGCAAGCCCACAAGCAGAAGAATGACCCCCAGGAGCACTACAGTCCCTACACGAGGATGCATTAGGTATCTAGTTCAGAAGTCAGAGGTTTGCCCCACTGAGGCACCACGGTGGCACTCCTAGAAGTTATGGTCACATCAATGCTCTGTTCTAAGACCTGTGGGGCTCTTGCTTCAGACCCTGACCCTCTCTGCCAGGGGCTGAGGACAGCAGCAATTGTTGCGCAGGATCAGGGAAGGAGGAAAGATTGGGCTTGTGATCCTCAGTGGTGGGGAAGCCAGAACTGGACAACAGCACAAATGGTCACCTGAACTAAGGCTTCAAGTCTTGGGCATGCTCCATTATCCCACCAGACTTCACTTATAAAACATAAATAGAAATATAAAATCAAGGATTTCAAGACAGGAAATTCAGAGCATTACACCCCAAACAATTGTTCTCATCACTGAGTAATGAAGCCAGTTCTGATGCATAAGAACCCAAGGCCTGTGCCCACTTCTTTAGCACATGTACTAAAATTGGATAATAGAGAGATTAGCATCGTACCTACACAAGGATGGCATACAAATTTGTTATGTGTTTCATATTTTTATTTTATATAACTAAATACACACACACACAGACACACACACACAACAGAACACATAAAACTTGGAAAATCTGGATTGAGTGCCTATATCAATATCTTAGCTATGAATCTAAACTAGGGTTTTGCAAAATGTCATTGAGAAAAAACATGCAGAGTTACAAAGGATATCTTTGTATTATGACTTACAACTCCATATTTTAATTACCACTGCTAAAAAAAGACCCAAGGCCTATTAAAAGGACACATACAACATACAGGAAATCAATAGCAAAACTACCTATACCTAGATATAACCAGAACACTAAATTGCATATAATTTGATTTTAATTATGTAAAAGAGCAATACTTAAAATAACTTGCTTGAATACAAAATCTGCAAACACTATGTTCACCATGTTATTCCTCCTGTCAGAAGGAAAGTGTTCAGCTATTGTATTAGTTCATTTTCACACTGCTATAAAGAAATACCCAGATTTGGGTAATTTACAAAGGAAAGAGCTTCTGCATGTCTAGGGAGGCCTCAGGAAACTTACAATCATGGCGGAAGGCGAAGGGGAAGCAGGCACCTTCTTCACAAGGAGGCAGGAGGAGAAGTGAGAGTGCAGGAAAAAGTTCTATGTATAAAACCATCAGGTCTTGTGAGAATTCACTCACTATCAGGAGAACAGCATGGGGGAAACTGGCCCCATGATCCAATCACTTCCCTCCCTCCATGCATGGGAATTACAATTCGAGATGAGATTTGGGTGGGGACACAGAGCCAAACCATATCAGTTATATTTTTTGTTAAAACTTACCTCATCTAGCCAGGCATGGTGGTTCACACCTGTAATCCCAGCACTTTGGGAGGCCGAGGCGGGTGGATCACCTGAGGTCAGGAGTTCTGGACTAGCCTGGCCTACATGGTGAAATCCTAGTCTCCACTAAAAATACAAACAATTAGCCAGGCATGATGCCACATGCCTGTCGTCCCAGCTACTCAGGAGGCTGAGGCAGGAGAATTGCTTGAACCCGGGAGGCGGAGGTTGCAGTGAGCTGAGATCATGCCATTGCACCCCATCCTGGGCAACAGGAGTGAAACTCTGTCTCAAACAAACAAACAAAAAAATCTTCTCTCATCTATTTAAGATAAAATGAAAATATGCATTCTAGAAACCACAAAAATACTCTGGAAACTTAAGTGTCTATGCAAAAGCATATCTTTATTTATAAAAAGAGGAGACAATTGTATGTGGAAAAGCCCAAAATCAACTTTAAAATGTTAAATTCTTGAATATAGAAAACTGATCTACATACATTTTCAACTGGAAGTACATATTTGATGCTGGTACAGTTGCTTAAATTTTATATACAAAAGACAAAACATCTTGCCCATCAGATGGTGAAACATCACAAATATAATAGGGAAAATCTGAATTCTTCAGGCTGACTTCCCAGAGGACCTGAGTCAGACAAGAATTCTATGCTGCTCTTTAGGATTGTGTATTGCAAGTAGATGACCAAATGAGATTATTCTCATTACAGTTCTAGGGAGAGGGAGAGGGTGAGGCCAAATCTGTAGGGCCACAGAGACAGACACTACCCAAAGAGCACCTATTTCTACTTAAACTGTTAGATGAGGTAATGGAAAAAACTTGCTTAATACCACAGGGCCTAGCACATTCGAAACATTCAACAGGTATTAGCAATTAACATCAACAATGTCAGCATGCTTGCACTCTGACCTGTTAAGGGAACACTGACTCTCAATGTAAATTACACATCCAATTACTATAGCTACCATTTCTTGCTCTGTCAGATGATGTTCATAGCCAAGATCAACCCACCTTTTGGTTCCAGCCAAGACTTTGCAGAGACCTGAACTGTATAAACAAAAAAAAAATTAGGGATCAAATTAGTTTTGCCAGGGCTAACTCTGTACCTCTGGGTAAACACTGGGCTGTTCATTAGCAAAATGGAATTTGAATTTCAAATATGAATGAATATTCATTTACTTTGGGTAATTACATACTAAGGTATTCAAAATATATTTGTTGAATGAAAGACTGAATTAATGAATGGATATGTGCAGACTTCTCTCCAACCCAACTTTTTATTTTCTCTTTACCAGCTAAACTCCCTTGCAGCTTCATTTTAAAGTTAAAATATCAAAGTAGTAGAGAAGGAACCACAAATAAAACAGGTATTTTGCTCAGGACCTCACTTGACTATATTGTCTGTCCCACTACATAATTAATCATTGCCAACCCCAGTCAAATGTGGGTATGGCAACAACACTGTGTCAGGGTTTGCCAGGTGTGGCAAATTACTGCATCTTCCTCTTTCCAAGTTTCAGCCTGGAGTCTAACAAAAAGCACTTAAGAACCTCCCAAGGCAGGGATCCTGACTACACCAGTGTACTAAGGAACTGGGCTTTTTCCCTGCCCGGTCGGGGGAACTCAAAGTTCTGAATAGCTAACCTCTTATGCCTGCATGTGCTCCAACTGCAGTCTGCATACCTGACTTTGATGCACTTTTTCAAAGGTATATGCAAAACCCTCTCCACTCAGCTTAGGCTCAGATCCCAGGCTGGCTGCTTGCCCTGTCTCGATGATTCCCTGCTGCCTCCATTGCTGGCACCGACACAAATGCAGCTTTGTATCTACTCACTACAAAAACCTTGAATCTGTTCTCTTCTCTCATTGATTCCTTAGCACTCGAAGCTAAGCTAATTATATTTTATGCAATTTAATTAACTATATGCAAAAATTTTAATGACTAAGCAAAATATAGGAAAGAGCCAACTTGAGCTATATCACCACATAAACAGTGTAAAGGATGGTTTAATATTTAAATAAGTGCCAGTCTAAAGGAAGATGACAGAATGCACATATTAACATAGATGAACAAACCCAAAGTGTTTTGTGTTTATTCTCATTTTCTAAATTGTGTCATTAAAATCAACTGTGGTTAATTCAGATCTATTTGAGAGGTTTCTCACTGACTTTAAAATGGAAAGCCTTCTTTAAAAAGTGCATCAAATGACCTTTTAATCATCAAGGAAAAAAAAAATTCCACAGTTGACTGCACACTACAACAGTAAAGAATTAACCTTGTTATGGCAAGACTACCATTAGAAACATCTAAATTATTTAAGATAAATTAAACATAAGATAATTCGTTATTTCTTTCTATTCCTCTGGTAAATCACAGTTAACACGAATCCTGTAGAGAGTCTCATGATTTATATCCTTCCAGCATATTCTCACCTTTCCATTCCAGACAATCAAAATGTCCCTAGAGGGAAATTGTTGAGAGCAACATGGAAAACATGACAGTGAGGCGGAAAATCCAGCTTTAAAATACATGCCTTTGGCACAAACTCATGAAAAAACAAAACAAAACGTGGGAGAAATTTATTGATAGTAGTCTAACCATTATGAGATCCTGGAACAATTTACAGAACTATGCAATGGAACATTCACTGAGGATTCAGCTTAACACATCTTGTAACATCCACCCTTTCCAGATAGTGGAACATGTCTCCTTGTCTCAAGGTTCTTCCTAAGTGTGTATTAAGAATGTATACACTTTAAAAGTCTAAGTAGATGCATAGTCCACGAAACACTTCCAGCTGTGCTTCTCAAATAGCACAATTCCAGCCCCATGTTTATTTTCCAGTAAACTACAGAAATCATAATGGCATTTATGTCTACCAGTTTAAATGTAGTATCTCTTCTTTACATATTAATAATACTCATTTCTTCATTAGCTTAAGACATTCTTGCTACCTTCAATATAGGTATAAGCAAAGGGAGCATTTTGATAAACAGCTTAGTCATGTCAGGCCGGGCGCGGTGGCTCACGCCTGTAATCCCAACACTTCAGGAGACCGAGGCGGGCGGATCACGAAGTCAGGAGATGGAGACCATCCTGGCCAACATGGTGAAACCCTGACTCTACTAAAAATACAAAAATTAGCTGGGCATGGTGGCACATGCCTGTAATCCCAGCTGCTCGGGAGGCTAAGGCAGGAGAATCACATGAACCAGGGAGTCGGAGGTTGCAGTGAGCCGAGATCTCGCCACTGCAATCCAGTCTGGACAACACAGCGAGACAGAGAGACTCCATCTCAATAAATAAATAAATAAATAAATAAATAAATAACAGCTTAGTCATGTCAATAGCTCATTAAAACTCTTCTTAGAAGCCTTTTATCAGCAGTTCTGGGAAATCAGTCCAGAAAGAAAACCAGGCTTCCTGAGCTACCAACAATGAACAATAAAGCAAATAACTATGTGCCACACATTCAGGAATGACAACAGACACATGGTGGTAGTGAGATGATTTCACTGTTTTTAAAAATGTTTTATTGTTATTTAAATCTATTGTTATTATAGTTAAGAGAAAAATTGTTACCATAAATGCAACATTTAAATAAACTGGAGAGTTATTTGCTTTTTAAGTTCTCATGATATGAAGTCCAATATGTGAACTTCATTTAATTTTCTATTATCCTTAAGTGCTAGGTGACCTTTTTCTCTTAAAATATAGCCTCAGCCATATCATGACAAATCACCAGAAGTTTACATTTACTCTGACTTTGTACCTCTTTGGTTTTAGGGTGTCTTTAGCTTCACTGAGAGTTTTATATTTCAATAGATCGTAAAAGCTGTCATCCAGGATATTGTGTCCTCGATGTTGTAAATAAACTATTTTATGTGACCCTATGATTACTAAAAAATGGTTCCCACATATTGAAATGCCCTCAAATTCCTGGAATTCTAAGAGACCATATTTTCTCTGTTGCTTCCTTCAGCAGAAAATAAATGTAAACTACCTATATTTTTAGTATTTGGGGACCTACTAGGCCCCCAAAATGATTCATTTTAAATACATTTAGATAAAGATGACATATTAAGGCCTGAAGGATTACAACTAATTTTTTCAAATATATATTTATATACTTTACTTTTTATGTTGGCTTGAGCATTTTTGGAAGGTTGAGGACATGCTTCCTTGGGTCATCTTTGAAAGTATGTTTCTTTCAAGTTTACATACCTGGTATCTGTGAAATTTTGAACGAACATAAATGTTCTTCACAAGAACTACAGTGGGCTTCTGCCAAATCAAAATGAGGGCAGGCTGTGAGTGATCAGAGGCCTACTGGCACATAAACATATGTAACCTTTTAATAATGCCTTCTCCCAACTAAGCCAAGCACAAGGATGTGTGGCAAACTGACACATTTTGACTTTTGCAAAGATTTCAGAAAACATCCAGATTTCTTCACTGAAAGGTCCCCTATCACTCTGAAGATGACCCTCTGAAAAGCTGTGAACATTGGCTTTCACTAACTCACACCACAAGGGAAGAAGGAAGAGTATAATAAGATTAAGAGGAAGGAGACTTATTTTTATTTAACAAATACATACCATTTGCTATATTATAGACACTGTTTTAAGTATCTGTAAGTATTGGTTCAACAATCCTCATGACCTCTAACTTTATGGTGACCTCTAACTTTATGGTTAGGTATCATTATGTAACCTCTATTTTACAAATGACAATACAGAGGACAGAGAGATGAGGTAACCTGCCGGAGATCACTGGGCTTGTTAACTTCTAGGCCAGGATTTGAACCCAAGCAGCGAGACTCCAGAGTCATGCTCACAAGTGCCTTATCCTGCCTCTGCCAGCCACTGCTTCCCTAATTCTTCTTATAAATTCCACCCAAAAATCCAATAAAGAAAGAAAAGAAAACATTGTGATTACAAAGGAAAATAAAATTGTATAGCTTTGCCATTTTTTCTTCTCAGTTAAAGGCAACTATTTTTTCATTGAAAAAAGATTTGTCTTCTAAACACAAATGACAAAAACAGCAGGGAAGGAAATGCTATTTTCAAGTTTCTAGGAGGTTATCATAAACAATGAAGACAGAAAAACAAATTAAAGTTGTAAAAAAAATGGCATTTGACAGTATTTCTTCTACCTTGCTGCCTATAACAATTTGACTGCACTGTGTTCAGTGGCTGTACAGAGCACCCTATGGTGTGAAAATGAAAGATGACCACGCTTGGAAAGAAAAGAGAAGCATATTGTAAGCAAGTGTAAATGCACAGTAAGGTCTGAATGTTGTGGAAATAAGCCCAGGCTGCTTCTCAATTCATGAGTTTAGCTGAGATGGCAGAACAGATGACAAACAACAACAAACAGAAACACCATACCACACAATTCTCTCCAATATTGGGGATAAATATCCACAGCAGTTTATTTAATTTGATGCTAATTTTCTTTCTTGTTTAACCAGTCTAAATATTTGCTATCTATTAAATATTCATGTATTGTGTTTTAATACCTTCAGGTTTTCATTCTGTAAGGAATTAATTTTTAAGTACCTGTAGTCAAAATAGTGCACTTCCCTCAAAATAACAACAAAAGCCTTTATTCAAAGACTTAATATCAATTAATTGATCAAAATAAGGGTCTGAAAGAGAATTTGATCTTCTTGGCATTTAACATTTCAAAACTGAAAAGAATACTTCATTTGAAAAAAAAATAAAAAAGAAAAGTTAACCTATGCTCCAGTACAACTATTTCGTTTGGTTTTAATATCAATGGAAACTCAGTAATAATTATTTTATTTCTCCTTGCAGTATCAGAAAGAGCCTGGTTATTTACAAAATATTGGCATATTCAATCTGTTCCTCTTAGATGTAAACTTTTTAAAAAATGATGTTTTATTTCTAGGTGAAGTTTCATAATTAGTATCAATTTACTCTAAGAAAATTAAGCAATAACTTTAATGTACTACTTATTCATATTAGATATACTAATAACCCATTAATACTTCAAATCTAGCTACCAGTTAGTTTAAGAAAAATTAGCAAAATCTACTGACCTATTAAATCCCAACATAAGAAATTTCCTATTAAAAAGGGGGTGGGGGTACACTGTATTCTTCAAAAAGTCAATGTCAGAAAATACAAAGAAAGGCTATGTAAATGTCTGCATTAAAGGAAAGTAAGGAGACGACAACAAAATGCACTGCCTGACCCAAGGCTGTATCCTGTACTGGAAGGAAAAATATACTCTAAAGGAAGTTATTGGCTCAATTGATAAAACTGAAATATAAATGGTAGGTTAAAGTATTTTATTAATGACAAATTTATTGATATTGATCATTGCACTGTAGTTTTATAAAACAATACCTGATCCTTAGGAAACACATATTGATGTGGATAGGTACAAAGGGCCATGGTGTATAATATCCTCAGACAGTTCAGGAATAAAAAAACGTCTGAGACAGAAAGAGAGAGAGCACACAAATGATAAAGCAAATAGGGGCCAGGGGCGGTGGCTCACGCCTGTAATCCCAGCACTTTGGGAGGCCGAGGTAGGTGGATCACGAGGTCAGGAGCTCAAGACCATCCTGGCTGATGCGGTGAAACCTGTCTCTACTAAAAATACAAAAAATTAGCCAGACGTGGTGGCGGGCACCTGTAGTCCCACCTACTTAGAAGGCTGAGGCAGGAGAATGGTGTGAACCCAGGAGGCAGAGCTTGCAATGAGCTGAGATCGCACCACTGCAGTCCAGTCTGGGTGACAGAGCAAGACTCCGTCTCAAAAAATAAAATAAAATAAAATAAAGCAAATGGGGTAAAATGTTTAGCTGAATCTGGGTAAAAGCTAGAGGAATGTTCTTTGTGTTATTTTTATTGTTGGCAAATTTTCTGTAAATTTGAAATTATTTCCAGATTAGAAGTAAAAACAACAACAATGAAACACTATCGACCTGAACAAATAGGTCATGAATTCAACTCCACAAAGAACACAAAAGCAGAGTCCCTGATGTTTGCCCTCAAGGTATTGATATTTCTTTGTAGACGGTCACAGACATTCAAGTCACAAAAGATGCTGGTCCACAGAGACTGCCAGTTATTTCTAATATGAAGGTCTCTCCAGAAAGATTCATCCACTATAAACTCAGCCTCCACAATGAGAAGGTGAGGCATATCCACCCTAAACACAATGGTTACGGAATCATAAGGACACCCCACATTACCCCTGGAAATAAGGTTCATTCATACCACCAATATAGAGGCAATACTTTCTGGCTACTACCTGAGTGGTCTGACTCAGCAAATATTTATTTAATGCCTACTATGTGCAGGCACCAGGCTATGTGCTAGGAAAAGATTAATAAACTTTGGCACTAGCTTTAAAGGAACTCACAGGCTAAGCAGAAAAAAGCACATATATTCTGTAATTAAAATAGAATCTATGAAATGCCGTTGTAACAAAGGTGTGTGCCAAGTGTTCTGAGAAGGCTTCAGTGAATAGATGAGACCAAACTTTTTTAGTTATTTAATAAATATTTACTCCGCGTCAGAGAAAGGAACCTTAAGGAGGAGTACGTGCTCCCCTAGTTGACAGGAAAAGAAGTGAGAAGGGAATTCCAGGGAAAATCAACTAATAACACAAGAGAATGGCAGGAAGTCAACCAAGTAAAGGTGTTTTCATTGAATAATAAGCAGATCAGTATGGCTGGGAACACAGCATCTCCAGGGAATATGGATAATGGGGAAGATAAACCAATTAGGGCCAGATGTTGAATGGCCTTGTATAACACGCTAAGGAGCCACAAGATCATCCTGTGGAGAGAATGGTAGAATATTTTCAACATTAAAAAGGTAAAGAAAGGGGAGGGAGAAAAGGAACAGCAGCTCACATAGTCTTCAAATGTGATCAGAGCTTGAATTGAGACAACATCAACAAGGAAAGAGGCACATATGAAGTGGAATGAGTTGTGCTCAGCAACCCACTGATTGTGTAGGATGAGATGTAATGGGGGAAGGGGGTTAAGATGATGCAGCTTTCTAGCTTAAACTCTGGGAGTCATTAACAGTGATGGAGGGAAATGGGAAAAGATGAAATCAGTTTTGAACATGTTGAGTTTGAAATTCAAGTGTAGTATGCTTAGAGATGTTCAATAGAGACTTTATAATTACAGGAGATACACTGAACTTCAGAATAGAAGTTAGGGTAAATATAATGAATTTTTACATGTTCAGAATAGATTTTAGGGTAACACTGAGGATGATTAAATACACGATTGTGTTCTTGTATTCTCTAAGGTTGATTGCATAGATTGAGGAGACAGTTGAGATAGACATCTTATGATTGTCAGAAAGATATCAATCCAAAGGAAGGAAGGAGAATGAGCAGCAGCCAGAATTCTGTGGTAACTCAGAGTACACAGCTCTTGGTATGTGGGTTAGGTACTCAGTGACCACGGTTCCACTAACACTCAATTCACTAAGGTCTATTGGTGAAGTGCCGGATGCTTTGCTAGATCCTGGCTGCTATCATATTAGCCTGTTTTCTGTTCTATCTGAATGACATACTGACTTTTAAGTTTGAATAGAGACAGAGTTCAAGTTAAGTTCTCATTCTATTCACTCTCTCCTTACACACTGAATTGCAAAATTAAACAAAGGACTTTATTTTAAAAGGAAGCAAAATCAGGGACACACTGGAACTTTTATAGACATTCAGGGCTTATAAAGCAACACAAAGGAAAAAAGGTTCACAAACTAATTCTTGAACACATTCACCCCTCTTTTAAAAATTACTGATGGGCAAAATATCATAATAAACCATTGTTAAAATAATACAAATGTTCTGATTGCAACATGGCAATTCTAGGCAATTCTGGGTTAAACAATAGCATCCTCCACATGAATGCCTGCAGATGCACAGCTGAGACCATGTGTGCCTGCACACACACCCACACACACAACCTCCTCAAGCAGACAGACTTCACAGTCAGAGCAACCTTTTAAACACTTTGCCTTTATCACCCACAGAGACCACCAGTCTAGTGCAATCATCTACCCTCTCATAGAGACCGTGATACCTGTAATCAGTAGCTCAGCATAGCAACCAGGTTTTACAACTAACTCCATGAACCAATTTGTTTCATATTTAATTTTTCTTTTTAAATTTTATGATTAATGCACTACCCAGATCTTCAATGTTTTTGGCTTCCCAGGTCACTATGGAAAGCAATCTGTTTTTCTCGTACAATCATTTGAATAAATAATGCCCAGTCATCTGACTGCAAGTATTCATTACACATGAGCTATAGAAAATAATCACTCACAGATCAAGTTTAGTAGCTTCAAAACAAATGATGCAGAATGATTTCTATAGAATTCTTGAAGTGGTTTCTTCAGAAATGATCCGAACTTCATCTTGTAGGCATTTCACAATTTTCATTTTTCATTTAGTGAGTATTTATCTTGGGTCAATATTCACTTTATGCCTTTCTAATTCCGCAAATAAAGGCTCAGATCCAAAATGGCTTTGCCGTTTGTCTAGCATGTTAACAGAGCAATAATTATTTTAGTGCTTCAATCTGAACAGTCAAAAAGATGACCTTATTTTGAACCTCCTGTAAGAGAGACAGTACTGTTTATAAATAAAATCTCATGCTGAGAAATCCTTAGCTTCCTAAGGAAGAAAGCAATCACTGTGTTTGCAGGCAGCTAATGTTCTGCCCTTTACTTTAGGTATATAGTATCTAGATTTTCATCAACATTTTTAAAAATGCAGATCTAAGTACAGAATCCTGGGTTTTGTTCATGCATATCTGGAAACTATTCTGTTTAGGGAATATCCCACAAGCAGATAGGATGCAAAAGGGACATTCTTTACTGATTCTTTTTACAAAGAAAATACTCCCACAGTTCTAGTTCAGTCCCACGACATTCTTAAAGGGACATCTAACTAAAGAAGAGCTAGATATTTCTGTGAAGAATCAAAATGTTTTTTAAAAAAATTCTCCAAAGAAATTTTAAAGTAAAGCCTAAAGTAAATTAACAAAAGATGGATTCAAAATTGGAAACAATGCAGCCAGGTTTAAAAGTCACATTTTGAATTAAACAGGCCCCAACTCCAACATTTATAGGCTAGGTGACCTTAGATAAGTTGTTTGATTTTGCTTGGACTCCACCTGGAAATAATTGAATATACTATGTGTGAATCAACTAAGCCCAGCACTGAGTACCCATAGGCACTCACTTTCTCCTTGGCTTCCCATTTGATACTGTAAATAACAACATCATTAGAGAATTCCATAATTTTCACATTATGTGAATGTGTGGTTTGGTTTATATTTCAGTGATTATTTGCCAGTCTGTACACAAAGAATATCACAAAATATTCCCTTTTGGTATATGTTAAATTCCCATCACAAGTGAATTCACAAGCTGTTATTTTTAATATTAGTTATTCGTAGAGCTTATGTGTTCCAAGAATAATGCAAAAGAAAAACCCATTCAAATGCAGATGTTAAAATATGTATTTAATTAATAAATATAAACAAGCTCATAATTTTAAAATATCCTGGGTCCTGACCCCATTGAATTGATAGCTCTAAATGATAGAATCATCAAATGAATACTGTATTGCCACTTCTTTTGTGCTACAAATACAAATACAAAACACTCTTTAATGGAGCACTGTCCTCATTATATAACCGACCACTGACATAAAAGGGAAGAAGGTCAAGTCCACTTTTGAAAAGCTCTTAAGTAACACGTCAGAGGACAGAAACGTTAGGATGAGACCATTATAAGTTGCTGATAGAAGAGGAAAGATAAAGTTTTTAATCGTTGATTCTCAATTGTAAAATTCCAAAATATCACATTCACATTACTAAACATTTTTCATTTGAATGATGAATAGCCACCTGCTGAAGTCGAAGAAATAGGAGCTCACTCCTAATTGAAAACAGCAAGATTGTGTGTATTTTCCATTGTGTATTTTGGCTCTCCAAATGTTCAATTTGAGAACTCTGGGGCTAAGCCTTAGAAACACCCCCTGTTCTCCATAAGCTGACACATTCTTCGGACACAGACTGCATGCATTCAGTATAATTAGAATATGCACAGTTGGAACGCAGTGCTTGAGGCCCTTGCATTTTTAAGTCAGTTTGTGTGAATTTTAAGTGAGTTATTAGCCATGGCGAGGGTGCAGCAATTCTGTACTTGTAAGTTTCTTAAAAGGAAATAATAGGACCCACATGTTCTAATGTTCCTTTATCGTTTCAGAGAAACAGCCTCTGTCACACTTGCTACCTTCTGCCAAAGTCTACAAGGATCCAACTTAGTGGTAGCCAACTAAGCGAAATAATGCTTGTGCAAGTTTCTAAAACAAGTATTCACAATTTTCCATTTATGGAAATTAGAGGTAAGAACTATACTTTATCATTTTGAACCACCACATGATTTAAAAAGTAAACTTAACTTTTAACTTTCTCATCCTCCTTGAAAACCCCAACCACCGCTTTTTAAGTCACAGGAGACGGAGCAGCATAGTGCCCTCTTTCCTTACCTGATAAATGAGATCTCTCAACTGGAAGTCAATTTAGAATCAACATCATTTTCTTCTATTCGGGGCCCAGCACCAATATTCAGGCAAAAACTGTTAGGCTCCCCAATTATAAACTGTGTATCAAATGATCTTTCAAAAATGGTACTTGAAAAACAAACAATTTGGCTGACATCAACAGAATATATTCATATGCAGGAAATTCACTCAGTATACTGATGAAACTATTCTATCAGATATCCTGTTAAATACATTCTTTACTGCTTAACAGTCTAGGTCAGTGATTTGGAGATAGTTATGAAATCGGCCACATGAAATCTGTAGGTATATCCCTGAGGATGTGTCTTGCTTACATATTTTTTTTAATTAGAGAGCCTTATGATTGCAGACATTCCAGCATTTGTCAGTAATGGTGACACCATATTCTTTCACTCAACTGGACACTAACTCAGTAGATATCTACTTGTCAGTAGACTGAAAAGTCAGATAATTATCACCTCAATAGAAGATCCTTTCAGATTAATGCTGTATTCCATGGAAGGACTGGAATATCCATGCTTCAAATTTTTATTGAGTCTAAAATTTTCCAAAGAAATTTAAGACTTTTGGTTCAAAATCTAGTGAACCGCCAGTTTTCCTTAATGTGGAATTCAAAGATATGTGGTCTTTCCTGAGTTTCAGAAGACAGATTTTCTCAGGTTACATGTGCCAGGAAATGTGGTATGTACGAAATACGAATACTGACACAGTCAAAAGTGCAAAATAATGTATAAAAGGCTGTTTATTTACAACATGATAGAGGTATGCTCAGAAAGGGGTATTATGTGGCAGCTATAAGGTCTGCAAAGTAATTTTGAGCTGACACTTGACAGACTATAAGACATAGTCATTGGTCAGCTAAAGGGTCATATATTTAAATGTGTGGGTGTGTATATGTATGCATTTGTGTGTGTGTGTTTGGAAGAAGTCACTACCATGAAGCAGGAGAAATTCACTCTAGTAAAACTGGCACACATTTCAGTGGGGTCGAAGATGTAAAGTAGATACTTGCCAGTTCATCAAAGATGATTTACAAGTTTATACCAAGGTATGAACTTAATCCACAAAGGGATCGTTATTTTAAATAATGTAAAAAGGATAGTGACATGGTTTCAACTGCACTTTAGTCCTCTTAGATAGAATTGAATTTTAAGACCTGGACTGTTTATCAACTGTAACTTTCCAAATAGGTTTGCCAATATTTTGTCAACATAGTGCTGTCTGAAAGATATTTTTTTCCTATCCAGTTGTGTTAAGCTAAATTATGAGAAAAAAATTATATTGTTCATTTCCTCCTCCTCCACAATACAGGCAGGCAAGCCCTTGCTTTCCATTGTTTTGAGGGTTTTATTTTCCCCCACTAAAACAAAAATGAACATCTATACTTGACTTTTGTTCTCTAAAACCAAGGCTTCTTGAGAGCACTATGCTAGGTCTTCAGAGACAACGGACTCACAGAGGAAAAGAAGTCATTATACAAAAAGGATACAAAAAGGATACCAGCACATGCATGTTTATAGTAGCACAATTCACAGCTCCAAAAATGTGGAACCAACCTAAATGCCCATCAATCAACGAGTGGATAAAGAAACTGTGTGTGGGGGGTGTGTGTGTGTGTGTGTGTATGTATATATATACACATATATGATGGAATAGACATATATATACCTCTATACACTTACATATATACATATATGTATATGTATATATGTATACATACATATACATACATATATGTATGTATATATGATGGAATACTACTCAGCCATAAAAAGAAATGAATTAGTGGCATTTGCAAGAACTGGATGGGATTGGAGACTATTATTCTAAGTGAAGTAACTCAGGAATGGAAAACTGAACATTGTTATGTTCTCACTCATAAGTGGGAGCTAAGCTATGAGGATGCAAAGGCAGAAGAATGATACAATGGACTTTCAGGACTCAGGGGAAAGGGTGGAAAGGGAATGAGGGATAAAAGATTACAAATTGGGTTCAGCATATACTGCTCAGGTGATGGGTGCACCAAAATCTCACAGTTCACCACTAAATAACTTACTCATGTAACCAAATATCACCTGTTCCCCCTAAATCTAGCAAATAATTTTTTTTAAAAAAAAACACTGACATAACAGTCATCAAATATTCTTAAGACCCAGTATCCCATAAATAGAAATCTCATGAAATCCTAACAATGCAGTGAGGTAAATATTACTATCTACTCTTTTGCAACGGCAACAGCATGTGGGAGTTATGGTTAGATGGCACAAAGACAAAGAATTGGATGCATACTCTGGACTCTGAGTCCAGAGACCATGACCCTCCACTGGTGTTCTTTCATGGGACCATGCTTCCTTACAGTCAGCCTTCTCTTCCCGTTCATCTTGCCCTGAGTACCATGCTACTCAAAGTGTGAGTCAAGGAATAACAACAGTGGTATAATTGGAAAATATGTTATACAGACAGAATCGAAGGCTCTTCCCCAGGCTTACTGAATCAAAATTCTTATTTTAAAAAGGCTCCATGGTGATTCATTTGCACATTAAAATTTGAGAAACACTACCTTAGAATACAGCCTAACCATAACAAAAGTGTTTACACTATTATAAGTTCTCTGGTTTCCCATTCCAGAGTGGAATTATTAAAATATTGACAAGTAAAGCAATAGGATTATTTAGAGGCAAAAAGAGTAGAATTAAATATTTCACAGTCCAAATAGCAGTGCTATCATTTGTTCAACACTCATCTAATTACCCAGAGAGCTCTTCTTCCTCTGACACCTTCTCCTATTTTGATCTTCCTCTTCCTCCCACTGTATCTCCCTCCCTCATTTTTTTCCCACCTGCTTTTCCTTGGCCTCCTTTTGTTTTCATTCTACTTTGACACTCATCTATTCCTCCATTTATTCTCCTCTCTATGTCTTCCTCTCACCCAATTTCATCCCTATAATTATCTTATCTAATAATAAATGTAAATCACATTTACATATTTGTGTTTGTCCATTTGCACCGCTATAAAGGAATACCTGAGCTTGGGTAATTTATAAAGAAAATAGGTTAATTTTGGCTCATGGTTCTGCAGGCTGTATAGGAACTGTGGTGCGCCAGTATCTGTTTCTGGTAAGGGCCTCAGGAAGTTTACAATCATGGCGGAAGGCGAAGGAGGAACAGGCATGTCACATGGTGAGACAGGGAGCAAGAGAGAGAAAGAGAAGGTGCCAGGTGCTTTTAAACAGCCAGATCTCCTAGAGTGAGATCTCACTCATTACTGTGAGGACAGCACCAAGCAATTCATGAGGGATTCCCTACCATGACCCAAACACCAACCACTAGGCCTACCTCTAACATAGAGGTCACATTTCAACAGGAGGGGACAGAACATCCAAACCACATCAATATTCTATTCTCCTTGACTAACACAAGGCCTTGTTAGTCCTTGGATCTTTAGAGGAAAAAGAGATTTTCTACCTCTGAATGTACACATTCATAAAGAAATTCAACAGATAAAAGAATAATACCGATCTCAAATGTTTAAAATGCATACACACATGCACTTGTAAGCTTCATCATATAAATCTTAAAGATAATCAGAGATTGGACCAACAAAACATATGCCGAATTAGATATAAACACCTTGAAACCACCTGTGGAAGATTTTAAACGGCCACAAATTTTTGACACTCCCTCAGGGAGATGTGAGGTTTATATCACTTTCCCTGAAATCTGGACAGGCTTATAATTGCTTCAACCAATAGAATGCAGTAGAAATAGTGGTATGTAAAATTTCCTAGCTAGTCCTTAAGTGACAACAGAACTTTCTCTTGGATTTTTTGTTTGAGTGTTCCCTCTTAGGAAGCTTTCTCTTAGGGGCCTCTCTCAGAAACCAGATGCCATGTTGTGAGAAGCCCAGGCCACACACATCATGAACATATGTAGGCAGTCCAGTCCATGGCCCAAGCAAACCCAAATCTACAATCATCCCTGGCCACAAGCCAAACATGGGAGTGAAGAAGCCTTCGGATGATTCCAGCCCCAACCCATACATGTCTTTCTAGCTGAGACCCCAGGCATCATGGAATCGAGATTTAAAAGCACCCTGTGGCTTGTCTTAATTCCTGATCTCCAAAAATCCATAAGCAAAATTTAAAAATAAGTTGTTTTATGTCACTAAGTTTTAGGGTGATTTGTTACATAGCAATAGATACTGGAATAAGGTCCATAATTAAAAGAAATAAAATCCATTATTAGATCTTTTAGGTATTTCAATACCAGATTTTCCTCAAGTAGGATATCAAATTAACTGTCTCTTATTTAGGGAAGAGTGTCACAGTGTGCTTTTAGTTTTGACTCTTTTTAATCTTTTTGATGATGTGCTTCTTAAACCATAAGTATTTTAAATGACATTTCTAATGCAGAGGGGAAGAAAAGGTTTCTTTGTATGTTCGTTTGTTTCTAGCTACTCTTGATATAATAAGAGACCTTCTTTTAAATAATTACCCTTAGGCAGGAAGACCATCATAACATAGTATTTCTCCACTAACACAGAAACCTCACATTAGAAAAAACTAGAATCTTGTTCAACTTCCCCACTTAAATCTTAACATTATACACACTTTGAACCAGATGTTGTCCCTAGTCACAATGTCCTACTTTTTCTTCATTTCACTAAGTTCATATTTACTGCTAAAATATTTCTTTTAAAATTTCATTTGCATATCAGGGAAAATAAACAAAACACAAAAATGAAAGCCAACTGATTCACTTATTTCCTCTACGCTGACAGATTTCATAGAAAGTGCTTTTGTAATAAAAAAATATTAATGAAGTAGCAATGTTTTGTGCAGACATTTGCTCCTCTGTCTACTTCATTTATAAATACATTTTAATGAGGTAATAGAGACTACACAGCTCTGCAAGTGTTCCTTTTTCTCACATTTGTTCTGAATTCAAAGATTAGAAACAGCTAATCTGCTGCATTTTGGGGGCTGATTTGTGAATACAGCATTTAAAGCACATTGTTCGAGCATCTGGAAAGCTAACATCTCATAAATAGCCCATCCTCCCAAACATATGATTAGACAATAAGGGTAATCTGAAATTTGTTTAAAATCAGTAGCCATAAAGTAGATACAGTGTACTACAAATTGTCCCTCCCTCCTTCCCCACCCTCCATCCCAGAGTGTGTATTGAAATATGGCTTAATGGGCCTTCGTTTGCCAAGAAGACATTCAGAGTGGAGTGTCTTTGTACAATTAAATTATGCACATTGTCAAATCTTCTCATTTATTTAAGGAATCCATATTTTACTGAATTAATCTAAGAATTAAGTCAGGTCTACCCAGGATGTACTCTGTATTTCCTCAAATGCATATATTTATCTCTCTCTGTGTGTGTATTTAACCATAACAATCAGCAGACTTAAGAAAGGGCATGGTTCAAGTAGACGAAGTCTATCTTCTAATCAATACATTAAAAAATCATATTTAGCACAACTGGGAGTCATAAATATACTAAGCTTAACAAAATATCCCATAGAAACTTGGTTGTTTTTTTTTTTTTTTTGGCTCATCTGTTGGTTTTTGAGACAGGGTCTTCCTCTGTTGCCCAGGCTGGAGTGCAGTGGCACGATCACAGCTCCCTGCAGCCTTGACCTCCTGGGCTCAAGTGATACTCCCACTATAGTCTCCCCAGTAGCTGGGGACTACAAGCAAGTGCTACCACGCCCAGCTAATTCTTTTGTAGAAACAGGCTTTTGCCATATTGCCCAGACTGGTCTCAAACTGCTGGGCCAGAGGGATCTGCCTGCCTTTGCCTCCCAAAGTGTTGGGTTTATAGGCATGACCCACTGCACCCAGCAGAAACTTGTTATCTAAAAGAAGTCTATAAAGAAGAAAGTATTATTTCTGATTAATGTATCCCATAATTGATCTGATTCATGACTTTATACTTTAAAGTCATCACATCAGTAGCTAACATTTACTGAGTGATATAATACTTGCCAGGTGCAGAGTTAAGTGCTCTACGTGGGTTATTTCATAAAGGCCTCAATACAACCCTGTTAGGTAATACTATTGTCCCCATTTTACAGATCAGAAAACTGAGGCAAAGCTTATTTACAAAATAGGCCTAAGTTACACAGTTACAAAAGCTTATAGAATTTTCAAGTTTGGAAGAAACATTTAAGATGAGATAATGAAACTGTCTTTTGTAAATGAGAAAACTGAAGCCAGAACAGTTTAAGGTCACAGTTAAGTTAGTAGCTGAATGAGATCTAAAGCCAGTTCTCTCACTCACAGTCCAGTAGTCATTAGAATGTTTGGGTTTTTTGTTGTTGTTTTTTTGTTTTTTTTTTGAGACACAGTCTTGCTCTGTCACCCAGGCTGGAGTGCAATGGCCCGATCTCGGTTCACTGCAACCTCCATCTCCCGGGTTCAAGCGATTCTCCTGTCTCAGCCTCTCAAGTAGCTGGGATTACAGGCGTGTGTCACCACACCCAGCTAATTTTTGTACTTTGGGTAGAGATGGGGTTTCATCATGTTTTTATTTTTCTCATTCTGTTTATGAGTTTTCAACTTCTTACTCTCTTTTGTTCTCCTCGTTTACATTCATCCCTTCCTAAGTTTGCTGCGTATTCTTCTAGGCTAAGATTTCATCATTTACTGATTATTTAATAACCACTTATGGATGTCCATAATCAACATATAGAGAATTATTTCTATTTATGTACATGTTATAAACCATAAGTATGTTGCTTTATTAGTCCAAAATTATGGTTAGGGGACCTGTTCATGTTAATACATGTATGTACATCCAGGTCATCCAGGTCATTATTTTTAATTTCTAGTTATATCTATCCTACTATCATACCATATTATTATTTAAGTTGTTTTTGTTTTCCTCATGAACAAACAATGCTACAGTGGATATATTTGTACAGTCTCCTTGGGCTTATTTGCAAAAGTTTCTGATTCAATGTATTTGTGTATTTCCAACTTTGCTGGATGTGGCCAAATACTATTCCAAAGCGATTGTACCAACTCACACTTTCACCCAATATAGAGATATTTCCCACCACACCACCACCACCAAAACTTCTCTAATTCATGACATCATCAAAACTCTTAAATTTCTGTTGGTGGATATACGAAATGTTGCTCTCATCCTTATTTTATGCATTTCCCTGAGTACCATTAGCATGTTAATTTAATAGTTTAGATTCTCTTTCCTTTAATTTATCATTCATGCATTTCTCCATTGGCAGGTTTGCATTTCTTTTATTGATTTATAAGACTTTTCTGTTTATCTGTTATATATGTTGTTTTCCTTCAGACAAAAATTGACCTTTAGCTTTTTTAATAGTATCCTTTATTATACAGAGACTTTACTTGTGGTATAAAATTTATCTACCTTTTCTTATTTAGCTCAATAAAATCAAATTTATATAACCATACATGTTTTTCATCCAAAATGCTTACAAATGGACACCCTTATTTATAACCTCCTCAGAGAAAACTGAGAAGAGAACACAAATTAGACTAGTTCCTTTTTTGCACTGAGCAAAATGCTCCAGAATGACTATTTCGATCTTTGAATATTATTCATTTGCTTTATTTATTTATTTATTTATTTTTGAGACGGAGTCTCGCTCTGTCGCCCAGGCTGGAGTGCAGTGGCGGGAACTCAGCTCACTGCAAGCTCCGCCTCCCGGGTTCACGCCATTCTCCTGCCTCAGCCTCCCGAGTAGCTGGGACTACAGGCGCCGGCCACTGCGCCCAGCTAATTTTTTTCTATTTTTTAGTAGAGACGGGGTTTCATCATGGTCTCGATCTCCTGACCTTGTGATCCGCCCGCCTCAGCCTCCCAAAGTGCTGGGATTACAGGCGTGAGCCACCGCGCCCGGCCAAAAGTGGAATTATCCTTTCATTTTCTATTTTATTTAAAGTAAAAATATTGAAATATTTACAATTTTTATTAAAATAACATTATCCATCTTACCAAGGCTTCTGGTGACTTACTAGTATAAATTTTATTAATGGCCCCATTTGTGGAATTTTATTTTAATCCTTTTGTACCTAGATATCACACTTTGCATATGCATCCTTCTTTCTCTCAAGTCAGTTTTTTTTTACATAGTAACACTTCCTATTTTTAAGCTTCCTGCGAAGTTGGAAATACAAGCTATATACACACCTGAAGAATGGAATGTAAGAAAAGTAATTATAAGAATAAGATTGATTTTTCCTACAATTTATTAACTATAAAATATTTCTTTAAAAATATATCTCAAAAGGTTAGGGCAAAAAACCATCTAACTTTTGAAAGGTGGCTCTTAAAGAATGTTTATCCTGTCCCAGGTTATTCTTTGGGAAATCATGTGAATGAATAAATAGTATGTTAAGTAGCTCTACACATCTAACAACCTACCATTAATTGTGTAACCACAGGTAAATCAATTTTATTTTCTTTCTCTATAAGATAATATAATTAGTCAAAATGATTGTCAAAATTCTATTCTTTCATAATAAACCTGTTAAAGTACACACATACAATCTATTCTTAAAAGCCAAAAGAGCACCTACAGCAGCTATGAAACTAAAATTTCATTTTAACATTCAGCCACCCAAAATGGGATAGGCAACTTCCCTCTTTTAATGTATTATATCTGCTGAAATAAAAACCATTACTAACAAACCAAAGGCACTGTGCCTCAGAGGAAATGGATTCTAATGATGTCAGACAGATATTTATTGTTTCTTCTGGAACAGGCAGAATTGAACAGCCTTTCCTTTCCTATCACGTAGGAAACATTTCAGTATAAGAATATTTATAATATAGTATTCTACTTTACAATTGACTCCATATCCATTTTCTGAGTGATCTCAAAATAACTTTACTTTGGTTGACTTATCTTCCTATACATTGAAATTGCTATTTGTTGAATTCAACCAATTTCAATTTCATATATGAAAAAGCAATCCCTTTTACTCCTCTATTTTCTATCCATCAGACCCATTACAGACTATTCAGCAGTGAGCCTCGAAAAAAAAAAGAAAAAAAAAAAGGATGAAAAAAAGAAAAGCTCTCAAGAGAGTAGCTATTCAAACCTCTCTTAGCAAAATATAGAGAAAAGGAAGACAGCTCACTTCCTAAAGAGCATGTCCTTCTCAATCTTCCCCTGATGGAGATCGCCTCCACAGATTTCCTACAAGAGACCTATTCTTCCTTTAAAAAGTAATTATATGAATTTTAACATTAAATACTATGTGTTCATAAAACTTTAATTTGTTTTAAATTACATGAATTTTTAAAGTAGGGTTTCTCAGTAAAACCACTATTGAGTTTCATCAAACTGTCTCTGCTCTAGACAGAAGCTGTTAGCCATTCATTGTTTTAGTAGAAGAATGAATTCATCCAAGTTGTGATTTGGGCAAAAATATAGCTGTACCATTGATCTACTTTGTTTGTATTTTGACATACTGTGGAACTTCTTTTCTCATTTGCTTGAAACAGAGGCCTGATTTTTTAACTGACTTTTCCCCTCTAATGCGATTCTCTTTAGTTTCTTTTATATAGTGCAACACCACACATTTCAATCAAATATTTTTTTTCATTAACCCAAGTCCTCACATATAACTAAATTCTAGGTTTAGCTAGACCTAAATTTTAGAAACAAAGTGAATTTTAAAAAAGCATACTCTTAAGAATTTAATGGTTGGATGTACACTTTATAGATAATTTACTGTAATGAACATAATTAATTTTTCCCCAATGTTTTTTTCTATTTTACTAAATATTAGTGCTATTAATCTTGTAAGAGATGTACTAAAATGCCAATCACAATAATAAACTACTAGCATTTATGAGGCAATTCTTACCTGTTAGGCACTATGGTATTTTAAAACAATTATCTCATTTCGTGCTTACACATCCCATAAAGTAAAAATACTATTATTCCCATTTTAGGAAGGAAGAAACTGACTCATCCATGTTAAGTAATTAGCCAAAAGTCCTACGGATAAAGGTGGTGGAGCTAATATTTTCATTTAGTCAGAGAACTCTATATTCAATGTTTTTATAGGCCATGATTACCTCTTATTACACAGCTAAAGAGACCTGAGTTGCACAGTGCTGAGACCTGTTTTGTTTTTTTTTTCTCTAAGGGACGAACTTGTCCTTCTGTATTTGTGAGTTTACAATCTGATGAATTAAAATTAACATACAAAGAAATATAAACAAGTTCAGGAATCCTAACCAACAAGTAAATTTAATTAAAAATGTGTCATGTACTCATACTGTGAATGCTGTTCATATACTGAAAAACACAAACATAAATTCATTTTATGGAAAGAGTGGGGCAGTTAAAGAAAACAAGATCAAAACTCTTCATTGATTTTACTTACCATCTTGGTTGTGCTGATGGACACTAATAATAATTTGCATTTCACATCTCTTTCCTTCTTTTATTAGCTTGAACAATTAAAAGTCAGGTGACAGGTTCAACTTTTGCTTTCTCATGGGGTAAAAACTTTTAAATACATAGTACACTTTACCTTCACAACCATAATACTGTAGACCTGGAGAAATCAGTTATTATTTTAAACCAACTATGACTGAAAATTTGCTGCTTCTCATTGAAAGATTCCTTTCCCCAGTTTCCACTGACCAGCCTCGTTGAAAGCTTGTCACCACTGGGCTTTCCTTTTGAACAAATCACTCTTTTATTTTATTTATTTATTTATTATTATTATTATTATTATTATTATTATTATTATTAGAGACAGAGTCTTGCTCTGTCTCCCAGGCTAGAGTGCAGTGGCGTGATCTTGGCTCACCACAACCTCTGTCTCCTGGGTTCAATCAATTCTCCTGCCTCAGTCTCCTGAGTAACTGGGATTACAGGCGCACACCACCATGCCTGGCTAATTTTTGTATTTTTAACAGAGACAGGGTTTCACCATGTTGGTCAAGCTGGTCTCGAACTCCTGACCTCATGATCCGAATGCCTCAGCCTCCCAAAGTGCTGTGATTACAGGCATGAGCCACCACACCCAGCCTGAATAAAATACTTTTAAATCTAGGTTTAACCAATAATATATTCTTCCTCTTTTCCAGGACCCCTTTTCATAGTCCGAGTCATCATAAAACCCAATACAATGTATTAAAAGTAAAAATGTGTAAGAAATATTATTTAAAAGGTATGAACCAAGTATTATGGGAGATCAGAAGAAAGAGAGGTATCCCCAGATGAGACAATCAAGACAAGTATCACAGAGGAGGTGGCATGAGAGCATGACTAAATCGAAACAGACTAGAGAGAAGACATTTCAAACGAAAAGAGGTCTGCTTGGGAATATCAAATACAGCTAGCCAACTGCAAAACAAACATGCCTGGAAAGCAAGCTGGAGCTGATTTGAAGGGCTGAGGTCAGACTGAGGTTCTGGGATTCTATCTGGCGAACTGTGAAGAGTTATTGAAGATTTTTGAACCATTAAGTCTGAAGTCACAGCAGTGAACTAGAAAAATTAATATGATAACTGGAAGTAGGATGGAGCCTGGAAAGCTTATTACAAGGTTAGGGGCTGAAAGAGTGGTCAGTGGTTTGGAGGAGTTTCAGGAACTATTTAGTCATGTTGTAGGTGGGGTGCTCCTCAAGAATGATGGTAGGTGACAGGTAAAGAGAGCTGTAAGCCAGGCATTGGCAAGCTTGGGTGCTAGAACGATGTTTTCAGAGCCCACCAGACCACGCTAATGAAGTGAGTAGTTAGTGTGAGTAGGCAGTGGGAACTACAACTGCTGAGAAATTGCATAACCACAGTCTCAGGAGCAAAGGTTCGCCAACGTCTGTTCTTCATGCTCAAAGGCAGTGAGAAGAGCACTCTCCCCCAGAGAGGGTTCTGAGAGGAAGACCAGTCAAATGAGAAGATCCAAATTTCAGGAAAGGGGAGCACATGGGCATCATGAAGGTCCTATTGGGTTAGCAATGAAACCTGAATGCCTTAGGGCCAATGAAAATGCTAAGAATGAGAAGGCCACAGGTGAGTAAGCTAGACAAGGTTAGGATTAAGTGTAGCTGGAAAAAAGTTAAAGAAAGAAATGGCAGGCCACATGATTTCATGAAGTACTCATAAAACTCATAATAAAATCACAGTCACAGGATGGTTACCTTACATTCTGGCTTAGTTTCTGGTGAGTATAGTTAAAATAATTTCATATAGTTCCTTACCCAGTAAGACATCTTTATATCCATAGCTGGATTAAGACCTTAAATGGCCCTAAAAACTGTAAAAGGGGTCATGCGCCTCCACACCATAAATAATTCTGATAAGTATACTAACTGTAAAAGAAGTGAAAGGCAACTAAGTACCCTTCTTTCTCATGAAGTGTTTTTTTATTAAAGAATTCAAAATCAAACTATTTCCAAAACTAATAGAAAAACAAAAATGAACAAACAAATTCTACTAATTTTAGGTCTTCCTGCTTTGCTACAGCATGACATACATGATTGGTGTGCCTTAAAAATTTAACTTGGTTCATAATACATAAACCATTGTACTTTCAAGCAACTATTTTCTAATAAATACTAGCCATTAGCACTATGATTGTTTATTCGGCTTTCTTATGTGAATTTAAAGAAGCTTACTATTTAACACTATAAAAGTAAAGTAAAAACTCTTGAGTAACTAAAAACCTACTTTCAAGAAAGACAAATTAGGATGAAATAGAGTAGCATAAAAGACTTATATTAAATGAGTATTTATAATCTATGGCTTTGTCAAGTATAAATTCAATACAAGGTCCGATTGTATACCTAAAGCTTATATAAGTAAAATCAAATATAAAGTACTACCATTAATCATAGCAATATATACAGCAATAGTAATTCATGTGAGTAATCATAACTAAAACATTGATCCTCAATTCCTCAATCATCAGTAAGAGACATTAAGGTTTGCTAACTGTACTTATTTTGACATGCACAAACATATATATAAAATACTGTATACCTGTATTTTAGGAAGATTTGACTGAATTTCAAGCATTGCTGTAAAAAGTTTTTTAATTAATTTGGGGTATGGTAGATTTACTCCATCAGTACCAATTTTGTAAACATTCTTGATTAGTCACTGTGGTACTACATTAGAAAATACTGTTCCTTCATTGCTGTGGGCTTTGGGGAACTATTTGGATTTCTCAGCAGAGCACAAAACTCCCCCGTTTGCATTCACATACTAATTTTCATAGGAGAAGACCTCAGCATGCTTTGTGAAGTGAAATGGATTATGAAGTTTTCCTGATTTTTATAATACCTTTAGATAGGTTTTGGGGGGATGAAATTTCTGGACCCCTAAATTTGGAAAAATGCCTGAATTCTGCCCTCCTACTTAAAGTTTAAATACATGGGCATATCACTTATCATTTGTAATTTAAAAAATACAAAACAGAAAACTGCAGAGTATAATCAAGCAAACATCAACAGACCACCAACTTAATTCATCCATTCTTAATATCATGCCATAAGTGCTTCACATCTCTTGTTTATTAAGGAATTAAAAATTACAGATAGAATTGAGGTCCCCTGTATAATACTTCCAAGAAATTGGTTAAAATACAGGGTTTTTTAAAAACAGTTTTTAGACACATAGTTTCCTTAGTTAGCTTTTGGTTATTGGCTTTTAATTGCACAGTGATCAAAAAAAGTTCTCTGTATGACAATACTTGGTGCTTACTAAGTTGTCTTTATGCCACATTACTCAGTCCACTTTGTAAATATTCACTGTAAAATTGAAAACGTGGTTTATTATCTAATTATTGGATACAGGGATCTATATATAAGAGGATATGTATATAAATATAAGATAAAATTCATGGAAAATGCATATTATTAAGAAATTAGGCATAAATTTCAAACTTTTTGTACCAAACTAAACTCATACTAACTTGTTATAACATGTTTGAACAGGATCTAGTTTGAGGCACTAAGAGGACTAAGTAATCAGTTTGAGAAGAGTCCCTATCAGAGCAACATGAATTCTGTAAAACTGAAGCAAAAACAAACATCAAACTTATGGTAAAGACTGGGTGGAAGAATGATGAAATTACTGATGCTTTACGAAAAATTTAGGGAAACAATGCCCAAAGGAATCAGTAGTTTATAAATGAATAACTCCTTTTAAAAGGGATGAGACAATGTTGAAGATGAAGCCCACAGTGGCAGACCATTCATAACAATAAGCGAAGAAAAAACTTCCTCTTTTTTATGTCCTAATTGAAGAAGACTGATGATTAACAGCAGAAATAACACCACAGACATTTCAGGTGGTTCAACTTGCACAATTCTTACTGAAAAATTAAAGTTGACCAAATTTTCCACTTGATGGATGCCAAAACTGTTGCACCTAGATCAGCTACAGACAATGGCAGAGCTTTTGATAGAAATTTTAAACAACTGTGATCATGATCCTGAAGCATTTCTTCAAAGAATTGCAATAGGAGATGAATCATGGTTCCACCAGTACTATCCTGAAAACAAAGCACAATCAAAGCAATGGCTACCAAGAAGTGGAAGTGGATCTGTCAAAGCAAAAGCAGACCCGCCAAAGGTAAAAGTCATGGCAATACTTTCTGGGGATGCTCAAGGTGCACAGTGCAAGCTGTCAATGGATCTACCATTTGGGGGTCTGGAGGATGGTGGCCTTCTTCTCACAACTCCACCAGGCAGTGCCCCAGTAAGGACTCTGTCTCCACTCCACATTTCCCCTCCATACTGTGCTAGTAGAGGTTCTCCATGAGGGCCCTGCCCCTGCAGCAAACTTCTGCCTGGACATCCCGGCATTTCCATACATCCTGTGAAATCTAGGTGGAGGTTTCCAAACGCCAATTCTTGACATCTGTGCACTCCCAGGCTCCACACCACGTGGAAGCTGCCAAGCCTTAAGGCTTGCACCCTGTGAAGCCACAATCTGAGCACTATGTTGGCTACTTTCAGACACAGCTGGAACAGCTGGGATGCAGGGCACCAAGTGCCTAGGCTACACACAGCATGGGGTCCCTGGGCCCAGCCCACGAAACCATTTTTTCCTCCTGGGCCTCCAGGCCTGTGATGGGCAGGCTGCCATAAAGACCTCTGACATGCTCTAGAGACATTTTCCCATTGTCTTGGGGATTAACATTAAGTTCATTACTTATGTAAATTTCTGTGGCCAGCTTGAATTTCACCTCAGAAAATGGGATTTTCTTTTCTATCACACTGTCAGGCAGCAAATTTTCAAACTTCTATACTCTGCTTCCTTTTTAAAATTGAATGCCTTTAACAGCACCCAAGTCACCTCTGGAATGCTTTGCTGCTTACAAATTTCTTCCGCCAGACACCCTAAATCATCTCTCTCAAGTTCAAAGTTCCACAAATCTCCAGGGCAGAGCAAAATACCATCAGTCTCTTTCCTAAAACACAAGAAGAGTCACCTTTGCTCCAGTTCCCAACAACTTCCTCATCTCCATCTGAGACTACCTCAGCCTGGATTTCATTGTCCATATCATTATCAATATTTTTGTCAAAGCCATTTAACAAGTCACCAGGGAGTTCCAAACTTTCCCACATTTCCCTGTCTTCTTCTGAGCCCTCCAAACTGTTTCAACCTCTGCCTGTTACTCAGTTCCAAAGTTGGTTCCACATTTATGGGTCTCTTTTCATCAGCACCCCACTCCTGCTATCAATTTACTGTATTAGTCTGTTTTTACGCTGCTGATAAAGACATACCTCAGAATGAGGAATTTACAAAAGAAAGATGTTTAATGGACTTACAGTTCCACGTGGCTGGGGAAGCCTCACAATCATGGCAGAAGGCAAGGAAGAGCAAGTCACGTCTTACATGGATGGCAGCAGGCAAAGAAAAAGAGCTTGTGCAGGGAACTCCTCTTTATAAAAACCATCAGATCTCATGAGATCTGATCTCACTCACTATGATGAGAATAGCATGGGAAAGACCTGCCCCCATGATTCAATCACCCACCAGGTGCCTCCCACAACACCTGGGAATGCAAGATGAGATTTGGGTGGGGACACAGCTAAACCGCATCGGGGTGGAGCTACCCAAGACCACCGGAATCCACCTCTTACATCAGCATGACCTGGATGTGAGACACGGAGTCAAAGGAGATCATTTTGGAGCTTTAAGATTTGACTGCCCTACTGGATTTTGGACTTGCATGGGGCCTCATGGCCCCTATCTTTTGGCCAATTTCTCTCATTTGGAATGGCTAAGTTTACCCAATGCCTGTACCCACATTGTATCAAGGAAGTAACTAACTTGCTTTTGATTTTACAGGCCCATAGGCAGAAGAGACTTGCCTTGTCTCACGACAAAATGCTTGTCTCAGATGAGACTTTGGACGGTGGACTTTTGAGTTAATGCTGAAATGAATTAAGAATCTGGGGGACTGTTAGGAAGGCATGATTGGTTTTGAAATGTAAAAAGGACATGAGAGTTTGGATGGGCCAGGGGCAGAATGATATGGTTTGGCTGTGTCCTCACCCAAATCTTATCTCGAGTTCTAACTCCAACAATTCCCACATGTTGTGGGAGGAACCCAGTGGGAGGTAACTGAATCATGAAGGTGGGTCTTTCCCATGCTGTTCTCCTAATAGTGAAAAAGTCTCACGAGATCTAATGGTTTTTAAAATGGAAGTTTCCCAGAATAAGTTCTCGTTTTCTTTGCCCACTACCATCCATGTAAGATGTGACTTGTTCCTTCTTTCCTTCCGCCATGATTATGAGGCCTCCCCAGCTATGTGGGACTGTAAGTCCATTAAACCTCTTTTGCTTCCCAGTCTAAGGTATGTCTTTATCAGCAGCATGAAAAGAGACTAATACAAAGGTTATACTAACTTCTTAAATGTTTTCTTTCTTCAATAATAAATTAATCTTTCCTTACTGTAACTGTTTTTACTTTTTAAATTTTTTAATTTTAACTTTTAAAACTTTTTGACTCTTGTAATAACACTTACTTGAAACACAAACACATTGTGCAACTATACAAAAAAAATTCCTTTCTTTATATACTTATCCTATAAACTTTTTTCTATTTTAAATAATTTTTTTACTTCTAAACTTTTTTGTTAAAAACTAAGGCGCACACACACACATATTAGCCTAAACACACAATTAGCCTAGGCCTACACAGGGTCAAGATCATCAATATCACTGTCTTCCAGTCCCACATCTTGTCCCACTGGAACGTATTTGGGGACAATAACATGGAGATGTCATCTTCTATGATAACAATGCTTTCTTCTGGAATACCTCCTAAAGGTCCTGCCTGAAGCTGTTTTGCAGTTAACTTGTTTTTACATCAGTGGAAGTACACTCTAAAATAATGATAAATAGTATAGCAAATACATAAATCAGTAACATACTAGTTTATCATCATTTTCAAGTATTATGTACTGCAAACAATAGTATGTGCTATATTTTACACAACTGGCAGTCAATACAGCAGGTTTGACACCAACATCACCATAAACACATGAGTAATGTGTTGTGCTATATCATTAAGATAGTTATGATGTCATTAGATGACGGGAATTATCCTCATTAGCTCCATTATAATCTTATAGGAACATCATGTAGAGGCAGTCCATTGTTGACTGAAACATCATTATGCAGTGCATGACTATATGCTAAAAACTCATCTATTCCCATTGAGAATTTGTCAGTTTCTCCTTGTTATTCTGTTTGCTTTGTTTAGACATTTAAAGGCTATGTTATTTGGGTATATACACCATCCAAACTGTCATACTGTTCTGGTGAAATGTTCCTTAAACATTTAATAAACGAATCCTTTTTCTGTATGCTAATTGTCCATCGGTTGACCCATGTTAGCCTCCAAACTGATACGTCTATAGGATTATGAGCATACCAAGCATGGAAATAGTCTTTCCTTTGAACCTCTTTTTCTGAAAGACTACTGGGAGTACGGACCAGGCAGAGGGATAAATGTGGGGAGCGAGTATAGCAGGGAAGAAAGAATGGCTGGCAACTCAAACTTTGGAGCGAAAGGTCATCAAAAAGACAGTATCCAAAAGTGAAATGGTAAACAAAAACTCAAACAAATCATCCCAACCAAGCAGCTTATAGAAAGAGCCAATCAGAGAAACAGAAGGTATTATTGATGGAATTGTTTATCCCCAAAATGTGTGTGTTGAAGTCCTAACTCCTAGTACCTCAGAATGTGACTGTATTTGGAGGCAGGGCCCTTAAAGAGGCAATTAAGGTAAATAGGTAAGCCCTAATCCAATATGAATAGTGTCTTTATAATAAGAAGAGGTTGTGCCACAGAAGCACAAAAAGGAAAGACCATGTGAAGATGCAGAGAGAAGATGGCTATCCACAAACCAAAGAGAGAGGCCCTCAGAAGAAATCAACCCTGCTGACATCTTGATCTTGTACTTCTAGGCTCCAGGAGCATGAGAAAATAAACTTCTATTGTTTAAGTCACACACTCTGTGGGACTTTTTTTATGGCAGCTCCAGAAAATAAACATGGAAGATAAGTGCAAGGCAGAAACTATAGGTATCAGACCCAAGGAGCTGCAGATATTCACACACAAAAAAGGATATAGAGCCTGAAAAATGTCTTCTGCAGCCTGGTAAAGTTACAGATTCTTTTACAGAGTCTCTAAAACCATAAATGGAGAGAAAATTCTGAATGGCTAGTCAAACATTTTTATGCATTCAAAACATCTTAAATGAACACATTTATTCAACATATATTGAGCATCAATACTATGTGCCAGGTACTGTTCTATGAACTCGACTTCAGTAAGCAAAAGCAGACAAACGTTCCTACCTACAGTGGAGCTTCCACTCTGGTGTGGAGTAACAGATAATGAATAGACCTAATAGTAAACAAATGAGTTATAAAGTATGTCAGAAAATGGTAAATGTTACAGAGAAAAGAGTATGGGAGATTAAGAGTAATAGGTAAAAGTTGTTTGCAACTTAAACACAGCTGCAGGACAGGCTTCAGTGAAAAGATGACATTTGAGCAGACTTGAAGGCAATTAAGCATGTCAACCTTGGATCCAGTATCATAGAAATAAATATACAAATATAATCTCATTTATCATCAAGATACTAATAGTGAGAAAAATAAACCTATTTTAGGATAAAGAAGCTCAAGCTTAGAAAAGCCACAGAGCTATTGTGTGGAGGGCCTGGGATAACTGTGTGAACCAAGTATTTGGCAGTAACCAAACCTGGCTCCAGATATTCTTTAAGGGCAATTGAGGGAAACTTAGAAGAAAATAAATAACTATAGCAGAAATGCCAGTGATATATTAGAGGCAAAATGCAAGGAACTACAGGAGACTAAAGGTGCAGCAAAGCTAGGACAACCTTCTAAGACAGAAGAGCTCTTGGAGAAGTGAGTTGCATGTGTTGTGTATAAATAGAACTTTTGGCATAAGAAATACTCAGTAAGTTAAAATGGAAGAAAAATATTCCTAGGATAGATTTTAAGAAGACTTCTACATAGTAAGACAAAATAATTGTCCAAAAATAGTGAACCAATTCAACAAATTATGGTACATACACACGTTAAATAGACATAAAAATTTTTAAAAATAATTTTAATAATATGGGAAAACAATGAGCACATACTATAAGCCAAAAATATATGAATTCAGTAAAGTACACTATAAACTGTTTAGCCTCACTCTATGTGGGTTTGTGGGTAATGTATGGACATGTACGTATATCACACATAGACATAGGTAAGAAAGAAAGCAATTTTTAATCCCTGTTTAGCAGGATAACAGATGATCGATCACCTGCAAATAACAGTAGTTTAATCAATACGGAAGCTATTTTTCTTCCACATTGAAAATTCGAAGTCTGAAGGCTGGCAGAAGCTTATACCAAATTGTCAATGGCCCAGGCTCCCTCTAGTTCCTCATTCTGCCACCATGGTCCAATATGGCTGTAGAGCTTTATCCATCAGATATCCATTCTGGTCAGAAAGATGGAGGAAAAGAGAAAGAAGAAAGGCACCCCTTTGCTGTTAAGATGATTTTCCATAATGACCACACAACATTTTTGGCTACAACATAATCTCCTGTAGCACAGCAAGGACATATAGTCTTTACATGGGTGCAGCATGCCAATCTAACTGTTATTATTGCTGTTTTTTTTCTAATTAATAAAGAAAAGGAGACTAAATTAGGAAAGCATCTAATAATCACTGCCAAGACTGTTTTCTATGTTCTCCAATTTTTCTACAATGCTGGATAATATTTACAATTCTAAAGATATAAATGTTTTCTTGTTTAAGGTATGTTAAGTTGTTGAGTGATACTAAAACATAACTGGTCTGTAAAAAAAATGCTTAAAGTTAAATTAAAAAACTAAATTATTCAGAGGTTAACTAAATATCTATTTGAAAATGAATATTAAGGAGCTATACTATCTTAAGACACAAAATCTGTATATGTTGAATGTATTTTCCACCTATAAGCACATTACCAATATGGCTATTCACAGATAGACTTATTAGGTTATAAAACATACTTCTAAAAACAGTTGCAAAATTACATTTTTTATATTGAAGTTCAACATTTGGAAAATACTTACATAAACTCTAAGCATAAGACAATAGGATAGAAATAAATGTACAATTCTAAAAACATGAGTAAATGGAAGATGGCACATAATTTTAATAGTCTGACTTAGAAAATCTCACATTTTACATGCTAGCATATTTTGCTAAATTGATAAAACTAATACAACTGAAAAAAAATCACTACCCACGTAGCATTTGTAGTGTAATCATAGTTTACACTATAACAGAAATAATGTTTAAGAATATGTTAATGTTTATAGAATACTATAGAATAATCAGCAAAACCCTCTATCCGGTTGAGGAAAAAAAAAAGACTTCTGAACAACAGAACATCTATTGTTATTAAATATTTGTTATGGAACAGAAATGTATTGATTCCCCTGTCAATTGGAGGCCCAATATCTTGCTTAAAATTTACAATCTACAATGGGATATTGATGAATCTATTTAATAACAGCTCAGTAGTTTATCTTACCATATTAAATACAGGCATCAATTATAAAGTACAACTTGATTTCAAATAATAAAACAAAAAAATCTTAAAATTAAGAAAATATGCTATACAAATTTGTTATACCTAACCAGTACTGTATTTTTCAACATCTAAGTAGTGATAGTTCCTGCTCATACTTACTCATTCAATATCAAACTAAAACCAGTATTTACTGATGTTAGGCATTCTTCTAGGCCCTGAGGATACAGGTACAAACAAGAAAAATCCCTGATTTATGGAGTTTACATTTTACTGTGGGAAACAATTAACAAATATAAATACAATTTCAGGTGGTAATAAGTGTTCCAAAAAACTGGTAAGGAAAAAGTGAAACATGAAGGGAAGGAGGGAGTATTTTGAATTTGGTCAAGGGAGGTCTTTCTGAGGGGGTGATATTTAGCTGTAGCTCTGACTGAGGGAGAGAGGATACCCTATGAATGTCCAGGAGAAGGCCACTCCAGGCAGAGAGCTGAATGAGTGTAAAAGTCCTGCACCATACACACCTGAACAGCAAGGAGCAGGACTGGAAAGAGCAAGGAGGGAGTCACAGATGGCACACAAGCAGCCAGGTGCTGGGCCATGCAGGCTCTTGTGGGCCAGGTTAAGGGTGTTTGGTTTTACTGAAAATGAGATGGAAGCCATGAGGAAGGTTTATAGTAGAGCAGGGACATGATGGGCACACTTTAGAAGGATCATTCTGATTGCTGAGAAGAAAGAACCATACACAGACAAGGACAGAAGCAGAGACCAGCTAGCTGGTTGACTGCCAGGTGAGTGATAGTGGCAAGGACAAGGAAGTGATAAAAATGAGAAGAAGGAGCCAGAGTTGGGATACATTGTAAAGACAGAGCTGAAAGCACTTGTTGATGAACTGGATACGGAATAAATGTGAAAGAGAGAAGTCAAGCATGACAACTGTGTTAATGTGACCTCATGATGGAGAACCCCACAGCTCCCAAGTTTAAACATGTGACACAGTTCGGGCTACAAATAGAGACCAACTGTAGGTTCAATAGCCAAATCCCTAGGAAATATAAACTGATTGGCTCAGTTTGGATCAGGTGACCCAACAATTTCTGTAACTCCTGTACTGTAGGGGGGTTGTGTCTAATATCATGCATGAGCTTCTTCCAGGATCTTCACAGGCACAAATGTGCCAGGCAAATCCTAACTATAATCAACCCACCCCTCTTCATTCTAACCATTGTTCCAAGAGCTGTGCCAAGGACATTGCATATATTATTGCAGTAATTACAATGAGTGGTGGTAATGTATAAATGGAAAAAACAAGACCCATAAATGCTAAACAACTCATCATTCAGCTGGGTAAGTGGCAGAGGTGATATTTTCTGCCTCTTATGCAAACTTATCTAAGCTAATTTCATCATATACAACATGAGATTCTTTTTTGGTAGCAACCTCCAATAGTGAGAAGTAAGTGAAGAGTCTAAATTTACTTCCCCGGACATCAAAAGCAGGTAGGAAAGGAAATCTTCGAATACACTGTGATCCACTGAGTATTAATCATCAACTACAAAAGTGCAAAAACAAAAATTAAAAAAAACAAATCTTTAAACTTGTTTACAGCTTTCTATTTTTTGTAGGCACTCTGATCATATATTTCATGCAACAGACTAACAAAAGGATTCAGTTATGCTCAAACAGGTATCAAAGCAACCAGAATCCTCTGAAATATCAGCTAAGCCAGTTTAAGATTCATGCTTCCATTGCCTTTCACAAAGGCCTCACTAAGTTCAGATTCCTATACTATGTTCTTGAAGGGGCAGGAAGTGTCTCTAAGATATTGCAGCCAATCCATAGATCTTGAACACCACTTTCTATGTAAAGCATACACACACACGCATGCACGCATGCTCTCTCTCTCTCTCCCCCCACCCCCACCAACCTTTCACTCTCTCTAGGATTGGTGGAAGATGGTGGGGCAAGCACAGGAATGTGTCTTCCCATCTAGACAACAATTACACTGGCAGAATAGGTCTTACATAATTATCTTGGAACTCAGATGTCTATTGAAGGCTTACGACTTCCATAAGAATGCTTGGATGGTCAATGAGGTTAATTTTGGTCAAGGTCAGCTCTTCACACAGTAACAACTACTCATTTTCCACACCCAGTCCTTTTTAAAAGTCAGGAATTAAAGACTAAAACATTCAAAAGCAACTGCATATATGGGGAAAATTAGAAAGTGACTGTGCATGCTCAGGGAAAGGTACATGCTCAGAAAGGACTTGAAAAGACCTTAAGTTGACACCTCAGGTTGATCCTTGGCACAGAGACAGCCTACAACAATTTTAAAAAGAATAAGGAAAAAAAAACAGCTAACCCTGAAAAAGAGAGAGAATCTGATTTCCAGAGCTACCACATTATCAGATTCAAACGTCTGGTTCTCAACAAAAAATCACAATCCATATAAAGAAACAGAAAACTACAACCCATCCAAACGAAAATTAATTAATTAACAGAGACTGTAAAAAACACCTGGTGACAGATCTACCTAACAAAAACTTCAAAACGATTGTCTTAAAGATGCTCAAAGAACTAAAGGAAGATGTAGATAAAGTCAATAAAATAATATAGGTGAAGGATCAGTGAAACCAAAAGTTGGTTCTTTGAAAGGATAACAAGATCAACAGGAAGCTCGCTAGATTAACAACAACCACAACAACAGAAGATCCAAATAAGCATAATCAGAAATGATAAAGATGTACCATTACGACTGATCGCAGAGAAATACAAAAGATCCTCAGAGACTATTATGAACATCTCTTGATATGGTTTGCATTTATGTCCCCATCAAAATCTCTCTCATGTCAAATTGTAATCCCAGTGTTGAAGGTGGGGTCTGGTGGGAAGTGACTGGATCACGGCAGCAGATTTTCCCCTTTGGTGCTGTTCTCATGATAGAGTCCTCATGAGATCTGGTTGTTTAAAAGTGTGCGGCACCTCCCTCCTCTTTCTTTTCCTCCTGCTCTGGCCATGTGAAGACATGCATGCCTGCTTCTCATTCACCTTCCACCATAATTGTAAGTTTCCTGAGACCTCCCCAGCCCTACTCCCTGTACAGCCTGTGGAACCATGAGCCAATTAAACCTCTTTTCTTTATAAGTTACCCAGTCTAAAGTATTTCTTTATAGCAGTACAAGAATGGACTAATACACCTCTACGCACACAAACCAGAAAATCCAGATAAATTCCTGGAAACAGACAACTTCCTAAGATTAAATCAGGAAGAAATTGAAACCCTGAACAGAACATGAGTTAAAAAATTGAATCAGTAATTAAACAAACAAAAAAAAACCTACCAATCAGAAAACGCCCTAAACAGACGGATTAACAGCCAAATTCTATCAGACATACAAAGAAGAGTTGATACCAATCCTACCAAAACTATTCCCCAAAATAGAGGCAAAGAACTCTACTCTCACTCATTCTATAAATCAAGCATCATTCTGATAATATGATAAAAAAATAAAACTACAGTTGGATATCCCTGACGAACACAGATTTAAAACTCCTCAACAATATACTAGCAAACTAAATCCAACAGTACATCAAAAACTTAATTTGCCAGGATCAAGTCGACTTTATTCCTTGGATGCAAGGTTAGTACAACATATGCCATTCAATAAATGTGATTCACCACATAAACAGAATCAAAAACAAAAACCATAAAATCATCTCAATAGATTAAGAAAAAGCTTTTGAGAGAGTGCAACATCCCTTCATGATAAAAACCCTCAAAAAATTAGGCATCAAAAAACATACCTCAAAATAGTGAGAAACATTGATGACAAACCCACAGCCAATGTCATACTGAATGAACAAAAGCTGAAACCATTCACCTTAAGAACTGGAACATGACAAAGATACACATTCTACCACTCCTGTTCAACATAGTACTGGAAGTCCTAGCCAGACCAATAAGTCAAGAGAAAGAAACAAAAGGCATCAAAATAGACAAAGAAAAAGAATAAGTCAAATTATCACTTTGCTGATGATACAATTCTATACTTAGAAAACCCTAAAGACCCCATCAAAAGGCTCCTGGAACTGATAAATGACTTGAATCAAGTTTCAGGATATAAAATCAATATACAAAAATCAAAAATCAGCAGCATTTCTATACAATAATAACATTCAAGCAGAGAGCCAAACCAAGAAAGCAACCCCATTCACAACAAACACACACACATACACACACACACACACACACACACGGTACCTAGGAATACATCTAACCAAGGAGTTGAAAGATCTCTACAAGGATAATTACAAAACACTGCTGAAAGAAATCACAGATAACACAAACAAATGGAAAAACACTCAAGCTCTGGATTGGAAGAAGCAATATCATAAAAATGGCCATACTTCCCAAAGCAATCTATAGATTCAACACTATTCCTATTGCTGTTACTATTCAAAACAGCAATATCATTTTTCACAGAATTAAAAAATCTTCTTATAAAATATATATGGAACTTAAAAAGAGCCCAAATAGCCAAAGCAATCCTAAGCAAAAAGAACAAAGCCACGAGTATTACATTACCTGACTTCAAACCAAACGATACTACAAGGCTACAGTAACCAAAAAAAGCATGGTACTGGTGCAATGACAGACCAAAAAAAAAAAAACAACAACAACAATGTGACAGAATACAGGACCCAGAAATAAAGCCACACACAGCCATCTGATCTTTGACAAAGTCAACAAAAATAAGCAATGGGGAAAGGACTCCCTATTCAATAAATGGTGGTGGGATAACTGGCTAACCATACACAGAAGAATAAAATTGGACCCCAAACTAAAGATTGATTAAAGACTTAAATATAAAACCTCAAACTATAAAAACTCTGTAAGAAAACCTAGAAAATGTCCTTCTTGACATTGGACTTGGCAAAGAATTTATGGCTAAGACATCAAAAGCAATTGCAATGAAAACAGAAATTGACAAGTGGGACTCAGTTAAATTAAAGAGCCTCTGCACAGTAAAATAAACAATCAACATGGTAAACAGATAACCTACAGAATGGGAGAAAATATTCACAAACTGTGCATCCTACAAAGGTCTAATATCCAGAATCTGTATACATATGTAACAAACCTGCACGTTATCCACATGTACCCTAGAACTTAAAGTATAATAAAATAAAATAAAATAAAATAAAAAGAAACTTAAATCAACAAGCAAAAAACAAAAACAAAAACAAAAATTAAAAAGTAGGCAGAAGGCATGGACAATTCTCATGAGAAGACACAATGATATACCAACAATTTCACACCAGTCAGAATGACTATTATTACAAAGTCCAAAAATAACAGATGCTAACAAGTCTGCAGAGACAAGGGAATTTTACACACTGCTGGTAGGAAAGCAAACTAGTTCAGCCATGGTGGAAAGCAGTTTGGAGACTGCTCAAAGAACTAAAAATAGAACTATCACTCAACTGAGCAATCTCATTACTGGATCTGCACCCCCCCAAAATAAATCATTCTACCAAAAAGACACACACACTCATATGTTCATCACAGCACAATTCCTAATAGCAAAGACTTGGAATCAATGTAGGCACCCTTCAACAGTGTACTGGATAAAGAAAATATGGTACATATATATCATGGAATACTACACAGCCATAAAAAAGAACAAAACCATGTCCTTTGCAGCAACATAGATGGAGTTGGAAGCCATTATCCTTCACAAATTAACACACAAACAAAAAATCACATACCTCATGTTCTCACTTATAAGTGGGAGCTAAACACTGGGCACACATGAACATAAAGATAGGAACAACAGACACTGGAGACTACAAGGCAGGGAATGACAGAGAGAAACAAGGGTTTAAAAACTACCTAGTGCGTACTATGTTCACTGCCCTAGTGACAGGTTAAATCATGCCCCAAATCATGCAATATACCCATGTAACAAGCCTGCATATAAACCCCTTGAATCTAAAAAAAAAATTGAAAAAATGATGTGTGGATAAAATGCAAATATCAGTAAAGAGGCAGAGAACCTAAAAGAAAAAGGAAATTATGATGCTTAAAAGTGTAATAAATAAAATTTTAAAACACACTAGAGAAATTAGAAGGTAAACTCGAGCAGGCAGATGAATCAGCAAACTTGAAGACAGAACACTGGAAATATCTATTCTGAGGAAAGGAAAGAAAGAAGACTGAAGAAAAGTGAACAGAGCCAAAGAGACCTGTGGAACACTATCAAGTGAACTAACAAGTGCATTGTGGGAGTACCAGAAGGAGGGGAGGGTGAGAGAGAGAGAGAGAGAGAGAGAGACATAAGGAGTATTTTAAGAAATAATGGATGAAAACTTCCCAAATTTGATAAAGATGTAATTTTGTGACATCAACAACTGAAAAGACTGGGAACAAAGCTATAAAAGGGGTATAGTTTTTGTATGTTACTGAAGTTAATCTGATATAAAATCAAATTAGATTTTGAAAAGAAAATGAAATGAAAGAAACCAAAAGGAAATTTAAATGTTTCACTTCAAAAAAGGATCAATGAAACACAAAGGGAGACTAATGCAGAAAATGAGAGAAGGCTAGAAAGCATATAAAAAACAAACAGCAAAATGACAAGGTAAGTCCCTCCTTACCAGTAATTACTATGAATGTCAATAGACCTAACTCTCCAATCAAAAATACCAAGACTGGTAGAATGGATCAAACCATGTGATCCAACTATATTCTGTCTAAATGAGACTCACTTTAGATCGAAAAACACAAGTAAATTGAATGTGAAAGGATGAAAAAAGATAGTTCATTTAAATTGTAACCAAAAAAGAGCAGAAGTAGCTATATTAATATTAGACAAAATAGATATTAAATCAAAAAACATTATGAGACAATGAACATTATTTATTAATAAAAGGTTCAATTCAGCATGAAAATATAACAATCATAAATGTTTATACACCTAACAACAGATAATCAAAATATAAGAAGCAAAAACTGACAAACATAAAGGGAGATATAGAAAGTCCTATTACTTTACTATAATAATGCACTTCTGTGCACCCTATTTTATTTCAGCCTTGGATTACAGAATGTAATGACAGCTTTAAAGGCTATCTTAATTGTACCTTTAATTTGTAAACTAGGAAACTAAAACCCACAAAATAAACTTATCAAAGCTTATATTTCTAGACAGTGGCAGAGATGGTTACTTTAGCTTTAAAATTAAACTAGGAAACCAAGGCCTGCAAAATAAACAAACTTATCAAAGCTTATACTTCTAGACAGTGGCAGAGATGAAATCATGCATGAACCATCTGCATTCCTATACTGAAGCTCTTTGCACTATATTCCATGTAATTTACCAGTGGTGAAGTTTCTTATGCAAAGTTATACTTGTGGAAGGATTCATCTTTGATAATAAGAGGATATATCATGAACTGCATGGATACAGTTTGGCTCTGTGTCCCCACCCAAATCTCATCTTGCAGCTCCCATAATTCCCACGTGTTGTGGGAGGAACCCAGTGGGAGATGGCTGAATCATGGGCACAGGTCTTTCCCATGCTGTTCTCATGATGGTGGATGGGTCTCACGAGATCTGATGGTTTTAAAAATGGGGGTTTACCCCCACAAGCTCTCTCTGTCTGCCTGCTGCCAACCATGTAAGATGTAATTTGCTCCTCTTTGCTTTCCACAATGATTGTGAGACCTCCCCAGCCATGTAGAACTGTAAGTCCAATAAACCTCTTTCTTTTGTAAATTGCCCAGTTTCGGGTATGTTTTTATCAGTAGCATGAGAACAGATTAATACAGTAAATTGGTACTAATACAGTAAATTGGAGTGGTGTGCTGCTGAACAGACTAATACAGTAAATTGTAGTGGGGTGCTGCTGAAAAGATAACCCAAAAATGTGGAAGCGACATTGGAACTGGGTAACAGACAGGGCTTGAAACAGTTTGGAGGGCTCAGAGACAGGAAAATGTGGGAAAGTTTGGAACTTCCTAGAGACTTGTTGAATGGCTTTGACCAAAAGCCTGATAGTGATATAGACAATGAAATCCAGGCTGAGGTGGTCTCAGATGGAGATGAGGTACTTGTAAGGAACTGGAGCAAAAGTGAGTCGTTATGTTTTAGTAAAGAGGCTGGTGGCATTCTGCCCCTGCCCGAGAGATTTGTGGAACTTTGAACTTGAGGGAGATGATATAGGGTATCTGGCAGAATAAATTTCTAAGCAGCAAAGCATTCAAGAGGAGACCTGAGTGCTGTTAAAGGCACTCGGTTTTAAAAGGGAAGCAGAGCAAAAAGTTCAGAAAATTTGCCACTTGACAATGCAATAGGAAACAAAGTCCCATTTTCTAAGGAGAAATTCAAACTGGTTGCATAAATTTGCATAAGTAATGAGTAGCCAAATGTTAATCCCCAAGACAATGGGGAAAATGTCTCCAGACCATGTCAGAGGTGTTCACTGCAGCCCCTCCCATTACAGGCCCAGAGGCCTAGGAGAGAAAAAGTGGTTTCATGGGCTGGGGCCAGGGTCTCCATGCTTTGTGCAGCCTAGGGACTTAGTGCCCTGCCTCCCAGCCACTCCAGTCATGGCTGAAAGGGGCCAACAGGGAGTTCAGGCTGTGGCTTCAGAGGATTGAAGCCCCAAGTCTTGGCAGCTTCCACATGAAGTTGAGCCTGTGAGTGCACAGAAGTAAAGAATTGGGGTTTGGGAACCTCCACCTAGATTTCAGAGGAGGTATAAAAACACCTGGATGCCCAGGCAGAAGTTTGCTGCAGGGGCAGGGCCCTCATGGATAAACTCTGCTAGGGTAGTGTGGAACAGAAATGTGGGGTTGGAGCCCTCACACAGAGTCCCTACTGGGGCACCACCAAGTGGAGCTGTGAGAAGAAGGCCACCATCCTCCAGATCCCAGAATGGTAAATCTACTGACAGCTTGCACTGTGCACCTGGAAAAACCACAGACACTCAATGTCAGCCCATGAAAACAGCCAGGAAGGAAGCTGTACCCTGCAAAGTCACAAGGACGGAGCTGCCCAAGACCATGGGAACCCACATCTTACATCAGCATGACCTGGATGTGAGACTTGGGGCCAAAGAAGATCATTCTGAAGCTTTAAGATTTGACTGCCCAGCTGGATTTCAGACTTGCATGGGGTCTTTAGCCCCTTTGTTTTGGCCAATTTCTCCCATGTCCAACAGCTGTATTTACCCAATGCCCCAATGCCTATGTCCGCATTGTATCTAGGAAGTAACTAACTTGCTTTTGATTTTATAGGATCATAGGTGAAAGGAACTTGCCTTGTCTCAGATCAGACTTCGGACTGTGAACTTTGGAGTTAATGCTAAAATGAGTAAATACTTTGGGGGACTGTTGGGAAGGCATGATTGGTTTTGAAATGTGAAGACATGAGATTTGGGAGGAGCCAGGGATGGAATGATATGGTTAGGCTCAGAGTCCCAATCCAACTCTCATCTTGTAGCTCCCATAATTCCCACATGTTGTGGAAGGGACCCAGTGAGAGATTGTCGAATCATGAGGGCGAGTCTTTCCCATGCTATTCTCGTGATGGTGAGTGGGTCTCATGAGATCTGATGGTTTTAAAAATGGGAGTTTCCCTGCACGAGCTCTCTCTCTTTGCCTGCTGCCCTCCATGTAAGATGTGACTTGTTCCTTCTTGCTTTCCACCATGATTGTGAGGCCTCCACAACCATGTGGAACTGTAAGTTCATTAAACCTCTTTCTTTTGTAAATTGCCCAGTCTTGGGTATGTCTTTATTAGCAGGATGAAAATAGACTAATATGTGCACACAAATCCATCATAATACAGTCATTCTCTTCCTCCAGTTTGGCTTCATTAGAACACACGCATCTGGATGAAGGATGGCACCATACAAAGAATATTGCATCCGATACCTCATATCACAAAGGGTATAAAGGAAGTTGAATGGGTCAATTGGAAAAATGTTAGAAAATCAAAAAGTAGGTACCAGCCTATACAGTCAAAGGCAAACTCTTTTTCCAAGTCTACAAGGAGTTCTTCACTTGAGACAAGCAGATCATTCTATATTCCAAATACAGCAACTCGGGCACCACTGCCAATTCCCCAACCCCTTTGAAAAAGAAAAAAAAAATTAATGCAGCCAATTGTTGAAATACTTGAATAACTGGTTGTACAACTACAACCAAAGGTTTGCCATGGTCCCCAAGCAGAAGAAAAAGACACTAAAAACACAGATTTCTCACTAGGTATTTTTATGGGGGATAAAAGTAAATAATCAGTGAAAGTGTCTCCATGGAGAAGGAAATACAAATAGATAAATTTTTGTGTCAGTTTTATCTGTCAGTAAAATGTGCAGCAATAAGCTCTGTTAATACCACAAGAGGAACCAATCAATGTATCATGAGCTCCGGGCACTAACTGACCATTCATATGTTTATTTAAATACTCAAGAGAGAAGGAGCCCAGATACTATCACATCCAAGAAAGAGTCCAAGTACCGCGCGTCCCAAAGACCTGCTGAAGTTTGGATATCTAAAGTAGGAACAGACTCCTGAGCACATCTCTGAGGCTGGTAAGCTAACGTGAGTAAAATCACTCCACTGGAACTCCTGCTCCAAGTCTTTCTTCTCTGTAGCCTAATCCATTTGCCTTGGCATGCAGAACATCAAGAGTCACTTGGTGGTCCTGAGTTAAAACAGCTTGAGCCTAACAAGGGAACAGTTCCCCTGGAATCACCAATCACTTATTTCTGGGATAATAGTAGGGAAAAGAAAAGAGACTTCAGGATCAAACAAACCCAACTGTGACCAAACCCAACCCCATTTACTAGCTCTGTAACCAGGGGCAAATATCTTAACCTCTCAGCACCCCTGCCTTCTTTATCTATAAATGGTCTTCTTATGCACCCTTCAGGATTGTAGTAAAGACCAAATGGTGTCATGAATATATGTGAAATATCTAGCATATTTAGGCAGTCAGAAAACATAGTAATTAATATTGTCATTGTTATTGTCATTGTTACTGGCTCCACATGCTGACAGGCCAGAATATGGGCCTCAGGAGCATGAACCCTATCCACACTACCCTCATTTGCAAACACCCAGCTTATAAAAGGCAGAAAATAAAAAATGTATGAGAGCCATCAGAGAAAAACAACAACAACAACAATAAAAAAAAAAAACAAAAAAAAACAAACAGTTTTTTTTCATGGGAGGAAGAGAAAAAGGTAAAAAGCAAGGCTGCACACCTTACCTGGGCAGGAGACCGAAAGGATTTGTTGGGCTTCCTGACAGACCCAATGGCCTCCTGCCCACAGCAGGTCCTCTACAATCTCTGAGGATTTTCACATAGCTTTTTCAGGCAGCTCAAAACCCCAGCAATGAGTGATTTAAGTGTCCTCTTGAGAAAACGCAAATACCTTCGTTCAGGTTAGGGTTATGCTCATATTATGCATCATTCATACACTTAGAAGAAGTTATTCAATCAAACTGTTCCCCTCTAAGAAAATGCTAGAATACCACAAACACTTTCTATGAGTAAAGCAGGCTGGGGGAGGAGAAAGGAGGACGGAAAAAGGCAGCGAGGGGAAATAGGGAGAGTCTAAGGTGGTGAAAATCTGATAGAAGAATGTGAAACCAAAACTAGCTTATTTAAAAATCTCCCCAAAAGATGACTGCCAACTATACAGCAAAAGACTCCTCTCTACCTTTTCCCACATTTTCCTTGGTTCTGTCCTCCTAAGAGCCAGAGTGGAGTCTCCTATCATAGTAGCACAGTGAAATTTTTAACATGGGTTCAAGGAGATTCTGTGAGTCAGCTAGGAAACTTAACTTTAATTTTTTGTTTAACTTTTTTTTGTCTGAGAAAACTAGTTCTGAGTTCATACAACTCACTTATATGAGTCACTGAAAGCAGAAACTAAACTGTTGGTTTAAGGTCAATAATTATTTCATTAAACAAATAAATGAACAGATACATAAACAAATGAATAAAGGAAGGGGAGGGCTTCCTGGTTAAGACTCACCTCTGATCTCAGTTTGGTTTTCTTCTAAGCACCTATCACCATCTGACCTCATAATTCATCAACCATCTTCCCTACTAGAACATAAACTCTATGAGGATGCAAACTGATTTTCACATGACTGTTGTCCTCACCTATAATAGTGCATGGCAAATTGTACATGCTCAGTAAATATTTGTTGAATAAGTGAATAGCTGAACTGAACAGGAAATGTCTCTATAAGACCTCTGAGGTTTAACACTAAGCCTTTACGAGTAATGCTGCAGTTCCCTCCCTCACCCAGTTCCCCATTTCTTATTTCACACCACAAGAACATGACTACGTTCTGAGCTTGTGATCATTTCCTTTTAAATAATGCCTCAGGGATCACTTTGAAACACTAGAGATCATTTGTCATGATACTAGTTACTGTCCCTACTTTTCCCCCTGGAATTTGTTTTTTTCTTAATGGCAAATTGTCGAAGAGCTTCCACCTGCATCAAAAATAGAAAATTCCACATAAATATAATGGCTTTCCCTGCTTTTTTTTTTTTAAAGTATCTTAAACTCATTATCTTTTATCTTTGAGAAGATCTCAAAGCCAAATCACATAGAACTGAAAGATATTCTCATTTCTTTTTCCATAAGAAAAAAAAAACTGCTATTTAGAGAAAATGCTGGGAGGGGGCACTATAACCTACTGCACTTGTAAGTGTCTCATTTGAATAATGACACAATACCTTTTCCCCCTAATTGATTACTATCTTTTTAATTACAAAAAGGTCTTTACTATTAAACCAATGGCAAAAAGCAGGTCATACTAACTGTGATAAAATAATAAAGCATTTCCCCACTTGCAAAGATTCATACATTAAATGTTTGATAATTCTCAAAATAAATTAGGCCATCAATAGTCAAAGCCTAGCTGCTTGTAAATCAATTTAAAGGTCTGACAGTAATAATTTCCTTGTATTCAGTCATCAAGCTTCCTCATGTAGATAAAAAAGTAAAATAAAATAAACTTCATTTTATAACCCTAATCTCATTATAAGAATTCGAACACAGAAAAGGAAATTTATTAACTAATTACTAATTATTATGAAGTTATATGGCTTGGTAGTAAACATGTAAAACCTCCAAAAAGACTTGTAATTCTTCAGTTGGAGACAATGCACAGGAAAAATATAGTTTTTTTTAAATAATTAATTATAACATACTCAGTCTAAGATATTTCTTTAAAAACAATGCATAATTAAAATTATTCACATATATTTGAATGAGTAAACAGATTTTGAATTGAATCAAATATATTAAAGGGTACTTGTGGGTTTTTAGAACACTTTCTTTTTTTTTTTTTTTTTTTTTTGAGGCGGAGTCTCGCTCTGTCGCCCAGGCTGGAGTGCAGTGGCCGGATCTCAGCTCACTGCAAGCTCCGCCTCCTGGGTTCACGCCATTCTCCTGTCTCAGCCTCCCGAGTAGCTGGGACTACAGGTGCTCGCCACCGCGCCCGGCTAGTTTTTTGTATTTTTTAGTAGAGACGGGGTTTCACCGGGTTAGTCAGGATGGTCTCGATCTCCTGACCTTGTGATCCACCCGTCTCGGCCTCCCAAAGTGCTGGGATTACAGGCTTGAGCCACCGCGCCCGGCAGAACACTTTCTTATATAATTCAGTACGAGTCAAATTAACTCTTCATTCCTAGAGACTTAAGGGCAAAAGGTTGCAAGGTTTAAGTAGTAGTTTTGAAAAATTAACACTTTAGTACTCAGAATACATGTGAATAAATGTGCCACATTTACAATCTGCAAAACAAGTACACTTCTTTCTGCTGCGGGTACTATTCCTGAAAAAATCAAAACGATTATAAAACAAGCACCTTGTTTTTTTAGACATGACCCACTGTGTTGCAGTGAAGGCTGTGGAGGAAGAAGAGTTCTACTGTAGCAAGCAAATGGCTACACTTTTCTGAAAGAATGAAATCCAAACTAAATCACACAGTCAGTGTGTAGCTCAGAAAGGGACATGAAGATACTCTTTTTAACGTAAGGCAAGATAGATGATCTATCTCCTGATGGTAAAAGCTGCAAGATAAGAAAGAGGTCTTGCCTGAGAACCAGCTACTCAGACTTGCTGCAACTAACCCAAGAAGCACTACACTGAGATATCACGTTAGTTCAAACTTGAGCTCATTCAGCTCAAGTATCACCTGGGAAGCTGGTGCCCAGAGCTGATACAGGAAGATACTTGTTTTACAGCCATAACTTTAGACATTAAATTTAAATTACTGATATAATTTTTAAGATTTGGATGTATTGCAGATGCCTTTTCACTTAATAAACATACCTGATGTGTATTTAAACATATACAATTTAGGAATTGCCTTTAAAATATTACCTCCTGTCCTTTTAAGTAAGTGTTTTTCCTCTCCCTTCATAGATAAGGAAACGGATACTTAAATAATTTAAATGACATTCCTAAGGGCACTGGATAAGAAGTTGGACTCAAATTTAGGTTATTTGACTCCAGGAGCAATTGACCTTCTAGTAAAACAACTTTCCCAGATCTTTATCTTCCCCAATTATGTGTTAATTCCGTAATTAGGTTACAAATTCCACACTTATTAAAAGAATATACCAGTCCAATTTTCAAACCTACATGACACGGACCTCCCCTTCCATTACTTACTTTTTAATATTTGTATTAAAAATTATTTCAAAATATACTAAACACGCCAAATTAAACTCATTTGTCTGCCAGAATAAAGTACAAATGGCAAAATTTAGCCCAACAAACTATGACTAGCACCTCTTAAACTGAGTATAACTTTTAGCAAAAGATAGCTTGGAGGGAAAAAGAATGGAAAGGAGAAAAAAAGGGCTTTCAGTTTGATTGGTGACACTTCCCACAAACTGAGATGGTTTTAGCTTGGTAATCTCAAATACCAGATGCCCTGACTTGTACAAACTATATCCTGACACACCATCACTAGAAGATTTTATACCATATATAACCCGACCTTACCTCTTCAAGTGTTTTTAAATTGTATTTATAATTTTTTTTATATTTTATTTCTGTGCATATGTAGTAGATGTATATACTCATGTGGTACATGAGATATTCTGAACAGGCATGCCATGTGTAATAATCACATCATGGAAAATGGAGTATCCATCCCCTCAAGCATTTACTCTTCGTGTTACAAACAATCCAATTATAGTATTTATTTAAAATGTACAATTATTATTGACTATAGTCACCCTGTTGTGCTATGAAATACTAGGTTGTTTTTGTTTTTGTTTTGTTTTTTTGAGATGGAGTCTTGCTGTGTCACTCAGGCTGGAGTGCTGTGATGCAATCTTGGCTGACTGCAACCTCTGCCTCCCGGGTTCAAACTATTCTCCTGCCTCCACCTCCTGAGTCGCTGGGACTACAGGCGCCTGTCACCACACCCGGCTAATTTTTTTGTTTTTGTTTGTTTGTTTTTTTTTTTTGTATTTTAGTAGAGATGGGACACTCTGATGGGATACTCTGGCCATACTGGCCAGGCTGGTGTCGAACTCCTGACCTCATGATCCACCCACCTCGGCCTCCCAAAGTGCTGGGATTATAGGCGTGAGCCGCTGTGCCTGGCCCAAATACTAGGCTTTATTCATTCATTCTAACTATTCTTTTGTACCCATTAACCATCCCAACCTCACCTCCATCCCCTCACTACCCTTCCCAGTCTCTAGTAACCCTTCTTCTACTCTCTATCCCCATGGGTTCAATTATTTTTATTTTTAGATTCCACAAACAACTGAGGACTTGTGAGGTTTATCTTTCTGTGCCTGTTTTATTTAACTTAACATAATGACCACCAGTCCCACCCAGGTTATTTCAAATGACTAAATCTCTTTCTTTTTTGTAGCTGACCAGCAAGTACCACATTTTCTTTATCCATTCTTCTGTTGACGGACACTTAGGTTTCCACTAAATCTTGGCTATTGTGAACAGGGCTGCAAAAAACATGGGAGAGCAGATATCTCTTCAATATACTGATTTCCTTTTGGGGGTTATTGCTGTACCCTCAGCAGTGGGAGTGCTGTATTGTATGGTAGCTCTATTTTTAGTATTTTGAGGAACATCCAAACTGTTGTCATAGTGATTGTAATAATTTACATTCCCACCAATAGTGTATGAGGGTTGCCATTTCTCCACATCCTCACCAGCATTTATTTGCCTGACTTTTGGATAGAAGCCATTTTAAGTAGGTGAGAAGATATCTCACTGTAGATTTGCATTTCTCTGATGAACAATGATGTTCAGCACCTTTTCATATGTCTGTTTGCCATTTGCATGTCTTCAAGAAATACCTAGTCCAATCTTTCCCCATGTTTTAATCAGATTATTAGATTTTTTTCCTATAGAGTTGTTTAAGCTCCTTATATATTCTGGGTATTAATCCTTTGTCAGATGGGTCATTTGCAAATATTTTCTCCAATTCTGTGGGTTATCTCTTCACTGTATTTTTTCCTTTGCTGTGCAGAAGCTTTTTAACTTGATGTGATCCCATTTGTCCATTTTTGCTGTGGTTGTCTGCGCTTGTGGGGTATTACTCAATAAATCTTTGTCCAGACCAATGTCCTGGAGAGTTTCCCCAAGCATTTTCTTTTAGCGGCTTCATAAAGCAAAATTAGCTTTGACTTTGATAAAGACGGCAACATTTTAATAATAATCTGAATTATTTTGCAACTCTTTATAGAGAATTTCTTACTGAATGGCTGTAGCATAGCTCAAGGTTTCCTTTCAATCATCTCACAAATGGGAAATGCACACATATTAAGTAAAATTGGCAGAAAAGAGTCAGTTTAGGAGTCAAAAAATAAACAGCTTATTTATTTCACATTATAGACATTGAAGTAGGTCCCTTTAGTATCCTTTCAATACCATTATCTTTGTCTTCTAATTAATAAGCTAGGTATAAATTATTATTCACAGATTAAGGAAAAAACAAGATATCAGATATAAAAGTGTTTTGAAGACAGCAGAATTAAAAATGAAGTGGTTTCAACTGAATATTTCACCAACGTGAATAAAATATACTACTCCCCTGGAGCTCGAAATGAATCATCTTATTCTTCGGTTCTATTGTCAAATCTGGTTTTTCCTTTCTCTCCAAATCTCTCACTCTAACTCTGCTTAAAACAAACAAGCATGAATTTTAGACTTCAGGACTCGATTTGGCTTTTAGGACTAAATGTTGAATGTTAAGACAAGCCCTGAGGAGATTTATATCTCCTCTGATCACAAAGTGACTTACTATAACTGAAGAAAAGCGGAGAAAAATAAATACAGATATAGTGAAACATTAACCAAAGCACATGAGGAAAATGTGACAACTTTCTCTCCCTCTTGGTTTTCAAGCTTCCTTGGAGAATTCTACAATCTTACTCCTTTCCATGTTTGGACAATTTCCATTATATCTGGAGAACTGTGTTATTAAATACATACTTTTTCCCCAGCAAAAATCAGTAGAGCATACAGAGTTTTTCAAAGAATCTAAGGTAAAATAATATAATCTCAAAAACACCAATGAATAACGGCAGTTTTAGCGACTTCTAGGAAACAATGTAGTGGTAAAGAACAGCTAAAATAATTTTTATGGTAAACCTGAAGTTAAACAGTATATCATCGTGCAGTAAAAATGCTTGTTTTTTTTAAATTCAGATGTAAGGTATGAGTTAAAGCATAAAATTTTTCTCTGAAGTAAGATAATAAAGAAAATATTTATTTTATAAATTAAATAACAGAACTTAGTCATATTAATTAAAACATTTTTGTCACTACTGGACAATGACTATATGTGAATTCCACAGGTAACATATGAATATTCCAACCAATATAACACGGTCAGAAGACAACCATATAACTGTCCAGAAAGAATTAAAGAACATACATATATTAAGTTTCATTCCAACCTACAAAGAGCCTGCACTTAAAAGTCTTAAAGGTTTCCTGAATCATGGAATCTCAACTTTCCTGCCAATTAATCCAGTTCTCTCTTTTTAAATGTAGACTCTGACCTTAAACAGAAGGCATATTCTAGCTGACTTCTAAGTGTGTCCAAAGTATACCTCAGAGAGCCCAGTGGTCTGTGTTCAATACCTATTCTTTCTATAGAATCTCAAAAGTGACAGCATAATGAAAAGAAAAGCTACTTTTTCTCCTAAAAATATCCCCCTTCATCATCAGTGTGTTGTCATTTTTGCATCACAAAGAACAGATATTCTAAATGTTCCCTTCCACACAGAAAGGCTAAAGACAGAATGTGAATATGAATGAGTGTGTGTAGGTAAGTTGAGGGATAGTTTGGTACCCACAATATTTCATTTTGAAGATGACTTTGTAAAGAAGTAATGTAGTTAAAAATCCCAAGAGCATGAGACTGAGGAGGGCAGGGAAATAAAGGACCTAGGAATGGAATAGAGTTAACAGCCCACGTGAATAACACAGCACAAGCTTACCAGGTTTATTTCTGTGAATTCTAACATAGTTTGCTGGAAGATGCTCCTGAATTGTTTATAGGTCTAATCTTTAAGCCACATGCTCAAATAATTGTATCAGGTGCTTCCCCCAAATAGCCAAATAGCTGTTCTTTAATGAACAGAGAAATCAGGGAGTATCTTCCTGTCTTTAACCATTTTCGGCATTTTTCTGAGACGCAAGTCACGTGTGAACAACATCTAACTAAAAAATATACACAAAACTGCTACCAATGTATATCTATATTATCAATTGGTCAGGAAAACTTACTGGACACTAATATGCAAGATGCAAGGGACTCATGTGCCAAAGAATCACAGGAACGAATGCATTAGGAAGATAAGGTAAGCATCACCAGAGTGGGTGACTGTGTTTGTCTTATTCCCTTTGTAATTACCTCTAGTGTCTAACACAACAGAATAGGCACTGAAAAAACATCTGCTGAATAAATAGGTTTTTAAAAAATGGTGCAAATAAGGAAATCAAAATGGTTATAGTTTGCTGTGGTTCCAATATCCCTATAAAACTCACGTTGAAATTGAATTACTATTGTGATGGTATTAGAAGCTGGGGCCATTAAGAAGTGAAGTGATTCATCCTTGAGGGCTCTGCCCTCATGAATGGATTTATGTCTTTATTGTGTGAGTTCGTTCATTATCACAAGAGTGGGTTGTTATAAAAAGCAAGTTTGGCCCCATCTTGCTCTCTTGCCTTTGAGCTCTCTTGCATTTCCACCTTCTGTCATGGGATGATGAGGCACAAATACCCTCACCATATGTCAATGCCATGCTCTTAGATTTCCCCGTCTCCAGAACCAGAAGACAAAGTTCTGTTCATCATAAATTACTCAGTCTGTGGTATTCTGTCATAGCAGCATAAAAGGACTAAGACATGGTTGTTTTAGTTATCTGGGTCTTGCCACTTACCATGTCCCTATGCTGCTTTCTGGCAGCAGCAGCAAATCCCAAATTCCACTTACCTGGCTTCTCTCCAGATTACCTATAACAACAAACCTTCTGCTAGTCCTGTATCTTACTGACTAGAACTATCCATTAACTTGCATACATCTGGGATACAATAATAATTGATAATTCAGGTTTATAAGATACCTTTTAAGCTAGAAAGATTACCTTGCACTCAGTATTATTGAATATAATTTTTTAAAAAATCTATAATTTTGTATTAAAAATTAAAATGAACAAAAAGTAGTGTTTTCAGCCATGTCAGATGATGATGTTTCTTATAGATAAATCATTCTGAAATTTCACATAAGATAAAGTGATACAGAAAATCAGCCATAAAAATTTAGAAGCTATACTGCTGATATTTCAGACCAAAAAAAAAAAAAAGGTTTAACCTTGAATACCTTAACTATGCCATTTAGACATCTAACGTATCTCTCTCCATCAGTTTCTTACTGAAATAACAGGCATCACAATCATTTTATATACAAAGCAGTCAAATAGTTCATTTCTTTTTTATTATTATTATACTTTAAGTTCTAGGGTGCATGTGCACAACCTGCAGGTTTGTTACATATGTATACATGTGCCATGTTGGTGTGCTCCACCCATTAACTCGTCACTTACATTAGGTATATCTCCTAATGCTATCCCTCCCCCCAACCCCCTCCTCAAAATAGGACCCAGTGTGTGATGTTCCCCTTCCTGTGTCCAAGTGATCTCATTGTTCAATTCCCACCTATGAGTGAGAACATGTGGTGTTTGGTTTTCCGTACTTGTGACAGTTTGCTGAGAATGATGGTTTTCAGTTGCATCCATGTCCCTACAAAGGACACAAACTCATCCTTTTTTATGGCTGCATAGTATTCCATGGGGTATATGTGCCACATTTTCTTTATCCAGTCTGTCACTGATGGACATTTGGGTTGATTCCAAGTCTATGCTATTGTGAATAGTGCTGCAATAAACATACAGGTGCATGTGTCTTTATAGCAGCATGATTCATAATCCTTTGGGTATATACCCAGTAATGGGATGGCTGGGTCAAATGGTATTTCTAGTTCTAGATCCTTGAGGAATCACCACACTGTTTTCCATAATTGTTGAACTAGTTTACAGTTCCACTAACAGTGTAAAAGTGTTCCTGTTTCTCCACATTCTCTCCAGCACCTGTTGTTTCCTTTTTTTATTATTATTATTATTATACTTTAAGTTCTAGGGTACATGTGCATAACGTGCAGGTTTGTTACATATGTATACTTGTGCCATGTTGCTGTGCTGCACCCATCAACTCGTCAGCACCCATCAACTCGTCATTTACATCAGGTATAACTCCCAGTGCAGTCCCTTCCCCCTCCCCCCTCCCCATGATAGGCCCCGGTGTGTGATGTTTCCCTTTCCGAATCCAAGTGATCTCATTGTTCAGTTCCCATCTATGAGTGAGAACATGCAGTGTTTCGTTTTCTGTTCTTGTGATAGTTTGCTAAGAATGATGGTTTCCAGCTGCATCCATGTCCCTACAAAGGACACAAACTCATCCTTTTTTATGACTGCATAGTATTCCATGGTGTATATGTGCCATATTTTCTTAATCCAATCTGTCACTGATGGACCTTTGGGTTGATTCCAAGTCTTTCCTATTGTGAATAGTGCCGCAATAAACATACGTGTGCATGTGTCTTTATAGCAGCATGATTTATAATCCTTTGGGTATATACCCAGTAACGGGATGGCTGCATCTTATGGTACACCTAGTTCTAGATCCTTGAGGAATCGCCATACTGTTTTCCATAATGGTTGAACTAGTTTACAATCCCACCAACAGTGTAAAAGTGTTCCTATTTCTCCACATCCTCTCCAGCACCTGTTGTTTCCTGACTTTTTAACGATCGCCATTCTAACTGGTGTGAGATGGTATCTCATTGTGGTTTTGATTTGCATTTCTCTGATGGCCAGTGATGATGAGCATTTTTTCATGTGTCTGTTGGCTGTATGAATGTCTTCTTTTGAGAAATGTCTGTTCATATCCTTGGCCCACTTTTTGATGGGGTTGTTTTTTTCTTGTAAATTTGTTTGAGTTCTTTGTAGGTTCTGGATATTAGCCCTTTGTCAGATGAGTAGATTGTAAAAACTTTCTCCCATTCTGTAGGATGCCTATTCACTCTGATGGTAGTTTCTTTTGCTGTGCAGAAGCTTTTTAGTTTAATTAGATCTCATTTGTCAATTTTGGCTTTTGCTGCCGTTGCTTTTGGTGTTTTAGACATGAAGTCTTTGCCCATGCCTATGTCCTGAATGGTACTACCTAGGTTTTCCTCTAGGGTTTTTATGGTATTAGGTCTAACATTTAAGTCTCTAATCCATCATGAATTAATTTTCGTATAAGGAGCTCTTCAAGGAGAACTACAAGCCACTGCTCAGTGAAATAAAAGAGGACACAAACAAATGGAAGAACATACCATGCTCATGGATAGGAAGAATCAATATCGTGAAAATGGCCATACTGCCCAAGGTTATTTATAGATTCAATGCCATCCCATCAAGCTACCAATGACTTTCTTCACAGAATTGGAAAAAACTGCTTTAAAGTTTATATGGAACCAAAAAAGAGCCCGCATCTCCAAGACAATCCCAAGTCAAAAGAACAAAGCTGGAGGCATCACGCTACCTGACTTCAAACTATACTACAAGGCTACAGTAACCAAAACAGCATGGTACTGGTACCAAAACAGAGATATAGACCAATGGAACAGAACAGAGTCCTCAGAAATAATACCACACATCTACAGCCATCTGATCTTTGACAAACCTGAGAGAAACAAGAAATGGGGAAAGGATTCCCTATTTAATAAATGGTGCTGGGAAAATTGGCTAGCCATAAGTAGAAAGCTGAAACTGGATCGTTTCCTTAATTTTTAATGATTGCCATTCTAACTGGCATGAGATGGTATCTCATTGTGGTTTTGATTTGCATTTCTCTGATGGCCAGTGATGATGAGCATTTTTTCGTGTGTCTGTTGGCTGTACGAATGTCTCCTTTTGAGAAGTGTCTGTTCATATCCTTTGCCCACTTTTTGATGGGGTTGTTTGTTTTTTTCTTGTAAATGTGATTGAGTTCTTTGTAGGTTCTGGATATTAGCCCTTTGTCAGATGAGTAGATTGCAAATATTTTCTCCCATTCTGTAGGTTGCCTGTTCACTCTGATGGTAGTTTCTTTTGCTGTGCAGAAGCTCTTTAGTTTACTTAGATCTCATTTGTCAATTTTGGCTTTTGTTGCTGTTGCTTTTGGTGTTTCAGACATGAAGTGCTTGCCCATGCCTATGTCCTGAATGGTGTTATCTAGCTTTTCTTCTAGGATTTTTATGGTTTTAGGTCTAACATTTAAGTCTTTAATCCATCTTCAACTAATTTTTGTATAAGGTGTAAGGAAGGGATCCAGTTTCAGCTGTCTACATATGGCTAGCCAGTTTTCCCAGTACCATTTACTAAATAGGGAATCCTTTCCCCATTTCTTGTTTTTGTCAGGTTTGTCAAAGATCAGATGGTTGTAGATATGTGGCTTTATTTCTGATGGCTCTGTTCCATTGGTCTATATCTCTGTTTTGGTACCAGTTCCATGTTGTTTTGGTTACTGTAGCCTTGTAGTGTTGTCTGAAGTCAGGTAGCGTGATGCCTCCAGCTTTGTTCTTTTGGCTTAGGATTGTCTTGGCAATGCAGGGTCTTTTTTGGTTCCATATGAACTGTAAAGCAGTTTTTTCCAATTCTGTGAAGAAAGTCATTGGTAGCTTAATGGGGATGGCAATGAATCTATAAATTACCTTGGGCAGTATGGCCATTTTCATGATATTGATTCTTCCTATCCATGAGCATGGTATGTTCTTCCATTTGTTTGTGTCCTCTTTTATTTCACTGAGCAGTGGTTTGTAGTTCTCCTTGAAGAGGTCCTTTACATCCCTTGTAAGCTGAATTCCTAGGTATTTTATTCTCTTTGAAGCTATTGTGAAAGGGAGTTCATTCATGATTTGGCTCTCTGTTTGTCTGTTACTGGTGTATAAGAATGCTTGTGATTTTTGCACATTGATTTTGTATCCTGAGACTTTGCTGAAGTTGCTTATCAACTTAAGGAGATTTTGGGCTGAGATGATGGGATTTTCTAAACATACTATCATGTCATCTGCAAACAGGGACAATTTGACTTCTTCTTTTCCTAACTGAATACCCTTGATTTCTTTCTCTTGCCTGATTGCCCTAGCCAGAACTTCCAACACTATGTTGAATAGAAGTGGTGAGAGAGGGCATCCCTGTCTTGTGCCAGTTTTCAAAGGGAATGCTTCCAGTTTTTGCCCATTCAGTATGATATTGGCTGTGGGTTTGTCATAAATAGCTCTTATTATTTTGAGATACATTCCATCAATACCGAATTTATTGAGAGTTTTTAGCATGAAGGGCTTGAATTTTGTCAAAGGCCTTTTCTGTATCTATTGAGACAATCATGTGGTCCTGTTTATATGCTGAATCACGTTTATTGATTTGCGTATGTTGAACCAGCCTTGCATCACAGGGATGAAGCCCACTTGATCATGGTGGATAAGCTTTTTGATGTGCTGCTGGATTCAGTTTGCCAGTATTTTATTGAGGATTTTTGCATCGATGTTCATCAGGGATATTGTTCTAAAATTCTCTTTTCTTGTTGTATCTCTGTCAGGCTTTGGTATCAGGATGATGTTGGCCCGTAAAATGAGTTAGGGAGAATTCCCTCTTTTTCTATTGATAGGAATCGTTTGAGATGGAATGGTACCAACTCCTCCTTGTACCTCTGGTAGAATTCGGCTGTGAATCCATCTGGTCCTGGACTTTTTTGGGTTGGTAGGCTATTAATTGTTGCCTCAATTTCAGAGCCTGCTATTGGTCTATTCAGGGATTCAACTTCTTCCTAGTTTAGTCTTGGGAGAGTGTAAGTGTCCAGGAAATTATCCATTTCTTCTAGGTTTTCTAGTTTATTTGCGTAGAGGTGTTTATAGTATTCTCTGATGGTAGTTTTTATTTCTGTGGGGTCGGTGATGATATCCTCTTTATCATTTTTTGTTGTGTGTATTTGATTCTTCTCTCTTTTCTTCTTTATTAGTCTTGCTAGTGGTCTATCAACTTTGTTGATCTTTTCAAAAAACCAGCTTCTAGATTCATTGATTTTTTGGAGGGTTTTTTGTGTCTCTATCTCCTTCAGTTCTGCTCTGATCTTAGTTATCTCTTGCCTTCTGCTAGCTTTTGAATGTGTTTGCTCTTGCTTCTCTAGTTCTTTTAACTATGCTGTTAGATCTTTCCTGCTTTCTCTTGTGCACATTTAGTGCTATAAATTTCCCTCTACACACTGCTTTAAATGTGTCCCAGAGATTCTCGTATGTTGTATCTTTGGTTCTCTTTGGTTTCAAAGAACATCTTTATTTCTGCCTTCATTTTGTTATGTACTCAGTATTCACTCAGGAGCAGATTGTTCAGTTTCCATGTAGTTGAGTGGTTTTGATTGAGTTTCTTAGTCCTGAGTTCTAGTTTGATTGCACTGCGGTCTGAGAGACAGTTTGTTACAATTTCTGTTCTTTTACATTTGCTGAGGAGTGTTTTACTTCCAACTTTGTGGTCAATTTTGGAATAAGTGTGATGTGGTGCTGAGAAGAATGTATATTCTGTTGCTTTGTGGTGGAGAGTTCTGTAGATGTCTATTAAGTCCGCTTGGTGCAGAGTTGAGTTCAATTCCTGGATATCCTTGTTAACTTTCTGTCTCATTGATCTGTCTAATGTTGACAGTGGGGTGTTAAAGTCTCCCATTCTTATGGTATGGGAGTCCAAGTCTCTTTGTAAGTCTCTAAGGACATGCTTTATGAATCTGGGTGCTCCTGTATTGGGTGCATATATATTTAGGATAGTTAGCTCTTCCTGAAGAATTGATCCCTTTACCATTATGTGATGGCCTTCTTTGTCTCTTCTGATCTTTGATGGTTTAAAGTCTGTTTTATGAGAGACTAGGATTGCAACCCCTGCTTTTTTTTTGTTTTCCATTTGCTTGGTAGACCTTCCTCCATCCTTTTATTTTGAGCCTATGTGTGTCTCTGCATGTGAGATGGGTCTCCTGAATACAGCAAACTGATGGGTCTTGACTCTTTATCCAATTTGCCAGTCTGTGTCTTTTAATTGGAGCATTTAGTCCATTTACATTTAAGGTTAATACTGTTATGTGTGAACTTGATTCTGTCATTATGATATTAGCTGTTTATTTTGCTCGCTAGTTGATGCAGTTTCTTCCTAGCCTTGATGGACTTTACATTTTGGCATGTTTTTGCAATGGCTGGTACCTGTTGTTCCTTTCCATGTTTAGTGCTTCCTTTAGGATCTCTTGTAGGGCAGGCCTGGTGTTGACAAAATCTCTAAGCATTTGCTTGTCTGTAAAGGATTTTATTTCTCCTTCACTTATGAAACTAAGTTTGGCTGGATATGAAATTCTGCGTTGAAAATTCTTTTCTTTAAGAATGTTGAATATTCGCCCCCACTTTCTTCTGGCTTGGCTTGGAGAGTTTCTGCCGAGAGATCTGCTGTTAGTCTGATGGGCTTCCCTTTGTGGGTAACCCGACCTTTCTCTCTGGCTGCCCTTATCATTTTTTCTTCATTTCAACTTTGGTGAATCTGACAATTATGTGTCATGGAGTTACTCTTCTCGAGGAGTATCTTTGTGGTGTTCTCTGCATTTCCTGAATTTGAATGTTGTCCTGCCTTACAAGGTTGGGGAAGTTCTCCTGGATAATATCCTGCAGAGTGTTTTCCAACTTGGTTCCATTTTTCCCATCACTTTCAGGCATACCAATCAGACATAGGTTTGGTCTTTTCACATAATCCCATATTTCTTGGAGGCTTTGTTCATTTCTTTTTACTCTTTTTTCTCTACACTTCTTGCTTCATTTCATTCATTTGATCTTCAATCTCTGATACTCTTTATTCCAGTTGATGGAGTCAGTTACTGAAGCTTGTGCATTTTTCACGTAGTTCTCGTGTTATGGTTTTCATCTCTATCAGTTCTTTTAAGGACTTCTCTACATTGGTTATTCTAGTGAGCCATTCATCAAATCTTTTTTCAAGGTTTTTTAGTTTCTTTGCACTCGTTACGTAGTTCCTCCTTTCGCTCTGAGAAGTTTGATCAACTGAAGCCTTCTTCTTTCAATTCATCAAAGTCATTCTCCATTCAGCTTTGTTCTGTTGCTGGCAATGAGCTGCGTTCCTTTGGAGGGGGAGATGCGCTCTGATTTTTTGAATTTCCAGCTTTTCTGCACTGCTTTTTCCCCATCTTTCTGGTTTTATCTGCCTTTGCTCTTTGATGATGGTGACGTACTGATGGGGTTTTGGTGTGGGTGTCGTTTTTGTTTGTTAGTTTTCCTTCTAACAGTCAGGACCCTCAGTTGCAGGTCTGTTGGAGTTTGCTTGAGGTCTACTCCAGACTCTGTTTGCCTGGGTGTCAGCAGCGGAGGCTGCAGAAGATAGAATATTGCTGAACAGCGAGTGTTGCTGTCTGATTCTTGCTCTGGAAGCTTCATCTCAGGGGTGTACCCCACCGTGTGAGGTGTGAGGTGTCAGTCTGCACCTAGTGGGAGATGTCTCCCAGTTAGGCTACTCAGAGGTCAGGGACCCACTTGAATAGGCAGTCTGTCCATTCGCAGATCTCAACCTCGATCTCAAGCTCCATGCTGCGAGATCCACTGTTCTCTTCAAAGCTGTCAGAGAGGGACATTTACCTCTGCCGAGGTTTCTGCTGCTTTTTGTTTAGCTATGCCCCGTCCCCAGAGGTGGAGTCTACAGAGGCAGGCCGGCCTCCTTGAGCTGTGGTGGACTCCACCGTATTTGAGCTTCCCAGAGGCTTTGTTTACCTACTTAAGCCTCAGCAATGGTGGGCGCCCCTCCCCCAGTCTCACTGCTGCCTTGCAGTTACATCTCAGACTGCTGTGCTAGCAATGAGGGAAGTTCTGTGGGTGTGGGACCCTCCGGGCCAGGTATGAGATATAATCCCTGTGTGTGTGCCGTTTGCTAAGACCCTTGGTAAAGCACAGTATTAGGGTGGGAGTTACCCAATTTTCCAGGTGTTGTGTGTCTCACTTTCCTTTGGCTAGGAAAAGGAATTCCCTTCCCCCTTGCACTTCCCAGGGGAGGCAATGCCTCACCCTGCTTCAGTTCTTACTGGTCAGGCTGCACCCGTGGACCAGCATCAACTGTCCGACATGCCCCAGTGAGATGAATCCGGTACCTCAGTTGAAAATGCAGAAATCACCTGTCTTCTGTGTCACTCACGCTGGGAGCTGGAGGCTGGAGCTGTTCCTATCCGGCCATCTTGGGCGTGCCCCAAAAGGTTAATTTCTTAATTGGCTACATATTAGCATCATATACCATTTTATACTATGTGGTTGGTTTTTATTTAGCAGCTATACATGAGAAAAATTCTAACTTAATCTTCCATGATCAAATGTTTTCCCCATGTGTTTCCTAACATATTTTATTGAGACATATTACAAAGACGTATGAGAAACTATTATGAACTCAAGGTGTTTAAGTCTAGTTGGGAAAATAAGATCTGTGAGACAAAGAATAAAATACAGTGAAAGCACAGACAAAAGGAGGCACACACAGCTCTCTGCATGTTTAGGGGAAAGACAGATGACATAACAGGGGATGGGGGCAGTGCAGAAAGAGATGATTAGAAATGACTTTCACGATTTGAGGCTTACAGGATAGATGGGATTTAGAGAAAAAGGAAAGGCATAGAGCAGATCTAAACAGGATTTACAAAGAAGAATGTAGCACAGGTAGGAGGTTACTAAATGGCATCATTGGAGAATCAAGTTAGAATGAGAAAAATATTGTGGCAGGTTGTGAGCACTGAATTTTGTTTTATAGACAAGTCTGGAGCACTTGAAGGCATGAATTGAGACTTACATACCAAGTGCCTAATGAAGTCTCGCACATGGTGGATACTCAAATCTAATAATCCTCACTTACTCTCCATTTGACATTGGCCTCTTATAACCACAGTCTCACCCCCAAAATTGTTCTCAGAACTGCTGGACACTTACAATCTTCTAATGTCATCTGGCTGCAATCTTTTATCTTTCTGGCTCTCTCAACCGCTCATTCCCACTATACCTACTCCTCAATTGGATAGACGCTTCAATCTCATAATTTTGGCATATTTCTATAAATTCCTTCCTGACATCATTCTGTAGTGGGAGGTGACAGAAAATAATAAAGCAAATAAATATATGTTTAAAACTGTTATGTACTATAAGGAAATCAGTGTAACAAAAGAGAGTTGTAGGGAAGGCCCATTTACATAGCGGTTGGGGAAAGAATCTTTGAGGAGTGACATTCAAATGTAACAAGACAAGACAGGAAAAAAGGGAAGAAACTTTGAAAAGAAGAGGGAATAGAACATTCTAGCAAGAAGAACAGCGAAAGCTCACCGTGCAAAGGCTCAACTGAGAAAGATCGTGGCCTCATCTGTCCACAGAAAGGTGGCCAGTGTTGCTGGAACTCAATGGGTGAAAGATGAAATAAGGTTTGAGAGGGTGGTAGGGTCCACATCACACAGGACTCTGTGAGCTATGACAGACTCTGAATTTTGGTAATGGGACTTCATTGAAAAGTTCTAAGCAGGATGGTCATGTGATCAAATCTGTGTTGCTAAAAGATGGCCATGGCTGTGCCATGAAGGAGTGGTACAGAGGCAGAATGAGTCAGGCGGTATCTGCAGGAAGGTTTCTGACACTCTGCTTAGTGCAGAGCCTGGCATATTGGAAATGTCCCAAAAGTAGATGATGGAGTTAATGAATAAATGAGCCAACAACTCAGAAACCTGGGAGAGGCAGCCACAAATTAGTTTTAGAATACTTAATCTGACTGTGTTTAAAGTATAAAGAATCTATGAAGGAAACAAGGTGGGATTAGTCATAGACCCTAAATATTTGAACCACTAGAAAGCATTCTACAGTTGATTCTGCTTTCTGAAAATTAAAAGTCAGCATTTATAGGCTTTCCATATTCCAAAACAGCATAACGGAATAGGGATCTTATTTATGCAAAAAGATTAAATTGCTCTGTGTAAGCTGTTCCTCGAGTTCAATAACAGTCTTTTGTTTGTTTATCTTATGTCTGGCCAAGTGTGTTTATGTGTATATTGTGAGTGTGTATGTGTGTGTGTAATGTATATCTTCAGAGATGCTGATGACTGATGGTCAATCAAGAAAAACCCACGCTGAAATTGTTAAGAGCTGGGAAGTGAGCCAGTTTGCAATCACTATAGGAACTGCTTGAGCAAAATTCCTTGCTACCACTCTGGTAATAAGCATTCTTCAAAAGATGCCACTTTGCATAGTTTAGTCCTCTCTGATGCAAAAGATGTCTCTTCTGAAATCAGTCTGAATTGTTTTAAAAAGGAGTGTCAATAAAATTAAACCCAACCTATTCACTGATTTCAAGAACAATAAAAATAAATAGTAGCCTTATGCTGTAAAGAAGTCTGTATGAAATATATAGAGGTGCATACACTTGGAGAGATGTGGCACTGAATCTTACCTTCACTGCATTTTTTTCATTTAGTTTTCATAAACTTATATAATAGAGGAATAAGAGGTGAAAAATCCAATAATTCCTACTAACAATTTTTCCTCAAAAATAATGAAGAAGAGAAATAGGTTTCCTTGGAGTAAAGGGCAGCTTTTCAAAAAGATACATTTTTGAAAAGCAAAAATTGATAAGATTACTTGGCATATAAATTCACATTCTTTTGCTTTGCAAATGTTTTCATGGAACAATGAAACTCTAGGCACAGTAATATCAAGTTATTATTCTAGTTCCTATGGAAACATGCATTCTACTTACTGAGGCCAATCGATATGGACACAAGTGCAAGGCAAATACACTTAGGGAGAAATTATATAATTTATGTCTCTAGTAAAATGTGCTCATAGCTATCAGAAATAATAGCAAAAAAAGAACTCGAAAGTCACTGAGGAATGTTCTCTGAAGTTATTAGCCACTAGTACCATTATGAAAATCAAAGCAAAACATAATCCTAAACTCTAGAATCCTACATTTGGAATTTGGTGTGTGCAAACAAACATCAAGCATACAAAGATGAAGGCTGAAAACAAACTGGATCAAAGTATTATTTTAAAAAAGAAGAAGAGGCTGGGTGCAGTGGCTCATGGCTGTAATCCCAGCACTTTGGGAGGCCAAGGCAGGTGGATCACCTGAGATTAGGAGTTTGAGACCAGCCTGGCCAACATGGTGAAACTCCATCTCTACTAAAAATATAAAAATTAGTTGGGCATGGTGGCACATGCCTATAATCCCAACTACTTGAGAGGCTGAGGCAGGAGAATTGCTTGAACCTGGGAGGGGGAGGTTGCAGTGACCAGAGATTGTGCCATTGTACTCCAGTCTGGGCAACAAGAGCAAAACTCCATCTCAAAAAAAAAAAAAAAAAAGAACGAAAGAAACATTTGCCTATGTTGAACATCACATTGTTGAGTAAATCTCAGTAACCAAAAATGAACAGGAATCTCATAAATAAGGTCATACAGAAAAGAATACATAGTACTTTTTGTAAAGCTGTTAGCTATAAAGAATTTGAGACCACAAGAGAATGAAAGTACAAATACATTTAAAAATCAAACAGCAAATATTTGTTGCGGATTTCACTGTGTGCCAAGCACTATGCTTTGGTCTACAAGGGAAAAAACGGAATTTTAATTTGCTTTTGACAAAAATTTTATGGTGCATTTCTGTTATGCCATTTACTAAGATAATTATCAGGGGAAATAAAATAGATAAGATGCCACGCAAGAAAAACAGAAGCTGTTTGCAATATAATTTCAGAAGCATGCAACACATGCTACTGAACTGTCGTTACAAGATAAGATGAAAAATAGCCAAATGAACAGCATAGTCATATGTGCTAAGAGTTTTCAGAAGAGAGATCATTCAGGCTTAGTTGGTAGGATAAGTTTTAACAAAGAAGGTGGAAATTGACTTGGGCTTGAATAATGGATGGAAAGAAATGGAGAAGTGAATGGTATTGACAATGGTGATAGGGCAGGAATTGCTGGGCCAGTGTAGGTCTTGATAAGACCTTAAGAGTTTAATTTTAAGGAGAGCAGAAATAATAATGGAGAGATAGGCTGGGGCCAGAAAGAGAAATGTCCCTTAACGGGTAGGCATTTTTACTCTGGAGTGATGAATCTCGGAACTAGAGAGAGTTGATAATTTCAAAACATGAATATTATATGAATTTCACCTCAATAAAGTATGTTCGTAATGTTGGATGATGATGATAATTATTACTGTAATTGTTAACTGGAAAATACCTGAAAGAGATAAACTTCTAACCACATAGAGATTGGATATAATGTTGGAAACTCCATATCACAAAAACTAAACATTCTCTAAATATAATAATACAGGAGAATATTTAATGATATAGAAATAGGTTCATAGTGTATTGTATAAAAAAAGAGAATCCCAAAACAGCTTACCACATCAAATCTATAATAAAAAGAATGAAGCTATGTAGTTCGAAATGTTAAAAAGGAAAAAAAAGTGTTAACTCTGAGTGTTAGAAAAATGAGTGATTTACATTTTCTTCTTCTATTTTTCATAAGTATCATAAGTATTCATAAGTTTCATAAGTATTTTTAAGATGATTTCTATCAGAAATGTGTTTCCATGTAAAGCACAGAATGTAATCAATATAGACTCACTGCAAATATAAAACTGATGATTCATGATATTTTTCTAGATAGAATCAGGCATAAGGTAACAGATTTGTACATAATATGCTAGTTTTAATTAGCAACTTACAACAATTGCTGGAATTAAACTGGACTTTAGGTAAATAGCTTACTCCAAAGCACATGTAAATTTTCAATAATTTTCTTTTTAAATTTTATTTATTGATTGAGATGCAGTCTTGCTGTGTAGACAAGGCTGAAGTGCAGTGATGCAATCTTTGCTCACTGCAACCTCCACCTCCCAGGTTCAAGTGATTCTCCTGCCTCAGCCTCCCTCCCCCTACATCCCCAAGTAGCTGGAATTACAGGTGCACACCACCATGCCCGGCTAATTTTTTTGTATTTTTAGTAGAGACGGGATTTCACCATGTTGACCAGGCTGGTTTCAAACTCCTGACCTCAAGTGATCCATCCTCCTTGGCCTCCCAAAGTCTTAGGATTACAGGCGTAAGCCACCACCCCCAGTCTTTTCTTATCTCATTGTATTTATTCTCAAGTCTGCCCAGAGTGACAGCATAAAAACTAACCTATTTCTACACCATTTTTCTGTATTAAACACCCACTCAAACAAGGAGCCCAATGTAGTCCATGTTCTTCCTCTTTTTCTTTTGGCCTACAGTATTTGTTTTTCTTTGAAAGATTGCCACGGCAGGGGGTGACTGGGGAGAGGGGGGCATCTTCTTCTCAAAAAATGAAGATCACCATCATTGCCCACTTTCTCCTTTCCTCATTCTTAATGATTCTCCTTGAATATGGTTAACTTACGGCTCTACAATCATCAACTCCAGCTGATTTTCACTTCTCATTATTACCGAGGTGGGGCAAAATAAAAGTAATCAGGTGAAACCCTTGATTCAGATTTCCTCCATATTTCATGAAATCCATCAAACAAATGCCCAGATTATATTTCACTGTAAGATGAGCAAAAGCACACCTCTTCAGCTGCACCCCCTTTCCTCGTGCATTCATGGATGCCAAAATCAGAACCTACAGTTCAGGAGCTGCACACAGTTGCATCTTGTTTTGAGTTTTTGTTTGCAAACTGTCAGTAAGATCAGAATAAATTGCATGATGTGCAGTCCAATATGTATATTCTTGAGCACATCTCAATGTATCCACCAAAAAATATTCATAGCTGCAGGTGTAGAAAAAAAAGGCAGAATTATGGCTTGATTTGCCTTGATAAGCATGGTAATTTTCTGTACACTTTTCATAAAGTGCTAATCAATTTCAGCTCAAAATAGATTGAAACACCCAACAGATTGCTGCCATAGTCCACAAAATGTTTGTCATTCGTAAGCTGTGGCAATAATGTGAACACAGAGGAGGGAAACTGCAACTGAACTACACCTTGTAAAAATTCCTTTCATTTGCTTTGTAATAACCCCTGAAGAAATGTTAAGAGTTATTTTGAAATCACATATGTTTGAAATTTCCATTTTTTCTTGCTACATCTAAGAGTATTGCTTGTCACACAGTAACATTATGTGTCTATTATATGGTTATAGATGAATTATATATAAAACTCAGTGTAATAGTGACATTTAGGACTCAGATCATGTTTACATTGTTTAATATTCCTCTAAAATATAATTATAGACTTTAACTCTATTACATACAACTTGGAATTGAACCATCACAGACTTTTACACTAAATCGCCTTTTCTATCAATATATTAAGCTATTAGAAATAGTATAATCTTTTGAAAATGCTTTGTCAATATTCTAGTCCTTCTACCACTGCTATTTCACAAACACTTAGAGGTGCGAATATTCATACTAAAGCACCTTTTCGATTGGCAGTGCTCTTGTCACATGAATCGCTCATCTGCCCAGGATGTTTTGCCAAACTTAAGTGGCAAAACTTTACTGAGGACTGTCATTCTCCTACACAGGGAGCCTCTGCTCGAAACTGAGCATAGACTTTCCCTTTTGTAAGTGTGAGCAACAATTGGAAATGACATTTAGATCTGGGTATGGAATACTCTCCACGGAAAGTAGGAAATTAAATGAGAATAGATAACATTTCAAGTTTTCACGCCTTCCTCTTCTAAACTACAAAAGTGATAATATAATTTTTTATGATAAGAACTACACAATTTGACTTTAGAAAAAAGAGTACTTAAAAGTTGTGACTTTAAGCAACTTCTGTGATCACCACCTGCCAAAAAATTTATTGCCAAAATGGGAGGCAGGAGAGTGTAGTAGACACAAGCTCTGTATTCAGAAAGTCTGAGTTCTTATGTTGAATCTGCCATTTAATATGTGACCTTGAACAAGTGACTTGCCCTCTCTATGTTTCAGCTTGCTCATTTACAAAAAGGGGATTGTAAGTGTAACTAATATAGGATTATCCTGAGATTAAATGAGATAATATACACAAAGATCTGAGCAAAGCAGCTTCAAGTCAATTCTCAACTAATAGCTGCCTTATCATCACCATCTATTTGAAAGAGCAGTTGTAGGCCCATGGTATGAGTATGATGATAAGTGCTCTTACCCTGCTTCATATGACTTGTCCATTGAGTGCTTGTTTCTTGCTCTGGGTCCTCTTGGGTCACGTGTATTGACCTACTTGCCAAAAGAGACAATAACATGTTTGGAAATGAAGTCAGCTCTGCATGAGATGGTAAACAATTGGCCCAAGCTACCACTTACTAATCCAGTTAAAGTGATGAAAGGGGTATGTGAAAGGTGTAAAACACTCTTAGAATGTTTATGTTCTTGATTCACCTGCATATATGGAAAAAATTGTCATTTTCAGTTTATTGCAGACCTAATACAGCAGCAGCTGGGTTCACTGAAAAACAGTTTTCAGGATCTTATTCTCATCATCTATTTATATCTCTGGAATTGAGGTATATAATCACCTCTGCTAAGTCATTAGATTGACAGAACCCATTGAGGAAAAAGTTTATGTGTTCTGACTTTGACAAACTGAATTTGAGGTTGTTTCAGGTGAGGAAATTCATGTTATTCATGCAATTAAAAAACAAAAGCATACAATTCAGAAAAAACATTATTAGTGTACTTAAAATATAATGACAAAAATACATTTTAAACATTCCTAAATAATTACTAGAATCAAAAGGAAAACAGCTCACTGCTCTGACTCAAAAGTCACTTAAAATCTCCACAACAGGTTGGATGGCTCACGCCTGTAATCCCAGCACTTTGGGAGGCCAAGGTGGGTGGATCAAAAGGTCAGGAGATCAAGACCATCCTAGCCAACACGGTGAAACCCCATCTCTACTAAAAATACAAAAATTAGCCAGGAGTAGTGGCGTGCACCTGTAGTCCCAGCTACTTGGGAGGCTGAGGCAGGAGAAGTGCTTGAACCCAGGAGGCAGAGGCTGCAGTGAGCCAAGATTGCACCACTGCACTCCAGCCTGGGCAACAGAGTGAGACTTTGTCTCTAAACAGAAAAAAAGAAAAAAAAATCTCCACACCAAATATATCACTTTTCTTTCTTGCCCTATAGAATATTTCTACCTGGTAGTTGCTATGGATCAATGTACAAAAGAAGTCAAAACAGAAACATACTCAAGAAAATTCAGGCTACTGGCATATACATGTGTATTTAGAAGCTGTTATTTATCTGAGCTCAAAAAGTCATTTGTCAGTTTCCCTTTGGCACTTGATTACATTTTACATATTTGTGTTATTCTTGAAAATGCCAAAACATCAGCACAAACAACTTCTGTGATAAACTATCACCATATTCACTTTTCCAAAGGCAAATTAAATATTATACAATGCATAGGTGAGGAGTGCAAAGCCTTAGCAAACACTGCATTACAAGTAATTTTGATGCTGCTTATACTACTTTTATTTTTTTATTTTACTTTTTAGTTTTTAAGATGGAGTCTCACTCTGTTGCCCAGGCTGGAGATGGCGAGATCTCAGCTCACTGCAACCTCTGCCACCCAGGTTCAAGCAATTCTCCCGCCTCAGTCTCCCGAGTAGCTGGGACGACAGCCACCCATCACCATACCCGGCTAATTTTTTGTATTTTTAGTAGAGATGGGGTTTCACCATATTGGCCAGGCTGGTCTTGAGCTCCTGACCTCAGATGATTCGCCTGCCTCGGCCTCCCAAAGTGCTAGAATTACAGGCGTGGGCCACTGCACCCAGCTATACTACTTTTACAATTTCAGGCACTCTCTCAAGGACAAACTTGTGGAGCTTTAGCTAGATATTAGGTCAAAATCAGATTTCACAAGAGGTTACTGATACAGAAAAAAAAAACCGTCAAATCTTGCATAGAGCAAAAGAAAGATCACTATCTACACAAAATGCTTTGTACATAACAGATACTCTACATGCATTTGTGAACTCATTTCAATAAACAGTTTTCAATGCAAAAGTTTTGTTATATACTAAACAAATATTTAAAGTGCCTAAATCTATAAGATGCATTTTAGCTATTTTTTAATCAGTAGTTTACACAAGTTGGGGGACATCCATCCCAGAAATGGGCAAGAAAAAATACTGCAAAAATAGATAAAATATTAGAGATTATGTTCTTATTAATATTAATCTTATTTTTAAAAAATACATAGTTGCATATAATATATAAATTATTTTAATAAAGTAGCACATACATAATTTTACACACACAAACACACACCTGCACTGGAATATGTGGTCAAATTTGATTATGCCAATAGTGTGTGTGTTTAAAAGACTATAAACACTATATAAAATGAAAAATTCTTCATTCACAGATCAAATCTATGTTGTTATTTTACATAATATGAAGATTTATTTGTTACAGCTCTAACATTCTTCACAAATGTGACTGGCTACTATATTAATATATATTTCTATTGCTTGGTAATATACACAGTAAAAGACGCACGCATCCTGAACAATCAAGAGTTTTTCATAATCTCAGCTTTGAGTTTTAGCTGATGTTTATGAGGAGAAAAAATAACAAACTTTGCCAGAAGACACACAAGTGTCAACAGATATATGAAAAAGTGCTCAATATCACTAAGTATCAGGGAAATGCAAATCAAAGCCACAATGAGATAGCATCTTATCCCAGTTAGAATGGCTACTAAAAAGATAAAAATAATAGATGCTGGTGAGGATGAAAAGAAAAGGGAACTCTTATATACTGTGGGTGGGAATGTAAATTAGCACGACCGCTACAGAAAACAGTATGGAGATTTCTCCTAAAACTAAAAGAACTATCATATGATCCAGCAAACCCACTGTTGGGTATCTATCCAAAGAAAAAGAAATCAGTATATCAAAGAAACGTTCCTTATCAAATGCCTACACTTGCAAGTTTATTGCAGCACTATTCACAACAGCAAAGATACAGAATCAACCTAAGTGTCCATCAATGGACAAAAAGATAAAGACAATGTGGTATACATATACATATATACAATGGAATACTATTCAGCCATACAGAAAGAATGAAATCTTGTCATTTGCAACAACATGGACGTAAACTGGAGGTCATTATGTTAAGTGAAATAACCCAGGCACAGAAAGACAAATTTCATATGTTCTCACTCATAAGAGTTTTAAAAAAAAATTGATCACAGGGAGATAGAAAATAGAATGACAGATATATCAGATGTGGGAAGGGTATGAGGGTGGAATGAGGAGATAAAAGAGAGGGTTGGTGGTTGGGTGCAAATTTACATTAAGAAGTTCTAATATTCCATAGCAGACCAGGGTGACTATAATTAGCAAATGTACAATATATTGTACATTTCAAAGTAGCTAGAAGACGTGATCATTACACATTATAGGCATATATAAAAATTCACTTGTACTCCATAAATATGTAAAATATGCATCAATAAAAAACAAATGAAAACCAATTATGAATAAGGTAAATATATTAATTCTTTATACTTGTAAAGATTTTACCCTAAGAGATGCAACGCACTTATCTTTGGCAAATCTTTTAACTTTCCTAAGCCTTGGTTTTTGTATCAATAAAATGGAGATGATAATGCCTTTCCCAGAGATAGATAAAATGGTGGGGGGGGGGGGGGGGGCGGGGAAGTACACAAAAGCCCAGATGATAGAAACTCTTACTGTTAAGGTCCAGGAATAATATGTAAAAAAATGCTTATAAAATGATGTTGATAAAAAAGAAGTAAATTAAATTGTGCCTAGGATGCAACCAACAAGTGATTCAATATCATAATATTTGCATGTGGACAAAGACTAGGAATGCATAAAAACACATGAAAACAGGTAATTTATTAAAGGTAAAACTGTGCATAGTTATTTTCCTTTTCTCATTTCTGTTATTGTTCGTATAATATTGTTTGTGCTATGCATTTTAAATGACAATTTTGACAGCCTTGACAAAAGAATTGTAAGAATTAATGATTGTGTTAAATATTATTTCCAATAAATGACATGTTAAAGATAAGCAATTTATCTATTCACTAAAGGCAAACAACAATTTAGGTTTATTTTATTTATGAACTGCTGATGTCCCTTTAAACAACATTATAAGGTTTATGGTAGCATAAGGAGATGTATTAAAAAGGCTTGTTGGTTTGTTCTGTTTTTTTTCTTTGCTTATCTGTAAAAATAATAACTAGTTATTGCTACAATCAGCTTGTTTTACTTAATATATAATTCCACATTTCCCCAGTAACACTTACTCTCATTTTCCACAACGATTTCAAGTCTTCTCCAAGCTCCTCAAACTGCCAAATCCATTCCCTCCTACCTCTCTTTTGTAGCAACAGAATTGGTCAGACTATCAGCACTTTTACATGAGTGCTGGTTCCCTGAGCCCCAATTCCAAAAGGGCAAGGTGAAGAGAACCGAGAGTTACACACCTTGACTTGTTACAAGAGAGGAACCCTATTCTCAGAAAACTCAAATCTTTTATAATGGGCAGTGAGTATGCCTGCCGTTTGCTTCAGAGGGAGAAACATACTATATCTTCCAAGGCTATTCACTATTCAAACATTCTCAAAGTGATAGTCTAGAACAAAAACAGTCAGTGCCTCTGCTTGCAAAACATGCAGCAATGCGACACCCATGGAGAATTATCTCACTATATGTGGTTCCATTTATATGTCATTTTTGGAACAGCAAAACCATGGGGATAAAGAGCAGGTCACTGCCAACCAGGGGTAAGAGTTTGCCTACAAATGGAGCAGTACGAGGGAATTCTGGAGGATGATGAAAATTTTCTGTATCCTGATTTGGGTGTATCCTGATTTTGGTGGTAGATACACAAATCTGTGCAAGTGTTAAAATACACATACCTTTACACTCCAAAAAAAAGTAAATTTTACTGTGAATTTACTTTTAATTTAAAAATCGCATGTACAACCAAAGGAAAAAATAGACAAACAGAACTTCATCAAAATTTAAATTTCTGTTCATCAAAGGCCATTATCATGACAGTGAGACAATATCTAAAATGGACTTGCAAAAAAAAAAAACAAAAGCCAATTTCATATATAAGGTCAAGCTCTAGTATCTATTTTATAAAAACTCCAACTCTACAGAAAAAAAAAACAAAACAAAAAACCACCAAATCAAAAACCAGGCAAAGGACTTGAATAGATATTTCTCCATAGAAAATACACAAATAGACAACACATGAAAAGATATCCAACGTCATTAGTCATCAGGGAAATGGAAATTAAAACCACAAGGAAGGCCAGGCATAGTGGTTCATGCCTGTAATCCTAGTACTTTGGGAGGCCGACACAGGAGGATCATTTGAGGTCAGGAGTTCAAGACCAGCCTGGCCAACATGGTGAAACCCCATGTCTACCAAAAACACAAAAATTAGACAGGTGTGGTGGTGCATGCCTGTAATCCCAGCTACTTAGGAGGCTGAGGCAAGAGAATCGCTTGAACCCAGGAGGCAGAGGTTGCAGTGAGCCGAGATCACGCCACCGCATTCCAGCCTGGGTCAGAGAGCAAGACACAGTCTTAAAAAACAAAACAAAACAAAACAAACAAAAAAAAAAAAACAAAAACAGAAGTAGGTACATTGCAACAGAGAATAACAAGTGTTGACAAAAATGTAGAATAACTGCAACCCTGGTACACTGTTGGTAGGGATGTAAAATGTTGCAGCTGCTATGGGAAAAGGTTTGGCAGTTTCTCAAAGAGGTAAGCATTCCTTTGCTCACTTTTAAATGGGATTGCTTTGTTTTTCTTGTAAACTTAAGTTCCTTACAGATGCTGGATATTACACCTTTGTCAGATGAGTACTACGCAAATGTTTTCTCATTCTGTAGGTTGTCTGTTTACTCTGTTAATAGTTTATTTTGCTGTGCAGAAGCTCTTAAGTTTAATTAGATCCCATTTATCAATTTTTGCTTTTGTTGTGATTGCTTCTGGCATATTTGTCATGAAATTTTTGCCAGTTTCTATGTCCAGAATGGCATTGCCTAGGTTGTCTTTCAGGGTTTTTATAGTTTTGAGTTTTACATTTAAGTCTTTAATCCATCATGAGTTGATTTTTGTATATAGTGTAAGAAAGAGGTCCAGTTTCACTCTTCTGCATATGGCTAACCAGTTATCCCAGAACCATTATATTGAATGGCACTTCCTCAAAGAGGTAAAAACAGAACTACCATTCAACCCAGCAATCTCATTAGAGGGTATATTCCCAAAGGAATATAAATCATTCTATCAAAAAGACATATACACGTGAATGTTCACTGCAGCACTACACACAATAGCAACGACATGGAATCAACCTAAATGCTCATAAATGGCTGACTGGATGAGGAACACATGGTACATTATACACCATGGAGTATTATTGCAGCCATAAGAAGAACGAGATGGTGTCTTCTGTGGGAACATGGATGGAGCTGGAGGCCATTATCCTTGGCAAACTAACATAGGAACAAAAACCAAATACTGCATGTTCTCACTTATAAGTGGGAGCTAAATGATGAGAACACATGGACACAAACAGGGGAACAACAGACACTGGAGCCTACTTAAGGGTGGAAGGTGGACAGAGGGAGAGGATCAGAAAAAATAACGATTGAGTACTTGGCTTAGTACCTGGGTGATGAAATAATCTCTACCACAAACCCCTGTGACACAAGTTTGCCTGTATAACCAACCTGCACATGTACCCCTGAATCTAAAGTAAAAGTTTTTTTAAAAAAATCTGGAGTTCTAATGACAAAAAAAAAAAAAAAAAAAAAAAAAACTAAACACGGAATTACCATACGGCCCAGCAATTCCACTCTTAGGAATATACTGAAAAGAATTGAAAACAGGGATTCAAACAAATACTTGTACAACAATGTTCACAGCAGCACTATTCACCACAGCCAAAAGGGAGAAACAACCAAAATGTTCATAGATGAATGTATAAACCAACTGTAGTATATACAGAGAAGGGAGTATTATTCAACCATAAAAAGGAATGAAGCTCTGATACATGCTACAACATGGATAAGCCTTGAAAACATTACACTAGGTGAAATAAATGAGATACAAAACAATGGACATTGTATGATTCCACTTATATGAAATATTTAAGATAGCCAAATTCATGGAGACAGAAAGAAGATTAGAGGTTGCCAGAGGCTGAAAGGAGGACAGGAATGGGGAATTATTACTTAACAGGTACAGATTTTCTGATTGGGGTGATGAAAAAGTTCCGGAATTAGGTAATTGTGATGATGAGAATATACTTAATTTTACTAAATTGTGCACTTAAAATGATTAAAATGGTAAATTATACTATGTATCTCTCATTACAATGGAAAATTTTAATAAAATACATAAAAATTTTAACCTCCTTAAACCCAGATTCCTCCACAGTATAACTCTTGCTACTATACTCTCTCTTTCTTATAGTAAAAGTTATTGAAATGGTTGTCTTTGCTCACAACCTCCACATCTGCTCTAGCTCAGTTCCCACTTTCAGCCTGCCTGGTCTCCCAGCTCTTTTCACCTGCTCTCCACCAAGGACATCACCTAGCACCTTGTGCCAAATCCTTCTTTGTTATGCTCACTGACTTCTGCCTCATTCCTAAAACACCCTGTGACATAGTTTGACTGTGTCCCCACCCAAATTTCAACTTGAATTGTATCTCCCAGAATTCCCACATGTTATGGGAGGGACCTGGGGAGGGGTGGTAATTGAATCCTGGAGGCTGGTCTTTCCCATGCTATTCTCTTCATAGTGAGTAAGTCTCATGAAATCTGGTGGGTTTATCAGGGGCTTCTACTTTTGCTGCTTCTTCATTTTACCTTGCTGCCACTATGTAAGAAGTACCTTTTGCCACCAGTCATGATTCTGAGGCTTCCCCAGCCATGTGGAACTGTAAGTCCAATTAAACCTCTTTTTCTTCCCAGTCTCCTGTATGTCTTTATCAGCAGCACAAAAATAGAATAATACAGTAAATTTGTACCAGGAGTGGGAAGCTGAAAAGATACCTGAATACGTGGATGCAACTTTAGAACTGGGTAAGAGACAGAGATTGGAACAGTTTGGAGGGCTCAGAAGAAGACAGGAAAATGTGGGCAAGTTTGGAAATTCCTAGAGACTTTGACAAAAATGCTGATAGTGATATGAACAATAAGGTCCAGGCTGAGGTGGTCTCAGATGGAGATGAGGAACTTGTTGGGAACTGGAGCAAAGGTGACTCTTGCTATGTTTTAGCAAAGACACTGGCAGCAGTTTGCCCCTGCCCTAGAGATTTGTGAAACTTTTAATTTGAGAGAGATGATTTAGGGCATCTAGCGGAAGAAATTTCTAAACAGGAAAGCATTCAAAATGTGACTTGGGTGCTGTTAAACACATTCCATTTTAAAAGCGAAACAGAGCATAAAAGTTCAGAAAATTTGCAGCCTGATGATGTGGTAGAAAAGAAAAACCCATTTTTTGAGGAGAAATTCAAGACAGCTGCAGAAATCTGCATAAGTAGCAAAGAGTCTAATGTTAATCCCCAAGATCATGAGGAAAATGTCTCCAAGCCACGTCAGAGACCTTCATGGCAGCCCCTCCATCACTGGCCCACAGGCCCAGGAGGAAACAGTAGTTTTGCAGGTCAGACCCAGGGTCCCCTTGCTGAGTGCAGCCTAAGGACTTGGTGCCTTGTGTCCTAGCCACTCCAGTCGTGGCTGAAAGTGGCCAACATAAAGCTCAGGCTGTGGCTTCAGAGGGTGGAAACCTCAAGCCTTGGCAGCTTCCAGATGGTGTTGAGCCTGCGGGTGCACAGAAGTCAAGAACTGAGCTTTGGGAATCTCCACCTAGATTTCAGAAGATGTATGGAAATGCCTGGATTCCCAGCAAAAGTTTGCTGCAGGGGCAGGGCCCTCATGGAGAACCTCTGCTAGGGCAGTGCAGAAGGGAAATGTGAGGTCAAAGCCCCCACACAGAGTCCCTACTGGGGCACCACCAAGTGGAACTGTGAGAAGAGACACACAGTTTTCCAGACCCCAGAATGGTAGATACACCGACAGCTTGCACCATGAACCTGGAAAAGCCTCAGACACTCGATGTTAGCCCATGAAAGCAGCCAGGAGAGAGGCTGTACCCTGCAAAGCCACAGGGGCAGAGCTGCACAAGACCATGGGAACCCACTTCTTCCACAGTGTGACCTGGATGTGAGATGAGTCAAAGGAGATCATTTTGGAGCTTTAAAATTTGACTGCCCTGCTGGATTTTGGACTTGCATGGGCCCTTGCATGGCCAATTTCTCCATTTGGAATGACTGTATTTACCCAATACCTGTACTCCCATTGTATCTAGGAAGTAACTAGCTTGCTTTTGATTTTACAGGCTCATAGCTGGAAGTGACTTGCCTTGTCTCAGATGAGACTCTGGACTGTAGGCTTTTGGTTTAATGCTGAAATGAGTTAAGACTTTAGGAGACTGTTGTGAAGGCATAACTGGTTTTGAAACATTGAGGACATGAGATTTGGAGGGGTTAGGGGTGGAATGATATGATTTGGCTGTTTCCCCACCAAAATCTCAACTTGAATTGTATCTCCCAGAATTCCCATAGGTTGTGGGAGGGACCCAGGGGGAGGTAATTGAATCCTGGGGGCCGGTCTTTCCCATGCTATTCCTGTGATAGTGAGTAAGTCTTACAAGATCTGATGGGTTTATCAGGGGCTTCCACTTTTGCTCCTTCCTCATTTTCTCTTGCTGCCACCATGTAAGAAGTGCCTTTCACCTCCCACCATGATTCTGAGGCCTCCCAGCCATGTGGAACTGTAAATACAATTAAACCTCGTTTTCTTCCCAGTCTCGGGTATATCTTTATCAGCAGCGTGAAAATGGACTAACACACCACATTTCCTTAGTTTCCTGAAATGACACTCACAGTTTTCCTCCTCCATCTCTGACCGACTCCTCCTCAGTTTTTCTTTTTTGTTTTGTTTTGTTTCTGGTTTGTTTTATTGGTGGTTTGTTTTGGTTAAGTTTGGTTGTGGGCCATTCACTAGTAATTCTTTGATTTTTTCATCAGGTTCCAGTTTGGGGACCTCTCTTGATCCCATCCCATGAATTTTCACTGGGCTTATTCTTCCTCTCTCCCAAAACTTTAATTAATATGGATGTGTTTCCCAAAACTTCTCCTTTTTTTGGCCTTATCTCACTGAACTGCTCAATTACTCACCCAAGTCATAATATCATCCTTTACCTTTCCCTCTCCACCCAAAGAAGTTATTACTTCTTCCATAAAGTGTTCCTCATACCAGAAATCCTGAACTCCCAAAACTTTCTATCTCTTCTCATGAAGCACATTTTATTTACCCCTTCCTTAGTTTTATAGTTTTTTAGCATAATTTTCTATTTCTGTGTTATTGTCCCATCTCCAAATGCAATTGATTTCAGACTCCTTAAGGACAAGATTTAACTTATACATCAATACATATCAGAACTCAGCTCAGTTCCTGACATAACAGTAAGCAGTCAATAAATACATGAATAATAACTGTTTCTTGATTACAAATTGATAATCATAAAAGCAAAGGATCTCTGCTAAATACATATTTGAATATGGTGATTTCAGTATATTAGCTAGCTTTCAATTAATCTACAAATAATAATTTATCATGTCCATGTTTTCCACCAAAAATAAATAAAATAGGGCAATATAGGACAAATAGTGACTTGCACTGAAACTTAACCAAAGTTTTCTAATATATTTCCAGCTAATCCATTATTATCTATTATACGAGATTCTGTTAAAGGCCCATAGACCAGTCCTAGGTATTATTCTTTAGAAACAATTATGGCAAAAAATAAATAAGCCCCAGTCCAAACTACTCTAAAAATTGTGTTTTTCTCCAGTTTATTTATCTTTTATTAGTTGTGGTGAGATATATATGACATAAAATTACCATCTTAACCATTTTAAAATGTACAGTTCAGTACTATTAAGTGTATTCACAGTGCTGTGCAAAACGTTTCTATCTTGAAAAACTGAAGTTCTATATCCATTAAACAACTTCCCACTTTCCCTCTCCCCAGCCCCTGCCAACTGCCATTCTACTTTCTCTTTCTCTAAATTTGACTATACTAGACACCTCACACAAGTTAAATCAGAGAGTATTTGTTTTTTTGTGACTGGTTTCTTTACACTTAGCATAATTTCCTCATGATTCATCAATAGTCTATCATGTATATGTATTCCTTCTTTTTTAAGGTTGAATAATATTTCACTGTGTGTGTGTGTGTTTGTGTGTGCACGTGTATATACCACATTTTGTTTAGCCATTCATCCATCAATGGAACTTGGGTTGCTTCTACCTTTTGGCTACTGTATTAGTTTGTTCTAGAACTGATATAAAGAAATACCTGACGTTGGGTAATTTATAAAGAAAAGAAGTTCTGTAGGCTGTACAAGCATGGTGCTGACATCTGCCTGGCTTCTGGGGAGGCCTCAGGGAGCTTTTACTCATGGTGGAAGGTGAGGCAAGAGCAGGCATGCCACATGGTGAAAGCAGGAGCAAGAGAGAGTGGGGAAGGGAGCCACACACTTAAAAAAACAGATCCCATGAGTATTCACTATTACAAGAACAGCATCAAACCATGAGGCTCCGCCCCCATGGCCCAAACACCTCCCACCAGGCCCCATCTCCGCACTGAGGATTACATTTCTATATAAGGTTTGGGTGGGGACAAATATCCAAACTATCAGCTACAAGGAACAGTGTCTCCAGTTTCTTTTAATAACAGAAAATTTTTAAATGATATCACAACCCTTATAAAGAACTAAAAGTTTACAGAAAAAAGAAGTATTTTACCATGTGTATATTTATTGCATTTTTCTCTATATATTATTTTTAGAAGAAATTTTATCTTTGTGACTAACACTTTCACTAACAGACATATGTTTAACACAATCCAAACATCAAGTCTGTTCTAAAACTGAATATTCATTCACTTTAATGACAAAGTAGCTCTTTTTAGCTACATTTAGAAGGAACTTACTTTGGGAAAAGACTTGTTTACTGATTCTGAGTTATACTTGATGGACATATCACCAAATACTTTATCTCATGTATGAATGTGTAAATGACTATTAGTCTTTAGGAGATGCACCTGAGATTTGCCACCTACATTCATAGTCCAGAGATCCCCAAGATTGGAAACAAAGACAAGTAAAAATGAATAAATCAAGAATACAATTCACAATTACGAAAACTTCTGCAATCTGTCTTTACTTGCTGCTCTCAGATGCATCATTGTCAGCATCTGACCCCGTTAGGTGGCTGATAAGAGGATTTTGAAGGCCAGCAGATTTTATTTTTAACCTCCCCATATGGTTGACCTTCTAATTTCAATGAGAGCATCATCTGCAGAGATGATCATCAAATGGCAACTCCTACCCTAAAATGTTTTGTGTAATTTGGTCAACTCAAAAGTGATGCTCAGTTAAAGAACAATATGTGCACTGTGATCTCCTTTTTACTTAAAAGTTTGAACATAAATACATTTTCAAAGGTTTGCAAGGCTACACGCAAAAATATTGAGAGTCATTTCCTGTTATTGGGGTTAAAAGCATTTTTTTAAAACTAATGAATGCAATTTGTAATATAACTTTTACCAGTAAGGTTTTCAATCAGTTAAATTTTTAATGTAAAATATATATATATTAATATCTCAAATTGAAAACTGGGCTAAAACACGAAAAGTTAATTGCACTTTACAAAAACATACAAATGTATACTAATGTATTAATATTTCTGTCTAATATTGGCAATAACAATAATCACTCACTAGTACAATATGTTATTACATTTCTCAACATTAAAAGGGATACAAATTATTTTTCAGCAATTTATGTTCCACAATTTTATACCCTCATGAATCCTGAAGATAAAAATAGCAAAGATGATTTTCCATGTGTAGGAACTTTACATATAAAAATGATATAAAACTATTCAGTCATTCAACTAACATCTAACAGATGCCTACTTGTCCCAAAGACAAATATATCTAAAAAGAAAGGAGATGAGGAAGTCAATCTCAACATATCATGGACTTCAATTCGGTGACAAAGACACATGCTAGGACATTATTATATATATAAGCAGTTCACAGAGCGTGGAGGAGGAGGCTGACGATGCAGAGTGGAGCAAGCAGCAAATTCTTCCCTGAGAAATCAAGAAAGGCATCCCAGAAAGAAGTAAATTAAATCTTAAGAATGAGTAAAAATTCACCAGGGATTGAGCCCAGGGACTGCATGGTGGAACTGACAATTCTCTAGGCAAAGGGAATGACCTGGATAAAGGTACAGAGGCAAGCAAAAATTGCTAAAAACAGTATCCTTTGTAAGTTCTATTCCTTGGTCCTGAGAAAATAAAATGTATAGCTTTATTTATTTCTATGAGATGAGTTATCAATGGGGAGTGATATTCAAAAAAGCAAAGCAGTGCAATTCTTTTGACATTTACGGTGTCCTGCTTATCCAGATGAAACCTATGTTTTTAACTAAGCTGGCTCTTCATTCATGTTCCTTTATAAACTCCCATTTACTCTGTACTTAAAAGTATATGTCATATACCACTTACATTGACCACTTGCCAATATCTAAAATGGCAATTTTAGATATTTATCAGACAGTTTATTAAAAAAAAAAAAAAAAAAAAAAAAAACTAAAACAAAAAATGCTTCATATCCTGGCAAAATCTGAATAAGAACAGCATTTACCAGGGTTAAGGGGACTTCCTCATTCTCTAAGCAGAAGAATTTAAATCAAAATACACTTTTTTCAGCTGGGTGTGGTGGCGCACACTTGTAATCCCAGCACTTCGGAAGGCTGAGGTGGGCAGATCACTTCAGGTCAGGAGTTTGAGACCAGCCTGGCCAACATGGTGAAACCTCATCTCTCCTAAACAAAAAAAAAAAAAATTAGCCAGGTGTGGTGGCACGCACCTGTAATCCCAGCTGCTCGGGAAGCTGAGGCAGGAGAATTGCTTGAACCTGGGAGGTGGAGGTTGCAGTGAGCTAAGATTGTACCACCATGCTCCAGTCTGGGTGACAGCAAGACTGTCTCAAATGAAATAAAAAATAAAAAATAAACATTTTTTTCTGTAACAATGGTTGTAATATGTTTATAGAATACCTGAGCTATAAGAAAATACTCTCTGGTGTCCATACAAAGCCCCTTGAGGCAGCAGTGGTATGTGTCCAGGAGGAACTTCAGAACAGGAATAAAATGACGGAAGGAGAGAAAGAGAATTGCCCTCCACTCAGACACATTCTTGCACAAGGAAAAGCTTACAGTAAGTACTAGCTGCTGTCAAACACTATTACTCATTAATACTGTAGAAACCAACAAAATTTCAGAGTTTACCTGGTATGTTCAACAGCTCAAACTGCTTCCGTGCCCAGGTATTTTTAATTCTTAGCAGTGGCTGCCAAAATGGGAAAGCAGTGAAACTGGAACATAAAGGATTTCTATTCTCTCCAAATGTAGATACATCCAGATCCAGGTAGAACATGAAAAAATCTCAGATGAAAGGAGCCACTTCCCACTCTCTCGTCCTCTCTCCCCCAGACAAAGGAAACAAAACCATAGTTCTACTAAATTGGTGGCAATGTCTTTTATGACATAATGTGGATGAATAATTTAGTGTATTCAAATGAACAAATTTACTTTCAAGAATCATATTTGGGAGAGAGAGCTTCTAGAAGTGTACTCAGCCATGCAATGAAAAAACTTATTCTATCACCATCAGCTGATACCCTTTCAGCCAATTCTCTTAATAAAATACAAGCCAAGAAATGCAAGGTAGATGGCAGGATGTCACCACACTCACTATAAAAATATACTCAATAAGATAGTCTTCAATAGATTCTATAGTTATTTTGCAACTGACCAAAAGGTACACTGAAGAATTATTTTGTTAATTCTACTTTGTCATTTATATTTAATTTATCACAGTATTATCATCCAGCTTGGTATGTGAGCCTAAAGAGAAAACATGACTTGTAATTGTTCTTCATCCTTTGATAGTAGGTGCTGTCATTTCAACACATTATTGACATTTGACATCAAGTAGTCTTCTGGAAAAGAACTTGTGCACATCTCAATAGCACATCTGGTAGCTGCAGATGGTGTGGATTAGCATAATTTTTCCAGCAATGATGCACCAAAAGTATAATGCAAAGTAAGACTTATGCCTGATGTCAACTGTTTGTTCTTGTAAATATTAATATAAAATCTTCTAGTGGTGGTTATAATGCTTACTATCAGCTCAAATTTCAGGAAGAAACCCAGAGAGCAACCTTGACTGTCCTACAGGTGATAGTGAATTAACTTTATGGCACATCCCTGCCACTACTGCTCTCTTTTCCTCTGGCACAAAGATGGTCAAGTCTAGAGGTGTGACAGGTACACAAGAGGGAGTCAACAAAAAGCATGCCCTCTATATTGCATGAAGATTTTATCTGTATGATGTGTGTGTGTATTCAATATGTCCATAATACTGATGTAATTAGACCAATATTACTTTCAAATAAGCATTAAACAATCACCTGTAATGTGACAAGCAAGAATACTATGGAAAAACTGAGCACTAATATATGGAAGGAACAGCACTAGACTGTATGACAGATACAATGATACATAAACTTTAGGTCCTTCCCTAAAATAATTTAAAATCAAGAAGAATAAGATTTCAAGTTATGAGTATATAGTCATGCACGACATAATGATGTTTGTGTCAACCACAAACCACATACACAATAGTGGTCTTAGAAGATTTTAATACTCTATTTTAACTGTACTTTTTATATGTTTAGATACACAAATATTTACCATTGTGTTACAACTGCCTACAGCATTCAGTACAGTAATGTGCTATACACCTATATAACCTAGGAGCAACAGGCTATACCATATAGCCTAGGTGTGTGGTAGGCTAGACCATCTAGGTTTGTGTAAGTACACTCTATGATATTCACACAACAAAAAATGGCCTAACAATACACTTCTCAGAATGTAACCTTGTTGTTAAGAGATGCATTACTGTACAAAGGAATATGTCACAATAGACATAAGTCTCATTCTGTAAGAGTTGAAGCAATGTATAAATGCCATATGAGGCTGGGTGCAGCAGCTCACAACTTTAATTCCAGCACTTTGGGAGGCTGAGGTAAGAGGATCACTTGAGTCCAAAAGTTTGAGACCAGCCTGGGAAACATAGGGAGAGCCCATCTCTATTTAAAAAAATAAAAATAGTTAGCCAGGTGTGTTGGCATGCGTCTATAGTCCCAGCAACTTGAAGGCTAAGGTGGGAGGATCACTTAAGCCCAGGAGTGATCCTATGATTTTGCCACTGCACTCCAGCCTGGGTAACAGAGCGGAAACCTATTTAAAAAAATAATAAAAATAAAATAAATAAAACCTAAATAAATAAACAAATGTCATATAAGTGGAAAATCACAGAAATGCAAGAAGGCCTATAGAAAGACATACCAACTTGTACACAGAATGACTGGAAAGGCATCATGAAGGGAAATACTGTATGCTTGAAACGTGGAACACAGGTTATATTTTAATAAAGAAATATGTTCAAGAGAAGAAAAATAATCAGACCTACATGATATAATTCAATGTTAACAGCAAATCCGAAGTGGTATTTGAGGAAAGTCTATGACATCAAAGTTGACCAACAGGGTTGACATAGGAGAATACTGGAAATAAAACTGTACATGGTGATGAAATACAGAAAGTAGAGGAGTCATGCAAAAAACAGACACACCACACAAATCAGAAATTCAGCTCCTCAGTAACGCAGAATTTATTATTACTACATCACTAAGTTACTTAGAGCTGATCTAGTTTCAAAGTCCTGAGCATTAATTCATATATAATCACCCTTATTTCTAAATTGATGTAAAAAGCAATCACAGAAAAGCCTAAGACTTTGTATAAGGTGAAAATAACAGCAATACTGAGTAAAGCTGGGCAAAGCTAGCTCTTTACTGCGTAAGCAGTTGCAGTCACCTGAACCTTTCAAGCATCTATTTTTCCTAGACCCTAAACTATGGTGTTCCTAATATGTGCAAAAACCTGTGTTTAATGTTTGGGTTCTGTTCAGTTGGCTAAAATTAATAGCATTGGTCCTCTAGTCCTTGAGTCCTTAATACTATTTGAGACATTCAAATGAGCTATCTGATAGGTATTTGGATATAAGCATCTAAAGTTCAAGACATAAATTTGAGCTCACAAGCATACAGAGCCTTGACTTCACTCAGACTCCACTCAACTGTCACCTCTCCAAGAGGCCCACTGAAAACAACACCTGAAGATGGCCGAATAGGAAGAGCTCCAGTCTACAGCTCCCAGTGAGACTGACACAGAAGACGGGTGATTTCTGCATTTCCAACTGAGGTACCTGGTTCATCTCATTGGGACGGGTTGGACAAAAAGCAGTGCGGGGCATCACCTCTCCTGGAAAGCAAGGGGTCAAGGGCTGGGAGAGGGATAGTATTAGGAGAAATACCTAATGTAAATGATGAGTTGAAGGGTGCAGTAAACCAACATGGCACATGTATACCTATGTAACAAACCTGGAAGTTGTGTACATGTACCCTAGAACTTAAAGTATGATAATAATTAAAAAATCACTCAAATATCCTTTCATTCATCCAACAAGAATTTATAGAGCACCTATTCTATGGCAGACACTTATCTAGGCTCTGAGGATACAAAAGGGAGTAGAAAGGAACAGTGTCTAATTTTCTAATGAAGTTCTCAAATAAGTTGTGTCATTTAATTACACATATGCATTTCTTAAATCCCTAGATTATATTATTGATACATTTTAATAGTGTTTTAATACTTTTACCAGTATTTTATCAAATGCAGTTCTCTCCAGAATAATTCTGTTCTCCTGAGAAAAAGCAAAGAACTGCTAGTTTCTGACATGTTCAATTATTTCAAGCGTTTTATTTGTTTTCTCACGGTTGAAAACTTTTATTAATTCTCCCAACCTGTTTTAATTAAAGCAATAAATCTCTGGATGGCATCTTTGAAAGTGAGTGTCTCATCAAATAAAGAACTTTTAGACCCAATTCCTACCCATCACTTACTCACTGTATATTCTTGAGCAAGGGAATCCTCTATTCTTCATCCATAAAACAAATACTCTGGGAAGAATAACAAACGTGGCACAGTACCTGACATAAATAAATGTTATCCAAAAACAAATAAGTAGATAAATATGCAGATAGATAGATACATAGATAGACAGAACTCCTGCCTCAATATAAAGAATGAAGGTGAGTTAGGCAATAACCTTAAAAAGTTTACAGGACTGATACAAGCTCTCTGGTCTTTCTCTCTTCTTCTCTTCAGTAAAATAATTAAAGATAATACATTCCAAGCATATTCGAAAGACAGATAATCTTCCAATTCAGTAACCCTTCTAAGAGAAGAAAGTGCCTACCTAGTTTATGATTGGATGAAGTACAAACACAGAAACAAATTATACTAAGAAACCTGATTGCCTTTTGACACTGCATACTCTTAATAAAGAGATATAATTTTTATTGTAAGTTGATATGCTGTTAATGTTGAATGAAAGTCAATGTTAACATTAATATTGAATGAAAGTTAATGTTCCATATGATTTTGAAAATTGTATCTATCACCAAGGTCACAGTTTCTTGTGATCAGTTTTATTTCCATTTTACGCAAAATATACCTGATAATAAAAATCAAGAGAGAATCCTTACAAAAATATTCATCATGTATTTAACAAATGCCTGCTATGTACCCGGCACTGTCCTAGTCACTGGGGATTTATCAAGGAAGAAATGTACCAACACACATGTCCCATCATAGGGCACACGCATGGCTCACAGATGCTAGCCAGATGCACAAAGGACAGCTATGTAATAGGCAGCAAATGTAAAACAAGTGAGAAGAAAAATTCCTTTAAAGTAGCATAATTTTCACTGATGTGACAGAGGTATAACTACTCCAAAACTCAAGGGAGAGCAACAACAGTCTAGTTAGAGTAATAATCAGGAATGGAGTGGCTTTTGTTTTTTTCAGAACCATAATGAATGGTGACAGCCTCTGTCCAATTCAGCAGCAAAAACCAAAAAACACAGGTGAAATATTTGGTTAGATACTAGTTTTCCTTCCCCACATCCACCTCCCGCCTCATGCACGCATGCATGCACTATGTCACTATTGCAAGCCACCTTCTATGCCTCTGCCTTCTTCATCTTCGTATTACAAATAAACCTTTTCCTTTGAGTCTATTTCAGCCCCTCCTCTTCTGTGAAGGCTTTCCTGATGGCTCTAACTGAATAGGACCATGCTCTCCTACGACTCTCTAAGGCAGGGTCCCTCACAATCCACCTTTACTACTGGATGGTAAACTTTGGGTTTTTTTGGGTTTTTCTTAAAATCCCTTTCTAGATTGTTTTGTTTGCCATATTTAAGGTGAATTTCTAAACAATGCATGTATTACTCCTCTTTTATCACTCAGAAAATATACACTGCTCTAAAAGTAGGTACTTGAAACAAATTCATGGAATTCAATTCAGAAATAGAATTTACATGTAGCTAACTATTCCAAATACATATGCATATGAAATACACCAAAATAATCTAATCTAAATATTTTATTAAAACTTCTAAAAATTTTCCCTGCTCACCTCTTAAAATTTCTAAAAGAGTTTCATCCAAAGTTTAAAGACCCACTAATGCTGATGAATATGTCACACAATTCATTGCCTTGGTATTAATTGTAGTGACTCCACTTTGGCATAAATTAAGATTTACTTAGTTTCATCAAACCTTATGCCCTCCAAATACATGAAGGATTTTGTATCACATACTTCTTTGAGATTCCACACTCTCTAAATGTTTTTCCTACAAACAGTTCTTCAACATATTAATTTCCTTCATTTTCGCATCCATGTATGTACATACAACCATTCCTTCTTTCATTTACAAACACACCAATGTACTTAGTGTAACACCTTGCTTGATAAGCATGCAGTAGATATGAGGTAACTGTTAACTGGGTTTTCCTTTTTCTTTAAAGAACTCAAGTTTTCCAAATATCTTAGTCAAACGGTTGAGGAAGTTTCTCTTTGTACCAAGAACAATATTCTGTGCCTTTTTCCACTAAATGTGAAATCATTTCATGGCCACCCATACAAAGAAAAAAAAAAACAGTATTACACATCATCTCTTTCAGAAGTTTGTTTTGCAGTTTCCATGTTGACAGATCTCACAATAAAGGTCTTACACAAATTACCTTCCTTTCAGTGCCAAGAATGACATAATGCTACAAGGTCTGGCCTCCTATCACATATTAACTTGTGGAAAAGGTAGAGGCTCAAGGCTGAGTCATCTTTTCAGGTACACACTGGCTTCAGTGTGCCGAAATGCAGTACCTTTAGACATAGTACCTTTAGAAGTTGACCCATCAGACTGAGATGTTACACACTGTCCTGTTGGTACTTTAAAACTGATTACTATTAGAATGAATAAGAATAAATATGAATAGTCACTCATCAAAAGGGAGGTTACTAAAATTCTTGGTGGCTTCACTCACTGCTTACAAATAAGAATCTCAACATTTCCACCAAACACATCTATTTCTAAAATGTTACTCCCATCAAACTTATGTTGGAATAGAAATACCATTAAAAAATCCATCAAAGACTATTTCTTCATAAAGTTAAAAATAAATTCCATTCAGCTCTATGAATTTGAAACCCTTAGAATACCATATGCATTTCAATAACATATATATTGACTTTCTTCTGAAATGGCTTGTAATGGACCTTTCCCAGGATACAATTCAAACTTTTCTAAATGAATAAGTGAGACAAAATGGACAGATTAATAAATTTTCATTTTATTAATAATACTCTGACAGAATAGTATATTTTCATTTTCTAGTAGAGATGGTAGAAAGGCAAAATTTCATTTCAGCAAAATTTTAAAGATCAGATTTCAAAATATTTAATATATATAAGAATAGTTTATTACCAACAAAACCAAATTTTCTTGTGGAAAATTTATACTTTAATAAAGACGTTAATAACCACAGTTATTCTTTCTAAAATAATTATATAGTTTTTTTTCTAAAATAAAAAGTTATTTATAACGGAGAGAGGTTTTTTTGGTTTTCAAATCTTTTTAGTGGCATGTGGCATTCTTTTGGTCTTCACTCACATATTTGGTGCCAAAGCTCTTCCTACCTTATTTCCACTTGTTAAATGTATGGAATCTTGCTCTTAAAATCAGAAAAAATAAGTAAATCATACCAGTCACAAAAGTTATAATAAGCATATGTAACAAAAATATATATATAAACACTTTCAACTTTAATACTAAAAGACAAGAAATACCTTGTTGACATCATTTTCTTTAGCATGTAGTTCTTAGTGTCTTCCGTAACATCGCTAGCCTTATGAATGTCGGTTTCTTGGTTTCAGGTCAGAACACACAGACTCCTGGGCTCCCGTGCTCGTTCTAATTTTCAGTTCTAGGTGTGCTCCTAGATATGACTCTACACTAACACATTACAATCTCCTTGGCAATTACTGAAAACTGCCTGTGAGACTATATTTAATTTCTAAATGCATTCGCCAGGCAGCTAGTGAGTGCTCTGTATGTACCAACCACTGCTTCTGAGACTTAGATTTAAAAGAAAAACCTGCATATCTTTGACCTCATGGAGCCTGGAATCTATCAGAGAAGAGAATCACTATGCAAATATGTTGCATGAATATTTATACATAGTCACACCACCTGCTACAAAAGAAAAATTCAGTGAGAAATGGGAGTATATAACTAGGGAAGATTTCTCTGAGGAAGTGATGTTAAAGTTGAGACATTCAAGATGAGCAAGAGTGAGCCAAGTGAAATGGATGGGAGGTGGAGGAAAAGTGGTTCAGTCAGGAATAATGAGAGTGTACACCAAGGAGGTGGGAGGAGGCCGGGAAGTATAAGGAACTGAAAGGCAACTGTCAAAGCCAGGAATGGTGAAAGAAGTGAGATGGGTAGATCAGCAAAATCATGTAGAGCCTTCCTTGCAATGATTGTCCATGCCCTGAATTGTGACTTTGTTCTAGGTGCAAGGGGAAGTATACCATCCTCAATGGGAAGCCAGAAGCCAAAGGAGTTCCAGGGATGTATTCTGTATCCTCCTGGAGTACAGAGCAAAGAAAGGCAGATGATGGATGGTGATATAAATGGAGAATATTCTAGCAGATATCATTGAAATGTTTTATACTGCAGCATGATTTAATAAGACCTACATTTGTACAAAACTGTCTGCTAAGTAAAGAACGGATGAGGATACTTGTAGTACAGCAAAATTGACAACATCTAGGACCATGGGGTTAATAGTGGAAATGGAGAGAAATAAACAGATTTTTAGATATATTTTGAAAACACAATGGACAAAACTTGGATTACATGGTGGAGAGAGGTTGGAGAGAGAGTAGTGTTGAGAATGGTTTCTCAGTTTCTGAAACAAGCCAGAGCAATACTGAATCACCCCTGAACTGTGTGCTATGTGATCAGAAGAAGCACAGAAGCAAGCTTTATTGAGCTTGAAACTTGATTTCTTCACAAGATCTTTACTAAAAGTAGTTTAAACTAAGATGTCCTATTTAATTTCTAGACATATGATGTCAAAACACATACATTTAAGTAACAGTCTATATTTAAATTCTAAGTCCCAAAGAAAAACTGGTAACTTTGAGAACTGGATACTCTCTAGCTCAACACCATGTATAAGAACAAATGGCTGGGCGCTGTGGCTCACACCTGTAATCCCAACACTTTGGAAGGATAAGGCAGGTGGATCTCAAGGTCAGGGGTTCGAGACCAGCCTGGCCAGCATGGTGAAACCCCATCTCTATTAAAATACAAAAAATTATCTCGGCTTGGTGGCAGGCACCTGTGATCCCAGCTACTCAGGAGGCTGAGGCAGGAGAATCGCTTGAACCCAGGAGGCAGAGGTTGCAGTGAGCCGAGATCGTGCCACTGCACCCCAGCCTGGGTAACAGAGTGAGACTCCATCTCAAAAACAAACAAACAAACAAAACCTTCATTTATACTGTATTTAATGGATTTCTCTCCCCACCTTGACTGCTCACTTTCATATAAGCCCCATCATCTCTCATTTAAATTCCTATAAAAAGCCCCTAACCACCCTCCCTGTTTCCACTCTCACCCCCACACTTGTTTCTACACAGCAGCCAAGAGCGATCCTTTACAAACCTGAATTAGGCCACATCACTCCTCTCAAAATCCTACACCAGTTAGAGTCTCATTTGGAGGGAAAGCTTGAGTCCTGAAGTGTTCCGCAAGGCCCTGGGGAGCAATCTGACTTTCACCTCTCTTACCTCATCTCCCCACTCACTCCATACCAGCCTGGCAGCCCCGCTGCTGTCCCACAAGCACTTTAGGACTTTTGCACTGACTGTTCTTTCTGCCTAAGGCACACTCTCCACTGACATGTCCACATGGCTGCTCCTTCACCTCATCTGAGTCTTTACTCAAATGTCACGTTCTCAAGGAAGCCAGCCCTGACCACCTTAGGTAACATTGCAACCTGCTCCCCAACTCTACCCTGCCCCATGCATGGCAGTCCCAGTTTTCCTTAATCATATTTTTTACTTTTATAGACAACACTAATTATATTTAACTTTCTTACTCACTACACTTACTTTTCATTGTTTATCTCTATCCACCAGAATGTAGCTTCAAGAGAGCAGGGATTTTGTCTGTTTTGTTTACAGATACACCTATGTGCCTAGAATAACATCTACTTTACAAATAGGAGCTCAATATATATTTGGAGAACAAATGAGTGAATAAATAAATTAAGGACTAACTATTATCCAAGTGAATCATGCCCCAAACCCTGTAAGGTAATATTCAAACAATTATCAAAATTATGTAGATGAGAAAAGAAAACTAATGAAACTTTAGGTGGTTTTCCTATGTAATTAATATACGACGCCAGAGCTTAAATCCAGATTTACTCTTAACTTCAGAAAACGTGTTTTCCATTAATGTTTCCCAATTATAAGGTTTTTAAGGTTTCTACATGCATGTGTATGTGCACACACACAGGCAAACACACACACACACACACACACACACACACACACACACCCATCAAGACTATTAGCTTAAATGAAGGTTTACTTTTCCTTTGAACGAGTAACATTTACTTAGGTGATAGGAGAGGAAATGGACTTCAGTGGTTTTGCTCTCTCTGATAATCAGTAAATCATCAGAAAAATAAAGACAGAGGACTGACTTCTGCCTGCATTGGCAAAAAAAATCTCAGATTGTGAAGCTGGGCCAACACAATTCAAAACAAACAAGATATGTGGCAACCAAGTAAACGTATGTATCAGGCTACTTACACAAAATGGTTTTAAAAGGCTGCGCTTGAAGATGTTACAATTTATTATGAGAATTAAACAGTTAAAAAAAAAAAAAGCAGGGAGAGAGTAGGAACCTCCTTGCCTTCTGTCACCATAACTGACATGCAAACAAATCTTGTCAGAGCCTTGGAAGAAAATAAACTACAATGTTTAGCAGAAGAATAGGGGGTAGGTGGGTAGAAGGGATATGGGGCAGAAAGCATGAGAGACAATGAGAATATTATCCAATAATGTAAGTGTATATTCTCTAAATATTTTTCCTTTCTAAAGTAAAAAACTTATTTCTTATATTTCTCTAATAATAAAAAATTTATAATTTTTTCATATTTTATAAAAAATGAAAATATCTATGCTCCTGCTAGCCAGATAAAACCACTTACAATTTTAGATAATAAGAGTATCTTTCTAGATTTCTATGTATCTATACAAATTTTTAATTGGCTCATTTTATAAGCCTATTTTATGAGCCTATTTCATGTAAATAAAAATATATTTCCACATCCACATTTTAATCTGCACAATCTTAATTATATAGATATAACAAATTTCGTTTACCTACTTTCTTATTGTAAGATATTTGAGTTGTTTGCAATTTGTTTCCTTTTATAAACAACTATAAAATGGGTATTACCGCACAAATAATTGGATATTCCTGCACATATGATAACACATGCCAAACACAGACAATCCTAGGCACTGCACTGCAATGATCCGTTTTGTAGAACCGTGATCCAGTGGAAAAGCAAGTGTTTTGAAGCAAACAGACCTTCATCATTTACTAACTATGCAGCCCTGTTATAAAATTCTTTGTGTCATAGTTTCCTCATCTGTAGAAGGAGAAAAATTCCAACCTCATAGAATTTTTGTAAAGATAAAAGGAAAACAGGTAAAGTGTTGGGTACTTGGTAGGTGCCTAGATATTTTTTAAAGCTATGATGTAGAGGTGCATCTATGAAAGACTGACTTACTCACTTCGCAGAAACTGGTTGCTTCCATACAATCTCATAGTATTTTGAAAACTTTTCAAAAGAAAATTATTTACTTCAATGGTACTCAATAGTTTTTGATAAAAGATAAAACTCAATACTAACGTCCAAGAAATAAGAGTTAACATTTTCTTACCTATTGTGGTACTTTCTTGAAAACAACCGTGTTATACTAATATATAGCTATCTATATTTCTTAAAATATAAAGAAAATGTTATATATTATCCCTTTAAATTTAAAATAAGTTAAAACTTAAAAACAACACATCCTAAAAACTACAAATTATTTAATTTCACAAATTTAGAAATTTTTGAATTTATAAGTTTGGATTTATAAGTTTTGAGTTTAGAAGATTTTTTTATACTCCTTTTGCTTTTGAAGTCCGTGGTATACCCAGCTTTTCAATTCTAGATTTTGCAGTTCTACATTTATGTGTATTTTTACACATTAAGACAAGAAAATAAGAGATTTTATGTATGTTTCTGATGGTCATTAAATATAATAAGAATCTAAGCTTGAGTTAGCAAGAGAGTCTACAGTCTACATTTTTTAAAGAATTTTAAAATTTTCAGTACATTTTAGCCAATATGTCTAAGAAAGCAGTCAGTAGAATGGTAAATAAGTTCTTCAGGGAAGGGCATAGTATTTTTTTTCTCTATGTACATCAACAGGTCCATAAGTGCCTGGGGAAATAAAGGTACATTACAAAGTTTTTATTGAATAAACGAATTCCAACATTATTCAAGTATTTGTGCTTTTCATTAATATTACATATCACATTGTGTCATTTTACTTAGCTATTAGACTTCTCCACTTAAAAAAACAGCAAAGCATCAGGTCATTTTCATTACGTCTTCAAACACCACTAGATTGATAATTCAGACCAAAATAGAAGCCACTGTTATTGCTGTTCTTGTTGGTGTTGTTTTTAATTGAGCTGGTTGAGAATTTGACTAAATTGACTTCAATCCTGTACAAATTATTACATCAGTTGTGTCCACAGATACAAACTACCTGAGCCTTTCTTTGATTTTTAAGTATGGACATTTTTAAATATTTCTTTATAAGCAAAAAGAAAGTGAGAGAAACTTTAAAAAACCATTTAATATTAAAGATTCCTATCTGGATGCTATTTTAGAATACAGAAGGCAGAAATTTCTCTGTAGGCAAATTTTAATACTCATCCAGAAGGTTGATTTATAATATCTCGATCACTGAAGTGTTCTGAAGTTTAATTGATTAATATTTATAAAATATTCCAAATGCAAATTCTCATATTTATGATGCAAATATGAAAATATTTATATCAAGATTAGCATTTGCTATTTTGAGTTCAATCCACAATTTACTAAGAATCAATACAAGCACACATCAATAGAATACAGTTTACATCAAATACAGTATTTTAATTACATCACATTTAGATACATTTAGAAATAAGGTTAAACCATTTTTGCATAAGAAATTTCATAAAATCATTCATGATTCATTCTATAAATTAATTTATTGGTTTTCAAACCTTGTCAAAAAAACACATAATCAATTTTGTACAATACACCTTATACACTGGGAGGTTGTTCACATAAAGTAAGAATTTGGCCAAGCACAGAGGCTCCATGGTGTCTCATCCCAGCACTTTCAGAGGCCGAAGTGCACAGATCATTTAAGGCCAGGAGTTCAAGACCAGCCTGGTCAACATGGTGAAACCCTATCTCTATTAAAAATACAAAAATTGGCCGGGCATGGGGACCCACACCTATAATCCCAGCTACTCAGGAGGCTAAAGCATGAGAATTGCTTGAACCGGGGAGGCAGAGGTTGCAGTGAGCTGAAATTGTGCCACTGTACTCCATACCGGGTGACAGAGCGAGATTCTGTCTCAAAAACTTAAATTTAAAGTAAAAATTTGCCATTTAGGATTTTGCCCATACAGACCTTAAATTATAACCTCAGCAATGTTATTAATGGATGTGTCATCCTAACTAGCATGGACTGACTGCTTAGGACACGCAAAGCACTATGATATGGTTTGGCTGTGTCCCCACTCAAATCCCATCTCGAACTGTAATCTGAATTGTAATCCCCACGTGTTGGGAGAGGGACCTGGTGGGAGGTAATTGGATCATGGGGGCAGTTTCCTCCATGCCGTTCTTGTAATAGTCAGATCTCACGAGATCTGATGGTTTTATAAATGGCAGTTTCTTCTGAGCTTGAGCTCTCTCTCCTGTCACCTTGGGAAGAAAGTGCTTGCTTCTCCTTCACCTTTCAGTATAACTGTAAGTTTCCTGAGGCCTCCCCAGTCATGCAGAACTGTGAGTCAATTAAACCTCCTTCCTTTATAAATTACCCAGTCTTGGGAATTTATAGCAGTGTGAAAATGGACTAATATGTAAGTGTTCCATAGATGTTACTGACTCCCATACAATCCTAAATGTTTACTGCACAGATGTTTATTATCCTTACTTTACAGAAAAGGAAACTGAGATCTGAAGTAAATTACCCAGGTTAGTCAGAAAGCAAGTGGCAAAATCAGACTTCAAACCAGGCTCCTCTTCCTAACCATTCCCTTATAGAGTCCATAGTGAGACCAAGTGTTCATTTAAAACTCTTGGCTTTAATAATGGAGAAAGAAAAATCTTGACAACAGAGCAGTTTAAAAGGTAAAGCGTATCACTAAGTCCCCAAAAGCAACTGCAACAAAAATGAAAATTGACAAATAGAACCTAATTAAACTAGAAAGCTTCTGCAGAGTAAAATAAATTACCAACAGAGTAAACAGACAGCCTACAGAATGGGAGAAAATATTTACAAACTATGCATCTGACAAAGGTCAAATATCCAGAATCGAAAAAGGACTTAAATCAACAAGCAAAAAAACAAACAATCCAATTTAAAAGTGGGCAAAAAACATGAAAGACAATTATCTAAACAAGACATACAAGCAACAACAAACATAAGAAAAAACGCTCCACATCACTAATCATCAGAAAAACACAAATCAAAACCACAATGAGATACCATCTCACACCAGTCAGTTGGCGGAAATAACAACTTTAAAAAGTCAAAAAATAACAAAACCTGGTGAGTCTATGGAGAAAAAGGAACGCTTATACACTGTTGGTGGGAAATGCAAACAAATTCAGCCACTGCAGAAAGCAATTTGGAGATTTCTCAAAGAACTTAAAAAACTACCATTTAACCCAGCAATCCTCCTAGTGGGTATATGGCCAAAAGAAAATAATTTATTCTATCAAAAAGACACATGCACTTATATGCTCACTGCAGTGCTATTCACAATAGCAAAGACATGAAATCTACTTATTTACACCATGGAATATTACACAGCCATAAAAAAGAATGAAATTATGCCTTTTGCAGCAACGTGGATGGAGTTAGAGGTAATTATCCTAAGCAAATTAACGCAAGAACAGAAAACCAAATACCATGTGTTCTCACCTATAAATGGGAGCTAAGCATTAAATACACATAGACATAAAGATGGGAACAATAGGCACTGGGACTACTAGACAAAGAAGAAGGGAGGGGAAAGGAGGCTGAAAAATCACCTACTGAGTACTATGCTTACTACCTGGGTGATGGGATCATTTGTACCCTAAACCTCAGCATCACTCAATATACCCATTTAACAAACCTGCACATGTACCCCTTAATCTACAATAAAAGCTGAAATTATAAACAATAAAAATAAAAAAGATACAGCATAGTTCATTAATTCTTTGAGTCTTCAAATCTAAATTTATACTTTAATCAACTTACATTTGCATCTATATCAATAGTAATCAACAGTGCAACAGCAATAGTAGAAAATGTCAAACTTTGTCAATCAATAATATTACCTTCTTTTTATAACTTTGCTGGGTTCTTTTTCAAAAATACTCACTCAAGCCATATTTATTTTGATCCTTACAATAAACTCTGATGTTAGGAAAAACAGGCATTGCCATCCCTGTTTAACAAGATTACTAAAATGCAGAAATTCCATATCTAGAAGTTAGGAGGCTGCCAAGGATTCCAAAGCTCTTTGACTTTATACCTTCAAAGCTTAGAATAGAGTTTGACATATACAAACTCAATGTACATCTATATAGGACAATAACTTGAGTCTCCTATTTGTAAACCAATATTCTCTTGCCACATTATAATATCACTCTCACAGGGCTCAACGCATGTCTTCGAGCAAAATGCATAGGAATTATGATTTATCAATTTTCTAGCCAGGCATGGTGACATGCACCTGGAATCCCAGCTATTTGGGAGGCTGAGGCAGAACTGTTTGAACCTGAGAGGCGGAGGTTGCAGTGAGCTAAGATCGCGCCATTGCCCTCCAGCCTGAGCAACAAGAGCAAAACTCCATCTCCAAAAAAAAAGGAATTATGATTTATCAATTTTCATGGTCAAAACCTCTGATTCAAAATACTGTACACTATTTTATTACTAGAAAAAATATGTAAAAATATATTTATCAATAATATGACTTATGAAAAGCATATAATGCCTTTTAAAAGTGAGGTCCACCTAGTAAAATGAAAGCATCAAATTAACAGTTGTTAATTGTGTAGCTGATGTTATAATTTCCTTTAGAAGGTATTTTTGAGCATGTATCATTCATTATTTTTCAGTTTTTTATTCGCCCACAGAGGAGGGAATAAACATTTCTTTCCTACATGGCTGCTCCAAGATTGAGACGTTATTCTGAAAGTACTCAGTATGGAGCCCTGCTTAATAAACATTCATTTAATCATTTTAAATAAGTCTAAGTAATTCAAAACGAAATCTGTACCCATAGATTTCTAATTGTCGCATGAACCTGGCTTTCCAATCATTTTTATATTAGCAGTTTGTTACTTAAATTCAATTTTTAAAAGTATTACTGTTTTCCTAATTACTTTTATTATCATGTATATCATAAGAAATTTAGAAAAGGAAAAAATAAAATAAAATCATCTATCTTACCTCAAACTAGATATAACAACTGTTAGAATTTTCATGAATTTCTTTATATTTTGTTTTAACTAAAAAGGAAAAAAGAAATATAAGGGTGAAGACAAATGAAAAGTGGGAACAGAATTTAAAATCCATGCTATAATGCCCTATATTCCTGCTCTTAGGGCCCCAAATTTGGCTCTCAGCTTTAGGGCAGTCAACACAAGATGGAAAAATGTTAATAACACACTTCACACTATCAATAAGATTAAAATCATAGGAATGGCTCAAGAGATGAACAACTATTCTTGGGATTAAAATTTAACAGAGAATTTTCCCCCAGGTTCCTCAAAAGAAGACTGTATAACAAATACTGTATTGGGCCTTCCCTAAGACCTCAGTTTCACAGGGGCATACTGTCCAACCAGCCTAGAAATGGGCTAATGGCATCACCACAAATCATTCTGCATTTCATTAATGCAATACTTTGGGCACACGACCCTTTAATATAACTTGGTTCAGGACTATATTTTTAAAAATCTGGGAGAATGGACAGAATGTATGCCCTTCAACCAATTTATTCATACAGGCTCTCTCTCACAGATAATACTGAGGAACAACCATCAGTATAAAGACTGGAGTATAGTTTCTCTCTGTTGCCAGTTAAATACAGAACCACATGCAATAACATATAAGAGAACTGTAAAAGGTAGTCTTCCAGAACCAAGCATCTAAACACATGATATCCCCCAACAGGGAGAGTATTATTCCAACATCCTGATGTTCTCCAAAAGTCATTCTGAAGACTCAAAACCCTGGATTAAAAATAAATCTTAACACTTACCTTTAAAATAATCTGAGGAGAAAGGGATAAAGGGGTGACAACTGAGGAACAAAAAAATTATTAATGAAAAAAGACTGAATATATTTAGATGTTTATTAAGGCTGGGTACTGAAGATGGTATATGAAGTCCATCATTTAAAGTGAAAACAAAGCCTAAACTTGTACAGTCTAGCTTTAATGTGCTCTTTAAGATAAACTTAAATTTATCTTAAAAATAAAGATACCAAGAAACTTACGACATACATATATATTTTATATATAACTACATGTGTTTTTACATACACTTGTATTTACGGATGTATTTTTTTCATATACTAACACACACACACACACACACATATACACATAACTGTCTCTTTTAAACCAACTATAAACTTGGAAACATTTAGCAACATAAGAAATTTAGATTTAGAAAAGTTTATAGGTACTTATTTTTATGGTAATAATTAACAGGGTCAGCCTCTAGGCTGAAATCCCTGTAATTCCAAATAATAAAACAGATCTACCTATAAAAGAATAGTGTCTTTGTGTTCACCACAACAGTAATTGAAGCTCAATCAAAAGCACTGTCAAATGATTAAGAAAAAAGTTAAAAGGGAAGAGGAACCATTGTTTATTCAGATTTATTAAACCACCTGAAAAAGTTTAAGTTCTATAAATATAGTCTGGTAGTTATTTAAACACACAAACTTTGAGCTTGATGCCTAAACTTAAATCCCAGCTCTGCCTCTACCTACATAATCCAGGGCAATTCTTTCTGTGCTCCAATTTCCTCACCTGCAAAATAAGGGTAATAGATGTTTACTTCTTGGGTTCTTTTAGTAATAATTGCTATTATTACTGCCATATAGCAGTAATTGTTGTTATTATTTTAACTGACCTATGAGAAGTGGATTCCTATTGATCTTTACGCCAGTACCCCCCTTACTCGGCAGGTTCTGATGGAGCTTAAATAATCAGGGATATATGCTGAGTTCATACAGCTTAGCTCACAATTCTTATCCATAGATTCAAAGGCCAAGGTGAGGTTAATAAAACCTGAAGGCAACTTAATATTATTCCCTGTTTAAAGAAGCAGTACAAGAATGATATCTAAATCCTAACACTCCTATTGTAAAATCAACAGTCTAAAATACTCAAATTTGAATTTTCAGCTGGAAATCAACTTGGACAAAAAGCCAGTAAGTCAATAATTTGTGGGGAACACATGGTCACTTTTTTGGATGACATTGTACTCTGAATCTGCCAAACGAATGACACTTCCTAAACTGATTTTCAGGTACACCACAACGGGAATTACTGGACTGTGGTCTGTCAAATACATACCAATGTACTCTGGACAAACAGTTGGATGCTACAAGCTGAAATGAGTGTAACTTCTACAGTCACCCCTGAGAAGGGCTTCTCCCAGGTCTTGGTGCTAAACCAGGGGGGATTGTTTCCATCTCTCTCGCCCCAAAAATGAAAGAGAAGTCAGACATAAAACTCTTGAAGGAGAAAGGTGGAGTCACACTACATCATCAAGAGGGCTGGAACCTGGACCAATTCCTAAAATTTGACCAAGTTTCCCTGCAGGGACTCTAGTTTTCCATGTCCCTGCACTTCAATGAATGTGAGTGTCCTATGGTCTATAATCCAAAAATTAACAGGAGGAATGCTTTTTGTATATCAAGAGGCCTACTCTTAAAATGCCCAGATAAAATATATACTTGATAACTTTAACCATTTGCCAGCAGAAAAAAAAAAAAAGTTTTGATTTGTGAAAATCCAAGTTGGCATAACCATCTTCTGACCAGCTTCTCCATTCATTTCTAAAACCTTGCCAGGAAAGGAAACTGACCAGCCTTGTAATAAGTATCTTAAAAGTAAGACAGCTTAAAAGCAGTACTAGAAACATGGCTGAAAATCACTACTGTTCCACTCCCATGAATGACTGACGTGCACCGAGGGCTGGGAGAAGCCCTCCTCAAGAGTGACTGCAGAAGTTACACTCACTTCAGGCTTACAGCAGGCAACTGTTTGCTTAAAACATAGTGGTTATGTATTTAGGAAACCACAGATTCATCATTCAAGAATTGAATGTTATGTTAACGAGCAACAGGGTTCCAGAAAATCAAATATAATATACACCCAGCGGGACTTACAACTCTGGAGAAAGTCAACTCATGAGTATCCCTGGGACATTTAAGAATATCTGAGAAGGCTGAAACACTGCATGAGAAAATAAATTATAAAGAAAAAAAGATAAAAACAGCAAGGCAGAAAATTTAAAACACATGAGGTGTAAATCTGGATTGTCAAGAGCTAAAATCAATGAGAAAATTTTTAAAGTTAGAAAAAGACTTTTAAAAATCCCAGAAAATAAGACAATAAACACACACACACAGAAATGGATATAGAGATGTAATTTAATACCCACCATCTAGTATGTAGTACGTATTGAAAGTATAAATAAAAATGATTTTTTAAAATAAGCCTAAGTTTAAGTCATTTAAAAAGCTGAAATCTAGGCTGGGTGTAGTAGGCCATGCCTGTAACCCCGGCACTTCGGGAAGCCAAGGCAGGAGGATCACTTGAGCCCAGGAGTTCAAGACCAGCCTGGGCAACACAGGGAGACTCCAGCTCTACAGAGAATTTAAAAATTAACTGGGCATGGTGGTATGCTCCAGTGGTTCCAGCTACTGGGATGCTGAGGTGGGAAGATCGCTTGAGCCCAGGTGGTCAAGGCTGCATTGAGCCGATTGCACCCCCTGGACAGAGTGAGACCTTGTATCAATTTAAAAAAAAAAAAAAGGGCTACACTCTAACTTAAGAAATTCAGAGCAGAGTAACTGAGATGTAAAATGTAAAAAGTTAAAGTAACTAAGGTTATGAATTGACAGGAAATAAGGAAAAGGTAAATGTTTTTAAACTGTAATCTCACTGACTCACATCAAAACAGCCAAACAAGTGACTAAAAAGTTCTCGGCTGGAGGCCACTCTGCTGAATGTTCCCTGTCAGCCCATCTGAGTTTCTCAAATTCACTTCACAGGTGAGTGGGAAGCAGGGAAGAAAAAACAAACAATGACAAAGAGACTTCCAGCCTTACGTGGGGTGATTGGGTGAGTCTGTTATTTTCTGATGTTTTTCTCCAAAGACTTTATTGCTTCCTCTGCATCACTGTCTCTCTTACCACTATATTTTATTTGTCAGACTTTTTATTATTTGCATAATTATGTTCTCAAAATCTACAGGTAAATTAGGCTGAGATTTGACAAGTAAAATCTTGAAATGTTTTTCATAATATTTCAACTAGGTATCCACTAACAACCACAAAAGACTCTTTCTGTTCCAGACTCAATTTAATTCAACAAATATTTACTCAGGCCCTACCATAAAATGTTTTCAGAAAGGAAGGCTTTCACTATCTTTAAATCTTTGGCCTAGTTAGTGGAGAGGAATATCATGTCCTCAGAAGAGACCCAAATCTCTGGGGCTTTTGTTTGTTTTCTCCAGTAACGTCTAATATCACAAAATCCTAGCTACGTCTTGTCTCACAAAATCCTTTTAAAAATTATTTGAATAATAATGATGGATCGAAGGTAGAAAAGAGCAATTACTAGAAAGCAAATAGCCCAGGTATAACAAAACACTTAATTTTTATATGCATAGACCACACAATTCTGCTTCTAAGAGCATAATTAGAAAATAATGAGACAAATCATTCATTCAGTCACTCAGCGCCAAGCACTGTTCTGGATTCCTGAGATAGAACAGTGAAAAAAATAGGCACAGATCCCTGGTCATGTGGTGTTTACACTCTCGTGTGATTGGCCCAATCTTACTAAACTTACTGAATAAAGATAATCCTGAAACTTTTTGTATAAACCAAAGTTTTCTCAATCAAAACATACTTCAGATTACCAAAGACAGCTCTACAGTATTCAATAAGCAAGCAACTGTTTCTTTTGGACTTTTAGTGAAATATGGACGTGTCAAAGATGACATTCATATTTATGTCTAAAAATATGATTTGTACTTCAGATTTCTAAAGAATACTGCAGAGTAGAACAAACTGTATAAGAATAAAATGGAGTTTTTTACTTTTAAGGAATTGTTTTATGGAATTTTCTTAAACTTTTATAAAGATGTATATTTTCCAAACTTTTTAAAAGATCAAAGTGAAATGTGATACATGTTTTTAAAAATCAAGCCAGTTCTTATTAAAGAGCAGGAAAGTTGAAAGTGTAAGGCTGTGGTTTTAAAGTTTATTTGTTCACTGTTGAAACTGTTAGATATATTTCATATGTAGTCTACTCAATAATCCATTTAAGTGTTGGCTATTGAGTCTAACAGTTTATTCTGCCTCTTGTACTTACATCATCTTGATATTTCTTTGTAAAGACAAAGCAAAAAAAAAAAAAAACAAACCTATGCACTGTACTTTTCAAACGGAAAAAAAGCAAAGAATCATTATAATTCTGAAATAAAAGCTACAATTTAATATCAGGAATTAATTTTAGTAATATTAACAGATAATATCTAAAGAAGTTCAATATGCATATTACATTAGTAAACTTTTTTTTTTTTTTTTTCAGGTCGGAGACTCACACTGTTACCCAGGCTGGAGTGCAATGGCATGATCTCAGCTCACTGTGACCTCCGCCTCCCAGGTTCAAGAGATTCTTCTGCCTCAGCCTCCGGAGAAGGTGGGATAACAGGCGCCCGCCACCACGCCTGGATAATTTTTTCTATTTTTAGTAGAGATGGGGTTTCACTATGTTGGCCAGGCTGGTCTCAAACTTCTGACCTCATGATCTGCCCGCCCTAGCCTCCCAAACTGCTGGAATTACAGGTGTGAGCCACCGCAGCTGGCCTACATTGGCAAATTTTTTAAATGTGCTACAGCTTATGCATAAGGACGTTTTAAAGAAAAACAAACAAAAAAATAGAATTCTAAATTTCAAAGAGTAGGGTACAAGTTAAATATACTGCAATAAATCTATATACCAATTCTAGTTAGACACTAGAAAGTGGTGCCATGAGTGTTATTTTATTTCCAGGGGAAGATACTGAATAAGAACAATGGTCTTATGAGTTGTGACTAGATGGTTCACAAAGCCCGAGAGACTGCCAACATTCAGTCACACACTTAATATCTATAAGAATTAGCGTAGCCTTATGAGAAAGAAATATTATGAAAGTGCAGTATTTCATCAAGTTCAATAGTCTTTCATGTAGATAAAAAAGAGATTTGCCTATCTTAAGAGCTAAAGGAATTAAAAATCCAATCAAGTGATCAATCAAGGAAGGAATTTGAGACTTGTTAGGACAAAGAGGTAATATATGAATGGAATCCAGGGATATGGGATACATGATTACCCCTTTCTTGAAGTGATAGAATCACTGATAGAAATAGGGTTCTGTGGAATTGATCTATACTTGTCACAAAAATCCAATCTTTGTCCCAGCTAAAAGCTTTAGTGTTTATGCAACTTTAATTGAGCCAAGAAGACAACTGCAAAATTATATGAGAAGGTGAGAAGGGAACTCCACAAATTGTGTAGAATCACACAATTATTTCACAGGTGAAAAAATACCTTTCAAACATGGGAAGGTTTGAAATTAAACATAGAGAAGTTTAAGAGAATCAAAACCATAATATTAATACTTTTGCATACTATATACATATGATTAAGTAATTAACTTTGGCTTGTGTGTATGGTATCGGAATATTAAAAAACTTAAACTTTACAATACTTATGTTTAATTTATTAGCTGTGTAAGGACTACTTAAGAACGTATAAAGTTTATCAAGCAGATGATTGAAGTATTTAAAGGAAATCAAATATCTTAAATTTAGAAGTGCAATTTCAAATGTTTGAAAGCATTTAATAATTAAGTTCATAAAGGATACCGTAATTCTTCAAAGATTCTTAAGTGTGGTTATTCAAATCTGCTAGACTTATTAAAATTTATATTTTTAAGTTCTACTAGAAAGATTAAGAAGTAACATCTGAACCTACAAGTTTAATAACTTGAATACTAAATTCTAAAACCAATGTACATATCTGAAGTCTTTTCTTCACACAAAACTATCCCCAAGGTCACTGAACATTTTATATTTCAAAACTGACATAGAAGTATCAAATAAAAAGAGCAAATAAAAGCATATTTGAATTTGGATGAGCATATTTGCTTACAGAAAAAAAATAAGATATCCACCAAAATATTAACTATGTTTAACTCTGAGTAGTCTGATCCATTTTGGGGCTTATCTGAATTTCTCACCTTTTCTGCAGTGAGTGTGGCATATTAGTTTCTTACTGTTGCTGTAACAAATTACCACAAACTTGATGACTTTACTAAACAAAAATTTATTATCTTACTGGTTTGGAGATCAGAAGTCCAAATCAGTTTCTCTAGGCAAAAGTCAAAATGTGGTTCCTTCTGGAAGGAAGAAACATTTTCTAGCCTTTTTCAGCTTCTAGCTTTTCCTACATTCCTTGGCTCATGAGCTACTCCTCAAATAACTCCAACATCTTGTTTCTGTTGTCACATCTCCTACTACATGACTCTAACTCCTCCTGCTTTCCTCTTACAGGGACCTCAGCATTCCTTGGCTCATGGCCCATTTCTTTCATCTGCAAAGTCAGCAAAAGGGTACTGAATCTCTCTCATTCTTTGAATCACTTCTGCTCTTCATATTCATCTGTCTGACCTAACTAGGAAAACTGTCCACTTTTAAGGTCTCATGTGACTGGACTGGACCCACCTGGATAACACAGTATAATCTCCCTGTTTCAAAATCCTTAACAACATCTACAAAGTTCCATTTGACCTATAAGGTAACCTTTGAGGTTCCAGGGATTAGGATGTAGACATCTTGGAGTGTCATTATTTAGCCTGCCACAAATTGTAATTTTGTAATTTAAAAAAAACCCCGATTATTTAATTAAAGTATAAAAGTCTATGATTTTCTATGTGGAGAAAATTCTAAACAGGAATGATTAAATCAAGTTCCTATTCAAGTGGCATTAGTCCCCTGACTTGCATTATTTTTCAGAGACAGAATATTCAACATCATGACTTCCAAACCTACAATTCTTAACATTACTTCAACAGTATATTCATCAACAGAAACCAAGTATAGAGTAATAGGTATAACTCATATATCTGCTTCACCCAGACCATGACTCTGAACATCTTAAGCAAATATGCACTACAGTCCATACATTCTTATTTTGGGACAATACAACTTCCAAAATTTTATCTCTCTTATTTGCCTACTTATTTTTTAAATAAAAAATTTTCTAAATAACCAAAGACATCTGTGTATAGTGTTCCTCCTTTTTTTGCCAACCATATTTTCTCCAGTGAAAAGAACACAATAAAGTACAACTTGAAACTATGATAAACAGTGTCACCCTTCTGCATCTAAGTCCACGTATTTTGCCTTTGTCACGACTGCCAAGAGCACTTTATGCTAAAGCTTCAAAGCAGGCTTTTCTGTTTAACTAGTTGAATTAATAAAGGTAGTATGTACTTCCAGAATCAATTTAGTATGCACTACCACAATACTCAAAGTTATTTGCTGTTTGATACAAATGTACTATTATAGTATCTTGGATTGCTGACTGGTTGAAAAAGAGCACTGAAACTGCTTTATATATTACATTCAAAGTGAGATCCAAGCAATTAGCTTATGAAATGAATTCTAAATGTTAGTTGTCTTTTCATTTTTAAGTTATACAGAAACATTTGTTCAAAGTGGATAACATTATAACCTAAGTAGGGTGTTCGCTTTTGTTTTTAGCTTGAATCATTTAGAAGAGTTACCCAAAATGACATGGTTAATATACATGATTTGATGACTCTTTCTATGAAATGTAAATTTTACCTTTCTCCTTAAATGTACAGGTTTTTTGGCCAAAAGGTAATAAAATGTCTGCCTAAGTCAGGTTTTTCTTTCTGTTTTTCTTTCTCGTTTGTTTTTATGAGTGAATATACAATTTAAAAGAATTCTAGGACAACAGGCATGGAACTGGGACTGTCCTGGACAACAGAGCATATCATCAGTCTATTTAATTTAGTGTATTAGAACGACTCCTCTCCATTAGTCCATCCTCACTCTGTGTTTACCTTTGCTCCCTAACCTTTTTAAAGAATTGAAAAAAAGCAAAAATCATGTAAGATGTAGCTTTTCATTCTTCAAAAATGTACGGAAGCTACTGGATTTATGTAAATATTGTAAGATCTACATCCTAGTTGACATTCCACATTAGTAGATGAAATTAACATCTGTCACAAAGGCTGCTCTGAAGCTAATCAGTTACTTCTGAGTACTTATAATCTGGTAAAGGAAAGTTAGGCATGAGTGATTGGCCTTACTACTCAAGCAACAACTGATGCCCTGTGTCCAACTAGTTAGACATGAGTTATCTGAAGATAAGGTTTACAAGGCACAATACTTGACTAACAGACATCTAGTAAATTCAGACCTCTAGTACAGCTGGAGATGTCTGCTGCCTTTTCATTACCAAGACACTACCAGTAAGTCATGTGCAAAAAGCCTCTATGTAAGTTGTCTATTGTACTAAAGTTCTAAAATTCCAAACACATCAAAGAAAAGCACCTTTCTAGACCATTAGGGAAAACTACTTTACTATATGCTGCTCAGTACTCATTCAGGGCAGGAACCCTTAGAATTGAACTGAATTATGAATGTGCTTTAGGTCAAGTCATCTCTCTCTCTATATATATACACTTGTATCTACATTTTTGTACCAAGTTTGAGGAAAGTACAATTAGTCTACAAGGGAAGTAAGTGTTGGCATTAGCCCTGCACACAGACAATGTGAAGGGATGCAAGGCAATTCACAATTAAATTCAACCACTGAAGTGGAAAGAAAACTTCTACTTAGCTTGTGATTGATCATGTACAAGTGGGAGTAAGTTTACCTTCAAGTGGCTTCATTCATAACTGACAAAAAATAAGCACGCAAACAAACTTTATTAAAAGAATAAACATACATATTTGTGAAGAATGACCCTTAGCAAATATACAACACAAATACTACTTCTAAAAGGAAAGTAGGTCGGGCACGGTGGCTCATGCCTGTAATCCCAGCACTTTGGGAGGCCAAGGCGGGTGGATCACCTGAGGTCAGGAGTTCAAGACCAGCCTGGTCAACATAGTGAAACCCTATCTCTACGAAAAATACAAAAATTAGCCATGTGTGGTGGCACATGCCTGTAATCCCAGCTACTCAGGAGGCTGAGGCAGGAGAATTGCTCGAACCTGGTAGGTGGAGGTTACAGTGAGCTGAGATCACATCACTGCACTCCAGTCTGGGGGATAGAGCGAGACTCTATCTCTAAATAAATAAATATGAAAAGCAAACCCTGAAAGGCACTTTTCTTAAGGACCCTTAGTTGTTTTCTCAGAACCTGCTCAGAATCAGTATACTATTCAAGAATGATTCATTGACTTACACTGGTAGCTAAAATTATTTACATCTACTAATTTTGAATCACAATGATCAATATATGGTCTTACCATAATCTCTTCTTCCAAAACACTTGGTGGCCACATCTTATTGGAAAGAAGGCCAATTCAATTACACAAGGTAATTAACTTCTTTGGATAAAGACAGTGGCATCTGAAAATTTCCAGGTGGGTAAGGACTGGCTATCTCCACAATTGTGTTACCAAAAAAGCAAATTCCAAACCAAATTCTGCTACACAAACAGAAATATATTTCAAAAAAAAATTAACAATTAGACGTATTATAGATCATACGATTCCTCAAGGGTGAGGAGTATCTCCCAAACAGGCAGATTTAGTATCTCTAAAAGAGATATAAAAATATCTCTCGAATTTCACTAATTTCCCCAATGAGAGTCCAGTTCTAATGTTCGCTATATTAATTATAAATGCTGAAGGAGTGGGAAGTGGGGGGAATCTTGCACCAATAAGAGAATCCTTGTAGTAGTTACCTCCGAAGTGACTAGGATTCTAGCTGGCTACTAATTGGGATGTGAATTCCAGACGAGGGAAGCCTTCTAGACTAAGGAATAATTTCAATAAATCAATAATATCACATTGTCAAAGTTTAAGCATTTTTAAGTAAATTTCAGCCAACATAATGAGACTTAAATTTCTTCCCACTGTCTGATAATTCCAAACTCTTTGTACAAATCTATGGCCTTTCAAGCAAGTAAATAAAGTATTGGGAGGATCTGCTTTTTACATAGTAGCTATGTGACTTGAGGTAAATAATTTAATCTCTCCAACCTTTAGTTTCCTCATCCTTAAAACAGATAAAATAACCACCATGAAGCGCTGCTGTAAAAATCAGAAATGACAAATGAAAAGCCAAGATACAGATTGGCACACAAAGTAAATGTCAGGAAGGTTTTGTTCCTGGAGGCTCCCCTCTGCTGGCCATTGTACCGTGAGAGAAACTGCCAGTTCAAGGTCCTTTGTTACTCACGGAATTTTCCAGAAGAGGCCCTGGAACCTTGTCTATCATGACCCAAGTCTCCTGGGATAAGCTTTTCAAAATTCTTACAGACAGGTCATCATGAAGTTGTCCCTTGGAGCTCCCAAATGTGACACTCATAAAATTTCTAAAGAGGACTACTCCACTTATAAAAAGCAACCTCCAAGATCTCTTTCCACTGTTATCGCTAAGTGATTTAGCGCGGCCATTTCTTCTGGCTCTAGCAACAGGAAGGTCAGAGCTTTGCTGTCTGTTCTTTTCTGCCCTCAGGTGCCATGAATCTCAGAAGCCCACAGACTTTGCCTATTGTCACTGTTCCAGGTCTATTCACCACCACTGATTCAAAGTCATCACCAAAGATTAACTGACACCATTCCCCAACTCTTTTCTGCTTTTGACAATGGTGAAAAAGCTACAGCTGTTTGGTCAAGTGGTTGTAACCTCTAGTGTTACTGTTCTGACGGTCTAACTGCACTAACCAATCTCTAAATAACTGCAACTCTTGTTGGTCACCCATGTTCTTACTTGCAGCTTTCCATATTAGAGACACAGACCAAGCCTTTCAAGGATGCTAAATGCAAAGATGATACCAGCTTTGCACCACAGAACTATACAGATGTCTCAAAAATGGACAGTAGACCTCACCTTTCTGTAGGCTAAGAAATAGTCTCATGTCTCATCTTAATAATCTCTTTTTCCTGTGGCAAAGAAGTCACACTTAAATGTCTCTAACTCCTCCTACTCCCTCTGCCAAACGCTCCCTTAAGTGTGTTCCTCCCTAAATTCTAACCATGATCTCCTCGCACTATGAAAAGAACATAGCCACTTTTTGCAATGATAAGAACTCCCTGGTCCAATCCAAGAGGCCCTACCAGAACACTAGCCTACCACCATTTCTCAACAATGTGAGGAGTTAGAAGGGAGGGGGGAAGTGTTCATGCTTAATTGATAAAAAGCTTAAGAAAGAGGGTCTTGAATAAGCATTCGACTATTGATAAATGATCTAATTCAATCAAGTCTCTGGAACTTAATTCTAGCACCTCAACTAGAACTGAATCCCTGGTCTCTCTCTAGTCAGTCATTCACCCAAAACAAAGAAACAGTTCCATAATCATCCCGCAATTATTATGTCATTAATACGATGGATTTAGACAACCTAGGGAAAGGCTCCGTATTTTTGGTATGTACAAAACTGACAGTTTAAAAATTTTGATTAACACTTTAACCTAACAGATTAATCTTTATCAATAATTAATGAAAAGTGCTTTTATTTTTAAGAAAATTTGAAATTTACATCAACATAAATGTCGATGAATAAATTTCAAGCAAAAAAATTCCTAGTCAAAAGTCAGCTTAAACCATCTACAAAAAAAACAGCAAGCTCACTTAATGATACATGGATTTCATATTTGAACAAATTATTTTATTCGATGTAGAAATATGTTTCTGTTTGTGACATATCAAGTTAGAATTTGATTATATTCAGATTATTTTTATTCCATTGTTTATGAAAAAGAAAAGAGATACAGGCCGGGCGCGGTGGCTCAGGCCTGTAATCCCAGCACTTTGGGAGGCTGAGGCGGGTGGATCACGAGGTCAGGAGATCGAGACCATCCTGGCTAACATGGTGAAACCCCATCTCTACGAAAAATACAAAAAATTAGCCGGGTGCGGTGGCGGGCGCCTGTAGTCCCAGCTACTCGGGAGGCTGAGGCAGGAGAATGACGTGAACCCGGGAGGCGGAGCTTGCAGTGAGCCGAGATCGCGCCACTGCACCCCAGCCTGGGCGACACAGCGAGACTCCATCTCAAAAAAAAGAAAAGAAAAGAAAAGAAAAGGGATACAGCTCTTTATTTAAAATGCTGAATACTCTTTTAATTTTATCTTAACCATCTATTATCTTGTGAAAATTCTGTATACTGAAACAAGCTTCAACTGTCAATATATAATACTTCATACATATACCACAGTTCTTCCAATGCCTGGTTGAAAATAAATAATAAAACATAACACAATAGGATCCTTACTTGGACTGATGAAAACTATGTGCTATGAACTGAAAAGTATGGTTATAGCAACGCTATATACCTATAGATTTTTTTTTTGTAAAAAATAGATTTTTTTAACTTTTAGTTTCAGGCATACACGTACAGTTTTGTTATATAGGTAAACTTGTGTCATGGGAGGCTGTACAGATTATTTTGTCACCCAGGTACTAAGCCTAGTACCCCAAAACTGATTTTTTCAAAGCAGGAAATAATATATTGCCTGACTGTAGATTTTAAATGTTCTCACCACACACACAAGAAAAGATAAGTCTGTGAGATGATGGACATGTTAATTAGCTTGATTTAATCACTGCACATATATCAAAATATTACATCATATATCATAGTATGCATAATTTTTATTAGTAAATTATACCTTAATAATGCTGGGGAGGGAGAAAGAATCTTGTAGGATCACCTGCAGTGTTAAAAAGGGAACTCAATGTGAGACAGGTAATTCAGACAGTCAGAACTATGAAAATATCAAATACTAATTTACAAAAGTATAAAAACACCACTTACTTATTATGATCCCAATGACACCAAGAATATGTACCATATGTACAATTTGATTAGGAAGCTTCTGAATATCTTTTCAGATGGTGCTAACCATTAGATCTCAATGTTCAGCTGCCCACAGTAGCTAAAATACTTGCCATAATACAAGTGGTAACCCTTTAATCTAATGTTCCACTTTTTTGGCCTTTTCAATTTACCACTTGATTCTTTATTTCTAGTTTTTAACTGCCCCTTCAGTCCTCTCCTCCCCAATCTCTCTGACTGTACAAGACATTGTGTGAAATAATGTCAATACTTTCACAAAAGGCTGTATAACATGCCACTCCTATCCAGAATTGATACGGAACCAAACAAACTGAAAAATACAAATGTTCATCATTGCAGTGAATATTTACGTAACTGCAAATAAGCAATCTCTTTAATATTTTCACCCTATACTGAGCAATTGCTCAGGTTGAGAGAATCACCTAACTATAAGAACATTGAGCGTAGGAAAAAAATCAAACTAATTATCAACAACACCAGGTATCATGCACATTCATACTTTACATTCAAATTTTCATTACTCAATTAATACTTTTCAACCATTTTATAATATATGTGGGGAAAAGTGGCTGCTGACAAATAAGGAGAGAAGCATTCAGAAATTCCCGAAATTGTGCCTAAAAACAAGCAATAAATTCACTAGTTCCTCATCAATCAGTGGTTTAGTCAGAATAGATGCCAATGAACTAGTGAAGGGTGTATATTTTTTTCCTTTTCACCAAAATAAGTTGAACAAAATTCCTGTGTGATTGCATATTTTAAAATCTAAGTTTCATGTTTGCCAACATTGCTAAGCTACTATATCAATTGTCTGGCTTAAGCCAAACAAAACCTTTCATAACTTTGGAAGAAACTTCTACACAGGAAACTGTAGACTTGGACAGGCGAAATTTGTCTGAAAATGCATTGTTTTTATACCAATTCTTAACTATTCAAATTACATGATATTCCATAACAGCCATAGTGGCCATATAATTGAAGACTCGGTATATTTAATGATCTGTTTTTCTAGGTGAGACCAGAAAAAGAAAGAAACAGAATGATGTGAATTTCTCTGCTGCCAAATAACTTCAAGTGGTGCTATCACAATTGGTTTTTAAGGGTACAAAAATATTTGGTTGATAGTATTAAAAGAATTCCTGTGGGAAATATCTCATATTCTTATAGATAAAAAAAATTTTTGAATAGCTGTACGCAAAATCACCATTTTCTTTGTATCTAAATTCTATCAATAGAAAGAGGGAAATGAGGCCGGGCGCAGTGACTCACGCCTGTAATCCTAGCACTTTGGGAGGCCGAAGCAGGTGGGTTACTTGAATGCAGGAGTTCAAGACTATCCTGACAACATGGGAAAACCCTGTCTCTACTAAAAATACAGAAAATCATCCAGGCATGGTGGCACATACCTGTAGTCTCAGCTACTTGGGAGGCTGAGGTGGGAGAATCACCTGAGCTTGGGAAGTTGAGGCTGCAGTGAGCTCAGACTGTGCCACTGTACTCCCGCCTGAGTGACTAGAGTAAGACCCTGAGGAAGGAAGGAAGGAAGGAAGGAAGGAAGGAAGGAAGGAAGGAAGGAAGGAAGGAAGGAAGGAAGGAAGGAAGGAAGGGAGGGAAGGAGGGAGGAAGGAGAGGGACAGGGAGAGGGAGAGGGCGAGGGCGAGGGCGAGGGTGAGGGCTTGTCTTGTTTTGTTCCAACATATTCCAACAATAAGGGAAGATTTAAGAAACTGAAATCACATTTTCAAAATCACTCTAAAGTAATCCTGGGGAAACTAAAAGATGAGTAGTATCTTTTATTATTAAAAAAAAACACCCTATATTTTTACCTCTATTTCCACATTTGGGTTTAGATCTTTCACATTAAACAAGGTGATAGTGCAAGATCAGAGGTCAAAGATTAATTACCGTGATACATAAATCAAAGCAAACAAATATAAAAACAAAGCAAGGAAAGAAACTTCATGTTACCATCAACATCTATAAGACTGCATTCTACCAACTTCTAACATTGAGTCCAGCCTTGCAATCTTGATCATTATACTAGTTTTTTGGCATAGTTTGAGAGCTTATTCAATGATTCCAGTCTAGTACACACACACACACACACACACACACACACAGTTTCATGTAATTATCCATTACACTCTTCCTTAAAATATTTATAAATAATTACTGATTGTGGTTTTCTAAAGGTTTTATAATGGGGCGTGGAGTTCTATGAGAGATAAGTGGTAGTTAGCCAGAATATCTAAAAAAGACTTGTGATTGGCTTAGCCAAACTGATAACTCAACTGTTTCCCAGTAAATTTGCCTTCTCATCTCAATATGACATTTCTGCATATGCATAACCAATTATGTTATATTAGCTATCATCAGATGGAACAATTTAGCAAACAACCTCTAGATGTTAGCATGACACAGAATTGCAATCCCCCCAAGTCATTTCCAAGCACCTTCCTTCTCATGTATTAAGCGATGATCTGCAAATAAGCTTTCAGTTTTGGTCTTGAGAACCAGAATTTTGAACTGTGTTCCCAAATGCCGCACCATCATCTATTTTATTTCCTTTTTTAAAAATCAAGTGAAACACCATTGACATTGCACTTGTAATTGAAAAGGAGTTAAATCATCTTTCTGTCAAAAATAATAAAAAGCAATGAAAATATGCTTTGCTTTTATCAGCAAATGTGTCTTTCATTTAATAATAATTAGATTAGTCCTTAAGGAATGCTGACAGGTTGAGATTTGAGAAACTGTTTCAAAACATAACTACTTCTAAGATTTGCCCTGATACAGAGGGCAGGAAAAAGATGTCACCTGGGCCTTACAGCCATATTGCTTGTTTAATATTATAATTTTAATTATACATTGAGATAAGAATAAGATAATAAATAAAAATTTCTTTTGTTAATAAGACAGTATGCTAGTCTATAGAGCTTTAAGCTTTAGTCAATAACAGCATTTATCATGTACATATTTACCAAGCAGTATGTGTAATATGTTACACATATTGTCTTTAAACCTCAAAGTAATCTTAGATGTCACAAATATACATTCATCGACTTACAAATGTTCTGTATTCTCTAGTAAGGTCATTGACAGTTATTCATAAATAAATTAGCGAAGACTTACATACAATCATCTCACAAAAAAGATAATAATCATTAGAAAATAAAGTTATAAATCTCCCATAAAAGCTATGATAGGAGCCTGGTCAAAATGAACAGCACAGTCATGAAGTATGTGGTCTTCTGGGGCAAGTTTTTAAACCTTACTAATAATATTCCAGTAACCCCCACCACCACCATACACAGTGTACTTTTTCAGATTGATCTCAATTCTGAATCCAAAGGCCCAAATGAATTCATGCATTTATCAAATGACCCAATCATCCAATTCTTCCCAGCCCGAGGACTACAAGGCTTAATGGTTTTAACTTCACAGTCTTACAGGATATTCTTGTGAAAACTGTCAAATAGTATATACCCATTTAAAAAAGGTTTATAAGTATGTGAATTGATAGAAAAATATAAAGCAGAATTTCTATTTGGGATTGTGAGATATGTGTTGAGGCCTCGTTTTTTGCAGTCTATAATACAAAATATAAAAAAATACTTCAGCATCTGGAGGTTATACAAGGATAATGAAGCTCTTTAAAATATAGTTAGACATAGATAATCTACTACATATATACTCCACATTTGCAATACATAAATACATATATAATATACAGTTCCAAAATATAATCCTGTGACATTCTTAAACCTGAAAAGAAATTTAAATTTTAAAAATACAGGCAGGGCACAGAGACTCATGCCTGTAATCCCAGCACTTTGGGAGGCTGAAGTGGGAGGATCACTTGAGGCCAGGAAATCAAGAACAGCCTGGGCAACATAGTAAGACATTGTCTCTATAGAAAAATTTTAAAAATTAGCCAGATGTGGTGGCACACACTTGTAGTCCCAAACGCTTGGGACGCTGTGGCAGGAGGATCACATTAGCCAGGCATTTGAGGCTGCAGTGAGCTATGATTGTGCACTGTACTTGTAGTCTGTGCCTTATCTCAAAAAATAAAATAATAAAAATAAAATTAGAGTACTATAATTATATTACTTAAGAATCACTTAATAGGCCAGGCCCAGTGGCTCATACCCAATGGGATTCCTTAAATCCCAGCACTTTGGGAGGCCAAGGTCGGAGGACCTCTTGAGCCCAGGAGTTCCAGACCAGCCTGGGCAATATGGCAAAATACCATCTCTACTAAAAATTTAAAAATTAGCCAGGCGTGGTCGCCCACACCTGTAGACCCAGCTACTCAAGGGGCTGAGGTGAGAGGATCACTTAAGCCCAGAGGGCGAGACTGCACTGAGTTGTAATTGTGCTACTGCACTCCAGCCTGGGCAAGACAGTAAGACCCTGTCTAAAAAAAAAAAAGAATCACAGTAAAATGACAAAGTCTATACTTCATCATTAAATCAGAAATCAGTAGACATATAATATAGTCAATTATACAATCAGAATAAAAATATATACACCTAAGCCCCAAAGATGATCATTAGCTTAAAAGGAGTTTGTTGGTCCAGGGAAGTTGGATTGGTCAAGCACCTAAATACTTTCGGCTTTCTCAATCTATGTGGAATGTGTGGAGTATCTAAAATTAGTAATAAAGAGAAAAATAACACCACAACTATTAAGAAAACAATGTATAATATAATTAAAGTGAAACAATTACAAGCAAAGTAATGCTACTTTCAAACCAAGACACTAACATTACTTCTTTAGTGAGCTATCTACTTAAAATCTCACTGTTAAATTTCTTTGGCCAAAAGATGATTCTGAAAAGTGAAACTATATGCCAGGAGTCTTACAAATGCTATTACTCTATTAAAGTACATTTAAGAGTAAAATATCAGTCGTCTTTCTAATAAGGTAACAGCCAAAATGAACAGTCATATTAATTGCATCAAGCATCCCTAAAGTAACACTGCTCATTTGAAAAAAAAAAAGTATGTGTGTGTGTTTGTTTGTGTGGTAGGTAGGTAGATGATGTACTATGAAACCAAACTAGCTCTTCCTCTGGAATTTTTTTCCTTGCTTTAAAACAATTCCTCCTCAGTCTATATATTCAAGGTTTCTTTGATAGTAGAAAGTAACAGTGTTTCAAAGTGAAGTCAATTATTGTTATTATTTCTTACCCTCCTGAAAACAATAATCATGTAAACTAACAGAATACATATCTTTATATACAAACAGGTTTCAATGTCACACACTTGCAAACTAAATAAATAAACATTATGTAAATGAAACCCTGGATCAATACTTCCCAAAAAGAAAGAATAACATATTACATATCCATACATTGTTACATACAAAAAGCAAGACTAGATTTTTCACCTAAACTAGAAGATGAAAGAAATAATTCTTTACTTATATAAGTCAGTATATACTTAGGGTACATTATTTTAAGTAAATATTTTTTGTTGAAATGCCATCACAATGTTTCCAGTACAATTTTGTCTGCTATATAGAGAACAACTATACTCTAAATTCTAAATAATAACAATAATAATTTAGAGGTGAGTTTCTCAGGGAAACTTACGCAGCCTTGTACACCTCAGTTGCTCATCTCAAAGGAAATGTCCTATGATGTTACTGAAACTGTCAGCTAGTATTTCCAATGCTCATATGATCTATGTTAGTATTTAGGGAGCTCCTGAACAAAGTGAATGAAAAACTTCTTAACACATTTAAGACAACAGATGTGGAAGACTCAGAAAGATCAGGAGAACCTTCTGCTGTAAGTTTCATATGACTCCAGCCCACATAGTAAATTGTAAATGATTTCAAATCCTCTGCTCTCTCCTGAAACATCCACTCCCCAAACTCCTGTCATCCTTCCTCATAGCTGACATCCTCATAAAGGACTTCAAAAAAAAACTGAAATGAAAGACAAAAGAACTCCCTCCCACTTCCTTAACTCCACACTGACACTCTGCCATTCCTACTGTCACAACACACAGAGATCCCTGTATCCTGTGATGGACCTTCAGCTCTCTTAATTTTGTTTCTGCTGGGATAGCAATATATTCTGAAAGAGATGACAGATGATAGAGAAATTGAAAAAGTCCTCTGTCCAGAAACACTATCTAGTATATATTTATTTACAGTATTCTGTATATGAATAAGCCTCAAGTTCACATATATAAATCTAACCCCAACTTTTTTACAACCTAAAAAAAAAAAAAAAAAAAAAAAAAAATCAGAGTTAGATCTTTACCTTAACTATCCCAAACAGTCAAACTTTTCAAACTTCTTTGAGAGACAGAAGAAACTACCAAAACAAATACAAAAGGAAAGGATTCCCCTTATAAATCAGTCACCAATCAGGGCTGATGGTTTTCCCTTTCCAGTATTTCTCCCGGTCTCTCCCCCAAGAGTCTTGGCTCATGTTCCAACTGCTCATGACTGAACTCCGGTGCTCTTTCTGCCATAACATTTTTGGCATTCTAAAACCTCCACACAGCAAATCCATGTTTCAGATGTCCTTGGTATGATGTCGCTATGAAAAGATTACTGAGGCTTCTAGCAATTTCAGTTTAATTCAAGGCCTTTTCATAACTGTACTTCCCTTAAAGACCCCAGCCACCACCTTCAGGCCTGCTGCATTCCATAAGTGCTTGCTGTCCCTCTCCCTCTGCTCTCATCTCACTCTCTCCATGTAATACGCCTCTCGGTAGCTTCCAAGATACCTGGAATTCACCCTCCATTTTAAAATCCCACTACCACACCTCTTGAGCCATGGATCAGTCTCTCCATCCTGAACTCCATGAGGAAGTGGGGGACGGGGAGGGGAAGGCGGGGAGGGAGAATTCAAGCTGGTCAAAACAAAGTCTATCAATATTACTTTGACCCAATTTGAATATTCTCTGACACTACATCACTTGCTTTAGAATTTAGAAAAGTTAAAATTGTACAGAATTACCTTTGCTTTTTGAGAAATTTTATTGTACATTGTATATGTGGTTATGAAGCATTGCTGTTTAACTGGTCTGCATCCAAATGGAGAGGGTTGTATACAAGGCTTTCACAGTGCCTAGGAGAGTGCTCCTGCTTACCCACAATAGACATTCCACAATACTGATGTGGAAAAGGAGCATGATATGACTTGCATCAGCATTAGACAAAATGTGTCATTTTCTTGGAAGTTGCAAACAGTTGACATTACCCGTAATATAAAAGTAAAGTTCCATAAATAAATTCCTGGCACTCATTATTACCTTAGTCTAGAACTTTCACAACTTTCTAGATCAGTTATTTTTTTCCACCTGGGGCTTTTAACATCCCTGTGCTCAGTGTCGCAACTCACAACCCTCAAGGTTTAGCAAACTCTGTTACACATAGTTTAAAGAAAGCAATTCATGATTATTCAAGTGATAATTGGAAAGCAAAAGGAGTGCTAGCCAGTCCTCCAGGGCTGAAAAATTTAGCACCTTTAGAGACCTCTGTCTCCAACCCCTGAAACGCTGGCTGTTTACACTAAGAAGACTGGCGCCATGGCCCCCTCTCCCTCACATCTGTATCACCCCCTTCCATGCAACATCCCTCTGGATAGCTCCAGAGGCAACCTGAAAATCCAAATTGCAACTGTAAACAGTGGTGGCTGGACTGAGTCTCCTCCGGGGGGTGGCCTGGCCCCAGATAACGGCCCTTCTTCCAACCTGCCTTGAGTGGCCGCTGTCCAGAGCCCCACAGCCTCAAACTTAAGGGCACAGCCAGCCTTGGGATGTTCCTGGACATCACCCCCACCACTTCAACGTCCTACTATCAGCATCCCGGGAATGAAAAATAGGAAGGTTGCAACTTTCAGGTTTTGTCGTTGGAAAATGTGTTTCCATGTTCATATAGAGGTGGAACTAAAAGATGACAGGGCCTTGGGTAGCTGCAGTCCTGGTCAGTTTAGCTGACAGGTGAGAAATTTCTTGTCTCCAGGTCATTCCAGGGGCACTCTGGTGCAGGAAGTAGGATTCTGGCACCAGGAATGCGCTGGTCCACGGTCCATAGGGGACAGAGGGGAAGAAAACTGGGAAGTCTCAAGGACAAGGAGGGGCGCGGCGAGGAAAGGGCAAGATACCTGGAAATTGTCATGAGAAGGATGGAAATGGGTGAGGAGTAGGCGGACTGGAGACAAATCGGTGAATAGAGGAAGATGGGGCGAGAGGAGGATGAGCAACAGCGAGCGCAGTGCCTCGGGCTGCGGGCGTCCAGCCGCGGTGGGGCCAGTCGCTTCCAGAGCGCCGACGAGGCTGGCGGCCGGCCGAGCCCCGGGAGCCGGAAAGTTGGCGCAGAGAGGGCCAGCTGGGCAGCGCCCCCTGCGCCGCGGGGAGGCGCCGGGCTGGCAGCGGCGCGGCGACTTACCTTCTGGTCGACGATGGAGCAAGCCATCTCGCGGACGTGCGCCAGGCTGTAGTCCCCAGACGAGTCCTGCAGCAGCAGTACTGGCTCACGGCTCAGGCCGATCTGCAGATGGAACGAGATGCCCCCGACCGGGGCCGCGACGGGAGCCAAGAAAGGCGCGGGCCCGGGCCCGGACCCTGGGACCAGTGCGGCGGCAGCTGCCGCAGCGGCTGCCGCCACGGGCAGCAGGGGGCTGGGCGGCCGCAGGACCGGAGGGGCGCTCATCGCTCAGCGGGGTGCGGGGCCGGGCAGCCGAGGGCGGGGGCCGGCGGCGCGGCAGCCGAAAAGTTTTGCAGCGGCTGAACCAGGAGCTTCTTCCTCCGAGAGCCGAGACGGAAAATAAAAACTTTCCGGAAAAGTCCCCGCGCGGGGGGAGGGCGAGGGGATGAGGATCAGGAGGGGAGGGGACTGAGGGGAGGAGATGGGGAGGAGGGAAAATGGCCGAGGCGGGAGGACTCTGCGGCCCGGAGCGCGGCCGCCGGCACGGGGCCGCCGGCACGGGGGAGGCGCCGCAGCCGCCGCCAAGAAGCTGCCGCCTGGCGCGCTCGGAAGGACGGGGCGGCGGGTCGGCGCGGCCAGAGCGCCGGGCGGGGGGCGTGAGGGGCGGGGAAGGGGAGCTGGGGGCGGGCACTGCGGAGCCACCACCCGGCGGGCGCGGGAGTCGCAGGAGCAGTGGCCGCAGGGTGCCCGGTCGCCGCCCCCTCCGCCCGCAGTTCCCGAGGCCTGAGCCTCCGCGAGCCGGGATAGGACCGAGTGGCGGGGCTCGGAGCCGCCTCGGCAGGAGCGGCCCTTCCCTCCCTGCAGGGACTCCAGTCCTCGCGGGTCCCGCTGCCCCGACTGCGGACGGAGTGGATGGGGCGCACCTCCTCACACCCGCTTCCTGGGGTCGCGAACTTCCCGGGCCCCACGGTCCCTGCCACCTCTTCCAAATGCTCGAGGACTACGCACTTCTACAAGTGAGGTGACTTTTGAGGAATTCAAGAATGCTGATCACAGCGGTTCCCCTTGGGTCTTACCTTCGGAGGGTCAAGGGAGGATGGGTCATCCGGAAACCACTTACATCCAGGCCCCTCTGGGAGCCCTGGGGTTTGTTGCCAAAGAGGGTAGAAGCCAATCCACAGAAAGGGATTTAAACTTGTCCCTACCCTTTTTGTCGCTCTGACACGCCATTACAGCCAACCCTACCTACTCCACCCCAGCTCCTAAGGCACCGGATATACACTGTGATCTAAGGAGAGGGTCGCTTTGGAAAGAAAAGGCATTGACTGCCCAAGGGCAGGAGGAGGGTCTGACGCGGTTTCCTTTACTTTACCTTATTCTTTGGGCCTGAAGTTTCTCCTTTGGAGCTTCAGAAACTATTTTCCTTCTCCTCTATCTAAAGTCTGTTATATAGGAGCAGTGCTCCCAAGTCCACCTCAGCCCCGCCACCATCATCACAAGCACAGCCATCAGGATTGTTTACAACCTGCCCTAATTTGGATCGTTTATTTTTGTTGTTTTGGCAGGGTAGGGATTGTTTTACATTCGTTGGAGATGAATTCTAATTCTCTCCTCCCACCAGGGTGGGCTTCATGGGTGTGCGACTGTGCAGTTGTATAGGCCACAGCTCATAAGACCCGTGTTTGGTTTAATGTTCTGGAACAATAGTCTGCTGTCGCTGTTTCGTTCTTCTTCATAATTTTTAATCAAGGAGTCTTACATTTGTATTTTGCAATGGGCCACGCAGATTATGTAGTCAGCGCTGCCTCTCTCTTCTCCACTTCCCTAGACTTTCCCCTTCCCCTGCGTAAGTACACACAAACACACCTAAGCAAACATTTTGTATTTTGTATAGTTTATTTTGTTCTGATATATTATTTATTTATTTATTTATTTATTTATTTATTGTTTTCTGCTTGTGGCCTAAGATATTGCAAGGTAGCTTCCTTTAGAACGGTGTTCCCAGGGTCAGTAATGGAGCCTCAACACTGCAAGGCTGCACAACTACATTGAAGAGACTTGAATTTATTCTCTGAATTTGATGGTTTGATAAGGTCTACCTGTGTTTACATTTTCCCTGCGTGGTTACTTATGAGGTGGTCCTCTTCATCCATGATACAGGTAGGTAATTTTCCTAATGTTCTAGATTCAGCTAATCTAGGAGAACGGTGGAATTTTTCTTGATGAAATGCCTTTCTGCATTCTGTAGGAGGTTTTTTTCTTTTAAATGTCCAAAACTGTACTTCATTTTCTTTCAAATCAGAATAAAGTCAATATTCCACAGTTTTCTATTATCAAAAAAAAAAAAAAAAAAAGCTTGCTGGTCAGTTTACAAGAGACTTACAAAAAGCTAGTTTCACGTGAGATTCTAGAGAGCTGAAGACATTCATGTTTTATAGATATCACAGCTACATGTTGAGGACTTCTCTGTTCCAGGAACTGTACTGGCACCAGTTGTACAGCTGTGAAGACAGGTGGTCCTTGCCCTAAAAAGATCACAGTGAAAAGGGGAGGGGGGATGGAGTAAAACCACAAATGATATTATTTCTAATATTCATAATTGCAATAAATTTTTTAAACCCAGTGATGAAGACAGTGATTTGTGAGAGGAGGGGGTGAAGAAATGGGCACTGCTTTGGACTGGGAATGAGAGAAGACTTCACTGAGAAGTTTACATTTGAGCCAAAATCTGGATGATAGAAAGGGTAAACTTCAGAAGAACTGGGGGAATAACATTGTAGGCATCAGTAACAGAGTGCAAAGACTCTAACACAGAAATATATTTAACATTTTCAAGGCATAGGAAAAGAGGGGCAAGTGCATGAGATGAGGTGGGAAAGCTAATAGAAGCCAGGTTACCAGGAGTCTTGAAAGCCATAGTAAAGTGTTTTTATTTTAATTCTCAGTGCACTGCCAACCCTATGGAAGGTTTTAAAGCAGGGAATAATAAGATTAATTAGCATGTTTTAAAAGATTACTGTCTGGATTTTGTGTGGATTATAATAGAAAAGAGTAAAAGTGGAGACACTAGGTAGGAGACTTGCTGTTTTTCAGTCTAGAAACATGGGTTAGACTCCTATGGTTGTAGAAGAGATGCTAAGAGATGGAAAACTGCAGGCTCTATGTTAGCGGAAGTTCTTGCTGAATGAATCAGAGACATTTACAAGGAGTGACAGAACAAGGGTGTCACAAAAGACTCCCAAGTTTCTGAGCAATTTGACTGATGGTGGTACCAATAATTGAGACAGAAGATAGAGAGTGAGCAAGTTCAGGGAGAAATAAGATTTCTACTTTGACCATGTTGAGTTTGATATGCTGCTATCTATTCAACTTAGAAATAACAACTAGAGCTGGATGGGTCCAGCATCCAGAAAAGAGAAGAGGGCCAGAAATACATTTAGAAATCTTCTCAGTGTGCAGAAGGCATTTCAATGTGAGATTAGATGAGAGCTCTAGAGAGAAACAGCTTAAAGCACTTACCAGTTATGAGACTTAGAGGAACTTTAAAAAACTGTATGAATAACTCCTTTTTAGACTATGATTTATCAATAGTATGAAAGATTCATGTAGGGTGTTGGAAATAATTGAGAAGGAAACAGGAGAAGGAATTCTAAAGATGACCTAGAGAATTTACTTTAAGAAGGTGAAATATTACTGAATGCAAAAGAGTAAATAAAGAAAAGCAAGAAGAAAAGCAAAAAAAAAAAAAAAAAGAAATATCCACCAGACCTCCCCATCACAAGCAGAAAATTCCCATGGAGTTGGTTATTGCAATTTCTATTGTAGGCACTGAAATCTAACAGTTTTCCACTTGCTACTCACTTTTGCTAAATGACAAGGGAATTAATAAACAGATAATATCTATAACAAACCTGGTGTATATCTCTGGCAACTTTGAAATTGTACATAGAAAACTTGAAGGATTTGGGAAAATCTGGTTTTAATCTCTTCTGGATGTTTTAATTTTGGAAAAGAAAAGAGGATATAGAAAGTGAATAGTAGCTTATATGAATTATATTCATGAAATGGGCTTTCATTTTTTAATCCTGGCTAAGAAGACAGGAATAATGGACTACTAGCAGTGACTGGGAGCACAACTTTGGAAAGAAAGTTTCACGCCCTAATCAAGACTCCACATAAAAGTGATGCTGACCTGCAAGGGTAAGAAGGTTTCACGCCCTAGACCGGGTGCAGTGGCTCACATCTGTAATCCCAGCACTTTGGGAGGCTGAGGCAGGCAGATCATGAGGTCAGGAGTTCAAGACCATCCTGGCTAACATGGTGAAACCCCGTCTCTACTAAAAATACAAAAAACTAGCCGGGCGAGGTGGCAGGCGCCTGTGGTCCCAGCTACTCGGGAGGCTGAGGCAGGAGAATGGCGTGAACCTGGGAGGCGGAGCTTGCAGTGAGCTGAGATCCGGCCACTGCACTCCAGCCTGGGCGACAGAGCGAGACTCCGTCTCAAAAAAAAAAAAAAAAAAAAAAATACAAAAAATTAGCCGGGTGTGGTGGCGGGCACCTGTAATCCCAGCTACTCGGGAGGCTGAGGCACCAGAATCGCTTGAACCCGGGAGGCAGAGGTTGCAGTGAGTCGAGATCGCGCCATTGCACTCCAGCCCAGGCAATGGTGTTAAGACTCCGTCTCAAATTAAAAAAAAAAAAGGAAAGAAAAGAAAAAAAAGGAGAAAGTTTCACGCCCTAATCACGACTTCACATAAAAGTGATGTGGACCTGCAAGGGTATGCAGAGGTATGTGGAGGTACTTCCAACCATTTTCAAAGATGAATGTTAATCTTGTTAGGTTGTCTTCAAAAGATAGTTGTATGTTCAAGTCATTTTGGAAATATACAATAATTCACAATAATCAGAAAGAGGGCTGAGAATAACCTTATTTGAGTGGCACTCAGCCTCACTCACTATATGCTTTGTCCAAATTAAATGGACAGCAGAGAAAGAAAAGTGAGTTAAAAAAACAAAAAAGTGTAAATCTGTGACTGAAAGGATCATATCCCCTAGTCCAAACATTTGCCAGCTTAAGAAATTGAGGATTACAGAAATTATATACCAATGTGGAAATCAGAGATTTGAAGGAGAAAGTATGGTTCCAGTATATGCTTCCTTTATATATTAATGAGCACTGGATGTTATGTGCATGAAGATAAAGATGGATAGATAGGTAACTATATGATTTAAAAATTTATTGTTGTTTACTTGCTTTAGAATGTTCATCTATAATTGTTCATCAGACCAGGTTAAATAAGGATAATGGCACAAAAGAAAAATAAGATGTCTCCAAATGGAGACATCAACCACAGACACCTGCCAAAACTCTTCTGCTAAAACCTGATTTTGTGACAAAATGCTGCCTTATCTTGCTGATGGTTTCATGGACAATAAAAGGAAAGAAGGTAAACTTGTTAACTTAATTTTTCACCAAGAAGAAAAACTAATTCATTCTTTAAGAAACCAAATTTCAGCCGGATGCAGTGGCTCATGCCTATAATCCTAGCACTTTGAGAGGCCAAGGCAGATGGATCACGAGGTCAGGAGTTCGAGACCAGTCTGGCCAACATGGTGAAACCCTGACTCTAACAAAAATGCAAAAAATTAGCAGGGCGTTGTGTCAGGCACCTGTAATCCCAGCTACTTGGGAGGCTGAGGCAGGAGAATCACTTGAACCCAGGAGGTGGAGGTTGCAGTGAGCCAAGACCATGCCACTGCACTCCAGCCTGGGTAACAGAGCAAGACTCCATCCCCCTCCCCCCAAAAAAATAAATAAAAATAAAGAAAGAAAGAAAAGAAAGAGAAATAAAGAAGCCAAGTTTCTGTGTATGATCTTAGAGTCAGAGACCCCAAAAGGACAGGAGGCCCTTGAAGAAAAGCTTTCAACTATAAAATCTCAAATGATCCAGGTGAGGAATAAATGCAGAAACCAGTGTGACTACACCTCAAGTTTTGGATGAGTACGAACAGGCCAAAAAAATGAACAAAAATAGAGATGGGAATATGAACAAGAGTAAATAGAAATTATTATAAGCTAAAAACAATCAATTAGCTTTAATAGGTCTATGTTATATATTAACAGTGCTCTTGGGAAATGTTATGTTATGTTATAGAACAAGGGCTTATGACCTGCTTCTTATGAAGGACTTAGGGTTCTCTCTAGACCCTAATGGGTACAGTTAGACATCCTGCCTTACTTTCAACCAAGCAGCTCTCCTTTCATTTGTTAATATACCAGGGTCCCACAAATGTTTGAAAATAAAAGTTCCTATTGCTAACAAACCTGAAATTCTTTAGTGTGGTGGGATGTGAATGAGCTCTGGGGAAAAGGCTGATCTAATTTTGATGCTAAATCTGCCACTTACTAGTGTTGTGGCTCAGAGGAGAGATGGCTGGTTTCTCACCTAACCATCTCCACTAACTGTGGCTGGAGCCACAGTCACCTCATTTGTAAAGTAAAAAATTACACTGCTCAAGAGTTGTGAACATTAAATGATTTAGTGTATATAAAAGCACATAACACAGTGCCTGCCACACATTAATCACCCCAAAAATGCTAGCTATTATCAACTATATTAGTCCAAACATCATTTCTGCCAGCCACATTACTTATTATAATGTTAAAACAACAGAGAAAGCAAGTCTAACTCCATTTTGCTTGGTTTCTCTAGCAAGATAAAAGGATGTAAAAAGATGGTTAAAAGAAAACTGAAGCTCAAGATAAGTGAAAAGATGGTCACACATTGTCTAAATAGGAGATGAGCATTAAAATAATCACAAGACTGTACTGATGCATGTATTGCAAATATCTTAAAGTGTTCTTGGAGAGAAGCAAATATCTTGATTTTCAGAAAGATTTCAAAATGTAGACCAGTGAGTTTAGCATCAATAATCAGCAAAATTCTAAATCAGATTATTTAAACAAATGGTTCATGAACAATTATGAATTAAAAGTGTTCCTAAAAGCAGGCATGAGTTAACTAAAATAAATGTTGTTATATTACTTGCTATTCTAACTTCAAATTGGAGGAGAACATTACAGACATTTGTTTTTTCTGAATTTCAACCAAAATTGAACTATTTTGGTTGTCTTCACTATTGGAGGACATTTTTATCTGCTTATGTTCATCAACAGGCTGAAAGAATAAATCCAGCTACCAGTGTTTAAGTCTTTACAAGAAGGGAGAATGAAGGAAAAGTTAGTATCCCTGGAACCAATGGGCCTTGAGAAGAGGATTGAAAGAATTACATCTTTATTTTAAAAATTTAAAAAAGAAGTGCTGCTGTTAATAGTTTCTTCAAACTATATTTCTCTAACTTTTAAAGGCATGAGTAAACTTTAAATTCTTTTGTCCAAAACGTTGATGATTTTAACCATATGCTTTTTATGCATATCCAAAATACCTACCTATATTTGCATTTTTATGTTATATTATGTTTTTTGGTAAGGCTTGATTTCCTAAATATCGTTCCATCCTAGACAGTAAAAACTCTGCTATTCTTATAAGAACTAAAGTCTGCTGGTTCCAAGGTATCATAAAATTTGCTCAGGTTCCCTGTAGAAAACAGAATGAAATCACCACTTTAACACTTTTTCCTTCAACTTCGGTATACCCAGAAGGCTATTGCTTAGAGTTGCCAACTCTAATTGTGCACATTGGCTTTTACTAAGTCAATCCAACATTCAAATTCAGAAACCATTAACAGCAGTACATTTATTTTTTATAAAGATGCAGTTTTTCTAATCATATTTTCAAGGCCCAGTGGTTCCAGAAATACAAACTTTCCTCCATTCTCACTGGGTGAGTGTCATAGCGAGACATCTTCTAGTATGAATATCAGTATATCCCATTTGTTGATATTATTCTGTAAGCTACTTTATTCTCTTTAATACATGTCATTTTATGAGACTTTACATTTTTTATTCAGTATGTTTTACTAAAAACAATGACTAAATTTTGAAAATTTAATAAAACAGAATAAAGGAGGTACAATTAATTCAAAGTTGCTTTTGGGTTTCTTCCTGGAAAAAATATTTTTGAGCTGAAATTTCTTGTGTGTGGTTTCTGTTGCTTGATTTGGAAAATACAAATTTTTAAGGGAAAGAATCTGGAAGATTTATTTCTTGGTGACATAACCAGGGAAAAATAGTTTTTAATAGCTTAAGAAAAAATAATTCGCTTTTCTTGGCTTAGGAAAATTTTAAATGGCATTATTTCTAAAATTCACTTATTACTATAATATGCATATTCCACTAGGATAAAAGTCTACATAATTAAAATAAGATCATTTACATGGAATTGAAATTATATTTTATTTAATCATCATCTACATTCTCTTTACTAATTCTTATCCTCAAACATACAATCCCAAAAATTATTTATGTTGTAAGTACATTGAACTTCTTTGTCTTACATTACTTTTTAAAAATATAATTATTTACTTATTTGATCTCATATGTATTTGAACTAAAAAGCTCTGCTCCATACATCTATAAATAGCGTATTTACTTCATGAGTTAAAGATTTTATATCTATTTTAACTATATAAAGTCTTTCTATATTAATATAGTATTATTTATTTTTATAAATACATTTTGTTTTATTTAATCATTCAGTCATCTAGAGTATCCAGGAAAACTGAAGTCCTCATAAACTGAAAAAAGCATAATATTTTAGATTTGTTTCACAGTGTATTCAAGAAAAGGACTATGTACTTTTCTTACTCTTTTAGATGAAGAAGAACATTCTAGGGTCCATAACCTTTGCACTTTGCTGCTCCGATTGAATGCCAAAGTTGACAAGTGTCGATAATTGGATTTGAATGCTTGTTGGTCTGTCTGTGCAACAGCAGTTCTATCAATGCTCAGAACATCTTGGTCTTCTCTCTTTTTTTTTTCTTTCATACATGTTCATCTAGATTTGACCTTCCAAATTGGACTTTTAAAAAATCACTTATTTGGCCAGGTGCAATGGCTCACACCTGTAATCTCAGCACTTTGGGAGGCCAGTTCAAGACTAGCCTGGCCAAAGTGGTAAAAACCTGTCTCTGCTAAAAATACAACATTTAGCCGGGCGTGGTGGCGAGTGCCTATAATACCAGCTACTTGGGAGGCTGAGGCAGAAGAATCACTTGAACCAGGGAAGCGGAGGGTGCCGTGGGCTGAGATCCCACCACTGTACTCTAGCCTGGGTGACAAGAGTGAAACTCCATCTAAAAAATTAAAAAATAAAAAATAAAAGTCATTTATTTAAATAAATTCTACCTGCTGTCAAGAAACAAAACAATTTAAACTGTCAGTGAGGAAGATGCATTTAACTTTTTTTCTTTTACCAAACATATTTTCTTTGCTTTAAAATAGAATTCTAAATACTATATAATTAAATAACAAAAGATTTTATGTGGTTTTCATTTATGATTTATCATCTGTGTTCTTCTCAGAAACAAGAAAGCCATTTTTATGCACAGAAAATTTGTATCAAAACAACTACCACAAATATCTGTAATAATGAGCACGATTCCTAATATAACATTTAGTTCTATGCCTCCTCACAGCCAAAACAAGAGAGGAAAACAATGTGGCTTTTAATTCTCAATGTCTGGTTTTTAGCAAAAATTTTAGATGCAATTATCACAGATATTCATACTGTATAAGATATAGACAAACATTTGATTTACACTCTGGGCTTCCTAAGGGCAAGACTCTTATTTCACTGACCTTTATATCCCTTAGCACCGGAATATAGCTAATGTTTATTAATGTACTTTTAAAATGAAACTGTTCAACTACAGTTTAAAGATTCAAAACTTGCAAACCTTTGTTTTAAGACGGAAGGTTTATTTTATATCCACCCTATACAAAAGCTCAGGTCACACAAATCAGCTGTAAATCAGACAGACATATCCTTGTGAGACTAAGTTAATGAGGCTCAGATAGGTTCCATTCTTGTGATTCGTGTGACTCAGTATGCCTTGCTTGAAATAGTTAGCTCCCCTGTCCTAATCTGGGTATAGGACTTTCTTAGGGCTATTACTCTAGCACCTATCCTATAATATTGATTTTACTTGTATCCTATTCCTGGTAGAACCATTTTTTAATTATCTCTGCATAACCCTCTTCAGGTGTCCCCAGAACAAAGTATTATATCTGGCATAGAACAGGTACTCATATTTGATAATAGTTCAATAATTGTTTACTCAATAAGTCAATGACCAGAACTTAAAATGCCTCCACAAAATGGACAGCATTACTTAATGGCCTAGCTTCCAAAAAATCAATCGCCTCGGCTGGTGTTTTTATTTGGGTAATAACATGTATTGTTCTCTTTCTGACTGTAAAGCTAATACATGTTAATTTAGAAAATATGGAAAACTCAAGTCTAAATTAAAAAGTAAAAATTATCTGTAATCTCCCAATTCAGTGTTAATACTAACCTCCTTTATTTTTTCTATGTACAGGTTATGTGTGGACTCGTATTATAAATATTGTTTTGTAATCTGATTTTTAAACCTAATATACCAAAGCATTTTTCCAAAGTCATTAAATATTCTTCCAAAACATCATTTGGGAAGGCTGCAGAGTGTTTTAGAATATGGTCTGTGACTCCCTATGGTTGAATATTTACTTTTTTCTTGGTTTTTGCTAGCATACTTGGAAATTGCAAATAAGGTCACTGCTACTTGGTCAGAAAATATCATCATAAACTGAAACAAAGATTTAGAAATTCAGTTGCAGGAAAAAAACATAAATTAAGACTAATAAATTGTGGAAAGGATTGGCTGTGCTACAAGGATTATGTCTCAAGACTTAAAATACAGTCATTTAAAGATGCAAGAAATTGCAAAGAATTCATAATTATGAAACACATTAAGATGACATAAAATCTAGAAAATTATTTTTTTAATTATCAAGACATTGTGTAGATTTTAAAAAATTGAATATTCTCACCGGGCGCAGTGGCTCATCCCTGTAATCCCAGCACTTTGGGAGGCCAAGGTGGGTGGGTCACCTGAGTTCAGGAGTTCGAGACCAGCCTAACCAATATGGTTTCACCATATTGTCTCTACTAAAATACAAAAATTATCCAGGCATGGTGGTGCACTCCTGTACTCTCAACTACTTGGGAGTTTGAGACAGAAGAATTGCTTGAACCCCAGAGGCAGATGAATATCAAAAAAAAATTTTTTTTTTGAATATTCAAATCAAATTTGACACCCCAAGAGAATATCAGTTCAGTTCTGGTGTCAGAAATCAAAACAGTGATGTATGCTATATCTAGAAAGTAAGTGATCGAATATGTATGTACATATTTTTACTGTATTTTATTATGACAGAAATTAATTAACTTGATGAAATATCACTGTCAAGTGAAATTGTAAAGTGGTATTAGCTTTACTGCATTTAATTTTCCTCCCAACCGTATTTTTTTCTAGTCCTCCCAACCATACTTTTTTCTAGTCCTTTGTTAATTGGCTAGAAATGTAAGTGCCAATCAAATCTTTTTAATGCTAAAGTATAGCACTTTAAAAACCATCAGCACATGGTTCAAAAGCAGATGGAATAAAAGGATGTTTAAAACTGATTTGTGAAGCTTAATAAAATTGTGTTAAATGAAAACTTTTCATTTTAACAATCAAATCTATTTTTTAAACTTGCAAAGTCATAGACTTGAGTAGTGATACAATTGATAAAATAATTTAGTTGCCTAAATTAACGTAGTTTAAAAAATAATTAAACAACACAAAATTAATTATTTGGCCTATAGCATTTGCTTGGTTCATCTTCAAATTATGCCTATCTGATATCTAACAAACCATGTACTTAAGTAGTTAAATTGCATATCCGTGGAACACTTTAGCAGCCCACAGCTTTGAAACAATCGAGAGAAGGCTAGCTTCTTTTGAATGAATATGTCTAATATACACACTCATACCCGTGTACTGTATTAGTCAAACTAAACCTATAGGCATTATAAAATAGTCGCCTTAGCCTAATCTCAAAAATACAGAATTTAGCTGGACAAGGTGGCTCATACCTGTAATCCCAGCACTTTAGGAAGTCAAGGTGAAAAGACTGTTCGAGGCTAGGAATTCCAGACCAACCTGGGCAACACAGCAATATCCTGTCTGTACAAAAAAATAAAAAGTTAATTGGTGTGGTAGCATGCACCTGTAGTCTTGAACTCCTATGCTCAAGTAATCCTCCCACCTCAAACTCCCAAATAATCTTAGCTACCATAGAAGTTCAAGATTACAGTTAGCTGTGATCATGCCACTGCTCTCTAGTATGGGCAACAGAGTGAGATCCTGCCTCTAAAAAAAAAAACAAACAAACAAACAAAAATACAGAATTTTTTTTTTTAATGTCACAATTGTGAATATGGAGGTTATGGACTGAATTGTATCCCTACCAAAATTGATATGTTGAAACCCTAACCCCAGTACCTCAGAATGTGATTACATTTGGAGATAGGGCATTTGAAGGGGTAACGAAGTTAAAATGAAGCCATTAGGTGTGGGCTCTAATCCAGTCTGACTGGTGTCCTTATAAGAGGAATTTAGGGCACACAGAAAGATGTGCACAGAAGGAGGACCATGTGCAAAAACGAGAAGATGGCCATCTGCAATTCAAAGAGAAAGACTCACAGAAACCGATCCTACCAGCACCTTAATCTTGGACTTCCAGTCTCCAGAATTGTGAGAAAATAAAATTTTGCTGCATAAGCCACTGTTTTTATCCATTTTCTGTTGTTATAACTGAATACATGAGACTAGACAATTTATAAAGAAAATAAACTTATTTCTTACACTTCTGGAGGCTAGGAAGTCCAAGATTTTGGTGTGGGAAACTAGTAAAGGCTTCTTTGCTGCATCATAACATTGCAGAGGGCATGATGTGAAGAGAGGGCAAGAGCATGTTTCAGCTCAGTTCCTGCTTCCTCATTTTATAAAACTACCAATCCCATCATGAGGACCCCCACTTTGATGATCTTATCTAATCCTAATTACCTCCCAAAGGCCCTACCTCCAATCAACACATAAATTTGAGCATTAAGTTTCCAACATATGAAATTTGGGGGACACATTCAAATGATAGCAGCCAACAGGTCTTCGGCATTTTGTTATGCCAGCCTGATATGGTTTGGATGTGTGTTCCCACTCAAATCACATGTTCAATTGTAGTACCCAGTGTTGGAGGTGGGGCCTGGTAGGAGGTGACAGGATCATGGAGGCGATTGGATCATGGAGGTGGATCTTTTATGAATACTTTAGCACCATCCCCTTGGTGTTGTTTGTGATAGAGTTCTCCAAAGATCTGATTGTTTAAAAGTATGGGGCACCTCTCCCCACTCTTCCTCCTGCTCCAGCCATGGGAAGTACTGGCTTTTTCTTTGCCTTCTACCATAATTATCTGTTTCCTGAGGCCGCCCCAGAACCCGAGCAGATGCCAGCATCATGCCTGCCGTACATCCTGCAGAACTGTAAGCTCATTAAACTTCTCTTCTTTATAAATGACCCAGTCTTAGCAGTCTTAGGTATTTCTTTATAGCAGTATGAGAATGGACTAATACAGAAAATTGGTACTGAGGAGCGGGGCATTGCTATAAAGATACTTGAAAATGTGGAAGCAGCTTTGGAACTGGGTAATGGGCAGAGATTGGAAGAGTGTGGAGGAGAACTCAGAAGAAGTCAAGAAAATGAGGGAAAGTTTGGAACTTCCTAGAGACTTGTTAAATTGTTCTGACCAAAATGCTGATAGTGATATGGACAGGGAAGTCCAGGCTGAGGAAGTCTCAGATGGAAATGAAGAACTTATTGGGAACTGGAGTAAAGGTCACTTTTGTTAGGCCTTAGCAAAGAGCTTGGTTGTATTCTGCCCCTGCCCCAGGGATCTGTGGAACTATGAACTTGAGAGTGATGATTTAGTGTATCTAGTGGAAGAAATTTCTAAGCAACAATGCATTCAAGATGTATCTTGGCTGCTTCTAACAACTTATATGCATAAGCAAATAAATTACCTAAAACTCAAACATACTTAAAAGGGAAGCAGAACGTAAAAGCTTGGAAAATTTGCAGCCTGGTGATGTGGGGGAGGGCGGGGAGCCCATTTTCAAGGGAGGAATTCAAGCAGGCTGGGGAAATTTGCGTAAGTAGAGAGGAGTCAAATGCTGATAACAAAGACAATGGAAAAAAGGCCTCTGAGGCATTTTAGAAAACTTCAAGGCCTTTCCCCCATCACAGGCCCAGAGACCTAAGAGGGAAATAGGTTTTGTGGGTCAGGTCCAGAGCCCTGCCATCCTGAACAGACTTGGCACACTGCTCACTGTGTCCTAGCCACTCCAGCTCCAGCCGTAGGTCAAAGGGGCCCAGGTAGAGCTTGGGCTACTGCTTCAGAGGGTACACAAGCCATAAGCCCGGTGGCTTCCACGTGGTGTTAACCTGCAAATATGCAGAATGCAAGAGTTGAGGTTAGGGAGCCTTCACCTAGATTTCAGGGGATATATGGAAAGGCATGCATGTCCAGGCAGAAGCCTGCTGCACCGGTGGTTCCCTCATGGAGAACTTCTAGTTGGGCAGTATCAAGGGGAAATGTGGGGTTGAGGGCCCCACACAGAGTTCTCACTGGGGCACTGCCTAGTGGAGCTGTGAGAAGAGGCCCACCATCCTGCAAAACCCAGAATGGTAGATCCACTGACACCTTGCAGCAGGTCCCTGGAAAAGCCACAAGCACTCAACACCAGCCCATAAAAGCAGCTGTCGGGGCTGACCCCTGAAAAGCCACAGGAGCAGGGCTGCCCAAGGTCTTAGGAACCCACTCCTTAAACCAGTGGACTCTGGATGTGAGACATGGAGTCAAAGGAGATTATTTTGGAGCTTTAAGATTGAATGACTGTCTAATGGGTTTCAGGCTTCTGTGGGGCCTGTAGCCCCTTTCTTTTGGCTGATTTCTCCCTTTTGGAATGGGAGTATTTACCCAATACTTGTTCTCCCATTGTATCTTGGGAGTAACTGACTTGTTTTTGATTTTACAGGCTCAGAGGTGGAAGGGATTAGCCTTGTCTCAGATGAGACCTTGGACTTTTGATTTAATGTTGAATTAAGAATCTGGGGATTGTTGGGAAGGCAATATTGTATTTTTCAATGTGAGAAGGACATGAGATTTGAGAGGGGCCAGGGGTGGAATGATATGGTTTGGATCTGTGTTCCCACCCAAATCTCATGTTCTATTGTCATTCCCATTGTTGGAGGTGGAGCCTGGTGGGAGGTGATTGGATCATGGGGGTGGATCCGTCATGAATGGTTTAGCACCATCCCCTTTGTGCTGTCTCATGATAGAGTTCTTGTGAGATCTTGTTGTTTAAAAGTGTGTGGCACCTCCCGCCTTTCTCTCTCTCCCTCCTGCTCAGGCCATAGGAGGTGCCATCTTCCCCTTCACCTTCCACCTAGACTGTAAGTTTCCCAAGGCCTCCGCAGGAGCCAAGCAGATGCTGCCTTGCTTCCTGTACAACCTGAAGAACTGTGAGCCAATTAAACCTTTTTCCTTATAAACTACCCAGTCTCAGGTATTTCTTTACAGCAGTATGAGAACAAACTAATAGACAACCCCAGCAAAGGCAGTAGCATATAATGTATTTGAGAAGAAGGAATATATATGCACACAGAGCACAAAACACACCAGTCTATGATCTTGGACCACTAAGCCTGGGATAAAATAGCCTCTTTCAGATATTTTTACCATTTCAGTTCCATGAGAAAAGTGTGTGAGGAGAATATATTACTGAAAAATGTCCAGAATTACTAAATTAGTAAGGTAGTGCAACCCTGAACTTAACTCAGAAAATTAGGATAATATACCCTTTTAAATCAAACCAATTTTGCTGTTTTTCTTTAACAATTACATGTATGAGATCAATCTCGATTAGATGATTGTAATAAAAATGGAATAGAACTTTACTCTTGAGGAAATTAATACACGTTAGGATTTAAAGATGCTTTAAATAAAACATAAATGAAACAATTTTTATGTGGTATTTCATATCTTTTAGAAGGCATTCTACTGAGAATTATTTGTAGACTTTTAGAGGAAAAAGTGATGGTCTTAGAGACTATCTTGCCCAGTGTTTCATTTTAGAGGTAAAAGAAATAAATGCCCCAAATTCTATGAGTTAGTAGAAGAATTAGGCCCAGAAATGACTCAGCAATGCTTACAACTCTGCTCTGCATTTATCTCTGCACCCCATTAGTAAAAAAATTTAAGCATATACCTTCTATATATGTGTTTGTATATTTATTTGTAACTTAATATATATATAATTAATATTATATGATTGGCATAAAATATATACAAAAGTTGAAATGTAAAAGGGCATTTACAGGGCTTCCAATTCTGGATAACATGGAATAGATGTATTTCTCTTTATTCCTCCTGCTAAGTATAGCTACAAACTCTGGACATAATAGAAATACAGGGGACTCTGAAAAGTGAAGAGAAGAAGAAAGACTGACTAGAGATCTTGACACCCATAGAATAACATAGAAGTATATCCCCTGTGTTTTCTTATTGCCTCATATATCTTAGATGAGTGCTGGAGAACCCTGCAACCTGAAAACACCAACAGATGCAAACAAAGGAGTGCTAAGAAAATCCTGCTTTCTCTGCTTTCTCTAGGATGGGAAGGGGCAGGCAAACAGGCAAAAACTTTGAGAGGATGACTTCAACCTAACACCATGGAAAAAACTGACCCAAAGCCCCAGAGGGAAAACTATACTTTGATCCTCATCACCCCTCAATAAAAGAAAACCCTCCCTGCCCCAGGCACACACATACAATACCCATCACCCTGCCCCTGGAGCAGTATCATTGAAAGACTATTAGCCAGTCTGGATTTTGAGTTCTGCCAGGTATCAACAATCTCCTATCAGTAGAGAGCACTTGGTAAACCCAGACTTCCAACCCATCCCAGCCATAATAAGACATTCCATTCCCTACTACTGAAGTGATGTCAGCAGAGGCCTAGTAAGGGGCCTGAAATTCCATACCCATCCAGCAATGAATTGCACCTCCCTATTAAAATGGCAATGGAAACTGAGTGGGGAATTGGACTTCCCCTACTACCTGGTAGTAATAAGATGGTACTTGCCATACTCTTCTGGCACAGTGTCAAGGGAATCTTGCTAAAACAGAAGATGCAAATAAAACCCTAATGATCCTAAAACAATATCAAAAATGTCTAGAACACAATCAAAAGTACTGTCACATCAAGAACGAGGAAATTCTAACTTGAATGAGAAAAGATAGTTAACAGATACCACTACCTAGATGTCAAAGATGTTGATATTATCTGACAATTATTTTAACTCAGATATTATAAAAAGACCAATAAACAATTAGAAATATGCTTGAAACAAATGAAAAAATAGACTCAAAAATAAACAGAAAGCTTTAGCAAAAAAAGGCAGTTTGACGAAAAAAAAAATTCACAACTGAAAAAAGTAATAATATCCAGTAAAAATCTCACCAAATTGACTCAACAGACTAAAAAAGACAAAAGAATCTATGGACTTGACGATAGAACAATGGAAGTCACCAGTCTGAACAAGAGAAAAACTAGACTGAAACAAACAGACAAAAAAATGGACAGAGCTTAAGGTCTCATTGAGGTGATAAAAAGGTTTGCCATTCATGATATTAGGGTCCCACAGAGAAGAAAGAGGGCATATTCAAATAATAGCTAAACATTTCTATAATTTGACAAAATACATAAACCTACAAATTCAAGTAGTTGAACAAACCATAACAGGATAAACCAAAGGCATTCCATACCAGGTTACATCAGAATCAAACTTCTGAAAACTAAAGGAAAATATCTTAAAAAGAGTGAGAAAGAAATAACACCTCACCTGTAGAAGAAAAATAATTCCAATGAAAGTGAGTTTCTCATGAGAATCCATGAAGGCTAGAAGGAAGCTGCACAATGTCGTTCAATGTAGAAGGAAAAAAATCTCTCAACCCAAAATTCTATATCCAGTCAAAATATCCTTTAAGAATAAAGGAAAAATCAAGACATTCTCAGTTGGAAGAAAACTAACCAGAATTTGTTCTCTAGATGACCTACCCTAAAAAAAGAGCTAAAGGAAATTATTGAAACAGAAAGAAAATAATAAAAGAAGGGAACCTGGAACATAGATAAGGAAGAAATAACAATAGAAAAAGTAAATACACAGGAAATACAATAAACTTTCTGCTCTTGAATTTTTAAAATAATATCTGATGGTTGAAAGACAATTGTAACATTCTTGTTATGATGTGGTTCTCAATGTATGTAGAGAAAATAGTTTATGCAGTTTTGTTATCAACAGGGGAGCCAAGGGGACTTAAGGAGAGGTAAGGTTTCTATGCTTCATTCAAATGGATAAAAATTTGTTACCAGAATACTATAATAAGTTATGTATGTATAATGTGAAATCTAAAGCAACCATTAAAAAACTATACAAATATACAATAAAGTATTTTACAGGTAAATTAGAATTACTTTTTAAAATGCTCAAATAGCACACAGGAAAGCAGAAAAATATAGAAAAGGAAAACAGAGGGGATTAACAGAAAAATAAAATATAAAATAGTAGATATAAGCCCTAATATATTAATAATTACATTAAATATACATAGTCTAAATATATTAATTAAAAGACAGAGATTATCAGAGTGGATGAAAATTATTACCTAATATAGGTTAACTCTAAGAAATGCATTTCACATATAAACATATAGGAAAATTGAAAATTAAACAATAGAAAAAGAGATACCATGCAAACATTAATGAAAAGAAAAGATGAATGTTTATGTTAATATTAGGTGAATTCGACTTCAGATTGAGAAAAGTTACCAGGGACAAAGGAGAACATTAAATAACTAATGAAAGGGTCAGTCCACCAAGAAGACATAGCAATCCTAAATGTATATGTCCCAAACAGCAAAACTGCAAAATAAATGAACAAAAAGAAAAAAAAGAACCTGAAAGACACGAAAGAAGAAATAGACAAACTCACACTTACAGTTGTAGATGTCAATATCCCTCTCTTAATAATTAATAGAATAGACAGAAAATCAGCAAGTATATTAAAAAAAAAAACCATCAGCCAACAACATCAAATTCACACTAATAGAACACAAACTTCATCCAACAACAGCAGAATAAACATTCTTTTCAAATATTCATACAGCATTTACCAAGATATATCATATCCTGGGCCATAGAACAAATGTCAACAAACATAAAATAATTAAAGGCATACAGTGTATTCTCTGATACAATGAAATCAAACTGTAAGCCAATTATGAAACAGTAATAGGACAACCTAAAAACACTTGGAAGCTAAACAATACACTACTTTTTTGTTGTTGTTGTTGTTGTTTTTGTTTTTTGTGATGGAGTTTCACTCTCGTTGTCCAGGCTGGAGTGCAATGGCATGATCCTGGCTCACTGCGACCTCCGCCTCCCAGGTTCTAGCGATTCTCCTACTTCAGCCTCCCAAGTAGCTGGGATTACAGGTGCACACCCCTACGTCCAGCTAATTTTTTGTGTTTTTAGTAGAGATGGGGTTTCACCATGTTGGCCAGATGGGTCTTGAACTTTGGACCTCAGGTGATCCAACTGCCTCAGCCTCCCAAAATGCTGGGATTACAGGTGTGAGCCACCATGCCTGGCCTAAAACAGCACACTTTTAAATAAACAATGAGCCCAAGAGGTAGTCTTAGGGAAATAAATACATTGAACCAAATGAAAATAAAAATACAACATATAAAAATTTGTGGGATGCAGCTAAAGGAATGCTGAGAGGGAAATTTATTGCACTAAAGGCATATATTAGAGAAGAGAGAAATATCAAATCAATAATCTAAGATTCCACCTCAAAAAACAAGAAGAAAATAAACCCAAAGCAAGCAGAAGGAAAGAAACAATAAAGAGTAGAAAGTAAAGTTGAAAAGGAAAAGTAGAGAAAATCAATGAAATAAAAATGGGCTCTTTTAAAAGTTCAATAAAATTGACAAATCTCTAGCAAGGGTGACAAAGAAAAAGAGAAAAGACACAAAATTTTGATATCAGGAATGAAGCAGGGACTATCACTACAGACTCTGAAGATGCCAAAATGATAAGAAGAGGATACCATAAATAGCTCTACACATATAAATTTGACAACTCAGATGAAAAGGAGCAATTTTTTGAAAAGCACAACTACAACTTACCCAATATAAATATAATATAACCCAATATAACTGAATAGCTCTGTAACTACTAAGGACATTAAATCTATAATAACGTTCTTAGACATGACACCAAAAGCATGATTCATAACAATAAATACAACCTCATCAAAATTAAAAGTGTTATTAAGGAAAATACCTTGTTAAACAAGGATGGAAAGACAAATTACAGCCTGGGAAAAAACATTGGCAAACCGCATCTCTGATAAAGGACACAAATATAGAACACAATTTTCTTTTAGAAAAAAAAAAAAAAAACTCTTAACTTTAATAATAAAGAACCAGTCCAATAAGGAAATAGGCAACCAGACACGAAAAGCTATCTCATAAAACAGAATAAATAGGTGGCAAAGAAACATGTGAAAGATGTTTCAACATCACTAACCATTAGAATATGCAAATAAAGTACACAATGAGATATCACTGCACAACAATCAGAATGGCTAACAAAAAAGTAGTGACAATATTAAATGCTAGCAAGGATGCAGAGAAACTGAATCTTTCATACACTGTTGGTGGAAATGTAAAATGCCACAATAACTCTGGAAAATATTTTGGTAGTATCTTTAAAAAACTAAATATATATTTGCAATTCAACCCAGCAACCTTCTGCCTGGACACTTACCCCCAGAAATGAAAACATACATGAATGTCCATAGCAACTTTATTTGTAATACACCGAAATTAAAAACAGCTCGAATTTCCTTCAATAGGTGGACAGCTAAACAAATTCTGGTAAATCTGTACCATGTAATACTATTCATTAATAAAAAGCAACAAGCTGTTAATACATGCAACAAATTTCTGAGTTTGTTAATATATTTTTCAACATGAGAAACTTGGTTCCCATCACTCTAAATATTTTTACTTATTTGCTCAGTTTACTTACTCTTTCAATATAACCAATCTCTTAGTAAGACTGACTGTGTCCTTCACTTCTATTTCTGAAAGTGCCACCAGAAGAACTTTCTTTTGCAATTCTTCTAGAGAAGTTTTGCTAGCTGCATTTGAATTATCTTAGTCTTCTTTCACCTGAGACTGTTTTAATTTTACCTTAATTCCCAAAGAGTATTTTCACTAGATATAGAATTCTAGCTTGACAGGTGAGACAGTGTGAGTCAGTGCTCCAATTCTGTATGGTTGGTGTCAGTGGAACCCAGCAAGAAGCTGAGTATAAACACCCACCACCCTCAGGCTACAGCTCACCAGGGAATTGCCCTCTAAAAGAAAGGATAGTAAAAGGGTCCAGAGTCTCGTAATATAATGTCCAAAATATCCAGGAAACAATAGAAAAATCACTTCTCATACCAGGAGCCAGGAAAATCACAACATGAATGAGGAAAAACAGCCAATGGATTCTAAAATGGAGAAGAATCAGATGTCGAAATTGACAAGAATTTTAAAGCAACCATTATAAAAATGTCTCAACAAGCCATTAAAATTTTTCTTGGGATAAATGAAAAGATAGAAAATTAGAAAATAAATAAAAGTTCTGTTAAAAAAAAAACAACCAAATGGAGATTATAGAACTGAAAAATAAAATAACAGAAAAAAACAACTAACTTTATGGCCCAATAGTAGAGTGGAAACAACCAAACATAGAATCAGTAAATTGAAGACAGATCAATAGAATTTATACAATCTGAAAAACAAAGCAAAATATACTTTCAAAACTGAACAAAGTTTCAGGCTAATGGGACAATATAAAGAGCTACTGTTTGTTTCACCAGAGTTCTAGAAGGGGAAGAGAAAAGATGAGACCAAAGAAGTATTCAAAGAAAAAATGGCTGAAAATGTCCCAAACTTTGTAAAACACATAAACCTACAGATTCAAGAAGCTTATCTCACAGAAATGAAACCCAAATAGAATAAACCTCAAAAATTTCATACCAAGATATGTTATAATTAAACTTCTGAAATGTAAAGGAAAAGAAAGTAGCCAGAGGGAATCAATGATAGGGGAAAAACAAGTCAAACAACAATAGATTTTTCATCAGAAACCACAGAGGCCAGAAAGAAGTAGCACATTTTAAAATAATGAAAGATAATAGTGGTCAATTGAGAATTCTTATCTGGTGAAAATATCACTCAGTAATGACGAGTGAATAGGGACATTCTCAGAAAAAATAAAACTAATAGAATTTATTTCCAAGGAATCTGCCCTTGAAGCGTGGGCAAAAGGAGTTCTCTAAAGAGAAAGGAAATTATAACAGAAGACTCAAAACCTCAGAAAAGAACTTCCAGAAAGAAAGAATGTGTAAAAATAAGGGTCAATATAATAGACTAGATTACTTCTCGTGGGTTTCTTAAATCATATCTTATGGTTGAGGCAAAAATCATAATACTATCTGATGTAGTACTTGATATATATAAAGGAAATACTTGAGGCAACTATATTTTAAAAGCAGGGAGGGAGGGTAAAAGGTCCTAAATGAAACTAAGCCTTCTACACATCACTTAAACTGGTAAAATGTCAATTACAATACATTATGATAACTTGTATATGCATATTGTATTACCTAGAGCAGTAACTAAGAAATTATACAAAACAATAAAAAATCTAAATAAACAGAGATGGAGTACTCTACTTTTTGTCAGAAGGGACAGCAATCTCACCTTGCAAAGGAACGTGCATACTAACATGGAGAGAACTATTACCATATTTTGCAATTTGCACAATTATCAAACAAGTTATCATTGTGGGTAACTAGAATTTAATCTGGAAAAAACATGCTTCTTATATTTATTCCACCATAGGGATGAAGGAACTGTGGTGTTTTTACATTAACTCCCATCATTCATTAATTGAAAGCTGCTCCCAAATTGATGTTAATTCTGGTATTACTTAGGCAAATTCAGCATGCTTTGTGTTCAGGCAGAGTGGCCTCTAATGTTGAGAGAAAGCCCATAGGGAAAAGATGCAGATATTGACAAGTAGAAGTTGGATGATGATATTGTTTGGCTCTGTGCCCCCACCAAAATCTCATCTCAAATTGTAATCCTCAGGTGTTGAGGGAGGGACCTGGTGAGAGGTGATTGGTTCATAGGGGCTGTTTCCCCCATGCTGTTCTCGTGACAAGAGTTTTCACAAGATCTGATGGTTTAAAAGTGTTGGCAGTACCCTCCCCACTCCCGCCACCCTCCTGCTACCATGTAAGACGTGCCTTGGCTTCCCCTTCACCTTCTGCCATGATTGTTAGTTTCCTGAGACCTTCCAAGCCATGGAGAATTGTGAGTCAATTAAACTTCTTTTCTTTGTAAATAACTCAGTGTCAGGTAGTTCTTTATAGCAGTGTGAAAATAGACTAATACAGACGGTATACACGGAAATGGTGAAACCCAAGGGAATATAGGGAGTGGGAGTGCTGACAGCATCCGCTTCAGTAGGTTTTTGGTTTTATAAGTGATAGTGGTGATGGTACAATTTACTGAGTTAACAAGCACAAGAAGACAAAAGTTGGCAGGGAGGTATAAGAATCTGAATATGATGAATTTACACTTTTAACACATTTGATTAGCTATATAGTTCTGAAGAAGAAAGAAGAGTATTCTTCCAGTACTGAACCTTAAGAAAATTCTTTTTTAAATTAAATCTCAAGGTTTATTTGTTTATTTATTTATTTATTTTTATTTTTTTTGAGATGGAGTCTCGCTCTGTTGTCCAGGCTGGAATGCAGTGGCGCGATCTCGGCTCACTGCAAGCTCTGCCTCCTGGGTTCACACCGTTCTCCTGCCTCAGCTTCCCTAGTACTACAGGCTCCCGCCACCACGTCTGGCTAATTTTTTCTATTTTTAGTGGAGACAGGGGTTTCACCGTGTTAGCCAGGATGGTCTTGATCTCCTGACCTAGTGATCCACCCACCTCGGCCTCCCAAAGTGCTGGGATTACAGGTATGAGCCACTGTGCCTGGCCCTTAAGGTTTCTTATAAAGTTTTTTGACATTAATTATTTTTTGACATTAATTATTTGACATAATAATAATGTCAAAAAACCTTTTTTTTTTTTTTTTTTGAGATGGAGTCTCACTCTATTGCCCAAGTTGGAGTGCAGTGGTGCAATCTCGGCTCACTGCAACCTCTGCTTCCCAGATTCAAGCAATTTTCCTGCCTCAGTCTACTGAGTAGCTGGGATTACAGATGTGCAACATCACACCCAGCTAGTTTTTATATTTTTAGTAGAGACAGGATTTTGCCATATTGGCCAAGCTGGTCTCAAACTCCTGACCTCAAGTGATTCTCCCACCTCGGTCTCCCAAAGTGCTGGGATTACAGGCGTGAGCCACTGCACCCGGCTCTATTATGTCCTAATGAATAAAAGGACTGCTATGTTCAGCTTTGTCCATTTATGAACAATATATATAAAATATATATATATGCATATGTGTGTGCACACACATACAGGTATAGTCTCTGTAGAATGTGTAGATTTTCCAGTCATGTTGAATTCATTATAAATATGATCAAATAAACCATGCTCAAAAAATACATACATCCTCTATTTATATTTTAATGACAAACTGTATATCTTAAATTGGTAACTCATACAGATTAAAATTAATAATGATAAATTTGTTGATTCAATTGCCACCTAGAAGTTTTCTTCAAATATAAAGTCTGAAAGACAAGAGTGATATAATCAAATGTCAATTATGTCTGCAGACTCTGTAGTTGTAGTTTACAATATTACATCTTGAATCTAGATGTTTCTTACTCAAATTATAGTTATGGTTACCTTGCTAAAAGTATGATACCACTTATTTAAGAACCATTTCTATGTTACAAATATATGAGATAAAGGCAGGTATAATTATTTAAAAATTTTCACAAGTTTTATGAAATATTTTAAACACAATAGACACATGTAGTATACATTTGTCATTTTTGGCTGCACATCTTTTGAAAACCCACTTGCATTTTTGTATTTACCACAAGATAAATTCTGTTTTCTTAAGATACAATTTTAAAACTGCATTTCCCAGCTTTTCTTGTGCCCAGAATTACAGGTGGGGAGCAGTTTCCAATAATCATTTCCACCTACATATGTCTTCAATTTGGAAGTGATCAAGTAGGAAAAAGCTCTGGCAGAGCACACATTTTTTTTTCTGGTGGCTGTGGAGTTGGCAGTGTCATAGGTAGCTTCTCCCTTGGGACTGTTTTTGAAGCAATTCAGAAATTGGCAATAGACTAGGGGTATTGTTCTGGTGAACTTAGCCTGTTTATTACCCTAGCACAATCAATGAGTATACATGCTACCTAGTATCTTTAATAAATATCTATTCTGCTTAATCTGGGTGGAATGAATGTGTTTCCTTGCAACTAAGGTTGTTTAATAGAATAATTTGTACTAAAAGTGCAAGGAACCCTCAAGGAAATAAGTATCTGGGATTCATTATCTGGCAGGTTGGATTTGAAAGCTCTGAGAACACAATTAGTTCTAGAGAAAAGAGCACTGGCATCTATGGCATACTAAAATGAAACACTTGCTTATATTTATCATCTGTGCTCTTGGTTACCTGGAATAATGTTATTATAGAAGGCAAGGAAGTAGGAGAGTTTATACTTAGAAAAGTACAATGGGCATGAAGAACATAAGAGCTATAGGGTGACTTGGCTACTTCTAAATGTGCTTAAGCTTTGAAAGAAAGGAAACAACACCTTAAAGTTTTAAATTCTCAGCTCAACATAATAAAAAAGCCAGGGCGATAAAATGATTACCCTAAAATTAGCTCTCCTCTCTGTATGGCTGATGAAACTGAAAATTAAATGCACAGTCTAATGCTGTGGTTTCTCAATTACATCAGTTGAATTCTAATGATACCATGACTCTTACTGAAAGTTAAGACACTTCCATGGAATTGTAATTGAGACAGATGGGAAAACCCTGAAAACTCAGGGTACTTTGAACACTCAAATTTACTAAACATCCCTTAGTAGAAGAAATAGCTTTTTCTCCAGTCTTGAATGGGTTGTTCCTGCTTCCCTGAAAACTATGTAAGCACATTGCCTGAGGCAGTTACCTCAGGAGGTGGTATAACTTTCTTCACAACTCATTCCTGACACCTTGCAATGCCTTGGACCCAAAGCTAGTGTCAGAGTCCAGAGTGCTCCAAAAAGCTAGGGCAAAATTAAACCCAGGAAGAAAAGGCTTACCCACCAAAGGAAAAGAAAAGCAGTGTTTTGACAACTTATATTGGCAAATACCTGCAGGAATATATGTGAGAAAGCATTTTAAGGTACTAAAGCAGAACAAATGAAATATAATGCATATGGAAGCAACGTTTTAAATATGGGTCCAGAAAAAGGAAAATATGTGATTTCTAAAAACCATAAAACCAGACACAAGCATCTTTGAAAAGTGTGCAGTATCTATTCCCTACAGGATGAAAACAAAGGTGGGAGATGCTGCCATTAATATGAGCCTCATTAGCAGCACTTAACCACGTTGTGATAATCAGAGTGCTTTGACACACACTTTGCCTTGCTGATTGATTAGGGGGTCCCTGGGTCTGAAAACGTTGTGTAACGATTAAAGTCCCACTTGATCTGTATAAGTAACACAAAAAGAAGTAAACAAACAAAAACAGCAGCAACAAATAAGCCTAGAAAACAGATTTCCAGGATTGTGCCTCCATGCCATGACTCCGAATCAAGTCACAACACAGAATTTCTTGAATGAAGAGTAGGCTGGGAATTCTTGAGGAAGAACCCATAACCAACCCACTCCTGGGATAATGGTATTAATTTATTGATGAAGGCAGAGCCCTTATGACATACTTACTTCTTAAAGTAAGTAAAGGTCCTAGCTCTTAATACTGTCACAATGGCAAATAAATCTCAACATGAGTTTTTGAGGGAACATTTCAACCATAGCACCTGTAGACACCTACTTTTTCTTTCTTGGTGATCATGGAAATGTTTATATATTAACATTTCCCATGCCCTACCTTTTCTAATAATTATTATAATTTTCATAGGTTAGAAAATATCCAGAAAAAATTGTGAATAAATCAGAGGAGAAATGGACATTACCCAGATGTCAGGCTTGAAGCTTCATAAAGTAACTGAAGAGAATTTGGAAAACAGTAAGTGTGTTATAATTATAACTGATATTTATAGAATACAAGGTTGGAACATAGCATTGTTGCTATGCTTTTGTAAATTTAATATAGTAGAAGAATATATATTGATTTTGTCCACTAAAAGATGGGCTGAGAGAGACATCACTCATTTATGTTTGCCTATCAAATACATTTTGAACAGCCACTTTGCATTTTGATATTTTACCACACTCTAAATTCTACTCAAGGTTGATTTCATTTTAAAAACTCCCATATGTCCTAGAGAGTTTAGTAGCTAGGTTGTGGAAATGTGGCTATGGTTTCATCAATCAGAAACATTCATGCAAGACAATGACTCAGAAATGACCTATGTGCAAAAAGTTTCCATACAGTAATTTTTTTATTATGTTTTTATTATTATACTTTAAGTTCTAGGGTACATGTGCACAATGTGCAGGTTTGTTACATATGTATACATGTGCCATGTAGGTGTGCTGCACCCATTAACTCATCATTTACATTAGGTATATCTCCTAATGCTATCCCTCCCCCCTACCCCTAGCCCACGACAGGCCCCAGTGTGTGATGTTCCCCACCCTGTGTCTAAGTGTTCCCATTGTTCAATTCCCACCTATGAGTGAGAAAATGTGGTGTTTGGTTTTTCCATTCCTATGTTAGTTTGCTGAGAAAGATGGTTTCCAGCTTCATCCATGTCCTTACAGAGGACATGGACTCATCCATTTTTATGGCTGCATAGCACTCCATGGTGTATATGTGCCACATTTTCTTAATCCAGTCTATATTTGATGGACATTTGTGTTGGTTCTGTGTCTTTGCTATTGTGAATAGTGCCACAATAAACATATGTGTGCATGTGTCTTTATAGCAGCATGATTTATAATCCTTTGGGTATATACCCAGTAATGGGATGGCTAAGTCAAATGGTATTTCTAGTTCTAGATCCTTGAGGAATTGCCACATTGTCTTCCACAATGGTTGAACTAGTTTACAGTCCCAACAACAGTGTAAAAGTGTTCCTATTTCTCCACATCCTCTCCAGCATCTGTTGTTTCCTGACTTTTTAATGATCGCCACTCTAACTTATGTGAGATGGTATCTCATTGTGGTTTTGATTTGCATTTCTCTGATGGCCAGTGATGATGAGCATTTTTTCATGCGTCTGTTGGCTGCATAAATGTCTTCTTTTGAGAAGTGTCTGTTCATATCCTTTGCCCATTTTTTGATGGGGTTGTTTGTTTTTTTCTTGTACATTTAAGTTCTTTGTAGATTCTGGATATTAGCCCTTTGCCAAATGAGTAGATTGTAAAAATTTCCTCCCATTCTGTAGGTTGCCTGTTCGCTCTGATGGTAGTTTCTTTTGCTGTGCAGAAGCTCTTTAGTTTAATTATATCCCATTTGTCAATTTTGGCTTTTGCTGTCATTGCTTTTGGTATTTTAGTCAGGAAGTCCTTGCCCATGCCTATGTCCTGAATGATATCGCCTAGGTTTTCTTCTAGGGTTTTTATGGTTTTAGGTCTAACATTTAAGTCTTTAATCCATCTTGAATTAATTTTTGTATAAGGTGTAAGGAAGGGATCCAGTTTCAGCTTTCTACATATGGCTAGCCAGTTTTCCCAGCACCATTTATTAAATAGGGAATCCTTTCTCCATTTCTTGTTTTTGTCAGGTTTGTCAAAGATCAGATGGTTGTAGATATGTGGCTTTATTTCTGAGGGCTCTGTTCTGTTCCACTGATCTATATCTTTGTTTTGGTACCAGTTCCATGCTGTTTTGGTCACTGTAGCCTTGTAGTATAGTTTGAAGTTATGTAGTATGATGCCTCCAGCTTTGTTCTTTTGGCTTAGGATTGTCTTGGCAATGTGGGATCCTTTTTGGTTCCATATAAACTTCAAAGTAGTTTTTTCCAATTCTGTGAAGAAAGTCATTGATAGCTTGATGGGGATGGCATTGAATCTATAAATTACTTTGGGCAGTATGGCCATTTTCACGATATTTATTCTTCCTATCCATGAGCATGGAATATTCTTCCATTTGTTTGTGTCCTCTTTTATTTTGTCAAGCAGTGGTTTGTAGTTCTCCTTGAAGAGGTCCTTTACATCCCTTGTAAGTTGGATTCCTCAGTACTTTATTCTGTTTGTAGCAATTGTGAATGGGAGTTCACTCACGATTTGGCTGTTTATCTGTTATTGGTGTATAGGAAAGCTTGTGAGTTTTGCACATTGATTTTGTATCCTGAGACTTTGCTGAAGTTGCTTATCAGCTTAAGGAGATTTTGGGTTGAGACGATGGGGTTTCATAAATACACAATCATGTCATCTGCAAACAGGGACAATTTGACTTTCTTTTTTCCTAATTGAATACCCTTTATTTCTTTCTCCTCCCTGATTGCCCTGGACAGAACTTCCAACACTACGTTGAATAGGAATGGTGAGAGAGGACATCCCTGTCTTGTGCCAGTTTTCAAAGGGAATGCTTCCAGTTTTTGCCCATTCAGTACGATATTGGCTATGGGTTTGTCATAAATAGCTCTTATTATTTTACGATACGTCCCATCAATACCTAGTTTATTGAGAGTTTTTAGTATGAAGGGCTGTTGAATTTAGTCGAAGGTCTTTTCTGCATCTACTGAGATAATCATGTGGTTTTTGTCTTTGGTTCTGTTTATATGATGGATTACGTTTATTGATTTGCGTATGTTGAACCAGCCTTGCATCCCAGGGATGAAGCCAATTTGATCGTGGTAGATAAGGTTTTTGATGTGCCACTGGATTTGGTTTGTCAGTATTTTATTGAGGATTTTTGCATCGATGTTCATCAGGGATATTGGTCTAAAATTCTCTTTTTTTTTGTTGTGTCTCTGCCCGATTTGGTATCAGGATGATGCTGATCTCATAAAATGAGTTAAGGAGGAGTCCCCCTTTTTCTGTTGATTGGAATAGTTTCATAAGAAATGGTACCAGCTCCTCTTTGTACCTCTGGTAGAATTCGGCTGTGAATCCATCTGGTCCTGGGCTTTTTATGGTTGGTATGCTATTAATTATTGCCTCGATTTCAGAGCCTGTTATTGGTCTATTCAGGGATTCAACTTCTTCCTCATTTAGTCTTGGGAGGGTTTATTTGTTCAGGAATGTATTCATTTCTTCTAGATTTTCTAGTTTATTTGCATAGAGGTGTTTATTGTTTCCTCTGATGGTAGTTTGTATTTCTGTGTGATTGGTGGTGATATCCCCTTTATCATTTTTTATTGCATCTATTTGATTCTTCTTCTTTTCTCTTTATTAGTCTTGCTAGTGGTCTATCAAGTTTGTAGATAGTTTCAAAAAACCAGCTCCTGGATTCACTGATTTTTTTGAAGGGTTTTTTTTGTGTGTGTGTCTCTATCTCCTTCAGTTCTGCTCTGATCTTAGTTATTTCTTGCCTTCTGCTAGCTTTTGAATGTGTTTGCTCTTGCTTCCCTAGTTCTTTTAATTGTGATGTTAGGGTGTCGATTATACATCTTTCCTGCTTTCTCTTGTGGGCATTTAGTGCTATAAATTTCCCTCTACACACTGCTTTAAATGTGTCCCAGAGATTTTGGTACGTTATGTCTTTGTTATCATTGGTTTCAAAGAACATCTTTATTTCTGCCTTCATTTCATTATGTACCCAGTAGTCATTCAGGGGCAGGTTGCTCAGTTTCCATGTAGTTGAGTGGTTTTGAGTGAGTTTTTTAATCCTGAGTTCTAATTTGATTGCACTGTGGTCTGAGAGACAGTTTGTTATAATTTGTGTTCTTTTACATTTGCTGAGGAGTGCTTTACTTCCAACCATGTGGTTGATTTTGGAATAAGTGTGATGTGGTCCTGAGAAGAACATATATTCTGTTGATTTGGGGTGGAGAGTTCTGTAGATGTCTATTAGGTCCACTTGGTGCAGAGCTGAGTTCAAGTCCTGGATATCCTTGTTAACTTTCTGTCTCGTTGATCTGTCTAATGTTGACAGTGGGGTGTTAACGTCTCCCATTATTATTGTGTGTGAGTCTAAGTTTCTTTGTAAGTCTCTAAGGACTTGTTTTATGAATCTGGGTGCTCCTGTATTGGGTGCATATATATTTAGGATAGTTAGTTCTTCTTGCTGAACTGATCCCTTTACCACTATGTAATGGCCTTCTTTGTCTCTTTTACTCTTTGTTGGTTTAAAGTGTGTTTTATCAGAGACTACGATTACAACCCTTGCTTTTCTTTGTTTTCCATTTGCTTGGTAAATATTCTTCCATCCCTTTATTTTGAGCCTATGTGTGTCTCTGTACATGAGATGAGTCTCCTGGATACAGCACAGTGATGGGTCTTGACTCTTTATCCAGTTTGCCACTCTGTGTCTTTTAATTGGGGCATTTAGCCCATTTACATTTAAGGTTAATATTGTTATGTGTGAATTTGATCCTGTCATTATGATGTTAGCTGGTTATTTTTCTCCTTAGTTGATGCAGTTTCTTCCTAGCATCAATGGTCTTTACAATTTGGCATGTTTTTGCAGTGACTGGTACCAGTTCTTCCTTTCCAAGTTTAGTGCTTCCTTCAGGAGCTCTTGTAAGGCAGGCCTGGTGGTGACAAAATCTCTCAGCATTTGCTTGTCTGGAAAGGATTTTATTTCTCCTTTGCTTCTAAAGTTTAGTTTGGCTGGATATGAAATTCTGGGTTGAAAATTCTTTTCTTTAACAATGTTGAATATTGGCCCCCACTCTCTTCTGGCTTGTAGGGTTTCTGCTGGGAGATCTGCTGTTAGTCTGATGGGCATCCCTTTGTGGGTGACCTGACCTTTCTCTCTGGCTGCCCTTAACATTCTTTCCTTCATTTCAACTTTGGTGAGTCTGATAATTATGTGTCTTGGAGTTGCTCTTCTCGAGGAGTATCTTTGTGGCATTCTCTGTATTTCCTGAATTTGAATGTTGGCCTGCCTTCCTAGGTTGGGGAAGTTCTCCTGGATAATATCCTGCAGAGTGTTTTCCAACTTGGTTCCATTCTCCCCATCACTTTCAGGTACACCAATCAGATGTAGATTTGGTCTTTTTACAAAGTCCCATATTTCTTGGAGGCTTTGTTCATTTCTTTTTACTCTTTTTTCTCTAAACTTCTCTTCTTGCTTCATTTTATTAATTTGATCTTCAATCACTGATACCCTGTCTTCCACTTGTTCAAGTTTGCTCCTGAAGCTCGTGCATGCATCACACAGTTCTTGTGCCATGGTTTTCAGCTCCATCAGGTCATTTAAGGTCTTCTCTACACTGTTTATTCTAGTTAGTCATTCATCTAATCTTCTTTCAAGGTTTTTAGCTTCTTTGCGATGGGTTCAAACATCCTCCTTTACCTCGGAGAAGTTTGTTATTACCGATCATCTAAAGCCTACTTCTGTCAACTTGTCAAAGTCATTCTGCATCCAGCTTTGTTCTGTTGCTGGCGAGGAGCTGCATTCCTTTGGAAGATAACAGCACTCCGATCTTTAGAGTTTTCAGCTTTTCTGTTCTGGTTCCCCCCCATCTTTGTGGTTTTATCTACCTTTGGTCTTTGATGATGGTGACATACAGATGGGATTTTGGTGTGGATGTCTTTTCTGTTTGTTAGTTTTCCTTCTAATAGTCAGGACCCTCAGCTGCAGGTCTGTTGGAGTTTGCTGGAGGTCCACTCTGTACCTGTTTGCCTGGGTATCACCAGTGGAGGATGCAGAATAGTAAATATTGCAGAACAGCAAATGTTGCTGCCTGATCCTTCCTCTGGAAGCTTCGTCTCAGAGGGGCACTCCCCTGTATGAAGTATCAGTCAGCCCCTACTGGGAGGCATCTCCCAGTTAGGCTACTCACTTGAGAAGGCAGTCTGTCCATTCTCAGATCTCAAACTGCATGCTGGGAAAACCACTACTCTCTTCATAAGTTGTCAGACAGGGATGTTTAAGTCTGCAGAAGTTTCTGCTGCCTTTTGTTCAGCTATGCCCTGCCCCGAAGTGGAGTCTAAAGAGGCAGGTAGGCCTCCTTGTGCTGTGGTGGGCTCAACCCAGTTTGAGCTTCCTAGTCACTTTGTTTACCTACTCAAGCCTCAGCAATGGTGGACACCTCTCTCCCCAGCCTCGCTGCTGCCTTGCAGTTCGATCTCAGACTGCTGTGCTAGCAGTGAGCGAGGTTCCATGGGTGTGGAACCCTCCAAGCCAGGCGCAGGATATAACTTCCTGGTCTGCTGTTCACTAAGACCATTGGAAGAGCACAGTATTAGGGTGGGAGTATCCCAATTTTCCAGGTACCGTCTGTCATGGCTTCCCTTGGCTAGGAAAGAGACTTCCCCTACCCCTTCTGCTTCCCAGATGAGTTGATGCTCCGCCCTGCTTTGGCTCACACTCCATGGGCTGCACCCACTGTCCAACAAGCCCCAGTAAGATGAACCCAGTAACTTAGTTGGAAATGCAGAAATCACCCGTCTTCTGCATTGCTCATGCTGGGAGCTGTAGACTGGAGCTGTTCCTATTCAGCCATCTTGGAACTGGTCCATATAGTAATTTTTTATCCTAATGCAGGCAGTGCTATCATTCTAGAGACATTGCTGACAGATTTCTCATCAGGCCAATTTTCTGATGCATTTCTGTTCTTTGTTTCTGGAATCTTATATGATTTCTTTGCTTCTCCCTCTTTACTTCTTTTTCTGTATATTAGCCAGAGTGGATTCTCTTGTTTGCAATTAAGAATTTTTATCATATCTTATAAAATAAATATGGTTGAAGCTAGTTTTCAAGAGCATGTAGTATTGGAGCAAATAAATCTTTTAAAACATCTCTTTTGACTTTTACATAGCATTCTCTAAATTAATTTCTCTAATTGCTAATCTTATTTCAGAGAACAAAAATGAGATTTCAGAGATGTCCACAATTTTCTTACTCTAGCCTTTTTTGGAGGACAAATAAGATGACACTACTCCCTTTTGTTCTTGGTCTTTGCTGATTTCTAAATAAATAATAGACTACAGTTTGCAAGCATCAGTAGGGTAATCATCACCACCCTTAGCCCTCTGTACTATTAGGTAAAAAGAATAGAAGCAGCAAAAACATTGCAGAAAAGGCAAACATGTTAAAAATAACAATTTAGGAAAACTTTTGGAAGTTAACTTGAGTGATCATAAACTCAGGTTATAAGATCATAGAATAAATAAAATAGAAGGAAAGGGAAGTGCTTTAGAGAATAGAGAAAGCTGAATGACCTACTCTGGTAGATTAAAGGTGGCGACAGATTCTTTGGTAATTGCCTCATTGCTTAAACCAGTAAATTATGGTGGAAGTGATGCTGTGCCAGATCTGAGTCTCACCTTTAAGAGGACTCTTCATGTCCATTCCCCTACATTTGGAGCCATGAGCTACTTTGTAAGAAGTCTGATTGACTGTGGCTATGAGGAAGCCCACAACAGTCACAATAGCCGTGGGTTGAGAGAGAGGGGAAGAGAAGGAGAGATAGAGATTGTAAGCTAGTCTCTAGCTGAGCCAGCCTCAGCCATTAGAGTCATCCAAGATGACTCTAGACATTGTGAAGGGGAGAGAAGCCATCATCCTGTCTGTGCCTGTCCAAAGTTCTGATCCACAGCATCATGAGATAAAATAATAATAATGTTGTTGTTTTTAGCCACCAAGTCTTGAGCAGCTTGTGCAGCAATAGATAACCAGAACACTATACCATCTTCATTTATTTCTTCATTAATGTATATACACTGAATACTATTTGGTATACCAGTCTCTGGGGTTAAAGTATATTGGAATGAGTTTCTCTTAAACTGGGTTCTTTCATATTCCCATTTCCAAAGGAGAAAAAATGTTTTCAAAGCTGCAGGAGCTGATTGGAAGTTATAACAGAAAAAGGTGAATAAGGTGAGAAATTTAGAGTTGAAGGAAGAGAAAGTTAAGAGAGGAACAAATCAAGGGGTTACTTAGTGATTTGCAGGGAGTCTTTCCCCCAGAAAGTCAAGCAAGGAGGGGTGCTAGTGACAGTCAAGAGGCATAGAAAGACTGACTTTTAGTCTGAAAGACACAATAGGCACTGAACAGAGGATGATGGCAATGGTAGAATGAATCATGAGGCTCATAATCGGGAGACTTAAAGGAAAAAAAAAAAGAAAAAAAATCAACAACCAAACAGCAATGGGTGAAGAGTTCCCAGGAAAGGCTAATCTATAAATAAGCACTGTGATCTTTCCTGGCCTGATAAAACATCTCATTATGAATAAAAATACAAACGCAGGCCAACAATTCCAGATGTGTTAGAGAATTAAATTTTTTAAAAAATTTAGAAACCAACGTATACTTACTGTGTATTTAAAATCTTCATCTAGGTTTAAGGCCACACTATAATGCAACATATTCCTTTTTTTGTTTCGTGGCAAAATGTATAAAAATAGTGGATAATGATATAAATAGCCTCACATCAGTTCATGTTGTGTTTTCCTACCAAGTGAGTGCAGTTCGGGTTTGATTCTGGCACTTTGTGAGTCATGAAAGTTTTCAGTTTTAAGAGTTTCTTGAATCTTATAAATGTGGACAAAGGATTGTTGATCTGTATTAAATTGACTGTGGCTGAAGCTATATAACATCTATAAGAAAATATACTTTCACTTGGGAAAAAATCTACTGTATCTAATTTTGGAAATAAACTGTTAACTTTAATGACTGATTATTATGCTGAAACAAAATCTAAAATTATTTCTATTGAGTATTAAAATCATATATATAACAATTATTTCTAGACTTCAGCTGACTTTGAAGTGTTACTGAAACACAACAAAAAATTGAAGGCAACAAAATAATTTAGACCATTCCAAATAGTTTACTATAATAGAAGTTGGACTCTAATACTTTTGGACTAAATGAGATAAACCAAAGAAAGGAGAGAAAGCTACAGTATAGAATATGAACTTCTATTATTGTGAAAGTGAAAATAGCAATAAATCTTATATTTGCTTACCAATTTCAACTTTTAAAAATGTTTCAAGGTGACAAGGTAGAATGATTCTCATTCTATTTCAAATTTTTGATACTCCACAAAAGTATTTGATATTCCACAAAAGTATTAAGTACAATATTTGTCAGTTTTCTCTAGAGGAACAGCATACACACAAACAAACACACACACATCTCCAATAGATACATAAATAAATAGAATGAATGGTATTTATATATTATCTCACATATGTGTATATGAGATTTATTAATATCCTGTGACCTTGTCAAAACTTGGCATACAAAATTAACCATCACACTACTATACTATAGTTCTTAGTCTTATGATAGAACTGTGAGAAATACAAAGCAAATACATGTCATGGACCCTACTTCTTAACACATTGAAATAATTAGATAATATTACAGGAGTGTTATGTGCATAAATGTTAAATGAACAAAATCAAGACCCAGCCTATTAGGGTATTGGGCAGAGACAGCCTCATCTTCCCCTTTCAGATAAAGAAGTAAACTTGTACACAAAGCTACATAACACACTATTATAAAAATCAATTTCCTTCTCATCTGTCTGGGTCCCTGTTCACTCCTCTATCCTGGCGGCAAGGAAGTCTTTGAACGGTGACTCAGGAAATAAGTCAAAGGACTAATTGGAGGAATTCTTATCTCTGTCAATGTCTAAAGAAGGACATTGAGAACAAGGGATTCAGTGGGTTTAGAGTTCCCATTAGTATAATTTTTCAGACCAGAATAACCTCTGGAATGAAAGGGAAGAGGTGCAAACCTTATGATCATCTTTTAATCTTATAAAAAAAATTTAAAAGTTATGCTTCACCTGCAGTGTTTGTGGTTGCAAAATAAACTCTGATATGACAAGTATCATATTTCATTTATTCCTTCTATAAATGAAACATCATATAAAAGCTACCAGAGCAAGGTCAATGCTTCTCCTATGAAGTCCTTAGGTAGAAATCTTATCTCCTGACAAGCTTGTGGAAGATAAGTCTTCATTTGTGACTTTTAAAGTTTATTTTACAGAGAGCCGTTAGTAATAAATTACTACACTCCAAGGTCAGCTCTGTTTCTACTTTAAAAATCTTACCAAAGGCTATAAAAATCTTCTTGAGAAGACAGAATCCTGCAGCTATTTTAGAGTGTGCTACTTAGAACAAAGTTAAATAATAAAAGGAGATACAATTGTTAATACATTATCAAATTATTTAAAAGATAATCGTTCATGATTTCTACTTGCTTTTGAACTACAAATATTTTTAAAATAAACATTTAAAAGAAGTTTTACTACTCTAAATGTTTTATCAGTAACTCTTATTTGACAAATTTTCTTTTTTCATTATCTACTAGAAAAAGTATAGGATTATGTTGTGTACTTCTGTTTTATGTACAGTTGACCCTTGAACAACACAGATTGAACTCTATGGGAACACTTAAAAAAGGATTTTATTCCACCTCTGCCACCCATGAGACAACAAGACCAACCCCATTGTCTTCCTCCTCCTCAGCCTATTCAATATAAGGACCACGAGGACGAAGACCTTTATGATGGTCCACTTCCACTTCTTCCACTTACTGAATAGTAAATACATTTTCTCTTCCTTATGATTTTGTTAATAACATTTTAATTTCTCTCAAACTCCTGACCTCAAGCAATTCTTCCGCCTCAGCCTCCCAAAGTGCTGGAAGGCCACCACGCCTGTCCACATTTTCTTTTCTTTTTTTTTTTTTTTTTTTTTTTTTTTTTTTTTTTTTTTTTGGGACGGAGTCTTGCTCTGTAGCCCGGGCTGGAGTGCAGTGGCCGGATCTCACTGCAAGCTCCGCCTCCCGGGTTCACGCCATTCTCCTGCCTCAGCCTCCGGAGTAGCTGGGACTACAGGCGCCCGCCACCTCGCCCGGCTAGTTTTTTGTATTTTTAGTAGAGACGGGGTTTCACCGTGTTAGCCAGGATGGTCTCGATCTCCTGACCTCGTGATCCGCCCGTCTCGGCCTCCCTAAGTGCTGGGATTACAGGCTTGAGCCACCGCGCCCGGCCCACATTTTCTTTTCTTTAGCTCACTTTATTGTAGAAATACAGTATATAATACATATACAAAGTATGTGTTGACCATTAATGTAATTAGTATAGTTGCTGGTCAAGAGTAAGCTATTAGTAGTTACATTTTTGGGAAGTCAAAAGTTATACACAGAATTTTTTTTTTTTTTTTTTTTAATTTTATTTTTTATTTATTTTTTATTTTTTTAAAGAGGAAGTCTCGCTGTGTTGCCCAGGCTGGAGTGCAGTGGCGCCATCTCAGCTCACTGCAAGCTCCGCCTCCCGGGTTCACTCATTCTCCTGCCTCAGCCTCCCAAGTAGCTGGGACTACAGGCACCCGCCACCTCGCCCGGCTAATTTTTTTTGTATTTTTACTGGAGATGAGGTTTCACCATGTTAGCCAGGATGAATCAATCTCCTCAATCTCCTGACCTCGTGATCTGCCCACCTCAGCCTCCCAAAGTGCTGGGATTACAGGCATGAGCCACCGCGCCGGGCCTATACACAGATTTTTAATTTCCTGAGAAGTTGGGGGTTGGTGCTGTAACCCTCGCATTGTTCAAGGGTCATCTGTATTTAGTTTTTGAATTCTTCTCCTTGTAGTTCATTCACTCTCTACTGTCTCATTAAGTGCTTTCATTCCTTCACTTGCCAACAAACATATGATAATTTTTGTATGTTGGTTTTTTCAGAGGTTCTTCTTGGAATCTTCCTAATGTTTCAGGCATAACTTTTCACCTCATGGTCAGTATCAATTTCTCCTCTGACAAATCATATGTGATTAAAAATACAAACATCTGTTGCGAGGTCTTTAGTTTTGTAGCAGACTTAACTGTTCTTATACTACAATGTTTTAATTATTATAACTTTACAAATATGTTTTAGTATCAGTTAAAGCAAGTTCCTTTTCCTTACTCTTCTTTCATTTATATTTTTTCTTGTAATATTTGTTCATGTGTTATTACAGAAGCAACATAAAAATACATTAAAATTGTTTTAAATTCTGTTAATATACGGTTTGTTTTGTTTTGTTCTGATTTTTTTTTTTTTTTTTCTTTTGAGAAGAGTCTTGCCCTGTTACCCAAGCTAAAGTGCAGTGGCTCAATCTCGGCTCACTGAAACCTCCACCTCCCAGATTCAAGCGATTCTCCTGCCTCAGTCTCCCAAGTAGCTAGGAGGTGCAACCATGCCCAGCTAATTTTTGTATTGTTTTTAGTAAAGATGGGGTTTCACCATGTTGGCAGGCTGGTCTCAAACTCGTAACCTTAGGTGGTTCACCCACCTCAGCCTATACTTTAGTATTTAAATTACAAACTACAACTGTAATTCACAGAAGAGGGAGGGCATATTTAATTTATTTTGGAATTCAATTAAAATTTATAGGCATAATATTTTCATGTTTGTTAAAAAGACATTGTTTTAACATATTGGAAAACACTAACTTTGAAAATAATTAAAATGAATATACTATGTATGAAAATTCATAGGTACAAAGTGAAACTTGAAGCAGTTCTATGGTATTTTTATTATTAGCTGAAAGTATTAAAATAAATTCACTACACATAATGCTTAAAACAGTAGAAAGAAAACACAACCATCTAAAGTAACCAGGACAAAAAAAGTAATAAATTCACTTATAGATATCAGTTCAAAAATCCTAAGTAAAATGCTCAATAAAAAAATGAAAATATACTTCAAAATGATCAATGAAGGAGAAAGTTGATAATTAAGAGGAAAATCTGTTTCTTTTGTATTAATCAAAAAAGTTTAACAATCCAGAAGGTTGAAATTTTTTTTCTAAACTTAAAGATAAATTAACATGATTAAGAATTTCTATTTCTAACCAAATTCTCCTCTTATATTTAATAAAGCACCCCTATCAAAGTTAAATTTAGGAATGACGTGGCCTGGCAGCACCATCTCTATTTTTCCTGAAATTCAAACTAATGCTTTGAAACAAACCAAAACAAGAAGGAAGGAAGGAAAATGAAGAGAAAGAAGGGTAGAGGAGGAGTTGGAGGAAGAGAAACTGTGGTATAAATATTGGAAAAAAATATATACTTGGATTATAATAGGATTATCACCAGTGCCCTAAAGAAATACTAGCTACTAATTAAAAAGGCATAGAATTTCTATGAAAACAAAAGCAAATTAAATGTTAGACCTAATACCATAAAAACCCTAGAAGAAAACCTAGGTAATACCATTCAGGACATAGGCATGGGCAAGGACTTCACGTCTAAAACACCAAAAGCAACGGCAAAAAAAGCCAAAATTGACAAATGGGATCTAATTAAACTAAAGAGCTTCTGCACAGCAAAAGAAACTACCATCAGAGTGAACAGGCAACCTACAGAATGGGAGAAAAATTTTGCAATCTACTCATCTGACAAAGGGCTAATATCCAGAACCTACAAAGAACTCAAACAAATTTACAAGAAAAAAACAAACAACCCCATCAAAAAATGGGCAAAGGATATGAACAGACATGTCTCAAAAGAAGACATTCATACAGCCAACAGACACATGAAAAAATGCTCATCATCACTGCCCATCAGAGAATTGCAAATCAAAACCACAATGAGATACCATCTCACACCAGTTAGAATGGCGATCATTAAAAAGTCAGGAAACAACAGGTGCTGAAGAGGATGTGGAGAAACAGGAACACTTTTACACTGTTGGTGGGATTGTAAACTAGTTCAACCATTATGGAAAACAGTGTGGCGATTCCTCAAGGATCTAGAACCAGAAGTACCATATGACCCAGCCATCCCATTACTGGGTATATACCCAAAGGATTATAAATCATGCTGCTATAAAGACACATGCACATGTATGTTCATTGTGGCACTATTCACAATAGCAAAGACTTGGAATCAACCCAAATGTCCATCAGTGACAGACTGGATTAAGAAAATGTGGCACATATACACCATGGAATACTATGCAGCCATAAAAAAGGATGAGTTTGTGTCCTTTGTAGGGACATGGATGCAGCTGGAAACCATCATTCTCAGCAAACTATCACAAGAACAGAAAACCAAACACCGCATGTTCTCACTTATAGGTGGGAACTGAACAACAAGATCACTTGGTCTCAGGAAGGGGAACATCACACACTGGGGCCTATCATGGGGAGGGGGGAGGGGGGAGGGATGGCATTGGGAGTTATACCTGATGTAAATGACGAGTTGATGTGTGCTGACGAGTTGATGGGTGCAGCACACCAACATGGCACAAGTATACATATGTAACAAACCTGCACATTATGCACATGCACCCTAGAACTTAAAGTATAATAATAAAAAAAAAGAAAAATATTTAAATGAATGGCCATATATTTCCTACTCTGTGTGTGTGCGTGTGTGTGTGTGTGTGTGTGTGTGACTAAATATGGTGAATGTATCAATTGCCTCCAAATTAATTTATATGCTAAATGCAGTTCAAATAAAAATCTTGGCCAGACTCACACCTGTAATCCCAGCAGTTTGGGAGGCTGAGGCAGGTGGATCACCTGAGGTTAGGAGTTCGAGACCAGCGTGGCCAACCTGGTGAAACCCCAACTCTACTAAAAATACAAAATATTAGCAGAGTGTTGGGGTGCACGCCTGTAGTCCCAGCTACTTGGGAGGTTGAGTCATGAGAATCGCTTGAACCCAGGAGTTGGAGGCTGGAGGTTGCAGTGAGCCGAGATTGCACCACTGCACTCCTACCTGGACAGAGCGAGACTCTGTCTCAAAAAAAGAAAAAAAAAAGAAAAGGTGGATTGTCTTTATTATATGGCATAAAATGATATATTTGTAATTTCTGAAATCAAACTTTCTAGTCATATCATTTATATCTTCTGTACCCTTATTTATACTTTAATTTGTCAAAGATTGATAGAATAGTGTGATCTCTTCTACTGCATTTTTATCAATGAATACTTGTATTCCTGAAATATTTTGCTTTACATATTTTCATACTTTCTGTACTTCATGATTCATAACTTATTTTCATTGTGTTGTATACTTTTTAATATTTTTTACCTCAAATTCTGCTTAATCTACAAAAACTACTTTTAAAATATTTGTATTGTTTGATATATTTTTTCTGCCTTTAAAAAAACAATTGGAATGTTAGTTCCAATAAAAGAGAGTTATATTTTATCTATAACTTGAAACCATCTTGGACCAGAGGTCAAAATATGTGCATTTTATATGTCAGGCTGTTATAGGATAGATCATATAATTGCATGCAATCAGTTTTTAAAACTCCAGATAAAAATTTTTCTTTTTATTTAAATTCTTATACATTTTTAGTCATAAACTATTTGCTTATATCTTTGGTCAGCTTGAATTTCGCAAACTTCTTTTTTTACTCCTTGTATTACTCTTTGTTAATATAATCTATTTTTTGACCTAGACAATTTTATTTAAATATGATTTTTATATTACATAGCTCCTTTTGTGCAATTCACTTTTGATGTTAGTTTTGTATTGAAATTTTGAATCGTTTAGACTGACTTTATTTTTGCCTTGTTTCATCATTTGTCATTTTATTTAAGTTCCTACAAGCCCCCTATTCTTGAGCTATTAATTTTGCTTCATTTCTCAATTATTTTGGGATACTTTTTCCTTAAAAATATGATTTTTCTATTTTCAGCTTCCTTGATTATGTCAGAATGTCCTTATCCTTAATTTGACTGGGTAATATTCTTGAATGTTGTTTTTTTCTTTCTCCTGTATAAGTGAAACCTTAATGTTTAACCTCTCGTTGAATCAGAGGCTATGTATCTGAGGATGTTAGTAAATGTCTCCTTACTTTTGGTAATACAGACTATTTCATGACCCCTAAACGTGCTACTTTGGGAAGCCTAGGTTGTCTTTTTACTCATTGCCACATGTGGAGGTCCAGATTCAACTGCCATCCTATCTGACAGCTTTTGACACTGTGAGCAATCATAATCTCCTGGAGCATCTTACTAATGACCTTAGTGAAAGCAGTTTTCAGAAAAGTGCTAGAAGCAGAATCCAGATTGTAAAAGGACTAGTAGGCAATAAATACTTGAGGAAATGAATTCAGACAATATAAACTACCAGATAGCTGGTGGTAAAGGGAATGAGAGGGGAGCAGTAGTAACTGGAGGTGGAGACTGGTTGAGGGAAGTTATTTTCTGAATGGGAAAGATGTGTGCGTGGCTGAAGGAAGCGGGAAAGAACCTTGTGGAACAAAATAGCTTGAAAATGCCCAAGAATGGGGACTAATGTGTGAGGCAGTGTTGCAGAGAGACCAAAGAGGTCAGAATCTGTCTTAGTATGTTTGGGCCATTGCAACAGAATAGACTCAATAGCTAATCTTAGACATTCCCAGCCTATAAAACTGTGAGAAATATTTGGAGGCTGGGAAGTTCAAGATCACAGTGCTGGCATTTTTGGTGCCTGGCGGGGGCCCGCTTCCTGGTTCATAGATGACCATCTTCTTGAAAGGGGTGAGAAAGCTCTCCAGGGTCTCTCTTATAAGGGCACCAATCCCATTCATGAGGGGCCCTGCCCTGGAGACCTAATCACCTACCAAAGTCCCCACCTCCTAATACATCACCTTGGGGGTTAAGGTTTCAACATATGAATTTTGTGGGGAAACAAACATTCATTGTTAGCAAGGGGAGCATACAATTACCTAACACATGCTTTGAGACACTGAGGATGTATATTTTCCACAAAAGTCTGTCTTTTTGTAAATCTCTAGAGTCAATAGTCAAACCCGCCCTTCAGAATTTCTAAATTCAAAGTAAGTTCCACTCTTTTTAGTCAGTCTTTCCTGAAGGGATTTTAAAAATGCCTAAAATATTATGATGAAAATAAATAATGCCATGTTAATGTTTGCCTGCTAATTGTTGTATAGTTTGATCATTTGAGTCTTACATCTGATTTTAGCCATGAACATCAGAGTCTTCACTCTAGGGATGATCCTGACATGTCCTATGCCACATAGTTTGGCCTCTGAATTTTAAAGATAATTAAAGAGAATTACCACTATACTGACAGAGACTAAAAAAAGCTTTTAAAATTCATAGCTGTAATGTTTCTTTGTAAAACAAAAACCAAAAAGAAGGAGCACAAATGAACAATTGTGCCATAGGCGATCAGTAGAACACTTTCTTTAGTATTTATTATTATTATTATCTGTTTGTTTGTTTTTTTTTTTTTTTGTTTTTGTTTTTTTTTTTGATATGGGGTCTCACTCCGTTGCCCAAGCTGGAGTGCAGTGGCACGATCTTGGCTCACTGCAACCTCCGCTTCCCAGGTTAAAGCGATTCTCCTGCTTCAGAACCAAACCCCCGCCCCGCCACCCGCCCCAAGTAGCTGGGATTATGCGCACCTGTCAGCACGCCCAGCTAATTTTTTTGTGTTTTTAGTAGAGACGGGGTTCCACCATATTGGCCAGACTGGTCTCCAACTCCTGACCTCAGGGTGATCCACCCACCTCAGCCTCCCAAAGTGCTGGTGAAAGGGGAAAGGCCCCCTTGTCCCCCTCGCAGGGCATGCGGTGGGGGTGTGACTCACTTCTTCAGTGCTTCGCTGCGCAGACATCTAGGGGAGCACACAGACGAGCAGGCTGTGGGGCTTCAACCCACAGCAGTGTCTAGGGGTGAATGTTTACGGCTCCTGAAGCCCCAGTGGGTGTGTCCTTTTTTCAGTTTTGCCCTCTATAGGCGGCTTGTGTTAACCAGCTCAATTAGACCCTCTACCTTGTTGCAAGGACAGAGGGCTTTCTGCATTCTGGGTTCTCGACTTGGTGAGCTGGAAGAATTGGATCACATGTGGGCTCGGAGAATGAGTGCAAAGTTTTATTGAGTGGGAGTAGCTCTCACCTGATAGGGGAGCCAGAAAGGCGATGGTTTTCCCCTGGAGTTGGGCAGCTCAGCGGCCTGACACGTCTTAGACCACTGGTGCCAAACTCCGAGTCCTTCTGCCAGTCACTGGCCTGCCGGCCTCCCCGCCTGTCGGCCTGCCGGTGCATGCTCTTCTGCAGCCTACTGTTGTGAGCAGCCACTTCTGTCTTCTTCCGCCAAGGTGCGCCTCTCCACATCCAGCCACTTGTGTGTCTGTCCGCTAGGGTCTTTGGTTTTTAAGGCTCAGGATGAGGGTGTGTCGGCCCAGGGTGGTCTTGGAAAATTCAACATTTTGGGCACCAAAGCAGGAGTGCCTGTCCTCACCTAGCTCCGTTGGGAGTAGAACCCTAGCCAGGGACCCGCCTTTCTCTACCTAGCACTGCCCCCGTCCCCTATCACTGGGACTATAGGTGTGAGCCACCGCACTCAGCCGATATTTTCTTTTAATCTCAAACCCTGTTCGGTACAAAAACATCTTTGGTCTGTGTATTTTAGGTATTTAGGTGACTTAGAATCACTTTCCTTAACTGTTGTGCATGTGCATGTGTTTATGTAGACAGACACAACTCTTCCATAATGAGGATAATAATGTAATAAAAAATTTATTGAATGTGTATAGGCTTTGCATCTGTTGTTTATGCATGTCAGTATTGAAAATGGAACTGCATAGACTGATGAGCCTGATATTAATTAAATGAGAATCACACCTGGTCTTACATGCATTACCCCTCAAATGTTGGCTTAAATAGTTTATTCCATACTGCCGTACTTCCAAATTTACATATGCCAATATTTAAATAATTATGCATGTTTTAACAATTGATTAGAAAACTGAGTTGACAGAAATTACTCGATTGGCAAAATGGCTCCGGTCTGCAGCTCCCAGCAAATGCAGAAGGCAGGTGACTTCTGCATTTCCATCTGAGGTACCCAGTTCATCTCAATGGGACTGGTTAGACAGTGGGTGCAGCCCGCTGAGGGCAAGCAGAAGCAAAGTGGGGCGTCACCTCACTGGGAAGTGTAAGGAGCCAGGGACCTCCCTCCTCCAGCCAAGGGAAGCTGTGAAGGACGTGCTATCTGGCCTGGGTACTACGCTTTTCCCAGGGTTTTTGCAATTTGCAGATCAGGAGATTCCCTAGTGTGCCTACACCACCAGGGTCCTGGGTTTCAAGCACAAAGCTGGGCAGCTGTTTGGGCAGACACTGAGCTGCCTTTTTTTTTTTTTTTTTAACCCCGGTGGCTCCTGGAACCACAGTGGGACAGAACTGTTCACTCGCCTGGAAAGGGGGCTGAAGCCAGGAAGCCAAATGATCTCACTCAGCGAGCAGGTCCCACTCCCACGGTGCCCAGCAAGATAAGAACCACTGGCTTGAAATTCTCACTGCCAGCACAGCAGTCTGAAGTCAACCTGGGATGATAGAGCTTGGTAGGAGGAGGGGCGTTTACCATTACTGAGGCTTGAGTAGGTGGTTTTCCCCTGATAGTGCTAAGGGGGCCTGGAAGTTTGGACTGGGCAGAACTCAACACAGTGTGGCAAAGTGGCTGTGGCCAGACTGCCTGTCTAGATTCCTCCTCACTGGGCAGGGCATCTCTGAAAGAAAGGCAGCAGCTCCAGTCAGGGGCTTATAGACAAAACTCCCATCTCCCTGGGACAGAGCACTTGGGGGAAGGGGTGGCTGTGGGGACAGCTTCAACAGATTTAAACATTCCTGCCTGCCAGCTCTGAAGAGAGCAGCTGATCCTGACAAGGAGTGTTCTCCAAGCATAGTGCTCAAGCTCTGCTTAGGGACAGACTGCCTCTTCAAGTGTGTCCCTGAGCCCCCAAGCCTCCTGACTGGGAGAGACCTCCCAGTGGGGGCCAACAGACACCTCATACAGGAGAGCTCCAGCTGGCATCAGCCTGGTGTCCTTCTGGGACAAAGCTTCCAGAGGAAGAAGCAGGCAGCAATCTTTGTTGTTCTGCAGCCTCCGCTGGTGATACCCAGGCAAACAGGGTCTGGAGTGGACCTCCAGTAAACTGCAGGAAACCTGTAGAAGAGAGGCCCGACTGTTAGAAGGAAAACTAATAAACAGAAAGCAACAACATCAACATCAACAAAAATGACCCCTACACAAAAAGCGCATTGAAAGGTCATCAGCCCCAAAGATCAAAAGATAGGTAAATCCACGAAGATGAGGAAAATCCAGCGCAAAAAGGCAGAAAATTCCAAAAAACAGGGTGCCTCTTCTCCTCCAAATGATCCCAACTCCTCGCCAGCAAAGGCACAAAACTGTACGGAGAATGAGATTGACAAATTGACAGAAGAAGGCTTCAGAAGGTGGGTAATGACAAACTCCTTTGAGCTAAAGAAGCATGTTCTAACCCAATGCAAGGACACTAAGAACCTTGATAAAAGGTTACAGGAACCGCTAACTAGAATAACCAGTTTAGAGAACATAAATTACCCGATGGAGCTGAACAACACAGCCCAAGAACTTTGTGAAGCACACACAAGTATCAGTAGCCAAATCAATCAAGTGGAAGAAAGGATATCAGAGATGGCAGATCAACTTATTGAAATAAAGCATGAAGACAAGATTAGAGAAAAAAGAATGAAAAGGAACAAACAAAGCCTCCAAGAAATATGGGACTGTGTGAAAAGACCAAACCTGTGATTGATTGGTGTACCTGAAAGTGATGGGGAGAATGGAACCAAGTTGGAAAACACACTTCAGGATATTATCCAGAAGAACTTCCCTAACCTAGCAAGACAGGCCAACATTCAAATTCAGGAAATACAGAGAACACCACTAAGATACTCCTCAAGAAGAGCAACGCCAAGACACATAATCGTCAGATTCTCCAAGGTTGAAATGGGAAAACAATGTTAAGGGTAGCCAGAGAGAAAGGTCAGGTCACCTACAAAGGGAAGCCTATCAGACTAACAGCAGATCTCTCAGCAGAAACCCTACAAGCCAGAAGAGAGTCAGGGCCAATATTCAACATTCTTAAAGAATTTTCAAATCAGAATTTCATATCCAGCCAAACTAAGCTTCATAAGCAAAGGAGAAATAAAATCCTTTCCAGACAAGCAAATGCTGAGAGATTTTGTCACCACCAGGCCTGCCTTACAAGAGCTCCTGAAGGAAGCACTAAATATGGAAAGGAAAAACCAGTACTGGCCACTGCAAAAACACACCAAAATATAAAGACCAATGACACTATGATGAAACTGCTTCAAATAATGTGCAAAATAACCAGCTAGTATCATGATGACAGGATCCAGTTTACATATAACAATGTTAACCTTAAATGTAAATGGGCTAAATGCCCCAATTAAAAGACACAGACTGGCAAATTAGATAAAGAGTCAAGACCCATTGGTATTCAGGGGACCCATCTCACATGCAAAGACACACATAGACTCAAAATAAAGGGATGGAGAAATATTTACCAAGCAAATGGAAATTTAAAAAAAGGCAGGGGTTGCAATCCTTGTCTCTGGTAAAACAGACTTGAAACCAACAAAAATCAAAACGGACAACGAAGGGCATTACATAATGGTAAATGGATCAATGCAACAAGAAGAGCTAACTCTCCTAAGTATATATGCACCCAATACAGGAGCACCCAGATTCATAAAGCAGGTTTTAGAGACCTACAAAGAGTCTTAAACTTCCACACGATAGTAGTGGGAGACTTTAACACCCAATTGTCAATATCAGACAGATCAATGAGATGGAAAATTAACAAGGATATTCAGGACTTGAACTCAGCTCTGGATCAAGCAGACCTAATAGCCATCTACAGAACTCTCCCCCACAAATCAACAGAATATACATTCTTCTCAGCGCCACATAGCATTTATTCTAAAATCGACCACATAATTGGAAGTAAAACACTCCTCAACAAATGCAAAAGAATGGAAATAATAACAAACAGCTCAGACCACAGTGCAATCAAATTAGAACTCAGGATTAAGAAACTCACTCAAAAGTTCACAACTACATGGAAGTTGAACAATCTGCACCTGAATGACTGCTTGGTAAATAATGAAATTAAGGCATAAATAAAAAAGTTATTTGAAACTGATGAGAACAAAGACACAACGTACCAGAATCTCTGGGACACAGGTAAAGTAATGTTAACAGGGAAATTTATAGCACTAAATGCCCGCATCAGAAAGCTAGAAAGATCTGAAATCAACACCTGAACATCACAATGAAAAGAACTAGAGAAGCAAGAGCAAACAAATTCAAAAGCTAGCAGAAGGCAAGAAATAACTAAGATAAGAGCAGAACTGAAGGAGAGAGAGATACCAAAACCCTTCAAAAAGTTAATGAATCCAGGAGCTGATTTTTTGAAAAGATTAACAAAACAGATAGATTGCTTGCTAGGCTAATAAAGAAGAAAAGACAGAAAAAAATAGGCATAAAAAATGACAAAAGGGATATCACCACTGATCCCACAGAAATACAAACTACCATCAGAGAGTACTATAAACACCTCTACACAAAGAAACTGGAAAATCTAGAAGAAATGGATATATTCCTGGACACACACACCCTCCCAAGAGTAAACCAGGAAGAAGTCAAATCCCTGAATAAAACAATAATAAGTTCTGAAATTGAGTTAGTAATTAATAGCCTACCAACCAAAAAAAGTCCAGGACCAGACGGATTCACAAGTGAATACTACCAGAGGTATAAAGAGGAGCTGGTACCATTCTTCTGAAACTATTCCAAACAATAGAAAAAGAGGGACTCCTCCCTAAGTCATTTTATGAGACTGGCATCATCCTGATACCAAATCTGGCAGAGACACACACACAAAAAAGAAAATTTCGGGCTAATGTTCCTGATGAACATCGATATGAAAATCCTCAATAACATGGTGGCAAACCGAATCCAGCAGCACATCAAAAAGCTTATCCACCATGATCAAGTTGGCTTCATCCTTGGGATGCAAGGCTGGTTCAACATACACAAATCAATAAAGGTAATCCATCACATAAACAGAATCAATGACAAAAACCACAGGATTATCTCAATAGATGCAGAAAAGGCCTTTGATATAATTCAATGCCCCTTCATGCCAAAAATTCTCAATAAACTAGGTATTGATGGAACATATCTCAATATAATAAGAGCTACTTATGACAAAGCCATAGCCAATATCATACTAAATGGGCAAAAGCTGGAAGCATTGCCTTTGAAACCTGGCACAAGGCAAAGATGCCCTCTTTCGCCTATCGTATTCAACATAGTATTGCGCCGAGACCAGCTCAGTCAGGAAGACCCTAACGCAGCGGTGCTAGAGGAATTAAAGACACACACACAGAAATATCGAAGTGTGAAGTGGGAAAGCAGGGGTCTCACAGCCTTTAGAGCTGAAAGCCCTGAACAGAGATTTACCCACATATTTATTAACAGCAAGCCAGTCATTAGCATTGTTTCTATAGATATTAAATTAACTAAAAGTATCCCTTATGGGAAACAAAGGGATGGGCTGAATTAAAGGAATAGGTTGGGCTAGTTAACTGCGGTAGAAGCATATCCTTAAGGCACAGATCACTCATGCTATTGTTTGTGACTTAAGAATGCCTTTAAGCAGTTTTTCTCCCTGGGTGGGCCAGGTGTTCCTTGCCCTCATTCCCGCAAACCCACAACCTTCCAGCATGGGCGTTATGGCCATTACAAACATGTCACAGTGCTGCAGAGATTTTGTTTATGGCCAGTTTTGGGGCCAGTTTATGGCCAGATTTTGGGGGGTTTGTTCCCAACAGTATTGGAAGTTCTGGTGGGAGAATCAGGCAAGAGAAAGAAATATAGGATATCGAATAGGAAGAGAGGAAGTCAAATTGTCTCTGTTTGCAGATGACATGATTGTATATTTAGAAAACCCCATTGTCTCAGCCCCCAAAGCCCTTAGGCTGATAAGCAACTTCAGCAAAGTCTCAGGATACAAAATCAATGTGAAAAAATCAGAAGCATTCCTATATACCAATAACAGAGAAGCAGAGAGCCAAATTATGAGTGAACTCCCATTCACAGTTGCTACAAAGAGAATAAAATACCTAGGAATACAACTTACAAGAGACGTGAAGGACCTCTTCAAGGATGACTACGAAACACTACTCAAGGAAATAAGAGAGGACACAAACAAATAAAAAAAAATTCCATGCTCATGGATAGGAAGAATCAATATTGTGAAAATGGCCATACTGCCCAAAGTAATTTATAGATTCAATGCTATTCCCATCAAGCTACCATTGACTTTCCCACGGAATTAGAAAAAACTACTTAGATTTCATATGGAACGAAAAAAAGCCCCTAGAGCCAAGACAATCCTAAGCAAAAATAACAAAGCTGGAGGCATTACACTACCTGACTTCAAACTGTACTACAAGGCTACAGTAACCAAAACAGCATGGTACTGGTACCAAAACAGACATATAGACCAATGGAAAAGAATAGAGGCCTCAGAAATAACACCACACATCTACAACCATCTGATCTTCAACAAACCTGACAAAAACAAGCAATGGGGAAAGGATTCCCTATTTAACAATTGGTACTGGGAAAACTGGCTACCTATGTGGAGAAAACAGAAACTAGACCCCTTCCTTACACCTTATATAAAAATTAACTCAAGACGGATTGAAGACTTAAACATAAAACCTAAAACAAAAAACCCTAGAAGAAAACCTAGGCAATATCATTCAGGATATAGGCATGGGCAAAGGCTTCATGACTAGAATAGCAAAAGCAATTACAACAAAAACCAAAATTGACAAATGTGATCTAATTAAACAAAATAGCTTCTATACAGCAAAAGAAACTATCATCACTGTAAACAGGCAACCTACAGAATGGGAGAAAATTTTTGCAATCTATCCATCTGACAAAGGTCTAATATCCAGAATCTACAAGGAACTGAAACAAATTTACAAGAAAAAGACAACCCCATCAAAAAGTGGGTGAAGGATATGAACAGACACTTCTTCAAAAATTACATTTATGCAGCCAACAAACATGAAAAAAAGCCCATTATCACTGATCATTAGAGAAATGGAAATCAAAACCACAATGAGATACCATCTCATGCCAGTTAGAATGGTGATCATTAAAAAGTCAGGAAACAGCCGGGCGTGGTGGCTCAAGCCTGTAATCCCAGCACTTTGGGAGGCCGAGACGGGCGGATCACGAGGTCAGGAGATCGAGACCATCCTGGCTAACATGGTGAAACCCCGTCTCTACTAAAAATACAAAAAACTAGCCGGGCGAGGTGGCGGGCGCCTGTAGTCCCAGCTACTCCGGAGGCTGAGGCAGGAGAATGGCGTAAACCCGGGAGGCGGAGCTTGCAGTGAGCTGAGATCCGGCCACTGCAGTCCAGCCCGGGCTACAGAGCAAGACTCCGTCTCAAAAAAAAAAAAAAAAAAAAAAAAAAAAGGTCAGGAAACAGCAGATGCTGGCAAGGATTTGGAGAAATGGGAATGCTTTTACACTGTTGATGGGAGTATAAATTAGTTCAACTATTGTGGAAGACAGCATGATGATTCCCCAAGGATCTAGAAACAGAAATCCCATTACTGGGTATATACTCAAAGGATTATAAATCATTCTGTTATAAAGATACATGCACCCATATATTTATTGCAGCACTATTTGCAATAGCAAAGACTTGGAACCAACCCAAATGCCCATCAATGATAGACTGGCTAGAGAAAATGTGGCACATATACACCATGGAATACTACGCAGCCATAAAAAAGAATGAGTTTATGTCCTTTGCAGGGACGTGGATGAAGCTAGAAACCATCATTCTCAGCAAACTAACACAGGAATGGAAAACCAAACACTGCATATCCTCACTCATAAGTCGGAGTTGAACAATGAGAACACATGAACAGAGGGAGGGAAACATCACACACTGGGCCCTGTCTAGGGGTGGAGGGCTAGTGGAGGGAGAGCATTAGGACAAATATCTAATGCATGCAGGGCTTAAAACCTAGATGACAGGTTGATAGGTGCAGCAATCGGCCATGGCACATGTACACCTGTGCAACAAACCTGCACATTCTGCACATGTACCCCAGAACTTAAAGTAAAATAAAATAAAATAATGTGTATATATACATTTATATCTTTATATGTATATAGATAGACATAGATATAGATGAAGATATATTAAGTCACAATCAGAACCATGTTTCAACACTGGACTAGATTCTTGTTTGTCCATAACTGTGTATCTCTTATCTATTTTATGATTGCTTTCATCCATGTAGGTAGATCCCTACAACTAGACTGTAAGTTTCACAGATAGGAATCAGGCCACATAGCTGACAAATACTAATGAACACCCAGCACAACCCTGAAGGGCAGAAGTGTTAGACACTCCCTGTCAAAAGAAGAAATTACTCTTTTAACAGTTGTTCTAAATACATGTTAATAGTTTAGTGCATTTGAAATAGAAGATGGAATTGAAGCCATATGATCTTAGAGGAAATCATTCTCAATTACTTTTAAAACCATAACTAGTAATGAGTTTTCAATTTAAATGGACATAAAGTTGTTAGAAGTAAATTTTCTGATCAAATCAGGTGGCTTTTCTATTTGTATTTAAGAGGCTAGCAGGCATCAAGCAGTAACCAAGGCAGTCCATTTGGAAACTATTTTGTATTGCTGATGCTAATATAAAAAAGATAGAAACAAAATGAGATTTGATTAATTGATTTAATACATATACTTTAATCAAGAATTGGCAGATAAAGGGATTCATTAAAAAGTATACAAAAGTTCATATTGTTCAAGTGAATACAATTAACATCTTAAAAATTTTAAAAAATATTTGGATAGGACACAATGAAATAAAGAATAATATTGCTATAGGTGTAATATTTTGTCAATAAATTCAAGAACCAAAATTATATTCCCTGTTTAATCTTTAGTTTTTAGTCCCTAAATATCCCGAAAGATACCTTGTGAACTAAATGGAGAGGCACAGATTACAATGGGAATGAGTTAAAATGATAGTATGTTTGTTACAAAAATTTAGCAAAATTTATGGGCTTTATCAGAAAAATAAAGACAAAGACAATGTAAAACAAAAGCACGAATCATATGCAGTTTTTTAACAACTAGGGCAGATTAAACAACGTAGGTTTATTTTTATAAGCATTTTCACAGCTCAAGCAACCTAAATTTAAGGAGCTCATAGGACCTTCTTACAAAATAAAAATTCAGCCTCTAAATGACAACTACTTTTTGGAAACCTAAATAAGGAAACTAAAGCCAAATAAGTTATGGGGCCAATAAATTATGGTTCAAGGAGAGGAAATTAGCCTGCGATTTTTCTGCTAGATGAAGAAATATTATATACATACATATATGTGTGTATATGTACAGATATATGTTTATATAAGTAAATATACATAAATACACTTTCTTCTTTTGTAGTTTATAAGACTGAATTTTTACAAAAAAAAAAGAGGAAGATTAAGATATCATCCAATGCTAGCATCATTATATATCTTGAACTCAGACAAAAATGACAGTGACTGCATGTCTCCCTTACCTCTTGTCAAATTCTAACTTCCTGGTAATGAAATGCATGAACTGTACCCACCTACCACTAGACTTCATGGATAGCTCTGTTGATTTGAGAAAACTTGAATTCTGAAGGGGTAGAGTTGCTGACAGATGTCACATCACACTCTCACGTGAACACATACTATTAGTATATACTAAGGGAAAGAAAAAGGATACTCTTATGTGTTCAGTAGTGATGTGAAACTGGATGCTCTCATCTCCAAATAAAAACACGTGACTTCCTTTTCTTTTCTATCTTTTTTTTTAAATTAATTGGCTAATTATATTGGTTAGTCTGTTTATGAAAATAGGAGAGTATGATTTAGGGATGCCAGGCAAACATTCCCATCTAAATTATCCTGGGTAGTCTGGAATCAGAAGAGTGGGTCTCAGCCCCAGTTTTGAAGTCCGTATGACCTTCATCAGTTAGAGTATCTGATTAAGATTCAAATTTCCTATTTGTAAATAACCAATTTCCTATTTGTAAAAAACCAATCAGCTAGATAACTTCTAAGATGGTGTGTCCAAATCTAAGCTTTTCTAAATTTGCTTAATAAAGGCATTCAAATTCTCATGAAGATAGGGTCAGAGCATGGACTTTGGAAAGCTAAGAGGGTCATTTGAAGCACCTTCAATGTCCAAATCAGTAGAGATTTGTATTCTGCAACTTTATTTTTCAAGTATATATAGCAGCAAGTCAAATAAATTTTTTAAAATGACAGCTTAGCAGAGATTTTTAGTTTCCTTTAAAATGCCTCACTTCTAAAAAGACATGAATTATCATCTTCTATGTAAATTATGAAATAAGTAGAAAACCAATCCCAGATAGCCATAATCTATACACTATATCACTTAAAGGAAATAATGGGGAGAGGGAGAAGATGCTACACACATGTGTAGAGTGGTTAGAAGCTGTCTTCTGAGCACTAGTCTTTCTGTTGCATCAACTTTTTTTATCTGCCATGGTAGGCCTATCTCTCAGGGAGGATGTGAAGTTCAGGAGTGAATTAACAGACTGTGTGTGGGGCTAGGAATGGGGCAGTCAGTGTTTAGCCTTAGTGAAGGAAAATCCATATTGTTGAGTTCATGCAAGGCCCTGTGCTCACCCTGTGGGACCTTTGTTCATAGGCCCATTCAACAAGCATTAAGAGTAGCTGGAATTAAAAATTGACTAATATCCATAGGTCAGGCGTTTTTACTTATTGATTAAAATCTTTCTCCACAGTGAATGCCTTCTGGTGACAATTGCATGGAATATATGTGTTCCAAGAAGTTCATCCACATGTCCCTCCCTATTTCCTCCTTGTTATTATTTTTTCAGTGTTCTTCTTTCCATGTCCCTGACCAGCTAATAACCTTGTTGGCTGCTCTTATGAAGCAACATAAATCTGTACCTCTCTCTTTCCCTACCAACTAGACAACTAGGTGTTCTGTTCCTTTGGAGAACTTTCCTTAATTCTGTCTTTCAGGGTCACCTCTAAGTAGAGCTGTAATCACTGGTTATCTACTTTCTGGAGCATGTCAGCCTGCTATACTGAGCCCTGATTGCAAGTTAAGCAAAAAGTGGGCAAAGCACTAGGAGCAGAATCCATGGGATACTGAGCCACACATTCATTCAATTTAGTAGAGCCTCAGATATGCTAAAGCTCAATCTTACATTCCATTTTTCATTTAATATTGGAGCATCACTGTACTACACAATTTAGTAATTGTAGATCATAATGTAGGTGGTTCAAATTGCATAGTCACTGGAAGTCCATTGGTGAAGTCTTAAATCTCTACTGACGCAAGCTAGGAGCTGATTTGCAAATGGAAAATGGTTAAATCTAGAGGACATGATCTTACTAAAAAACCCTAAGGGCTTTCCTATCAGGGGTTGCCAGGTATTCCATAGATCCTCTCTTCTTGCCACAGACTCTCTGAATACAGATGGGTCTTCTGGCTCCTAATGCCTGGGTGGCAAGGCAGTTTACACTGCAGCTGCACCTGTTAGGAAATGCTCTTGACATCACTCAAAACTGCCTTATGGATTACCAACAAATAAGTTACGGCAATATGTTCAAACTTAATATATGTGCCTTCCAATATCCAGAGATCCACAAAATTGTGCCTCTTCCTTTGTGGTGGGCATTACAATGTGTGTCTCATTTTAGAAGGGGCATCACAACAAGCTCTAGACTGTATAGATGCCTAGAAGCTTCACTGAAAGATGAAGAATATGTATATATTACTAGCCTTTTCCTCACTAAGGCATATATATATACACATATACATATACATATGTATATATATTTGACTTGTCTTTGGAAAGTGAATGAATGTGATACCTATTCACTTTGAATGTGGAGAGATGATATCATAGTTTATATTCTGTAATAGAATCACTTATTTGCCTTTTAATGACATGCCATGGAAAGGCTGCCATTCTAACATTAGTAAAAAATGCATTAATGTAAAATGGCAACATTAGCCTGAGATTTAAGCAACAGTGAGTACGTATTCACATTATTCAAAATGTGTGAAGTGTGTGTGTGTGTGTGTGTGTGTGTGTGTGTATGTGTGGGCCCTTTGAGATCTACTTTTACATTTTATTGCTTTTACAGCCTTAGAATTATTTGTGAGGAAAATATGTGTGCTAGAAAGTGATTTAGTGCGTTGACTGGTGGCTCCCCAAAAAAGATGTGTTCCCTTCCCAGGATCTGTGAACAAGACCTTATTTGGTAAAGGGCTGTTTATACATGTGGTTAAGCTAAGGTACTTGAAATAAGATTATCCTGGATTATCCAGATGGGCCCTAAATCCAATGGCAAGTGTCCTTATCAGAGACACACAGACGAGAGGCACACAGAGAAGAGGAAAAGCTATGTGAAGACAGAGACCAAGAAAAACCTGCAGCCTGTAGAAGCTGGAAAAGATGAGAAGGGATTCTTTCCTAACCTTTCACAGGGAGTGCAGTCCTGCTGACACCTTGATTTCAGACCTCTGGCCTCCAGAACTGTGAGAGAATACATTTCTGTAGTGTTAAGCTGCCAAGTTTGTGGTAATTTGTTACGGCAGCCCTGGGAAGCGGATACAGACATCCATAAACATTTAACTTCAGCACATTTTCTGATGGAAATGATGCTATATATTTGGGACATAAAAAATGATTATGGCATAATGTCTTTTCCTAGAGGGCAAACAGACACATCTACAATTAACTCAGTGTAGCAATGCTAAGTTAGCAGTATAAGGGGAGCACAGAAGAAGTGATAACTTTTGGGAGGATTATTCAGTAAATGTCAAGTGGTCTGATGCGGTTGGAGCAAAAGCATGCATGACAGAGAGGGACAAGAGATGAGATTATGAAAGAACGTAGAGGGAAGACTGAATACTCTCAATTACTGTTTTAAAGAGTTTAGGACTTCATCCTGTGGGTTTGGAATAGTCAACCTTGAATGACAACTATTAGAGACAGGTAGACAGGTAGTTGCTGTCTGGAGTTTAGTGTTTAGATGGATTGTGAAGCATATCGGGCTTATTTATTCACTCATCAAAAATTTAGTGAGAATATGTTATGAGCCAGTACTATGAAAACGACTTAGAATGGCAAAGTAGACCCCGCCTTCGTTGAGCATATAAATGAAAGGAGAAAAAACCATGGGCATGTGGGGAGAAGACATGTTTACAATTCGTTTACCAGCTATGCCTTAAGAAATGGGGAGCTATTGAGGGTTTGCAACTGAGTAGTGACCTGAATATAACTGCACGTCATGGAAATCACTCAGTTATTGAGAAGAATGTATTGCTCTGGGAAGAGAACAGAGGCCAAGAGATCTACAAAAAACTATTGTAATAATCTGGGAAGAAATTATGAGGACTATCGTTAGAGGAAAAGCAGTGGGAATGGAGAAGAATTATCAGAGTAAAACTGTATTCCAGAAGCAACACTGATAGAGTCCTGTATTTAATTGGGCACAGAGAGTGAAGATGTTGCAGAAGCCTCCGATCATTTTAGCTTAGGTTAGTACCGATTGAAGACACCCCTGATTGTAAAATGCACCATTATTTTGTGTATCACTAAGATTAAACTCTGACATAATACTTTATTGCTTAGAATTTTTATGTTGAACCACCTGAAAGAGCTATTTTAGATTTATTTAGACAGAGGTTTTAGAAGTCATATTTCACTCTCGTGGAAAGGAAAATGTAAGCAAAATAAATCAGTTAAAATATTTCTAAAACACTTTTACATTCAGAATCTAATTCTTACAAGTCTTTTACACAGAATTGTCAAAATCCATATATTTCCATATACTATTGTCCTCAGTGCCAACAAGAGTTCTCTCTACTATTGTTTCTGAGATTTTCTTTGAAGTTTTAAGCTTTGATGTTGGCACTTTGTTGACTTACGAGAAGGTGTCAAAAGAAAGCTTTTAGACAATGTCTAGGATTTATATGACTTCAAGCAATTCTTAAAATTTTTCTTGACCAAAACATCAAGGAATTACCATTGTTCAGCCGTATCAACTGGAATAAGTACGATATTCATGCTTGTAGGAGCAATGAAAACTATATTACAACTGTGTCCTAAGCCAACAACAATTGCAAGATGGCATCAATTTAAGTCACATCCTGATTCCAGAGATGTGAAAATGAGGGGGAAAAAGTGCACTGTAGAATTGATAAAATATGGAGAATGGTGATATTAAATAACATAGGCAACACAGGGATGGCAAAGATTCAAATTAAATCATTTCATTGTCATTTAAGTGGAAACATGAATGTCCTACATTAACTCTAAGAAAATTATAAAGTATTGCGTGATAGTGGAGATTTTGAACATATGCTTCCTTAAACTATGTGCTGTAATATTTTAGTGAGATTACTTTGGTAAATTGATGAGTTAATAAAGTGTATGCCTATTTGACTGAAATGTATACTGAAGCTCCCTGTATTTCCTTTCTTAGATACTCTTCTAGGGAGTGTAATATGTACCTTCTTTGACAAATCACACTTGGGCCAGTCTGCAGGATGCTCAGAAGCACTCCTGGCTGCTCTTGTAAAGAACCGGATCTAAAGAAAAGGGCAAGCCTCAAAGGTACACTCACCAGGCTCTGCTTGACACCTAGAAGGTTTTCATTTTTAAAAAACCATTAAGCTGTTAGATTTGTCAGAGC